>NW_028318078.1:12017500-12640000 GCF_062004578.1 Staurois parvus | reverse complement strand
ACAAAAATGTATCCAGATTGGATAATGTTGGTGTTGGTTTTAGAATTCACATATTCCCAAGTGGAAGTAACACAAATGACCAGCTACCGCTGAAACAGCTTCCACAGATGCTGCAGCTACTATTCACTTCAAGGTGGCATGGAAATAGCAAATAATCTTTGCAAAGCATTTGACTTAATAGAATTTTTCCACACCACGTATCGGAAAACCACAGATGGGTATCAAGAATACTCACTGACCACACTTTATAGACTTACCATAGTATAATTCTTCTGGAAGTGGCTTCCATCACTCCGAAATAGCTGGATCAGTGTGCTTTTCCCAACTGTTGAGTCACCTGTTTAAAGAAAAAAAAAAATACACAATTGTCACCTACATCATAAATATAACCCCATGATGTAATTGGCAACAACAATACTTTTAACCTGTCAAAATTATTTAATCCCTTACTAAGTCTAATCTTTTATTATTTTCTCTGTCCCGCATTTAGCAAATAAATGTACTACAATTGTTCCAATAACTTTACTTCAGAGCTAGGTTTGGGGGGCGGGAGAGAGAAGAGAGCTGTCAAATGGCAATAGAATCACACTGAAACCGGCAGGAAATGTGTGCCGCATCTACAGTGCTTTGAAAAAGTATTTGCTCCTTATGGATTTCTTTTTACATATTTGTCACACTTAAATGATTCAGATCATCAAACAAAATTTTATTATTACAGTAAGATAACCTGAGAAAATACAAAATGCTGTTTTTAAATTGTGATTTAATTTATTAAAGGAAAAAAAGCTGTTTAAACCTGCCTGACCCTATGTAAAAAAGTAACCCCCCCAATCATGAATGAACTGTGATTAACCACATTTTTTAAAAGCTGAGCTAAATTAAATTTCACTTGCCACACCCAAGCCTGATTACTGCCAGACCTGTTGAATGAAGAAACCACTTAAATAGAAGTTGTCTGAAAATGTGAAGCATGCTAAAAGATCTCAAAAAGCAACACATCATGCTTTATTTTTGCAACTAAAGAAATTCAAGAACAGATGAGAAACAAAAGTAATTGACATTTATCGAGGAGGTCATAAAAAAACCCAGATCATCATCCAAAGAACTGCAGGCCTCACTTGCCTCAGTTAAGGTCCGTGTTCATGATTCTACAATAAGAAAGAGACTGGGCAAAAGTGGCATCCATTGGAGAGTTCCAAGGCAAAAGCCACTGCTTACAAAAAAGAAGAGCTCATCTCACATTTTCTAAAAAAAAAAAACCATCTTGATTATTCCCAAGACTTTTGGGCAAATATGAGACAAAAGTTGAACTTTTGCAAGGTATGTGTCCCGTTACATCAGGCGTAAAACTAAAACAGCATTTCATAAAAAGATCATACCAACAGTCAAACATGGTGGTGGTAGTGTGATAGTCTGGGGTTGCTTTGCAGATTCAGGACCTGGATGACTAGCCATAACTGATGGAACCATGAATTCTGCACTCTACCAGAAAATCTTGAAGGAGAATGTTCGGCTATCAGTTAGTGACCTCAAGCTCAAGAACACTTGGGTAATACAGCAGGACAATGATCCGAAACACACCAGCAAGTCCACCTCTGAATGGCTCAAAACAAAATTAAAGATTTGGAGTGGCCTAGTCAAAGTCTGGACTTAAATCTGATTGAGATGCTCTGGCATGACCTTAAACAGACTGTTCATGCTGGAAATGCCTCAAACTTTGCTGAATTAAAGCAATTCTACAAAGAACAGTGGACCAAATTCCTCCACAGTAATGTGTAAGACTCGGTGCCAGTTATGGCAAACGCTTGATTGAAGTTGCTGCTGCCAAGGCTGGCACAACCAGTTATTAGGTTTGGGGTAATTATTTTTTCACATATGGCCAGCCAGGTATGAACAGCTTTTTTTCCCTCAATAAATAATATAATCACTTAAAAACTGCATTTTGTATTTACTCAGGTTATCTTTATGTAATATTAAAATATGTTTGATAATCTGAATCATTAAGGTACGACAAATATGCAAAAAAAAAAAAACAAATTTAGGAAATACTTTTTCACAGCACTGTACCTAACTTTTTTCTGTACCATTCTTATTAGCTTTGTGCTGGCTTTTGTGTATTTTACTGGCATTGCGCTACATGGACTTCTGTTCAGTTACTATGCTTAATCAACAATATCTGATTTCTAGAGGCAATACTAAACACAGATGTTGCAGAATATCACCATCACAGTGAAATATGCCATCTTAGTATATCTTTCTTAAAGCAAAACTCCAGTCAAAACTTTGTTACAAAGCTTAGGTTCTGTGCTTCTTTTTTTGCCAGGGATGGTGCTTAAAATGAATGCAAAGTGTCCCTTGTACTGGTTGCTGCTATGTATTTTGAAATTTTCTTTACTCTTCCACCTAGAATACCCTCGTCAGCTGTGATCTTTCAATGTTACGGGTTAATATAAGCTACTGCACCTGTCACAGACACGTGTTAAAAGTGCTGACTATGCCAGCCCTTTCCAACACCCTCTTCCATTCATAAAAGCTGCACTTTCGCTTGCCGCAATGAAAAGTGCTCTATGAATGGAGGTGGCAGTCTTTCATTCATCCACCAATCCTCTACTCAAACAACAACCTCTGTTAACTGAATGGCACATACCCTCAATGTATGGCCTGGCACCCCATCAGGTCCTATTGGCTTGCTGATGTCAATCTTCCTCAAGATAATTTTTACTTCATAACGCTGTAATACAAGCGTCTACTCCTCCACAGATTCTTTAATGAGAGTTTCATCTGAGATTAAAGCAAGGTATACTAACCCATGTCCCCTGTCAAGGTTCTTCACCACTGTGGTTTTTCCGAGTGCTGAGGACTGCTAATTCAGCACTACAGATGCTCCCCTTGCTAGTTGGTCCCTACAGTCCACTTGTAATGACTTCCCTCCTTTTATGGGTCCTTAATAGACACTGCTCCTGGACAACCAATGGGAAGTGTACATGTCATGCAAGCAGTGATGTGGATCCCTAAATAAAGACCCTTACCGGAAGTAAACAGAAAAGGAGAGGAGGTTCAGGACTACAGCACCGTGAGGCTATAACTTTAGGAATGTAGAAAAAGGCTTTTTTTTTACAATATAGAGATTACTTAGAAGGGTGGAGGATAAGGAGGAAGAGACGTTATCTTTATCTTAGGTATGTGCTTTAAAAGCTTTGTATATTTTCAATGTTTCCTTTGAAGCTGCATAAACATGCCCCTCATGGCAGTGCCCAGCTTCCCATGCTAGGTTTCGCTGAACCTTCGGTGAACTGAAGCTGGGCAGCTTTGCTCATCCCTATTGGTTACATACCATAGCTGCTGCATGCAGTAAATATTCAATGCCCATTCTGTTAAAAAGAACTGTGGACAGCAGCCTAGGTCTAAATGAATATTTTGACATTAGTTGCCACCAGTTTGGATTTCAGACAGGAAACCCTTTGGCCTGTGAACCAGACATAGATCTGAGAACCAGACAAACAGACCTAATAGGTAGCAAAATCCAGGTACCTGCTCTTAGGACCTCCTTACTTCTCTCGCTCTCCTATTTAATACTCCACCACTACCGTGGAATGCCAAGGATGTCCTTTAAAGGAAGAAGTAACTGCAACTATTAAATATTTAGGCACCTTTATCCCAGCTGACTAACTTTCCACTGCTTCTGAATCAGGTAAATCTTTTGCTTTCAAAATAGAACAGGGTTATTTTCCTGATTTGGTGGGTTAACATCAGGATGACAATCTTGCTCTATTTTTCTTCAGACCCTTCCTACATCCATTCCATTCTTCTACTTCAGGACAGTAACAGAAAGCCCATACAGCCTTAACATATGGAAGGCACTCCAACTTCTACATATTTTTTTTTTTAACCACAATGCCCCCTCCTTTTCTAGACCAAGGTCTCCCTTTGAAGGACTGTACCGATACAGGACCTGTTTTATTTGTTAATGGTAGGATGTTTGAAAGTTTGCCATCCTCCCCATGCAATACAATACAAAGACATTCCCTCTATTTTGGGACTATTGTTTGGCAAAAGGGAATATAAACTATTTATAAAATACACAATTTTACTCTCTAGCTGCCAGAGACCCAGATGCATTACTGCTGAGCTCTGTCAGATACCTTGTGTAACCATCAAGGGATCAAACATTTCAATACCTGGGCATCCCCACCTCAAATATTATTGACTTATTCAGCAGCACACACAACTATCTGAGCTTGGGTGTTTCATGGCCCTTAGATGATCTCGCTGACAGGCGTTGCCCGTTTGAAACGTCTTGGGTGGCCTCAGTGGTCCAAGAGTGCCACGGCCTAGTTTTCAGAGTACTCACTTGAGTGAAGATAGCGGCGGCAAGCATTTTAAGGTTATTGTTTTTATCTGTGGCTGTTCATGTATCCAGTCTGTCACAATCTGCATCCTGTACCATTATACCCCTGAGAAAGAACTAAAAAACCTACTTCAAAACTTGTTGGGTCTTTCTATCCTTCAGAGAAATACTGTGGTTGACAGATACATGCAGGATATTTGTACTCATACTGTGTTGTACGTACATGTGATTATCAGCCGCCAAATGTTTACTTTTTAACTTCTTACTGGTTGACTTTGTATCAATACAGGGCCTCTCAGATACTCATCTGTCACTTATACCTAATTGGCCAAACCACCGCAGGACCATAAAGCTCTATTTTTGACCCAATGGAAATCTAACCTGGGTGTTTCCCTCACACAAGATCAATGCCAAAGAATCATGTCTCTTTGAAAATCTCAATGAGCAATAATTTACAATAGACCAATTAAAAAAAAAAAAGTGCAGGCAATACATAGGCAAAATTGCACATTATTGCATGCGCACAAGTGAACCAGCTGTATGTTTTTGCAAAATGGCATCAAACATTGCCATTAAATCATTTATAAAGGCTCATACAGAATTGCATTATTTAGATTCCAGAAATTTGGCCAAACACCACATTTTCTCTGCTCTTCATCGGGGGAAATACAAAATTACAGGGACATTTTTTACCTTAATATAGGGAATGCATCAAGGTAAAATGGGTTGCCTTTATAAAAAAAAAAAAAAGTTGGCTGGTTAGAGTTGAGTTTTCTGATTTTACAGAAAACTGCAGAAAGAGAATGGAGTTATTTTAGCATTTCCCAGAGCACATACTCTAACTAACCCAATAAGATAATGTTCCTATTCCTAGCAATGTACATTCAGCTTGTCTATGAAATATGGCTCCCCAGCATCTCCTTCAAAAATAATATTGTAGATGGTTATAGTGGACTTTATAACTAATCACTTTTCTTTCCTGTGGCTAACCTAATATTCATCTCAATATGTGAATTTGCCTGATGACTTATGATTGTAGCAGTACTAAGCCCTATTTGCTGTTTTTACAGTATTGATGGCAGCTGCCCATTTCTCAATTTCCTGCTCATTGTGTAAAAAAGTAGCCATTTTGACCAATGCGCTGGGGATACGGAAATGAATGGGTACGGACAAAAACTACTATCCTACCCCTATGTACAGGTAGAAAACAAATGAAAATTATATAAAAATGATTCATAAAGTGCTGATTTTGGAGTGTTGACAGCCCACATACGGAGCATAAACACATGAGTGGTCAGAGGTCTTCTACAGGATAGCAGAGCTTTCTGTTAAGTTGTGTGTTATAGTGCGTATCTAATAAATAATGATTCCTCTTGTACCAAATTGTATTGTAACTGTAATGTCTACCTTCATTTTGTAAAGCGTTGCGCAAACTGTTGGCGCTATATAAATCCTGTATAATAATAATAATAATAATAATAATAAAAAAAAGGAATTGCATAGGTGCTAGAAGCTTTTTCAAATGACATCTTTGATGTAGGATGCTATTTCTGTTCACTGTTGGAGGAAGCACAAGAGAGGCTGAGTTGTATTCTGAGTTGTTTTCTCATTGTGCTCCTGTTTCCTGTCAGAAATCATTCCAGGGGGTGCACCTTTAGGCTTCGTTCACACTAGCTTTGTCAAAAATGCTTCCAAAACGCCTGTCTAATGCCTGTCAAATGCCATAGGGGCGTTTGGCAAGAGTTAGGGCTCGTTCACACTTGACTTTATTTCTAACTCTTGCCAAACACCCCTATAGCATTTGACAGGCGTTAAGACAGGCATTTGGGAAGCATTTTTAACGCTCCTCAAACGCTCCACAAACACCCTATGCGAGGTTTTGAGGCGGTTGATAGGCGTTTGCCAAGCGTTAAAACCACACCACAAATGCCTATAATGAAGTTAAATGGTATTAACACTCTGCAACCGCCTTGCAACCGCACCGCAAACACCTGCCTGCGTTTGCAGAGCGGCACCATAGACTTGAATGGGAGGCTTCAACTCCTCCGGACTTGACACAAGGCGTCAGTTTTGCCACGACGCTAACACTTCAGTGTGAACAGCACTGTGTGCTGCCATAAGTAAAATTTTCATAGGCATTTGAGAAGCGTTAAAAAAAGCTTCCCAAATGCCTATCTGACTCCTGCTGACAAAGCTAGTGTGAACTAAGCCTTAGAAATAAAGTCAAGTGTGAACGAGCCCCAATTACAGCACAGGTATTGAACGTGTGTTCATAGTGAATGCGGAACCTACCATTTGATACCACTTGCTTCATTATATCAGTGTTTTCATTTATATAATTTGCAGATTACTCATTAAGTTACTTTGTCTCCTAACAGCCACACAGAAAGCATATTATTTCCAATACGTTGGCTAGCTCATAGATTTCATAGTCATGGGAGCCGTAAAGCACAACTATTGTGTAGTACTGCAAAGCAGGAAGCAGAGCCTACAAATGTGATGAGCAAATATAGCTGCCCTAACGTGGGATACATATACAGAATACGGTAATTACAAACTAGACATAGAAACACGGCTTTAAAGTGGTATTAAACCCAAAAAAAGTTAATATATTGCAGCTTACTAATCAATAGGTGTGGTGGCTACATTAGTTTTGTTTTAAAGTTTTTTTTTTCTTTGTTTTCACCTGGGGATCCAGCTAGTAACACACCTGAGATGTTGAATTTGTATCGCCTAATGCCCGGGACATGTAGTAGCAGGTAGCTTTTTTCAACATTTAGTCCTGCTGCGGGCAAGAAGCAGAGCTCACCTGTCAGGTGAAAGCATTCAGAGAGCAGTGCTGCCGCCCAATTGCTTTCACACAGTTCACCATGGTGCCAACCTCCCCCCCTCTCTCTGATAGGTTTGTTTTGTTTTTTAAGCCTAATGATGGCTTTCTTCACTGATAGTGACAGCTCTTTGGATCTCATCTTGAGAGTTGACAGCAACAGATTCCAAATACAAATAGCACACTTGAAATGAACTCTGGACCTTTTATCTGCTCATTGTAATTGGGATAATGAGGGAATAACACACACCTGGCCATGGAACAGCTGAGAAGCCAATTGTCCCATTACTTTGGCCCCTTAACAAGTGGGAGGCACATATGCAAACTGTTGTAATTCCTACACCGTTCACCTGATTTGGATGTAAATATGCTCAAATTAAAGCCGACAGTCTGCAGTTAAAGCACATCTTGTTCGTTTCATTTCAAATCCATTGTGGTGGTTCATAGAGCCAAAAATGTTAGAATTGTGTCAATGGCCCAATATTTATGGACCTGACTGTATGTGGAAACCCCTGCTTTAGTTAATCAGCCCCAGTGAACATGGCAGTTCTGCTTTGCAGTCCTATGCTGGCTGTGAAATTAACCCACATTGGAAAAAGGGCAATCAAGCAATCCATTGATGGGAACTGGTGTCAAAATGTCAAAGAACTAGCAAACACAAATGCTCCTGCACTTGGGGATGGACTCGATCCAGGCTACAACCACATTAAGAATGTCCTGGAACATGCACACCTTGCTGCCCTCAAATAGACCGGGGAATCCAAATATACTGAATGAGCAAAGAAAAAACAGAGGGAGCACAGGCCTAGTGCATTACCATAAAAAATAAAGTAGGTGTTGTACTCACAAATGACAATATAGTCAAGGCACATAATAAAGAACAGCTGGGTCAACACTGCGCTGAGTAACAGTCCGCAATAGGGAGTGTAGACATCCAATAGTCTGACGCGTTTCGAGGACTTGCCTCTTCCTCAGAGCCCTACTTTCTTTTTTATTAAACATTTTTTATGGTAATGCACTAGGCATGTGCACTCTCTGTTTTTTCTTTCCTCATTCAGTCAAAATGTCAAAGCCTGTTGGACTCTGCAGGCATTATTCCCTCAAGCATCAGTATTTAATTATTCATTACAGTATGTACTAATCATCCCTTTTAAGATGCCTAGGTACCCTAGGTTGAACAGATGATAGCATACACAGGAAAGCGTTTCCCTTTTTTTTTTCTTCTGACTTTAATGTCCATTAGTAGGTCTACCCACACTGTATGTGAATGACTGCTCATATTTCACATTCCTAAAGTCAGATCAGTAAGAGATGATTGCTAATTGCAATTGGTTACTATTAATGTAGTATCAAATAGCACTGTTTAGCAACTTCGGCATATCTAGGTTTCATTGTTATTAAAAACTTTTGTTTTGCGTTTAAAATAAGGTTTGGTTTACCTGCAAAAGAAATGTGTAATTCTGTACAGCTTGCCATGTGGTTAAGACACCCCTGCCAAATAGCACAGCCAGGTCCTTGCCTGTTACTATATCAGCTATACAGCTATGTAAAGATTACCTTCCCCCAGGACATTACAAGCACAGAAGTACAACAAGATGGCCCTGCTAACGTTGCCCTCTATTTCAAAACATTGTCTTCCAGTGCTGGCCCAATATATCCCAGAGTACAGTTGTGCAGGGGATTACAGGAAGGGTTTATCAAGATAGATTCAAGTACACTGGTTGTGCTTAAAATGGAATGTTTATAGAAGCCAAAGCTATATAAAAGCAGTGCATCCCTTTAAGAAATATTCCACTTTACCAGTGCTGAGAATTTCAGCAGAATATAGTTGTGAAACGGGGGTTGCAAAATATGTACAATTAACAGAAATGACAAGCATACGAGGCTGACTCCCACACACCCCTGTCTCTCACTAACTGCTCCTACATAGCACCTACACCACTGCAAATTGCTCAGAATTCATTTTACATATTAACTGTCTCGCATGGATCCCAAAACTTTGTTTTTCTCTGGTTGCATTAGAGTTCTCAGGCATCGCTGCACAACACTTTGACCATACACATGTGGCTAATATATCTAATAGGTTACAATATGCCCTTTTCACTTAATTCTACATATCCCTTCTATTACTGGTCTGTGGTCTTCAGCTTCACAAATTTAAGCTAAGCTGTGACCAAAGAGCAAAATATGAATATGAAATGTACCTGCTGAAAGATTTAAAATCCTTTTCTAAGTGATCATCCCACACTACATGTGAGTGTACCCTTTCCTTCACGTTGATTAACCAATACAGCTTGGTTAAACTGATTCTAAAGGTTATTTATCTTAAAATAACAAACATACTTATACTTTATTGCTTTGTGTAATGGTTTTGCACAGAACTGCTATGCTCCTATTCTTCTTGGGTCCCCTCCCAAGTGCCCCCAATAGCAAACCTATGGTGGACAGCACTTAAAATATTTCTGCATCACTATATGCACTAATCACATGCCTGATGAAGGGGCCCTGCTCTCACACAGGACCAGTCTTGGATGGATTGAAATATGACCAGTTCCTGCTAAACTGACTGAATTTAATCCATCTATGGCCAGATTTAGAGTATCGTTTAATGTCACTTTAAATTGATGTGCACACACACTTCAATTTAATCACTGAAAAGTCCATGTGAGGCCTAGCATTATCAGTAACAGGACTTGCTGCTTCCAAATCTCCATGTGAAAAAGAGAAGAAAATCTCAGGTTTGTTACTCTTATGTTCTTTCTTTCCCAATAAAGGTCTCTCTCATTCCCTAATACAAGAGCAATAAACTCTTCGGGGGTCTGTAATTACGGAGAGTAATTCTGCTGCTCTCTTGTCTGTTTAAAGGCACTCGAGACGTGCAATTTCTTTACCCATGTAATCACGTACCCTACCGCGTGGTATTGTGCGCATTATATACAATATGATAATGTATATAATCAAAGAGCTGCTATGTAACGTTGCCACTTTCTTGGCCACTTTAGACCAATAAGTAGTTGTGATTTTGTGTCATATAAACAGAATGCTCAGATTATCGCAGCTCCACCATGCTCCTTAGGTGAAGGCATGGAAAACCACGGGTGACAGCAATAAATGCTACAAAGCTCATGCGGGTTATATTTGTAACAAGCTCTTTGAACAGATAGTGTGCAATTGCAAGTAGTTTTAGAAACCAGTTATAATATAACAAGCAAAACAAAAATAATACATTTAGCAACAGGAGTATATATATATAAAATAAACAAAAAATAGTAAACAAATTAAAAGGTTCTGTCCAGTTAAACTTGCCAAATCCCAGTGCACAGATGAGCCAGTTCTAGGTTTCTGATAATCACCTGCAATGCAGAGTCGCTTAACAAGAAGCTACAGTCTCACCCAGCAGCACCATGAAAAGTTTGGAATGGGTTATATAAAACTTGGATCAAGGTTAAATTCGGCTGATTCAGCAGGGGCCAGCTAAATTTTGATCCATTTATGGGCACTGTGGTTGTATCGTTCGACTTTTGTACAACCGCTCTGTTGAGTTTTCCCTGCTCGATCAGCACCGCAGTCTATAGCCTGATCAGTTTATTATGAGGGAAGCTTCCCCTCTGTTAGAATAGCTCAGCAGGAGGATTCCCCCAGCCACATCAAGTGTGTGGATAGGAGAATCAAGTCAGTGTTTTTTATTCAACCTGCTGTTTGAAAGAAAAATAAACTGACTCATATATGGGCTGCCTATAGTAAACTGGCAGTCGAATTAAAAGGCAAGCAACCAGAGGTGTTTACAGTAATTGTCCACATCTTCAGGAGTGTCCTAGGAACTGAAAAAAATGCAAGAAATTATGCAGAGAAGAGAAACTTTGGTTCCTTAAGTCAGTACAGTGGCCTGCCCCCTCCTAAATCAGTAGTCATTGTCATCACAAAAAACAGCCAATGCTGGAGAGTGAATAGTGGGCAGACTAAAGCAGCTTATATTGAAAGAAAAGTCTATCTATATCTCTTCTCGAAAATGTTCCCTCCCCCTCCTCCTACCTATGCTACCTAAAGCTGGCTATACATGGATCAACAATGCCTGAGCCATAGCAGCCTATGGGTGACATCAAAGCTCTCAGAATTCAGAGCGGTTGTCAAGCGCTCCCTTACACAGAGTTGCAGGATCAAGTGACGGGATCAGAGCAGATTAAAAATAGGCAAGTATATAGTTTTTTTATAGAGGTTAGGCAGGATAGGTAAAGGGGGGGGGGGGGGCTTTCTTCCACTTTAGGTTGCTAAACCAAGTTGCTATTTACCACATGAAGATACATGTAGGATCTGTACAAGAACAAGAAATTAATATTTTCAAATTAGTTGGAGTGTGCACAAACTAACAAGAATACCAAAAAGTGTAGGCACCACGTGGACCCACAAGTACAGTGCCTCGAAAAAGTATTCATACCCCTTGAAATTTTCCACATTTTTTCATGTTACAATCAAAAAACATAAGTGCATTTTATTGGGATTTTATGTGCTAGACCAACACAAGTGGCACATAATTGTGAAGTGGAAGGAAATTGATAAATGGTTTTCAAAATTTTTTACAAATAAATATTTGAAAAGTGTAGCGTGCATTTGTATTCAGCCCCCTCTACTATGATACCCCTAACAAAAATCTAGTGGAACCAATTGCCCTTATAAGTCACCTAATTAGTAAACAGAGTTTACCTGTGTGTAATTTAATCTCAGTATAAATATAGCTGTTCTGTGAAGCCCTCAAAGGTTTGGTGGAGAACATTAGTGAACAAACAGCATCATGAAGGCCAAGGAACACACCAGACAGGTCAGGGAAAAAGTTGTGGAGAAGTTTAACGTAGGGATAAGGTTATAAAAAAAAAATCCCAAGCTTTGAACATGTCATGGAGCACTGTTCAATTCATCATCCAAAAATGGAACGAGTATGGCACAACTGCAAACCTACAAAGACATGGCTGTCCACTTAAACTGACAGGCCGGGCAAGGAGAGCATAAATCAGAGAAGCAGCCAAGAGGCCCATGGTTGCTCTGGAGGAGCAGCAGAGATCCACAGCTCAGGTGGGAGAATCTGTCCACAGGACAACTGGTAGTTGTGCACTCCACAAATCTGGCCTTTATGGAGGAGTGGTAAGAAAGCCATTGTTGAAAAACAGCCATAAGAAGTCCCTTTTGCAGTTTGCGAGAAGCCATGTGGGGGACACAGCGAACATGTGGAAGAAGGTGCTCTGGTCAGATGAGACCAAATTTTAACTTTTTGGCCTAACAGCAAAACGCTATGTGTGGCGGAAAACTAACACTGCACATCACCCTGAACACACCGTTCGTACCGTGAAACATGGTGGTGGCAGCATCATGTTGTGGGGATGCTTTTCTTCAGCAGGGGCAGGGAAGCTGGTCAGAGTTGATGGGAAGATGGATGGAGCCAAACAAGGGTCAATCTTAGAAGATAAACCTGTTAAAGTCTGCAAATGACTTGAGACTGGATAGGAGGTTCACCTTCAAGCAGGACAACAATTCTAAACATACAGCCAGAGCTACAATGGAATGGTTTAGATCAGTGGTGGGCAACCTTTTTTTTCAACTGAGCCAAATCTCGCCAAAACCATGATTGAAATTTATTTTGAGAGCCACATTTTTAAAACTGAAAATACATCTCCCATATAGTAATTCATCCCCCATAGTAATTCATCCCCCATATAGTAATTCATCCCCCATAGTGTAATTCATCCCCCATAGTGTAATTCATCCCCCATAGTAATTCATCCCCCATAGTAATTCATCCCCCATATAGTAATTCATCCCCCATATAGTAATTCATCCTCCATATAGTAATTCATCCCCCATAGTAATTCATCCCCCATATAGTAATTCATCCCCCATAGCAATTCATCCCCCGTATAGTATTTCATCCCTCGTATAGTATTTCATCCCCCGTATAGTATTTCATCCCCCGTATAGTATTTCATCCCCCATATAGTATTTCATCCCCCATATAGTATTTCATCCCTCATATAGTATTTCATCCCCCATATAGTAATTCATCCCTCATATAGTATTTCATCCCTCATATAGTATTTCATCCCCCCATATAGTATTTCATCCCTCATATAGTATTTCATCCCCCCATATAGTATTTCATCCCTCATATAGTATTTCATCCCTCATATAGTAATTCATCCCTCATATAGTATTTCATCCCCCCATATAGTAATTCATCCCTCATATAGTATTTCATCCCCCCATATAGTATTTCATCCCCCCATATAGTATTTCATCCCTCATATAGTAATTCATCCCTCATATAGTATTTCATCCCCCCATATAGTATTTCATCCCCCCATATAGTATTTCATCCCCCCATATAGTATTTCATCCCTCATATAGTAATTCATCCCTCATATAGTATTTCATCCCTCATATAGTATTTCATCCCTCATATAGTATTTCATCCCCCATATAGTATTTCATCCCCCCATATAGTATTTCATCCCCTCATATAGTATTTCATCCCTCATATAGTATTTCATCCCCCCATATAGTATTTCATCCCTCATACAGTAATTCATCCCTCATATAGTAATTCATCCCCCATATAGTATTTCATCCCTCATATAGTATTTCATCCCCCCATATAGTATTTCATCCCTCATATAGTAATTCATCCCCCCATATAGTATTTCATCCCCCCATATAGTATTTCATCCCCCCATATAGTATTTCATCCCTCATATAGTAATTCATCCCTGATATAGTAATTCATCCCCCATATAGTATTTCATCCCCCCATATAGTATTTCATCCCTCATAAAGTAATTCATCCCTCATATAGTATTTCATCCCCCACAGTACTATTCCCCCCCCCCCCTTCTAGTAAGCCAAGTCCCCCGTGTCAATTCACTTACCTTTTGCGTTCCTCTCGCTGTCTTCCCGCGCCGTTCGGGTCTTCAGGGCGGACTGTGAGAGGAGCCTAGCTCCCCTCCCCTCACGTTCGGCACGCTGCCCCGCCTACACACATCCTGACAGCCACATCCGCAAGCCGGATTAAAAGGTCCGCGCGGACTTTTGGGGCTGCCAACCGAGAGGAGGCAGGGGAGCGGCCGACCGAGAGGAGGGAGGGGAGCAGGCGCCCGGCACACAGAAGAGCCGCATTAGACTGGGTAAAGAGCCGCATGTGGCTCGCGAGCCGCGGCTTGCCGACCACTGGTTTAGATCAAAGCATATTCATATGCTAGAATGGCCCAGTCAAAGTGCAGACCTATATCCAACTGAGAATCTGTGACAAGACTTGAAAATTGCTGTTCACAGATGCTCTCCATCCAATCTGATAGAGCTTGAGCTATTTTGCACAGAAGAATGGGAAACAATTTCAATCTTTAGATGTGCAAAGGTGGTAGAGACATACCCAAAAAGACTTGCAGCTGTAATTGCAGCAAAAAGTGGTTCTACAAAGTACTGACTCAGGGGAGCTGAATACAAATGCACACCACACATTTTAGATAATGATTTGTAAAAAATTTTGAAAGCCATTTATCATTTTCTTCCACTTCACAATAATATTCAACTTTGTTTTGGTCTATCACAAAATCCCAATAAAATACATTTATATTTTTGGTTGTAACATGACAAAATGTGGAAATTTCAAGGGGTATGAATACTTTTTTCAAGACACTGTATCTTTCTAATTTAATTAATATTTACAATCAATATAGCACAAACATCCACCCCTCCCCTCAGGCCAATGTGTTAGGTGTATTCCTCGATTCTGGTCTCTACTTTTAGGCCCAAATCCAATCACCCCTTCTTAACAAACGACACCAAAAAACGTCTTATTAATTCTCGCCTTGATATTGCAACTGCCTCCTTGTTGGACAACCTTTACACAGGCTCTTTCAGCCTATAATAAAATGTTACTGCCAGAATGGTTCACCTTTCTAACTGCTTGATGGCCCCCTCTGTGCCAATTCCTCCACTGACATCTGACTGAGACACACAAAAATTGATTAAATGATTATGCACGTTGACAGAATAGTTTGAGCACACTCATGTACCTGACAGGTTCACTTTAAAGCCACAAAGGAGGAGTATGAAGAAAAACAGTCAGCCATTCTTTTGTAGTTATGAAAGTGTTTACTGTATATCGGTAGAAGTGAAATTACATCTAAAAGCAACTTTTTTTTTTTTTTTTTTAAGGTTTTGGGTAGGGTAGGGAAGGGTTAGACTCCTGTCAGGTTTCTGTGTCTCTGCGAGGGAGATTTACTTTAGTTGGTCTAGAGAGCTCAGGTAGTGTAGAAGCAAGTGCTATGGGTGCTTTTCTGTAGATACTTTCACATGGGTCTAGCTGCTTACTTGCGATTTGTGGTGGATCGAGCTGTTAGTAGTGACTGTTCTGTGGTTAGCAGGCGACTTGAATGCCTGTTTGAAGAGGTATTTCCCACCAAAATCCCTCCTCATCATGCTGCAACCATGTCCATTGGATGCGGTTGTGACACTACCCTATTCATCTTCTATGGGGTACAGTGGCAGGTGGTATGGCCTGTAGAATGCAACATGCTCTATTTTTTTGCAGAACCGTGACAATGTGTATGAGGTTGTCTAGCAGCTGTTGCCTGGTTTTGACAGGGGGCTGGGACCATTAAAAAATGTGCATCAACTGCCTGGTTTTGCCACCTGACAAGGGCCTTGACAACTGTAGTATTCAAACTAGTTCTGTGCAAAAGATCTTGCTGTAAAACCCAAGGCTGCATTTAGAACTTATGAATTCATATACCGTATTTGCCGGCGTATAAGACGACTTTTTACCCCTTGAAAATCTTCTCAAAAGTCGGGGGTCGTCTTATACGCCGGTATACGGCATACTGACACTTTTTAGGGGGGGTGGCGCGGTGCCGCCGCCCCCCTTCCCTCTTCCAATGGAAGGGACACTAAGTACAGGGGTGGGCAGGGGCTGTTTCTTACCTGGCTCCAGTCCCACGACGATCCGGTCCAGGAAGTGTGGCTGCTCCTTCAGTTCGGCCACTGGATGTTCGCGCGGCTGCTCGGCTCCGCCTCCTCACCGGTGATTGGCCGCCAGAACTGTAGCTCAGCAAAAGGCACACAGGCGGCCAATCACCGGCGAGGGGGCGGAACCGAGCGGCTCCGCGAAAATCGAGTGCAGGAGCAGCAGGTAAGTGTGCCGTGTAGAGGTGCTGCTGCAACCACATATGCTGGCTGCAGCAGCACCATACTAGAACAGGGTCAGCAAGTATCATTGGTGTCAGTGGGAGGAATAGTGCTCAATCACTGATAGCAATGATGGAGCACTATTCCTCTCACTGACACCAATGATAGGGCACTATTCCTCCCAATGACACCAACGATGGGGCACTATTCCTCCCCCCCACTGACACCAACGATGGGGCACTATTCCCCCCCCCCACTGACACCAATGATGGGGCGCTATTCCACCCCCCACTGACACCAATGATGGGGCACTATTCCACCCCCCACTGACACCAATGATGGGACACCATTCCTCCCACTGACACCAATGTTGGGACACTATTCCTCCCACTGACACCAATGATGGGGCACTATTCCCCCCACTGATACCAATGTTTGGGCACTATTCCTGCCACTGATACCAATAATGGGGCACTGTTCCTCCCACTGATACTAATGATGGGGCACTATTCCTGCCACTAATGCCAATGATGGGGCACTATTCCTGCCACTAATACCAATGATGGGGCACTATTCCTCCCACTGACACCGATGATGGGGCACTATTCCTCCCACTGGTGTGCATTGGAAGAGGGGTAGTCTTATACGGCAAGTATAGCCCAAACACTACATTTTAGCAGGAAAAGTAGGGGGTCGTCTTATATGCCAGCAAATACGGTACATACCTGAAGAATTATGTCCTTGTGTACCTTATGTACAAACCTTGTGTCATGTGAACATTTTAGTCAATACTCCTTGGATTAGTTGGTATTAGGCTAGTCCGTCATGGACTATTAGTGGTAGTATGTGTTCTGTTCCATAGGCAGAAAGATAGTTTAATTTTTCCAAAACCATAAACTTTCTGGCTCCACATTTCCTGAATCCCCTTCCCTCTACAGTTATGCTGATTAATCTACCCACAAATAATTAGTGGATACAATAAATTAAATCACATTGAAACAATATATTCTTCATTTTGTGTTTTTACCATCTTCTCTAACCATGTTGTTTTAGACACTAGCCCATGAGTTCCATATGGTAAATACAACCCTGCTAAAGACCAACAGAGCAATACTCCTGGTGCAGAGTACAAAAGTACCATTCATAGGACTGTCCCAGCCTTTTTCTTCTAAAATAACAAACATTATACTTACCTGCTTTGCACAGTGGTTTTGCACAAAGCAGCGCAGAAAATTCCTCTTCTGGGGTCCCCCTGCCAGTGCTCTTAGCTCATCTTCGTGTGCCCCCATAAGAAGACACTTCCTATGGTGGTACACCTGCAGGCTCAATCCCAAGATGGGCTGTGTGCATCTATTGAAACACACA
This sequence comes from Staurois parvus, assembly GCF_062004578.1. Classification (NCBI taxonomy): domain Eukaryota; kingdom Metazoa; phylum Chordata; class Amphibia; order Anura; family Ranidae; genus Staurois; species Staurois parvus. The sequence continues at coordinate 12,622,292 of NW_028318078.1, read as the reverse complement.
CACAGTGTGTCTTAGCCCCGCCCCCACTTTCTGCCCACAGGATTTGACTGACAGCAGCAGGAGCTAATGGCCCCCACCATTGCCCCTGTGTGCAGAGGGAGAGGAGAGAGCCTCTGCAGACAGACACAGTGTTGCATCGAGATCCAGTTCAGGTAAATACACAGGGGGGTGAGGGGGCGGTAAAAATACAGGGACATTTTTTTACCTTAAGGCAGGGAATGCATTAGGGTAAACAATGTCTAGCATTTAGAACCACTTTAAAACAGTACACATAATATAGGTTTTCAAATGGTGTATTTAGTTGTTTGCCTGGATTTCTATTTTACCCTTTAAACCAAAGCTAATCTCTTGAAAGGTAACTTCAGTTATCTTAATCTGATTTCATATGTAGGCATCTGCTGCTAATACAAATGAATGGCTCTAGTGGCTCCTTCTGCATTGACCGTGTAGGCCAGTTCAGTACTCTCCAGCACTTTGTGGGTGCTATTTGATGTGTGCTTTGGGTCATTGTCCTGCTGTAAGACCCATGACCTCTGAAGGAGACCAACTTTCTGACAATGGACCCTATACTGCACCCCAGAATTCTTTAGTAGTCTTCAGATTTCATAATGCCGTGCACACGGTCAAGACATCCAGTGCCTGAAGCAGCAAAGCAACTCCATGTTTGACTGTAGGGACTGTATTCTTTTCTTTAAAGACCTCATTGCTTTTTCTGAAAACAGTAGAATGATGGGCTTTACCAAAAAGCTTTGTTTAGTCTGTCCACAGAAAATTCTCCCAAAAGGATTTTGGCTTCAGTAAGTTTTGGCAAACTCAAATCTAGATTTTTTATGTTTCTATGTCAGCAGTGGGGTCCTCCAGGGTCTTCTATTATAGCGCCCCTTCTCATTCAGAGGGCGACGTAGAATGAGCTGACACAGTTGTACCCTGTGCCTGAAGGTCAGCTTAAATTTGTGTGGAAGTTGATCGAGGTTCTTTATCCACCAATCGAACAATCCTTCGTTGCAATCCTTGATCAAGTGTTTCTCTGTCGTCCACGTCCAGGGAGTTTAGCTACAGTGTCATGGGCTGAACACTTCTTGACAATGTTGCGCACAGTGGATACAGGAACATTAAGATCTGTTAATTGATACAGGTGAGTTTAATTATAATTTAAAGGCGCATCACACACTTGGAATGCAATTATTTCTTAATATTTTGAGAAGGTACCAATAATTTTGTCCAGTCCATTTATGGGGTTGTGTGTGGAATGTGTCAGATTTGGCTTTTTGTTTCTCCAATTTTTCGTGTCATACTAATACAAACAAAAGAAATAAACATGACAATGCCTAAACATTCGTAATTGCAACAATTTTCTGGGCGAAGTGGTGCATTGTCTGACAGAAATATGTGGGTGCCGATATTTTTTGCCATGACTGTATACTGAGGTTGTGACAGACCCAACCGGGACAGGGGCTTTTGGAGGGGACTGCAGATTACCCTCTTGCCTACCGACCATGGCCCTGGCATCTGCGGGGGCTCTATTCTTTAATGTGTGCCTTGTGGGGACCTTTGGAGTAGTTTACTTGGGTTTCAAGTCCATGTCTCCCCAAAATACACAGACTCTGAGCCAACATACAGAATTGGGGTCTCTGTGCCCAAACTAGCATTGACTGCTTCAACCCCCTCCTTCCCAGACTCAGAGACTCTAAGAAGATGTTGATGTAATTAGCAAAACGACCTGATGTGAGGACTCTTGCTCTAATGTGTTTACTGTCTTCTCTCATCGTGTGCATCCTGGGTGTGCATTCCCATTGCCAGTTTGGCATCAAAGCTAGTGTTGTCTAGTCTTGGGTGCAATGCCCAGCTATAATACCTTGGTCCTGTGGCGAGGAAGCGGTTCTCAGACGGAATCACCCAATCTGTGTGGCAGGCATTCCATCACATTTGGTGGCAAGCAGTGGAACGTCCAAACCACCACCAGGATCTGAGGTCCGGTTAGTAGAAGAGGAGAGGTACAGACACCAGCAGCCATGGAAGAGGAATTTGTAAGGAGAGTGCAAGAGATGAAAGTGCAGCAATGCAGGTCCTGCTACGATGGTATGACTGTTCACCGGCAACTCTGGAAGGAAGCACTAATTTGAAAGCAGGGCTGCCAAGGAAAAATTCTCCTCTCCATCCGGGAAAGTTACTGGTTGCAGTATGAAGTGCAGGTGTTGAAATATGGGGGGGGGGGTTACAACTGCACAAGGAGTGGACAGCTGAGTTAAGCAGGCTGGCTTGGGCAGAGATGCAGCTGGATGAGAACTACAGAGCCCTCTGCTGGCATGTTGCCCAAGCGTACCCTTGAACAGCAGACGACAGCCCCACAGAAGGCTTTGTCTATGACGGCTTGGGGCTGTTGTACTAGATGCTGTCAAAGAACCCTGACTTTGGGAATGATCAGGAATGACGTTTGGAGATAATGATGCATTACAGAGACCCAATGCTGAACATCTCTGAAGTGCGCTGGGCACAGGAAGATATGGAGTTTCTAGCCCTTCAGGAATGGGAGCTGGAACAAGCAAAAGAATATTCAAACAAACAAAAGACTATTCAACAAAGCTCAACAGTATGCCCCAGCACCCATGGATGTTATGGATTATAAGTCACCCACCGAAGTGCTGGCACTGGGTCCAAGTGCTGACAGCCTATACCCTGGGTTTTCAGCAATTCCAGAGACTGGGGATTTAATAGACTTTTCTGCTAAGGAGGAACAACCCAGTGAGCCTCCAGCAGAACAGTTGGCATCGAGGCAGAGTGCTGTTGACTTCTGCCTACAAAAATCAGTGACCATGAAGGATTTGTGCGATGCCACAGAATTTTCATTTTGTTTCCCAGTGGAAGAGTTGGCATCACTGCAGAGTGCCACTGGCTTCTGTTCAGCACCAACAGCACTTCCGGAGCTCCAGGGAGGCAGGGTGGGCAGCCCTTCACCACAGCAGCAGTTCCACAGTCTGGGAGAGGAGGTGGTCATCCTCCCTCCCCAGCGGCAAATCCACAGTCTGAGAGAGAAGGTGGTCATCCTCCCTCCCCGGCAGCAGTTTCACCGTCTGGGAGAGAAGGTGGTCATCCTCCCTCCCCAGCGGAAGGTCCACAGTCTGGGAGAGGAGGTGGTCATCCTCCCTACCCAGCAGTAGTTCAGGGACTTGGGAGTGAAGGAAGTTGTCCTCGCTCTACAGCAGGAGTCTGGAAGTCCAGGAGATGGAAGAACTGGCTAATCTCCCCAGCAGCAGTTGCACAGTCTGGGAAAGGAGGTGGTCTATCTCCCTCCCCAACGCCAGATCCACATTATAGGAGAGGAGATGGTCGTTCTTCCCCAGCAGCAGTTCCACTGTCTGGGAGAGGAGGTGGTTGTCCTCCCTCCCCAACAGTCAGCCAGTGCGGAGGAAACTGTATTCCCTCCCCAGCAAAGATCCGTGTACCTGGGAAACAGTATCAGAGAAATGTCATCCCACGAACTGGATGTGGGTATGGGAGATGGAGCAGCCAGCTCATCTCCCCAGCAGCAGATCTATTGTCCAGGAGAGGAGGAAGTCGTCCTCCCTCCCCAAAGGCAAATCCACAGTCCGGGAGAGGAGGTGGACGTCTTAAATCCCTAACAGCCAGATTGGAGGATGTGGGGTCCCGAGCTAAAGCGCTGACAACAAGGCAGAGGCTGCAGCACCTACCATGTCTTCACAGTTCCAGGGAGTTGGGGCAGTCGGCCCCTCTCCCCAGAGGCAAGCCCCGGAATGATAAAGACCTTCCAGCTGAAGCACTGGCAACAGGGCAGAGCGCCGCTGGCCTCTGTCCAGCACCTACCATGAATCACAGGGAGTTGGGGCAGTCAGCCTCTCTCCCCAGCAGCTGACCGCACCACGGAAATGGTAAGGTCCTCCCAGCTGAAGTGCTGGGAGCCAGACAAAGGGTCCACAACCTCTGCTCCTCCCCTACCAATGACAACTTTTCCCTGCGGCCAAGAATGATGATTATGTGGACCGACTATATGAGTTGACTCATGCAACGAATGCATGTCCAGACTAGGTGGAGGTCTGGGACCTGGCTAGATGACTTTTGAGGGGGGGGGGAATGTGACAGGCGCAACTGGGACAGGGGCTTTTGCAGGGGACTGCAGGCTAGCCTCTTGCCTACCGACCATGTCCCTGACATCTGAGGGGGGCTCTATTCTTTAATGTGTGTCTGGGGGGGGGCACATACAGGGCAACATACAGATTTGGGGTCTCTGTGCCCAAGCAAGCGTTGACTGCTTCAACCCCCTCCTTCTCAGACTCTAAGAAGATGTTGATTTAATTAGCAAAACGGCCTGATGTGAGGACTCTTGCTCTAATGTGTTCATTAAGGTGTTATGCGTTAACTATCTTTTCCCCTTGTGTGCCTCCTATGTGTGCATTCCCAATGTTAGTTGAATCACCTATTGTGGGTCTGTTGGCAAGTCCTATTGGAGGCTCCTACATGATGAGATCAGACTGATGCCAGCTTCACCTCGTTATCTAATCAGTGTGGGAAGTAATATTTGTTTTATTGCTCATGTGGGGGACACTGCCCCTATTTCTGGAGTGTATAAAATCTGTATTTCTGTTTAAAAGAGTAGTTCCAGTTTGGCATCTAAGCTACTCTTGTCTAGTCTTGGGTACAATGCCCAGCTATAATATCTTTGTCCTGTCTTCCAGTGGCGAGGAAGCGGTTCTCTGACAGAATAACCCAATCTGGGTGACAGGCGTTCCATCACAGAGGTCTTCCTTCCATTTCCATGTGTATGATGATAATTCAGATGTGTGAATTAAGCATTAAATATTGAAGACATCCTCCCTAGGGTATGTGGGTCCCTATGACACTTTTGCTTGAAGTGTATAGTGGACAAAGTAAAAAGGTGGGTTGGTTAAAGTTCACCTTTTAGTAAAAAATGATAAATGCACATTTCTTTGATGGTAAAAAAATAAAAATAAATGTGCATTTATTATTTTTGTTTGCAGGAGACTTAAAGCATTGCACCAGTGATCAGCAGATCGCTGGTGCCATGCAGGTTTCCTGCAGATTTGTCAGTATATCTGCTTGCCCATAGGGGATGTACAAGCAAGCAGATATACTGAGAATAATAATGAATGAACTACCACAACGCTTCACAGCGCCGTGGTAGTTTGAAGACTACAAGTCGACAGCTGCTAAGGCTGTCAGGACTTGTAGTTTCTCATTCACAGAACACAGTGAATAAGTGACGCAGCCGGGTGGACGGAGCCCCGCACAGCCATGGTTTTTTAAAAATTTGACAGCTAGTGAGGGGGGAAAAGATCGCCGCTATCTGGCAAAGTTGGGACCGGGGACTGTATGATCGTAACATGTTACATATTACACCCATATTCATGGTGTAACATGTTACGATCATGAATATGGGTGTAACATGTTACGAAAGGTGAACTTATCCTTTAAACATTAAGTCTTTTAAAGTAACAAACACATTACACTTATTTGCACAGAGCAGCTCTGATCCTCATCTTCTAGGCTCCCCCACAAGCACTCCTGGTTCCTCCCCCATTCCAAGTATTCCCTTCCCCCCCACCAGCAAGCTGCTTGTTAAGGAGGTACTCATGCGGGCTTGCTCCTGAGTCCTTGTGCACAGCGCTGGATTGAGGTCGGACAGAGGTAAATATAAAGGGAATGCATTAAGGTACAAAAACCTTAAGGGTCACTTTACGAATGCTTGAAATGAAATGTTTAAACTGCAAGCATCTAAACATTCTGTGTTTGGAATAGTATTTCAACATTTGAAAGGATTGAACACGGTCTGTTAAAAATTTTGAAAAGCTAGGCAATGCCAAGGTACATACATTCTTTAAAGTTTCCAGGCGAGTCAAAGCCTGGGTTGAATGCTGGGTTATAAAATAGACAGCAAAAAGATGTGGGGAAAGAAGGCCACTGTACTACTTAGTGCTATCCAATATTCTTACAGAGTAAGAGGGGAATGGATACGGGACCTGTTTTCTGTCATTGGGTCTCATCCAAAGAAGACTATTCATTTTTAGATCAGTGATATGTGAAGTATTATTTTGGAAGATTAGGTAATCTCAGGCCACCTTATATCTATTCTGGTATAAAATGGATTTCTGGAGACAAATTGAAGTTAATTATATAAAGTGTGTATGTGTAGCTGGGGGGAGTCTTGGACTGGCAGCACCCGATACATGTAAAAAAGTTTTAGATGGCCAAGACATTTTTCACAGCTGCTACCCTCCCAAAATTAGGACAGGTTGTATTGCTTTCACATATTAGGAAATATGGTGAATTTGCCTAAGCAGGAAGGGGGTGTGGGTTGGGGTAGTTAGCGGCATGCAGAGTATTATAAGAATTAGAAATGTTTATTCCTAGGTAAGGGACTGTAGGCAGAACACAGGAGAAATGACAGAAGCGGCATAGTTGGGAAAGTATATGATTGAGAAGAACGATATTAAGAGCTTTTGATTTGCCATTGTTAAGCTGAAGGCCAGAAATAGTAGCAAGAGGTTTTTAAAGTCCCAATAAATTTGGGAAGGAAATGATCAAGTTAGAAATACACTGCTCAAAAAAAAAATTAAAGGAACACTTAGAAAACACATCAGATCTCAATGGGGAAAAATATCATGCTGGATATCTATACTGACATGGACTGGGTAATGTGTTAGGAACGTAATGATGCCCCATTCGGATGCCCCATTGTTTAATGGAAATTAAAAATTGTCAACCTACAGAGGACTGAATTTAAAGACACCCCGAAAATCAAAGTGAAAAAAATGATGCAGCAGGCTACTCCATTTTGTTGAAATTTCACTACAGCCCCTCAAAATGGTACTCAGTAGTTTGTATGGCCCCCCACATGCTTGTATGCATGCCTGACAACGTCAGGGCATGCTTCTAATGAGATGATGGATGGTGTCCTGGGGTATTTCCTCCCAGATCTGGACCAGGGCATCTCTGAGCTCCTGGACAGTCTGAGTTGCAACCTGGCGGCTTCGGATGGACCAAAATGTGATATCCTAGAGAGATCATTCATTTTGATTTAGGTCAAGCGAGCATGAAGGCCATTCAATGATATCAATTCCTTCATCCTCCAGGAGCTGCCTGCATACTCTCGCCACATGAGGCCGGGCATTGTTGTACAACAGTAGGAACCCAGGATCCACTGCACCAACAGTCAGGGTGCCATTGTCTAGTCCGTAGAGGTTTGTGCGTCCCTCCATGGATATGCCACCCCAGACCATATTTGACCCACCACCAAAACGGTCATGCTGAACGATGTTACAGGCAGCATAACATAAGGGTCTCCAGACCCTTTCACGTCTGTCACATGTTCTCAGGGTGAACCTGCTCTCATTTGTGAAAAGCACGGGGCACCAGTGGTGGACCTGCCAATTCTGGTGTTCAATGGCAAATGCCAATCAAGCTGGAGAACGTCTGGCCCTCAGTCCACCTTCATGAAGTCTGCTTCTGATTGTTTGGTCAGAGACATTCATACCAGTGGCTTACTGGACATCCTTTTGTAGAGCTCTGGCAGTGCTCTTCCTGTTCCTCCTTGCACAAAGGAGCAGATACTGGTCCTGCTGATGGGTTAAAGACCTTCTACAGTCCTGTCCAGCTCTCCTAGAGTAACTGCCTGTCTTCTGGAATTTCCTCCATGCTCTTGAGACGGTGCTGGGAGACACAGCAAACCTTCTGGCAATGCCACATATTGATGTGCCATCCTGAAGGAGTTGGACTGCCTGTGCAACCTCTGTAGGGTCCAAGTATCACCTCATGCTACCAGCAGTGACACTGACCCTAGCCAAATGCAAAACTAATGAAAAAGGGCAGAAACGATGAGCAGGGAAAAAAATGTCACCTGTAAAACCATTCCTGTTTTGAGGGTTGTCTCATTGTTGCCCATCTAGTGCACCTGTTGTTAATTTCATTAAAGCCAAAGCAGCTGAAACCGATTAACAATCCCCTCTGCTGCTTAATGGACCAGATCAATATCCCAGGAGTTTAACTGACTTGATGTTATACTCTGATTAAATAAAAGTGTTCACGTTTTTTGAGCAGTGTTTGTAGAATGGCATAATCCACAAATATGTTAATTTTTTGGTTTGTTTCCAAGTATGTTTCTACCAGGATATTTGGGTTGGTCCTGATGAGATGAACCAAAGGCTCAATCACTAACATGAAAAGTAGCAGAGATAAGGGACATCCACGTCTTAAAATTTAAAAGCAAACCACGTGGCGTTCAATACATATGTCAGCACATCAGGTAGGAGCCTACGTGCTGACGTTACGCCGCCATGTCCACGTGATGGTCCTGCGGCCAGCTTTGTGAGTGTTTTTATCATTTTATGCATTGAGCTCCACGTGGTTTGCTTTTAAATTTTATTAAACCTACTACACTACATGAGGTTGTTTCTGAGCTCGATCTCTGAGCTTATCCTTTAGGAGGAACCCTACCCTGAATACTGTGGGCTGAACATGGAAAAAACTTATCCCTGAGTGGCAGTTTTGTTTCCTTCTGATTTTTTGCTGGCTTCTGGGGAGATCCTACCCCTGGGCAGACCTGTTGGTAGGAGTAGTAGAATCGAGCAAATCTTCCTGCATATGTCAGTCCATTTCATGCTGTTTTGATACTTGCTCCTGGTGAGTGCATAAGGGTAGAGGAATTGAGAAGACGTCACCTTTTCCTTTGTTGATCACATCACTATTTGGGATTATTATTAATATAATTTTTCCCTGTTTTGGGATTATTTATGATTGCACACCAACTGGTTTGTTCGTTACTGGTTTATATATATTCTTTACATGAGAGTCACAGATGTCACTGATATGTATGTGCCTTTATTGGGTTAATCACATCACACATTTGGGACTATCAGCAATTCCCCTTATCTGGGGATTTTCTATTATTGTGCATTGTTTTTACGTTTATATTCATACCTATTGTTATCCATTTACTTTCTTCAGGTAAGTACAACTTGTTTGTTATTTTACAAAAAAAAAAAAATTAACCTTTAGAATCACTAATAACAGGCACTTTTACCCCATTTCTGCCCAGGCCAATTTTCAGGTTTCAACGCTCTCACACTTTGAATGACAATTGTGCAGTCATGCAACACTGTACCCAAACTAAATTTTTAGCATTTTGTTCACACAACTAGAATTTTCTTTTGGTGTTATTTAATCACCACTGGGGTTTTAATTTTTTGCTAAAATTAACAAAATGTTAATTTAGCAAATTAACATTTGCTAAATGTTGAAAAAAATCTCCACATTTTTCTTTGTTTCTGTTATAAAAATTTGCAAATAAATAATTGTTCTTCATAAATTCAGGACAATATGTATTCTGCTACATTTCTTTGGTGAAAATAACCCAAATCAGTATTTATTTAGTCTGTACTAAAGTTATAGAGTTCACAAACTATGGGATATATCTGAAAATTGATCAATCCTGAAGTACCGACGGCCAATCTAATTTCTTGAGGCCCAAAAATGTCAGAACAGTACAGATATCCCCCAAATGACCCCTTTTTGCGAAGCAAACAGTCTGACGTATTTCATAAGAGGCATGGCGATTTTTTTGAAGTTGTAATTTTTTTGTCATGTGAAGAAATTAAAAAAAAACTATTTTCACAATTTTTTTTGTTTTACATACTGTCACCAGTGCAGTACAGTGTCATCATATAACTGGTGTAGTGGTTATTAGGGACACTGACTGGTGACAGTAAGAAAAAAAATTGATAATTAATAATGATTGGTCACAGCAAGATACATGGTACTGGAAACGGGGTCGGTACACAGCGGAGCAGGAACCTAGTTTTGAAAGGCACCCAGTCCCACTTCGGGCCAGTTTTCCTCCCCACAGTCTTCTGGGACACATCACAGGCCCCAGAAGACTGTGTGACAATTCACAATGCGCATCAAGCAGTGGGTAGTCAGCAGGGTCCCGAAAGGGGCATAGCCGGCTGTTCACAGTTAGAATCCCAGTGCCAGGAACCCGAAGGCTAGTGAAGAACTAGTCTGGGTGAGGACGGCACTGGATCCCTGAACTGGTAAGTGTCCTTTTATGAAAAGTCAACAGATACAGGATTTGTAGCTGCTGACTTTTCTTTTTCCAGAGTGAAGAACTACTTTGACAACAATGAGTAATAGGCTTGTTGCTTAAGGAGCTTGTCACAGATCCCCCACACGCCAAGCCCACAGCGACTAGCTAACCAAGGCACACACGTGCGGCCGTGACTTGGGGTAAGAGGGAATAAAGGGGACTTAACTTTGAATATATAAAACCGTATACAAGATCAGCCATGATATCCTTTCACAGCCCGCACTACCTTTTGGCCACCACCAGAGGAAGACTCCAATCCAGCTGGTCGACCACACACTGGCAGATACAAATCTTATATACAATCTGGTGCACTGACTGGAGTTGAGGACCAGCTTAGCAACTACACACCCTTCTAGAGTCCCTCCAGCTATCCTACAGCTTGAACCCCGGTGTTAATCACTCTTCCACTGTCCACACACCTCCACACCAGACACACCACAAAAGGTAGCCTGCCACCACCCAACAGTTTATCCGCAGAACGGTCTGCTGGGACACCCCACACACACAGATCTCCGCCTGGCTGATCTGTTACCTTTTACAATCTGCACACAATCTGCCCACAGTGCAATTGCATGCAGACTGGCAATGAGCTTGACCGAGCGTTTAAAGGCACTAACATACAATCCAATCTAATCTCTCCGATCTAATCTCTCCGAAGATATGAGCCCGTGCTTAAATACACAGAAGTCACTAATTAATTTTCAGATTTAATTTCCCGAAAGTGAGCAGTGCATAAAATATGTACAAAATATAAAAAGTTACAGAAATACAAGAAGACACACAAATGATTATTCACTATAAAATAAAAGGGAATAAAAAACAGAGATAAAACTTTTACAATGTCCCAATGCCCGGGTACTCCATTTATGGGGATATGGATGTAAGCGGGACATTAGTCTTCGGCCAATTGACCCTGAGGGCGTTCCTGCGCCCGCCCACAGGATGTTCTGGGTGCTGACCTGCCCAAGTTCAATTGGGCCAAGACTGGCTTGAAACACCAAGTCGGGGATTGGATTTCCGACACCAGCGCATCAGTCCGATCGCGACAGCACCATACACTGTTCAACTGTCGCACTCCAGTGCCACCTAACCATTTCCTGCATTTTTCTGGCATTCTACCTAAGCCACAAATATGGATTTCATATGTCGGTGTGGCGCACAGCATGCACTATTGGAAGGAAGCATTTCCATCTCTCTGCAATTAATATTTTAGCTTTTATGAGAGATGAAATATACCCCTTTGATGTATGTAGACACTTTTAGCTCCCCAGACAGATCGGGGACCCCCTGCTGTCATGAAGCCCCAAATGTCTCAAGCCATTTCCTTTAAACCAGTTTCACCAGAAGGTGACAAAACCTCATTACCACTTAGGTGTCACATCCAGAGGAAGCTGGCTTTTCAGATGCTAATTGATGAGCCTCTGTGTCCCAGTACCTCTGACTGAATCCATCTTTAATGACAATGGAATGCAACTACAGTTATGATTACATATTGCTACTGATCACATCTTATCGACTCAAATCTGTACATTTATGTCACATGTGAATGCAACTACGGTTACGATTACATATTGCTACTGATCACATCTTATCTACTCAAATCTGTACATTTATGTCACATGTACGTTACATCATGTCACATGTATGTTACAGCGCTATAATGGTATTATTGTCTTTCTGGCTGAAGGCAAGTAAAGGAACATCCCTGATCAGTGGGGTAATATCCAATTCATGGCCAGACCAGACAGTGCAAGTAGCCACAAAAAAAGAATGCCTTCACAAATTATTTACTTGGAGATCAATGCTAAAGTTCCATGCAGTTCAAACGGTAACACAGCAATCACAAATTCCCAGTATAGAACCAATAGATAAGATAGGGTCAGTATTTTTAGGCAATGAATGGTATTAATGCACAATCACTGGTCAGTAGTGCCTGATAGGGAGTGGTTAGAGTACACTGGAGGTCTAGAATATTTTGGGTGATTCCTCTTACTCTTAAAATTTGATAATTTAGAGCAGGCGTATTCAACCTTTTGACTTTCCTGGGCCACTTTGGAAGAAGAGGAATTGTCATGAGCCACAGATAAAGTACACCAATGGTAAGGACAGCTGGTGAGCAAAAAAAGTCTCTGATATAGATAATGTACCTGAATAATAAAACATCATTTTTCTAATATTTGTGATTATAAAAGTACAAGAGGGCACCTTAAAAGTAGTGTGATATTTGACACCGTTTTTGATAAACTAACAAATCAATATCTAATTCGATGGATGTAGTAGCAATTCTCAATTCATTCTCAAGGTGCTAATTGGATATTTATTCCAATTTTGCCTTTCTTGTGCTTCATCCTTGAAAATAGTTGTTCACAAATATACACTAGGTGCTGCCGAAAACTGTTGATGTGATTGTGAAGAGTGGAATATTTTTCTATGGTGCCATAAAACTTATAAAAGTCCAGTAAAGAGACAAGTTTTCCATGGCCGCATGTTTCGCTAAGTGTAAACGCCACATTCATAGCTGACTTGGGCCACAGGTTGGACAACCCTGATCTAGAGCTTAGAGTTAAATGTGTCTAATCGAAAGACCAATATTTTGTGTTCTTCTCAAATCATGAATGTTGCCATCATGTTATCAACTACAGTGAATACCTCATCTACCCTTGATTCCAGGTTGGCCATTTGCTGGTCAAGCACCCAGATTATTCTGGAGAAGCCTGCCATATGTTTAGAAGTTGCACAAAGCACCTACTGTAGCCTAGTTTCACTTTTTAGACCTCACCAGCTGGACTTTCTAGCTTTCCAGTAGGTGCCATTTTGGTAGAAGCCTGCCCTAGAGCTTCCTTAATGGTGTTAGGCTGTGCTTGCTTGTCTCTCTAGTCAGGATCATCCTGGGAGCTTCAGAGGGTGCTAAAAAAAAAGGCTGGTCAGAATAAAGTGAGAATGGCTAGATCAGTCAACACAGCACTTGTTGAAGCGTGTTCAAAGCCTGCTGAAGCTCGCTAGCACTTGAAAGTCAGCACTCCCATTAGGATCTGTGTTCAACATTTACAAACTGGAGTTGAATGGTATTTTAAAAGTTTCAACAAAGCTGGCTGAAAGCTTTGCAAATGCTTTGTCAAAGCTTTCTGTTCACACTGCTCTGATACAAGCTGAAGCCTGTGTGTACATGCCAGTAGAACTGTTCCCTAAAGACAGTCCTCTCCATTAATTCTGCGGACGCCACCATACAAACTTCTTCACAGATTTTCACAGTTGACCAGGGATCAGCTTTTAAAATCTGAAGCAGAGGGTCAGAATGACATTAGGACAGCTTGAATTGTCTCTAAGACAGCAATGGCAACCTCATTTTTTTTACTCATTTGATACTTTTTAAGCCACTGACCCAGAGCAAGAATACAAGTAATGAGTTTTGACTCTGAGTTCATTTGCTGCAGGTCAGGGACTGACAAAGCCTAGAATTCAAAAGGAACATTTAAACACCTAGCATTTTTAGGAGGTGGCAATGAAGAATGCAAAAAGAAAATGGGATATGCTGTATTTGCCTGGGAAATGTAGGCCTAAGAAACGTCTGTTCCTGTTGAGAACTTTACATGATTGCTATAAAGGACTGAGGAATACCAACTTGTTTCTCCTTTGCTGGCCAGACTGATGAGGGCAAGGTGTCAAAGGGAGATTGTACAGCATTCCTGGTAATGTCTTACTGATCTGGCCAGTGAGGGAGCCATGCCATAGAAATAGGTGAGTATTTCCAGCCCTACCTAGGATTCTCTAACTGGTGAGGATTCTTAGTGTGACACAGGCATGGCACATTCAAATCCGTGGGGCTGAAGAAGTTCAAACATGATAAAGCAATGTACCTTACATCATATTGAGTTATTTTTGCACAGTAAAAGAAAAATAAATAAATAAATAAAAGACCCACACACAAATAGAAAACCTCCGTATACACTATCCCATACCTACAGTTGATCCAGAGGAAGGCAAAAACCCCCAGTAAAGCATTATCTAATTTGCTCCAGTGGGGACAAAAAATCCTTCCTGGTCCCTCAACAGGCAATCGAATATTCCCTGGATAAACTTTACCTATAAATATAGGAATCCATTTATATTACATGCATTTAGGAAAAAATCTAGTATTTTGTTTTAAAACAATTTTCTGTGTTGGCTAGAAGCAGCTCTAGTTCCTTTTATGGCTGGCCATACAGAGAGCACATCCTGATGAACTGGCCAAAATGTGATCAGTGAGCGGCTCTGTCGATTGCCCCCTGCCCAACATTCCTTAATTGAAAAATCAAAGGATCTGGGCAGAAAATTGTCAGCTAAAGGGCACCTGCAAGGACAGTTCAGGTACTTTTGACAGCCAATGGGACCAGTTGCCATTACACAAAAGCCGCAGCAGACTTGTTTGCTCCACGAAGTGTAATGTGGAAACCTACAGGATGAGCAGAAAAACATCTATAGATATATATAGGACACAGGCACAGAGAACTGTTGTCTGTACACCTCGATCGATCTTGATCACTGTATTTAAAACAGTTGTAACTTTCAGCCTAGTAGCGGTCTATCCTCACTAGCAGATTCCACTTTATGGCTGCCTAGACTCGCTCAAAGTAGTCCAGGCCGCATGCTGCATCAAAGCTGGCTGCTGCTCTGGACTTGCTGCTCCTGGTTGCTAAGCAACCAATGCTACAAGCCTGATCTGCGGTTCTGCTAACAGCATTCATGCAAGCGTTGTTCCAGAGAGAGAGCCTCTGCACCTGCAAACCCTGACTGGATGACAGTTCACTAAAGCACTGTGTATTAGAAACACCTGCTAGGTTTTTATTCAATACAATCATGTTTTCACTTTTTTTGTATCCGTGTTGGTGATCCCTTTCAACCTTTTTTCAGCCACTTCCCTTCTACATGCACTTACTTCAACATCAGCTGCACAGCATTGATCTGGACTGGTTTACTGTATTGCTAACAATTAGGGATGAGCTCGCATTTGTTCGAAACCAGATTCATGTCCAGCACTCATTTGTGGACCAGTATGGATACAGTATATGTATCTATTATAGCTACTGCCATTGTAGCATGTCTGAACATTCTGACAGTCTCTTGGGATAAGGCGTTCGTAGAATTAAAGCTGCTGTAAAGGCTCAAGGCTTTTTACCTTCATGCTTTCCATGCATTCCTCTGCCTGACACAAACAATAGAGCATTATTTATTCTCACTGACCTTTTCTACTCCCACTCAGTTCGGCTCTCCTAAAGTCTAAAGGACAGTTTGGAGACCCCTGCACTAGAAGATTTACAACAACAAAAAAGTTAGGAAGCTGTATAAAATCTACATAAAAACAGAATGCAATGATTTGCAAATCTCATAAACCAATATTTTATTCACATTAGAAAGCAGAAAACTTATCAAATGTTTACATTTAGAAAATGTACCATTTTAAGAAAAAATAAGGTAATTTTGAAATTCAAGGCAGTAACAGGTCTCAAAAAAGTTGGGACAGGGCCATGTTTACCATGGTGTACCATCCCCTCTTTAACAACACTCTGTAAATGTCTGGGAACTGAAGAGACCAGTTGGTGAAGTTTTGGGAGAGAAATGTTGTCCCATTCTTGCCTGAGCTTATACTGCTCTAAAACCTGGATATATCTTTCAGAATTGATGGTGCCTTTCCAGATGTACAAGCTGCCCATTACATACTCACTAATGCTGCCCCATACCATCAGGGAAGCAGGCTTTTAAACTAAGTGCTGATAAAAAGCCAGAAGTTCCCTCTCCTCTTTAGTCTGGAGGATGCAGCACCCATGATTGCCAAAAAGAATGTCAAATTTTGATTCATTTGACAAGAGCAGTTTTCCACTTTGCAACAGACCATTTTAAATGAGCTTTGGCCCAGAGAAGATGGCAGCATTTCTGGGATATGTTCAGATATGGCTGCTTCGTTGCACGATGTAGCTTTACCTTGCATTTTAGGATGGTATGGTGAACTGTGTTCACAGACAATGAATTTTGAAATTACTGAGCCCATGCAGTGATGTCCATCACAGAATCATACCTAGTTTTAATGCATTGCCATCTGAGGGCCCACAGATCACGGGCTTCCAATACGGAGTTTGGGTCTTGTCCCTTGCGCAAAGAGATTTATTCATATTCTCTGAATCATTTGAGGATATTATGTACAGTAGAAGATATATCTAAAGTCTTTGCAAATTTACGTTGAGGAACATTATTCAACAATTTTTAGATGTAACTTTTTACAGATTGGTGAACCTCTGCCCATTTTTATTGCCGAGATGCTCTAGCTCTCGAAGATGCTCTTTTTATACCCAGTCACGTTACCGACTTCCAGCTCTTGCTTGTTATTATCACTTATTAGCCAGCTTTTTGTTGCCTTGTTCTAACGTTTTTTTAGACGTGTTGCTGCCATCAATTTCAAAATGACCTGGTTTCTTAAAATGGTACATTTTCTCAGTTTAAGCATTTGATATGTTTTCTATTTTCTATCATGAATAAAATGTGGGTTTATGAGATTTGCAAATAATTGCACTCTGTTTTTATGTAGAATTTTCATAGTATCCCAACTCTTTTGGAATTGGGGTTGTTGATGGGCTTGACTAACAAATGATTTGTCTCTTCCCTCCAACTGCTACTTTGTATGGACAGCTTGTTCTGCTAAAGGAAGCTGAAAATGAAAACACTTACTGATTGGACCACCAGATAAAAATAAGGGAAAAAAGCTTAAAAAAGAATACCTAATGCAGCCATCACATCTAATAATTGGGGTAAGCTGTAATATATTACATTTTTGTTTTTGGGTTAAAGTACACAAAAAAAAAAAATGTTAGGATTTGCTTACGGTCTATTAGTAAACCACACCTCCCATCTATGAAGCCACACTTATGCTTCACATGCTACCAAAGTGTCTTAAAGTGGAACTTAACTCCAAGAAATACTCATCTCTTCACTCCAGTGAGGAGGTTGTTAAATCCCTTGCTGGCCACTATCATCATCTACCCAGCATTTCTATTTTCCAGGTTTTAGACCCCTTAACCTCTTTACAACTGCCCAATACATATAGTACTATGCAAACGTCTTAGGCAGGTGTGGAAAAAATGCCACCCTTTGCCTTCAAAACAGCATCAATTCTAGGTACACTTGCACACAGTTTTTGAACTCGGCAGGTAGGTTGTTCCAAACATCTTGAAGAACCACAGATCTTCTGTGGATGTAGGCTGCCTCAAATGCTTCTGTCTCCTCCAACTCCATTTGCAGAAATGCAGCCCCAAAGTTGCAAGGCACCTCCCCCATGCTTTTGCTACAGCCAAATATTTCACATTTTGAGACATCAGTCCACAGCACCTGCTGTCATATTTCTGCACCCCATTTCCTATATTTTTGTGCATAAGACATGGAAACAAGTATAAGTGACTCAACTATGCATGAAAACATAGGAACTGGGGTGCAGAAGTATGGCAGCAGGTGCTCTGGACTGATGTCTCAATACTTGGCTGTAGGAGGAGGCAGTTTGTTGGCCAGAGGGCTGGAGAACAGTACAATAATGAGTGTCTGCAAGCAACAGTGAAATGTGGTGGAGATTCCATGCAAGT
This sequence comes from Staurois parvus, assembly GCF_062004578.1. Lineage (NCBI taxonomy): Eukaryota > Metazoa > Chordata > Amphibia > Anura > Ranidae > Staurois > Staurois parvus. Next base: position 12,604,574 of record NW_028318078.1, on the reverse strand, counting down.
TTGAGGCTGCATATCTGCAAGAGTTGGATATTTGATCAGGATCCTTGTTGTCCACAATGCTGAGAAATACAGGCAGACACTTATCCATCATGCCATACCATCAGGGAGGCGTGTGATTGGCCCCAAATGTATTCTGCAGCAGGACAATGACCCCAAAAATACAGTTAATGTCAATAGGAACTATCCTTAGTGTAAAGAAGAACAAGGAATCCTGGAAGTGATGGTTTGGCCCCCACAGAACTTTGATCTCAGCATCATTGAGTCTGTCTGGGATTACATGCAGAGACAGAAGGATTTGGGACAGCCTACATCCACAGAAGATCTGACTTGCCGAGTTCCTTCAAAAACTGTGTGTAAGTGTACCTAGAAGAATTAAATCTGTTTGAAGGCAAAGGGTGGTCACACCAAATATTGATTTGGATTTCTCTTCTGTTCAGTTTCTTTCCATCACGTTCATTGGTAAAATTAAACTATTATCACTTCTATTTCTGAAATCATTCTTCATTTACAGCATTTTTTAACACATGCCTAAGACTTTTGCACAGTACTGTATGTGTGGCAGCAAAATGGTGCATTTTACAGTGATTGTAAACCTGTAATTTTTATTATTTTTTTAAATAACAAATATGTCATATTTACCTGCTCTGTGCAATGCTTTTGCACAGAGCAGTCCAGATCCGCCTTTTCTACAGTTCCCACCCAGTGCTCCTGGCTCCTCCCCTCACCAAGTGCCCCATAACAAGCTGCTTGCTCTCCATGGACATACAGAGCGTGGCTCAGCCCCACCCACCACTCCCTTCTCACTGGTTGTGATTGACAACATCAGGAGCCATAGGCTCCCACCGCTTTCATTGACCCAATGAGGAGAAAGAGAGCTGCTTCTGGGTAGGTGGGTGGGAGCTACATTCAGAAGGTTATTTAATGCAGAGGATGCATTAAAGTTGTTGTAAACCTCAGACATAAAATATGAACAAAACATATTCCTCTATAGTGTGTACTTGTCTCAGTTAGCAGCACTAAGTGTTATTTCTGTCGAATGTTCCTCTGCTATAAGCATGAATCACTTCTGACAAGTTTTCCTGACACCAAGAGGAAAAATGGTGACAGAGGAGGGAGCTCCATCAAGTGACAGTCTCAGGTCTGTTCCTGTGTGGAAGGGGTGTGTCTCCTCTCCCTAATCAGCTCTCAAAACTCTCCTCACTAGGCTCTGCAGAGTGTAACTTCAGCTCTCCGCCCCCTTTTTTCTGAACTCTCAGACAAGCTGTACAAATTTTGGCCTTTGAATGGTCATAGAGAAGAGAAGACTGCAGATAAACAGGTAAAACTTACTAAGAAGGATTTATTTCATCTCTGTGCATCACCTGAGGCCAGTCACTTCACTGTGTACATGTTAGGCCTCATTCACACTATAAATGCAGAAAAACTGATGAAAACTGACACGCAAATTTCACTTGCAGAAACATCAGTTTACATTAGTTTTCATGCGCGCTTCAATGAGTTTTATACACCTTGTAGATTTTAGTGTTGTGATGTGAACGGGGCACATAGAGAACAATAGATTTCATTGTGCCCTTGCAGAAAAACTGACATCTCCGTACCATGGTGTGAATGAGCCCTAAGAGTGTACAACCACTTTAAGGTAAAAACCTTCTGCTGTAACAACGTAAACAAACGTGCTGGGAGTGTCCTCCCCACAGTGAGAAAGATCAGCAGCCAGTAGGCTAGTGGTCACATGACTGCTGATCTCTCTCAATTCCCACGCATTCTGAAGTTTTTTTAACCACTTCAATATCAGGCACTTTTACCCCCTTCCTGCCCAGACCAATTTTCAGGTCTCAGCGCTCTCACACTTTGAATGACAATTGCGTGGTCATGCAACACTGTACCCAAACTAAATTTTTAGCATTTTGTTCCCACAACTAGAGCTTTGTTTTAGTGGTATTTAACTACCACTTGGGTTTTTATTTTTTGCTAAATTAACAAAGATAAATAAATAAAATGTTTGAAAAAAAACACGCTTTTCTTTGTTTCTGTTATAGAAGTTTGCAAATAAATAATTGTTCTTCATAAATTTAGGCCGAGATGTATTCTACTACATGTCTTTGGTGAAAATAACCCAAATCAGTATTTATTATTTAGTTTGTAGGAAAGTTATAGAGGTCACAAACTATGGGATATATCTGACAATTGACCAATCCTGAAGTACTGACAGGCAATCTAATTTCTTGAGGTCCAAAAATGTCAGAACAGTACAGATATCCCCCAAATTACCCCTTTTTGCAATGTAGACAGTCCCACATATTTCATAAGAGGCATGGCGAGTTTTTTAAAGTTGTACATTTTTTTGTCATAATTTTTCGGAAAATGAAGACATTAAAAAAATTATTTTCACAATTGTTTTTTACATACTGTCACCAGTGCTGCACAGCATAAGCATATAACTGGTGTAGCGGTGATCAGGGACACTGACTGGTGACAGTACAAAAAAAAAAAAAATTATAATTTGTTTTCAATTGTTTTATTATTTTTTTCTCTTTTTTAAGATTTATTTTCATATTGTACTAAGACCAAAGTAGTATAATGTTACCATAGTAACATTGTACTACTTTCGGGAAGTGATCAGTATTTTTTTTTTTACAATTTGATTGCTTATAGCAAAGAGTTTCTTTGCTATAAGCAAGCATTTAACTGAATGAAATCGATTCATTCAGGTTTTTTTTTTTTTTTATAATAGCTGTGATTGGCCACTACTAATCACATGACACAGATGGGCTGTGCATGTGATCGCTGTGACCATTCATAGCTAGACACACTTATATACAATGGATGGCATGAAAGGAAGCCATCCATTGTATACAACTGTCATGTCACTTGCTGTGATTGGTCACAGCAGGTCACATGGTACTGGCAACGGGGCCGGCACATAGATCTGTCATCAGCTGTGTCCAAGGTACACGGCCAGTGACCGTTCTCGCCACAGCGCGGCCCTGCAGGCACGCGCAAAGCGCGATCCTGGAAGGACGCCATATGGCGGAGGGAGGAAGTGTTCGCCCGGCCAATATTTGACCATAAGCCGGGCGGTAAGTGGTTAACGTATGTTGGAGCGGACAGGAAGAGGTCAATTGTCCAGTCTGGAAATGATGTCATCTTCTGAATGCTCACAGGAGTCCGTCATTCCACCACAACCAGAGTGTGCAAGGAATGCACGCTAAACTGCGCATGCGTGGCTCTGTGTGCATTCAATAGAAGACTGTGAGCAGGCAGGTAAGTGTTTGGTATTGCACAGTGGCCATGTTATGTGTCTTCTACAATAAAGAGCTGCCTGCTCACAGACTTGTATTGGTTTACTTCCACTCTAATATCACCGACAGGCTAGAACAGAGATACAGGAGGTGAGTGGAGTCAGGACACTTACCGGCTACTACGCACTTTGCAGACAGTTTCACCATTATGCTGGGCACCTTCCTACAAAGCTGATGTCACCTCCCCCCTTCAGTGTCAGGACGACCAATGTCCTCTATTGTATGCCGAGACAGCCCTTCTCTGAGCTCAGCACCGGTCCCTAGAAGCTCTCCATCGCCTTCCACAAGGTTGAGCTGTAACGCTTTGTTTACACTCCTGTATCCCAGAGCAGCGTGCTCGTGCACGATCTCCCTATTCACACACTACACGCTCTCATCTTTACGCACTGCACATGCGCGAGTTATTGTGCACGCGCCTTTAGTCACACAGTAGACATGCGCGAGGTTGTGTGCAGCTTCCTTAGTTACACAAGGCACTCATGAGGGATCTTGTGCGCGCTTCCAACTCTGCCTGCTATTATGTGGGCTTTGCTGAAGTGTGCACACTGGGCTCCTCTATGATTGACTCTTTCATGACTAGCAGCTTCCTGGTGGCTGGCCATTGTTAACCCTTTGGAGACCAGCTTATAGGCAGCTGGACAGGTTTAATTGTTTTGTGAGCGGAAGTGGGTGCCTGGAGAGGAGTAACCTGGACTGACCTCTAGTGTCAGCAGGAAATCACCTATGTGTATTAACCCTTGACTCACAGTGTCTCCCCCACAAGGGCCATTTCCATGGGTACGTGCGTATTTGTGGATGAACACAGGTTTTTGCTGAAGAAGAAGATCATTCAGGGAAGACGTTTGCATTTAGACAAAAGTATTTGCTTTCACGTGTTTATAATTTTTCTTTAAAATGAATGGCTACACGTTAACGTTTGGGTTGCCGCCTCATCCCTACAAAACCGAACACTTATTAATTATACAGGTTCTGTGGCTGTTTAACCCTTAGATGCCGAGCGCACACAAATATGCGGCCTCTCTGAGTCTGGGCCTTGACACCGAGCGGCTGTATATTTGCGTACCATTTGCAAATACATGTGCTGAGAGTGCACGCCCTGCGCTCCCAGCACATATGTCCGTGACTCACGGAAAGTTCACAATCTCCCCTTTTAAGATTATGTGACCACCGTGACAGCGAATCACGGTGGTCACATGACCCTAAAACACCACCTCCCGGCTTCTGAAACCTCTTAAAGAGCCGGGAGGCGCCAGTGTAAAGGGGTTAAGGTGGTAATTAAACACAGTGCCTTATGTGCATTAAATTTAATGCAGATAAGGCACTGAGTTTAATTACCACCTTAATAAACCACATAACCTAGCCCCTACTTTACTTCCACTTGCCATATGCGAGCAGGCGAGTAGAAATTTTGAGGCCTGTTTAAATAACCATAAGTAAACCAATAATATTTTATATAAATATCAAACACCAAAGTTCAGTCACCAAGAGCTGCACCTAACAGTCCATTAAAGTCCCGAATCACACACACTAGTGGGAGACAATACCCCCAACAAAGGATAGACACAATGAAGGGCAGGACAGCTGGTCTTGATTGAAGTTGTAACTGCTGAAAATCACCTCAGGAGACAGACATTATATAGGTAGGCAAAAGTCCAAATTGGTTGCTGTTTTCCCTCCGAAACCCCCTAACAAATCTTAGTGCAATGTGCAACAAGCTGATCATCTGATAGTCTGTCTAGACAGAGGAAAGGAGGACCTGAAATAAATAAAAAAAAAGGGAGACAAAAACTGCCCAGCAACAAAAGACCTTAACAGCTAAACAAGCTTTATTTAACTTTAACAAGGAGCGCCAGGGCTTGCAATCCCTTGGGGCCACTTCATTATGTTTGTGGCCCTGCCAATATGATTGCACAATCTTTGTACAAGCCAAGGTCCTAAGCCAAACATTGCAGTCTGGACCTTTGCAGCTGCTGGGCTGAGGACCTGGAGAAGATTGCCAAGGGATTATATTTGCTATAGGGCGCTGTCTTGATGTCCTGATCTGGAGAAGGATCTTTTTATCTCCCTCACTGAGGATCTACCTGTGGACACTGGGTGGCAGTCAGCTCCTGGGATACTGTGAGTAAAGACCTTGCTTGGGACTATTAGTTGTACAAGTGCCAAAAAGGAATTAAGAACCAGAATCTGCTGTATGGACTGGGACTTCTACTATAGCATCCGAGACATACTGGCCATTCCCTATTACCTCCAGAAAAGGTGGCTATAGAGAAGATTAGTGTAATGTTTTGGCGTATCCTGTGACAACAAACCCCTCTCCTGTTAAGGTTCTTAACCACTTGCACTCCTGAGGATTTACCCCCCTTAATGACCAGGCCTCTTTTTGCTACTCAGCATCCTTTTTTTCACACAAATAGAGCTTTCTTTTGGGGGTATTTGATCACCTGTGCGCTTTTTATTTTTCACGCTATAAACACAAAAGGACCGAAAATTTTGAAGAAAAACAATATTTTTTACTTTCAGCTATAAAAAATATATAGCAAACTCAAAGTTAGTTATAAATTTAGGCTAAAATGTATTCTGCTACATGTTTTTGGTAAAAAAATACCAATAAGTGTATATTGATTGCTTTGTGTGAATGTTATAGCGTCTACAAACTATGGTATAGATACTGCAATTTATGCCATTTTTTTGCTATACAGCGCTGCGCTAGTTTAACGGACAATTGCGCGGTCATGCAATATGGTACAGAAATGAAAAATACACTTTTTTTACTTTTAATGCAAAAAAACACAATATATTGGCCAATTATTTGCTAAGATATAAAAGATAATGGTATGCCAAGCAAATAGATACCAAACATGACATGCTTTAAAACTGCGCATGCCCTGTGCAATGGCGACAAACTGCATACATTTTTAATATCCATAGGCAATGCTTTAAAAGCCTTTAAAAGCTACCATTTTAGATTTACAGAGGAGGTCTAGTGTTAGAATTACTGCCCTTGATCTGACGCTCACGGCGATACCTCACATGTATGGTGCAACCACTGTTTACATACCGGCACAGGGTCAACGCTTGTGCACACAGGTGTGCGTGCATGGAAGGGGCGAGTTTTTTTTTTTAAGGTATTTTGATTTTTTTTATTTTTACACTGTACCTTTCATTTTTTTTATCACTTTTAATGCTATCACAGGGAATGCAAATATCCCCTATAACATCAATGGGCATTGTCATATATTCTTTTTTGAGAAATCTGGGGTCTATCAGACTCTAGATGTCTCCTCTGCCCTTACATTATCTAATCAAACCAAGATCGGTGTGATCAGATGCTTTCCCAAATTACAAATGGCGCTGTTTATATCCTGTAAAACTGAAGTGATGAAATGCTCGTAGCTTCCGAATTCTTAGACTATAGAGATGATTGGCACCACTCTGGTCTGCAATCAGCTCTATGGTCAGCTGGCAGAAACACCGGCTGCATTCTCAGGTTCCCCAATGGCACAAGACTGCCCGAGAAGGCCGTGGAAGGCAGTGGGGGGGGGGGACATCATATCCCGCTGCTTGTAAAAACAATCCTGCAGCTAATTAGCCACTAGGATTGCTTTTACATGAAAGCCGATCGCCAGCTGAAAAAACAATACCAGGATGATGACTGCAGCAGTAGGCATCATCCTGGTATAACCATTCAAAGTCCAGTGATGTACCAGTACATCTCTGATCTTTGTTGGGTATATATGCTATGTTCTTTTTTTTTTTTTGTATGCACCTGTGGACTGAATGAAAAAATTAGAAGAATTCCCTGCCAGAAAAAGTGTGTGGTATGCCCACCATTAGAATATACCGCCCTGCATCCACCCACTTCTAATGGTGGGCACACATTAGGTCATACTTTGCCACGTGCCAGTTCCAAGATTGTACAAATGTCTAAATAGTGGCACGCTTGAATAAAAATTGTCCACGTATAAGTGGTACCCCATATGGAAAAAGGATGACACCAAGTCCCAAACTATCTTGTCACTGCTCCCCGTGTAGTCTGGGCATCCAGGGGGCTCCACGTCTTTTCTCTCGTAAATCCGAAACTTATAAGTATAGCCTGTTGTCCTCTCACGGGTCTTCTACATCTTGACCCCATATCTGGCAGGCTTGCTGGTGAGAAATTGTTTGAATGCAAGGCGGCCAGAAAAATTAATCAGGGACTCATCAACGCAGATTTTTTGCTGGGGAATATAGACATCTGCTAATTTTTGGTTTAGGTGATTTGTGAGGGGCTGAATTTTGTGGAGCCAATCAAATTCAGGGTCACCCCGAGGATGATAGAGTGTATTGTCGTTGAAATGCATAAAACACATTATACTCTCATATCTATGCCTGGCCATGGCAGCAGAGAACACGGCATATGATGAATCGGGTCTGCGGACCAATACAACCGCAATTCATTTGTTTTAGTAATGCTCATGTTGGGGGCTAGGCCCCAAAAAAATTTAAATTCGGAAACCGTAATGAGTTTCCATGCGACTGGTCTGGCAAGGTTTGAATTTGGGTTGGCGGCGATAAATTGTTGTGCATCAAAATTGCTTTGATCCACAATCAACGCATACAGATATTCCGTGAAATTCCGTGCTGCAGAATTTGTGGGCTGTCAATCGGGATTTGCAAGCACATCCAGAAGGATACTAGGAGCTCTATGAGCCTGTGTGCGAATTCTTGGTGGCTGCGGGACAATACTTGTGCTCGCCACCGCACCGGCTAGTTCTGGACTTATGGGACTCGCCACGTCACCAAGTCATACTGCAGTGCTGGTGTTATTATTATTATTATACAGGATTTATATAATGCCAACAGTTTGCTCAGCGCTTTACAGTATAACGGGAGACAATACAGCAACGATACAGCTCAATACAAGAGGGTTAGGAGGGACCTGATCCTGGGAACTTACAATCTAAGAGGTATGTGAAAGACCAAGATGTACTAGATCGCCAGTGCTCGCCAGTTCACCAAAAGGTAGCGCGGCACTAGTACTGGCACTTTGCTGCATATGAGAGTCATCAAAATTTACCGGCAAGTGCTAACAAAGATCAGGCCTGATTCTGCGAACACTGCGGTTTTGCGTGCAATGTATCAAGTGACAGTGACCTACTGACACTGCACTTGCTGGGGGAGAAGGGGGGGTAAGTGTAGGGGCTAAACGCAGGTGCCAGGGCTAATCCTGCTAACGCTGCATTTTTGGGGACGCTATACTAATGTGAACGCTGGTATAGTGCTGATCTGATCAAAGATATTGATCTGTTTAGACACTATACTAGCAATGGAGGTTTATTGTACATGAGCATTTTCCTGGCAGTCAAGGGGATAAATGTGATGACTGGAGTATTGACGGGCAATCTGACGCTATCTGGGAAGGGCGTGAAACCACAGGAGCGCAAATCATGTGTATATATATATATGTGTGATTTTGCGCACCCATGCCGCCCTGTAGCAGTATTTCTGCTATAGGGCGGTCAGGAAACGGTTACAGAAACGGTTTGTGTTACGTCGCTGCGTTACTTTAACTGACAAACGCGCGGTCATGCAACACTGCACCCAAATTAAATTTACGTACTTTTTTCCTACAAATTGAGCTTTCTTTCGGTGGTATTTGATCGCCTGTGCATTTTTTATTTTTTGCACTATAAAAAAAAGCCTGACAATTTTGAGAAAAAAAACAATATTTTGGACTTTTTGCTGTAAAACAAATCCAGTAAAAAAATTTAAAAATCAAATTTCGTCATAAATTTCGGCTAAAATGTATTCTGCGACATGTCTTTGCTAAAAAAAAATCCCAACACGTGTAAATTAATTGGTTTACGTGAAAGTTATAGCATCTAGAAATGGCGGGAAAGATACTGGGATTTTTTTTTTATACTAATAATGGCAGCGATCAGCGACTTATGGCGGTGATCAGCGATTTATGACAGTGATCAGTGACTTATGGCGGGACTGCAGGACTGCAATGGACATTTTGACACTGGGGGGGAACTGACTTGGGGTCACTGACATCCCCAGTGACACCAATACAGTGATCAGTTGAAAAAAAAAAACAGACACTGTACTAATGGCACTGGGGAGGAACGGGTTAACTTTTTTATCCAATGAAAGGGTTAACTGTGTGAGGGGAGTGTTTTACTAGTGGGCGGGGGGGGTGTACTTCACAGGAACACACTGATCCCGAGAGGTAGATCGCAGCAAAACTCCGGTTGAGAAAAACTGTGTTAGGCAAATTAGGTAGCCGTGAGGCCCCTGTGAGTGTGAGGCTTTAAGTGACTGCCTAATTTGCCTAATTAAATCTGCTAATCTGCTGCTGGGTCTCAGGATACATGCTCTGATTCAGTAAAAATCAAGTTCATCTCAGTCAGTGATAGAAGTTGCTGTAATCTTTCTCTTTCAATCCTGCTGAGACAGGCCCCTTTTCCTTCCTTACTAGAGGGGGGGTACTGTCTTCTACAGTATGATAGTACGCCCTCTCACAGAGGAAGTTTTCTGAGGCAAGGTCCTGCACAATGTGCAGTCTCTTTGCTTCTCTAAGATCTCACCCGTTTTCGGTCATCTATGCTGGATTCTATACATCCAGCTGCCCACTCTTTTTCCACACGTCTGCTAGCTTTAAGACAGTTAAAGCAGCCGGCAGACACACCTCTCCTTGCACTTTTGTATCAGCCAATCACCATCCTCCACAATAGATTTAGACCCAGCCAAGGTTGCTGCCTTCTGCACCAGAGAAACTCTATTGGTGAGCATTACTGTGCTGTCACATGTATTGTGTGAAAATACAGTCACCGCCACCTTGTTAGGTACACCTGTTAAATTGCTTGGTAACACAAATTGCTAATCAGCTGATCACATGGCAGCAACTCACTGCATTTAGGCATGTAGACATGGTCAGGATGACTTGCTAAAGTTCAAACCGAGGCATGGTTTTGGTGCCAGACAGCCTGGTCTGAGTATTTCAAAAACTGCTGATCTACTGGGATATCATACACAACCATCTCTAGGGTTTACAGACAATGGTCCAAAAAAAGAGAAAATATCCAGTGAGAGGTAGTTGTGTGGAGAAAAATGTCTTGTTGGTGTCAGAGGAGAATGGGCAGACTGGTTGCTGCAACATTCAAATGATAGGGTCAGATTTTGGCAAAAACAACATGAAAGCATGGCTCCATCCTGCCTTGGATCAACTGTACAGGCTGGTGGTGGTGTAGGGGGATATTCTTTTGGCACTAGCAACATGTACCTAATAAAGTGGCAGGAGAGTGTATAACTGTGCATAATTATGGTTAATGTTGATATACTGCCATCTTGTGGGCATTTTGGTTATAGCGCCTTCCTTTTCTGTCTTTCATCCTGATCCCTCCCACCAGTGATGAACTTCCTTTTTCCTTCTTACACTGTCTTCTTGGGATGAATATGGCCTCTTGTTTCTAGGCCTCATGCCATTTGCTCTTTCCATGTTTTGACTTGCAAATACCATCTTTTCAATTATCTGCTACATCTTGTTTGTTGTACCTGCTTCATGCAATAAAGATCTCCTTGTATGAGAAAAAGGTGATTGTGAGTTCAGCTATCTGATAAAGACTGTTCACAGTGATTGTATCTGCTTACACAGGCCAGGCATAGAGGTCTCAGTAAGGGATAAGTTACTAGTACAACAATTGGAGTCAGAATAATTACAAAGCTGTCTCCTTAAAGATGGCTGCTGCACGTCTACATTAATGAATATTCAGTTTAACCCTGTCCACTTTACAGAAGGATATACAGCAGCAACAAAGGGAGTTCAGCAGCAGTTATCAGCTACAGTCCAGGTCACATACTTACCCTATAAGAATCTTTATATAAATGATAGCAGTGCTTTCATTGGTGTGGGAGTATGGGTGATGCTGAATGTTGGTTATGGATATCACAATATAAAACTTCTGTCCTGTCATACACAGATCAGCCATAACTTTATGAACATTGACAGGTTAAGTGAACATTGACTATCTGAATATGTGTTCACTGGCATCTGAAAGTCATTGGGATAAATTAGGCAGCAAGTAAACATGTTTTCCCTGAAGTTGGTGTATTGAAAGCAGAAAAAATGGGCATCGCAATTTGTCATGTATGGGTCTGTGTAGCCACAGACTGGTCAGGGTGCCCATGCTGACCCGTGTCCACAACTAAAAGTGCCTACAATTAGTACATGTGTTGTACTGCTGTACAGTGACATGCAATCCAGTATGTCTGCATTCTATCGAAGCTCACTGCACTGCACCTCCAGGGTGCTTTACAATGTGCATAGGACACATAGAAAAACAATTGTTTTCTGTGAATTCTAACAATGAGTTCTTCCAGTGTGGTAAAATGCAGGTCATCGCAATTTGTGTGAACAGGGCCTTAGATTCATTAGCAGATTTAGACACACTAACAAATTGAAGCCCAACTCCAGATCACAATTTTTAAGCAGTTACAGCAACAGTTTTGTTTCTTTTAGAATAAAGTGTTACATAAATAAATAAAAGCTGATCATTGATCATCCCTGTCAGTGGTAAAGGGTTTATCTCAATTCTGTTACTACTACTATCTACAGGACAGCTTGTTCTTTTGAAAAACAACAGACATTGTGGCTGGATCACCAGGTGAAAATAAAGGAAAGAAAACTTGAAATTGAAAACCAATGCAGCCATCACATCTATGAATTTTTAGGCTTCAAAATAATACTGTAAATGTTTGCTTTTGGGTTGTAGGCCTCTTGCATACTACAGCTTGAAAAAGCTCAGTACAACTTTCTTTTTACTCATCTAAAATGAAGCCCCTTGTTTAAAATTTTCCTGTACATACAGGCACGTAAACAAGCACTGTGCATTCTTAAATTTAAAAAAGTCGAAGAATCTGCGCTCCCGGTCGTTATTTTGCTTCAGTGCACGTAAATGAGCATAAATATCAATAAATTTGCCCTAAGAATATATTGTGCGCACAAATGCCTGGGTGCAAAAATACACTCAGATGTGTGCAAAACAAACACCTAAAATTACGTCCAAAAAAGCAGATGGTTAAACATCAGTACTGTGTGCAAGAGGCCTAATACTGATTTAACATGCTCTGGTATAGTGCCACTGAGGGAGACACAGTTAATACTAACAGGAATTAGGGAGCTGCTGACAAACTTGAATGGGTTATTTCTATCAAGTTAACAGGGGGCTTGCCTACTGGATAATGGTTTATCCAACTAATAGGGAGCTGCTTCTAACTTTAAAAAGTGGTGGTAAAGGCACAATTTTTTTTTTTTACCTTTTTGCATTCTATACATGAAGGTAAAAACCCTGTGTGCACCAGCCCTCCCAATACTTACCTGAGCCTGATCTCCATCCAGTGATGTGCACAAGAGCAGTGGCTCTTCGGCTCTTGCTTCTTATTAGCTGAGTCAGCAGTGCTACTGTCAATCACAGCCAGTGAACTAATGAGGAGAGAGAGCAGGAGATGGAGCTGACGCGCGCTCTGTGTATGAATGGACACACAGAGCAGCAGCTCAGGAGCCAGCCTGTTCTGGTGCCCCCATAGCATGCTGCTTGCTGCAGGGGGCATTTGGCAGGAGGGAGGGGCAAGGAGCATCGGTGGGCGACCCGAAAAGAGGAGAATCAGTACTGAACCATTGCACAGAGCAGGTAAGTATGACATGTTTGTTATAAAAGAAAAAAAATGAAACTGCCTTTAATATCACTTTAATTTGGTTCAGCCAGATAGTTGCTTGCCATGATAAGGTTAATAATATCCAGCCATCAGAGAACTTATAGACTTTAAATGGTTACTCCTACCCAGCCACTAATTTCTGCTAATTTTCAAAGGAGCCACCAGGGAGTTGCTAGTCATGAAAAGGTTAATACTGTCCAGCATTCAGGGAACTGCTGCTAATCCTAACAAAATGTATCACTGTCCAGCCACCAGGGAGCTGCTAGTCATGAAAAAGATAATACTGTCAAGCCACCGGGGAGTTGCTAATCATTAAAAGGTTAATACCATCCAGTTACAAAGGCTGCAGCTAATACTGAAAGGGTTACTATGATGTAGCTACCAAGGAGCTGCTAGCCAGGAAAAAGGTAATACTATCCAGGCGCATGGGAGCTGCTCTATACCATCCACTCGCTGGGTGGCAGTTAAAGTGACACTAAACTCTGGTTTAAAGAAACGGATGTATTGTTACAAAATAATACCAAGTGTAGGTGATGCTTTAAAGGTTACCTGTTTAGAATTTGGAGATCTGGTGCTGGAATTATTGCTCTTACTCTGACGTTCACAGCGATAGCTCATGTGTGGTGCGACCACCATTTACATATGAGTACGGGACCTACGTGCGAGTTTGCATTTGCACATGAGCATGGAAGGGGGGGGGGGGGCACTTAAAAATTAATTTAGACATTTTTTGGTTTATTTTATTTAAGTGTATTTTTCTTTTACATTTTTTTATTCAGCTTCATTGCTATCACAAGGAATGACCAACATCCCTTGTGATAGCTTGGACATTGACGGGTCCTTTTTATGGAGAGATGTGAGGTCTATTAGAACCTTGATCCCTCCTCTGTTTTCCAAGGCAGCCAATCAAACACAGATCAGTGTCATCGACTTCCTACCTGGCTGTTATCGGCCAGGTAAACAAAGAAACAAAGCTGTAAGTGGCACAATACATATTACTTCCGGCTTCATTCATCACAGAGGAGGAGGAGGAGGACCTGACGTTCCTCCTTCTCCTCTGTGTCCTGCCGACCTGACTACTCACAGCAGTTCTGCCCTTCCTGATAGGTGAGGCCAGGCAGAGGTGGGGCCCTTCCAAGCCCTGTAAAGTCAGGAGGCTGTATAGCCGCTTGGATTCCTTTTACATAAAACAGCATCATTAGCTGCAAAACTTGATACCCAGCATCACTTCAAGTCCAGGACATACTGTATATATTCTGGACAGTAAGAGGTTAAGCCGACTTAAATTGAGACATGGGTGGCCCTTCCAATACAATGTTGCTCTACAAACTTTCATTTAGAAATCGAAGAAAATGGACAGAAAAAAGTCAGCTGGTTGAGCTGTGGTTTTACTGCCCCCCCAACTGCTGCCCCCATTAGCCACAGAGGCAGTGGCCAGGGGTATACACATGCTGTGGCTGCAATGCTTTACTTCACAGTCATACTCCTGTCAATTCAGCAGGCATAGCACCCTCCGACCATGACCCATTCAAGTGAATAGGGGCACCTGTACAGGGTCCAAGGGGTTAAAGCAGGTCAAATGCAATCTGAGAGCAATCCCAACATGCAGAACTGCACATATGAGGCCTTATGGTGACACGGGGACTGGTGTGGTGGTGACTGGGGACACTGCAACTGGCTACACTGGTTTGGTGACATTGTACTACTATGGTGGTGATGAGACAATGGCTGGCTACATTGACATACAGCTGACTCTGGTGACAGTATGTAAAAAAATTATCTCTTTCTCTCTGTCTCTCAATTGAAATTTGGACAAATTTTTCGTTATTCGGATGTATCCCAATTTCTGAATTACAATAGTAATGAATCCTAAATAACGAAATTAAATTTGGACAAAATTTGAATCTAATCATAGTCGACTAAAATTTGAATCAAATTAAAAACTGAAAAGAATAGTATAGGACATAAGAATAGGATAGAAGAAAAAATAATAGAATAGAAAATAAAATAAACTAATACAATAGAAAAAACGTAGAATAGAATAGAATACAATACATTATAAAAGAATAGAATAGAAAAACTATAGAATAAAATAGAAGGAATATAACTTCCGAAATCCGAATAGAATAAATTTGAATATGAATAGAAAAGAACAGAATAGAATAGAAAAACAATAGAATATACTGTAATAAAATAGAAAGAACATTCTTTCATATTTGAATAGAATAGATTAGAATAGAAAACATAATAGCATAGAATTATATAGAATAAAATAGACTATAACCGTCTTCCAAAATTCGAATTTCAAATAGGATAAATTCTAATTGGAATATATTAGAATAGAATAGAAAAAAACAGTATAATAGAGTAAAATAGAATATAACCATCTTCTGAAATTCTAATAAAATACATTCGATTTGAATGCAGAATTTTCCAAATTCTGTCGAATTGAATTCGAATCTAATTGAAAAAACAAATAAATGAAATTAAAGAATTAAACAAATTTAATGAAACAAAACAAATGTTTTCATTCTGCACGTGTCTACATGCGAGTAGGAAATAATTAGACATATAAATAGTAGAAATAATTAGAAGGAGTGTTGCCAGTGAATGGTAGTTGTGGCCTTAATGCCCTAAATGGATGGGGCCTAAATGGCCATGGTTAAATAGACCTTCTCGCTTGCTGTCTACATGGCACACATATGCCACAATCCTTACAGTATACTCACAAAATATGTTTTAATGACTGTACCATATGACTCATATGAACCTCAGCACAGTCATTTTTTTATGAATCTTGCACACTTTTTTGCACACAGAATATAAAGCTAACATTTTGTCTTGGCCTACCCTAAAGAAGAACTTCAAAAGCAGTCAGCACTATGTACTATAATTCAGAGTTCAGAGGCCAGGATTATGTAATGTACAACCACACATACATTTTATTTATATATACCGTATTTTTCGCTCCATAAGACGCACCTGACCATAAGACGCACCTAGGTTTTAGAGGAGAAAAACAGGAAAAAAAACATTCTGAACCAATGGACTGCAGACATAGTACAGGAGATGACCAGAGACTGTGGACACAGTACAGGAGAAGACCAGAGACTGCGGACACAGTACAGGAGATGACCAGAGACTGCGGACACAGTACAGGAGATGACCAGAGACTGCGGACACAGTACAGGAGATGACCAGAGACTGCAGACACGGTACAGGAGATGACCAGAGACTGCGGACATGGTACAGGAGATGACCATAGACTGCGGACATGGTACAGGAGATGACCAGAGACTGCGGACACAGTACAGGAGATGACCAGAGACTGTGAACACAGTACAGGGGATGACCAGAGACTGCAGACATACAGATGACCAGAGACTTCAGATACAGTACAGATGACCAGAGACTGCAGACAGTACAGGGGATGACCAGAGACTGCGGACCTTTGGAGAGGGAGGGGGAGCGGGTACCTGAATTTGACAGGTACCCGCTCCCACTTCCGTGGAGTTGTCCTCCCTTTAGCTGTGCCGGGTGCCCACTGCTCATGTGCGAGAAGCGCTGCGCTTTGTGAATGGCCCGGCGTCTTCTGGGACCTGTCATGTGTCCCAGAAGACACCGGACCATTCACAAAGCACAGCGCTTCTCACGTATGTGCAGTGGGCACCCAGCTGAGAGATGCCGGTGTGGGAAGATTGCACAGCACTGGACCGAGAAACAGGTGAGGTCCTTCTGCAGAAAAGAGCTGAGCGGCCGGCCCGGTATTCTGACACGGTGGTGGCGGTGGAAATACCGGACCGACCACTCCATATTCGCTCCATAAGACGCACTGACATTTTCCCCCCTTCTTTGGAGCGAAAAATACGGTATATACAGGTGAAACTCGAAAAATTTGAATATCGTGCAAAAGTTCATTTATTTCAGTAATGCAACTTAAAATGTGAAACTAATATATGAGATAGACTCATTACATGCAAAGCAAGATAGTTCAAACTGTGATTTGTCATAATTGTGATGATTATGACTTACAGCTCATGAAAACCCCAAATCCACAATCTCAGAAAATTAGAATATTGTGAAAAGGTGCAATATTCTAGGCTCAAAGTGTCCCACTCTAATCAGCTAATTAAGCCATAACACCTGCAAAGGGTTCCTGAGCTTTTAAATGGTCTCTCAGTCTGGTTCAGTAGGAATCACAATCATGGGAAAGACTGTTGACCTGACAGTTGTGCAGAAAACCATCATTGACACCCTCCATAAGGAGGGAAAGCCTCAAAAGGTAATAGCAAAAGAAGTTGGATGTTCTCAAAGTGCTGTATCAAAGCACATTAATAGAAAGTTACGTGGAAGGGAAAAGTGTGGAAGAAAAAGGTGAACAAGCAGCAGGGATGACCGCAGCCTGGAGAGGATTGTCAGGAAAAGGCCATTCAAAAGTGTTGCAGACTTTCACAAGGAGTGGACTGAGGCTGGAGTCAGTGCATCAAGAGCCACCACACACAGACGGATCCTGGACATGGGCTTCAAATGTCGTATTCCTCTTGTCAAGCCGCTCCTGAACAACAAAAGTCAAAAGCATCTTACCTGGGCTTAAGAAAAACAGACCTGGTCTGTTGCTCAGTGGTCCAAAGTCCTCTTTTCTGAGCAACTTTTGCATCTCATTTGTAAACCAAGGACCCAGAGCATAGAAGAAGAATGGAGAGGCACACACTGCAAGATGCTTGAAGTCCAGTGTGAAGTTTCCACAGTCTGTGTTGATTTGGGGACCATGTCATCTGCTGGTGTTGGTCCACTGTGCTTCATTAAGTCCAGGGTCAACACAGCCATCTACAAGGAGATTTTGGAGCACTTCATACTTCCTTATGCAGATGAGCTTTATGGGGATGCTGACTTCATTTTCCAGCAGGACTTGGCACCTGCCCACACTGCCAAAAGCACCAAAACCTGGTTCAATGACCGTGGGATTACTGTGCTTGATTGGCCAGCAAACTTGCCTGACCTGAACCCCATAGAGAATCTATGGGGCATTGCCAAGAGAAAGATGAGAGACATGAGACCGAACAATGCAGAAGAGCTGAAGGCCGCTATTGAAGCATCCTGGTCTTCCATAACACCTCAGCAGTGTCACAGGCTGATAGCTTCCATGCCACACCGCATTGAGGCAGTAATTGCTGCAAGAGGGTCCCAAACCAAGTACTGAGTACATATGCATGCTTATACTTTTCAGAGGTCCGATATTGTTCTATGTACAATCCTTCTTTTATTGATTGCATGTAATATTCTAATTTTCTGAGATTGTGGATTTGGGGTTTTCATGAGCTGTAAGCCATAATCATCACAATTATGACAAATCACGGCTTGAACTATCTTGCTTTGCATGTAATGAGTCTATCTCATATATTAGTTTCACCTTTTAAGTTGCATTACTGAAATAAATGAACTTTTGCACAATATTCAAATTTTTTGAGTTTCACCTGTATTTCAGGAGTATTATCCAGAGAGCAAAGGCCAGGAGTGTGTAATGTACAGTGAGCAGGGGTCAGAAGTGTGTAAAGCATAGAGAGCAGGGGTCAGGAAAGGGTAATGCACAGAGAGCAGGGATCAGGAGTACGTAACGTACAGGGTACATCTGTTAGGCATGTGTAATGCACAAAGTGCAGGGGTCAGGCTTGCATAATATACATGTAGCAGGGTGGGGTAGTAAGGTGGTACTTCCTCCATGTTCCCATCCTTG
The DNA here is from genome assembly GCF_062004578.1 of Staurois parvus. NCBI lineage: Eukaryota > Metazoa > Chordata > Amphibia > Anura > Ranidae > Staurois > Staurois parvus. The sequence continues at coordinate 12,585,842 of NW_028318078.1, read as the reverse complement.
TTGGGTCACATAAGAGGACTACCCCTGGGGTGGGTTCTTCTGGGCTACACTACACACCTTGGATGGGGTAAGTCACCTTGCATATGGGGTACCTTTACTGTGCCATGCTCATCAATGACTCAGGACCAGGTGAAGACTGCTTTCAAGGAAAGGCAACCTTAAGGCAGACCTCCACCTTAGAGATGGTCTTACCCCATGTACATTGAACCATAAACTGTGCTCCAGTTAACTCTCTTGTCCCTGTGTCAATGCACACTGTCACTGTAACTTGTTGGGTGGTATGGATAACTCAGGATGAGAGAGAGATTTAGTTCCAACAGAGGAACATTGGGAGCTATGGATTAATAATGAAATGGTGAAGAGAGAAGCACCAGATACAATTGACATAGGTGGTAGCAAGGCCATTGGGGCCCCTTCCCCAGGAGCACAGCCCTGGTCACAGCAACCCCTGTTTCTACAGCACTGCATGTAAGCCATTTATATAACAAAAGACATGTGGCCAATGTTATTGGCCAGTTTACTCACTAGGGGGCAACATTCTACCAAATATACACATATACGCTTGCCTAATTATTATCTCAAATTTCAAGGTGTCATTGTACCAAGCTTAAAACATATCTCGCTTGCATTGCAGATTTATTTTTGTATTGCAAAATCCTTTTCACAAAAGCATATATGATAGTTTATAACTTAATTTTTTTATATTGAACTATTTATATAAAACATAGTAGCGGCTGCTAAAGAAATAATAAATGACACAATGTTAGTTTTTGTAGTTTCTGAATGGAGCATTCTTTTTTTCTGTTGGGATTTATTCCAATTTATCTAAACAAATCCAATACACATTTTTTCTTTACACTGGTAAGATACAGTCTTTCTGTGCTTTGCTAAAACAGAACAAAATATAGCATATGGTATTTAAAACATCCATTTAACGTAACCCATTTCATTTTTAGAAAATGTTTTTTAGGGTAACTGCACTGAAAAAAAAAAAATATATATGCCCCTTTCCCTCTCCAAAATTGTGAGTATAGACCTTAGATGCATACATGTCAGAGTACTCATTGTCCCAGCCTGCCCAGCACCAGACTGCGATCCTCCAGTCTGACATACATGAAACTCTCACATGTGCGCCAAGCCTTGTCATAGAGAATAATAGCCTGAGAATAAGGAAGATGCAAGTGCCCAGTGTGCAGTGAGGAAGCCAACACCCCCACTGGATGATCTTCCTGCACATGAGATGCGCAGACCCAACTACAGTGTGCGGGGAGGTACTGGAGCTGGCTGGATGCTTCAGCCTAATACAGCAAGGAACATGGTGGATATGGGGGGGCGCAGTCTTTATGCAGCGCACTCCTGAACTCTGCTCTCTGTACGTAATGCACTCCTGGTATCTAATGTCCCTTTAAGACCCTCTGTTAGTGGGTCCCTTTAAGACTGTTAGTGAAATTTGACCACACCCACTATTTGAGATGGTTGGGGGGGGGGGTTTGGAGAGTCTTGGTTGAGTTCCTGCACCCATTTTCTGGGTAAAAAAAGCCCTGTGTATATATACAGTGCCTTGAAAAATATACACGTATTTTATTGGGATTTTATGTGATAGACCAACACAAAGTGGCACATAATTGTGAAGTGGAAGGAAAATGATAAATGGTTTTCAAAATATTTTACAAATAGATATCTGAAAAGTGTTCAGCCCCCTTTACTCTGATACCCCTAACTAAAATGTAGTGGAACCAATTGCCTTCAGAAGTCACCTATTTAGTAAATAGAGTCCACCTGTGTGCAATTTAATCTCAGTATAAATACAGCTGTTCTGTGAAGACCTCAGAAGTTTGGTAGAAAACATTAGTGAACAAACAGCATCATGAAGGCCAAAGAACACACCAGACAGGTCAGGGATACAGTTGTGGAGATGTTTAAAGCAGGGTTAAGTTATAAAAAAAATATCCCAAGCTTTGAACATCTCACATAGCACTGTTCAATCCATCATCCAAAAATGGAAAGAGTATGGCACAACTGCAAACCTACCAAGACATGGCCATCCACATATACTGACAGGCCGGGCAAGGAGAGCATTAATCAGAGAAGCAGCCAAGAGGCCCATGGTAACTCTGGAGGAGCTGCAGATATCCACAGCTCAGGCAGAAGAATCTGTGCACAGGACAACTATTAGTCGTGCACTCTAGAAATCTGGCCTTTATGGAAGAGTGGAAAGAAGAAAACCATTGTTGAAAGAAAGCCATAAGAAGTCCCATTTGCAGTTTGCGAGAAGCCATGTGGGGGACACAGCAAACATGTGGAAGAAGGTGCTCTGGTCAGATAAGGCCAAAATTGAACTTTTTGGCCTAAAAGCAAAATGCTATGTGTGGCGGCAAACTAACATTGCACATTACCCTGAACACACCATCCCCACCGTGAAACATGGTGGTGGCAGCATCATGTTGTGGGGATGCTTTTCTTCAGCAGGGACAGGGAAGCTGGTCAGTGGTGTATTGAAGATGGATGGAGCCAAATACAGGGCAATGTTATATGAAAACCTGTTAGAGTCTGCAAAAGACTTAAGACTGGGGCAGAGGGTCACCTTCCAGCAGGACAACAACCCTAAACATACAGCCAGAGCTACAATGGAATAGCTTAGATCAAAGCATATTCATGTGTTAGAATGGCCCAGTCAAAGTCCAGACCTAAATCCAACTGAGAATCTGTGGCAAGACTTCAAAATTGTTGTTCACAGATGCTCTCCATCCAATCGGACAGAGTTTGAGCTATTTTGCAAAGAAGAATGGACAAAAATATCACTCTCTAGATGTGCAAAGCTGGTAGAGACATACTCAAAAAGACTTGAAGCTGTAATTGCAGTGAAAGGTGATTCTACAAAGTATTGACTAAGGGGGGCTGAATACAAATGCATGCCTCACTTTTCAGATATTTATTTGTAAAAACTTTTGAAAACCATTTATCTTTTTTCTTACACTTCATGATTATGTGTCACTTTGTGTTGGTCTATCACATAAAATCCCAATAAAATACATTAACGTTTTTGGTTGTAACAATGACAGAATGTGGAAAATGTGGAAAGTTTCAAAGGAGTATGAATGACCCTGTATTCTTTATATCTGGGCTCCCACAGCACACAGAACATGGAAATGCAATTATGTTTGTAAAAATAAACTGCTACTGTCATCAGCAGTATTTAGTAGTCTTGTGACTTCTATCAGTGTCCAGGTGAGCACTGGTTAAAGCTTGAAGGAGTTTTCGTTCTCTCCTGATTGTCCTATGAGGCTGCATAACCCCTGACCCTCTGTCTGGACAGCGCTCATTGACCCTGTGTTGATCACATGCACACTCCCAAGACAAAAAAAAACTCTCTAGCAATACACAACAAACTGAGCATGTGCAGCTTGCCTCCAAGGCTCTGTTCTATGAGCAGATGGATTGAGGAATGTGGAGGAAAGGGCGGATCAGAGAAAACAGGAGGAAACATTCTTTTTACACAATGCGAGGATTACCCCTTAGGATCCACAGTGAGTATAACAAGCATGCGGAGGATTAACCCCTTAGGATCCACAGAGAGTATAACAAGCATGCTTTACTGCGTATACAGACTGATTTTATCGCTGTGGGTTTAGTAACATGTTAAAGAGCATGAGAGACCAGATTATACAGACTTTGGATTGAAGCAGAGGAGGGAAACAGCTTCCCCAGTGTCCCACAAAGACAGGACTATCCAGTTAGTGAATTATACACAAACTGCCAAAAAGCATTGGAAGGCCCAGATGCTTTTCAAAGTGAGGATCATGGATGCACCCTGTATAAAAAGTTTATTTGTAAAATTAATATTTTATATGTGAAACACTTTATTTTATTACCTTTTTAACTTAAAAAAAATGCCCCAAAACACCTTTTCTGCTGGCAGAAGGGACCACAGTGTTCAGTGGGGAACCAGGCATCCAACACACCCAGAAGATTCTTTGGCAGTGGTAGACTAAAGATCAGGGGCACAGGCAGTGAGACAGGTAAGTATTAACTTTGTTCTTTAAGAAGCTCTGCGTCATTTGTTTTTTGAAAAGTGATAGTCGCTTTAATCGTATTGCAATTCATCTCCTTATATTAATAGATGTGAAGATGGGAACAGGATCATTTACTGAAATAGATTTTATAAGAGTATAAAGTATATTATTATCATTGTAAACATGGCTATGCTATTGCTGTGCAATCTTTTACCATAAAGTGTACACACAGAGCATTTTCTTAGGGCAGGCAAAATGCTTTGTAGAGAAATAGAGTTCACTTAATCAATAGATATGATGGTGTTAATCTTGATGAGAAGTGACTGTCACTTGAAGAAGTAGGCTTGAGTCATACAATCTGCTTCTCCTACTGATTCTTAATAGGTCATCTGGAAATGTCGCTTAGTAAAATATTGTGAGAATGACCCTCTGACCTATTCGTAATATGTGAATCCAGTTTAAATCCTTGTCTTGCCACTGAATAATACCAAGAGACACAGATATTTTTCCATTTTTAAAAACTAGCAAGAAACTAGCAATTAAAATCTTATTTTTTAAATTTAATTTACACCTTTGTTTCAGTTCTCTGCAGGCAAAGATGTTTGCTACTTCGAACAAGTTCTCCTAAACAACTTTGGCACAATATTTCTGGCTGACCAGATCTGGCCATGGAGGTAAAAAGCAATCTAATAACCAAATAAAGATGTAAATGTACGCAAGGTCAATAAAGTTTTAGATAATAATAACTTCACAGTATTGGCTATACACAAGATAGACCATTGGTGATGTGAGTAGAGAAGATGTCTTACTTGGGATTTTTACTGTTAATTGTTTAGCGTGACCTCCAACTTACCTAAAATGTTTCTGTAGTACTTTTTGGGTCCCAGGCCCAAAGGGATCCACAGGGGCACAAAGATCAATTTGAAAACTAACACAGTTGCTTGCAGGTACCACAAGACGCCTGTACTTCCGCAGAATGGGAACCCAACTCCCCAATTCCCTAACCAGACTTCCTTGCTCTAAACTCACCAATCTGCCCAGACTACTTGGGTATTTGCCATGCGTTGGAGTCCTCAGCATTCATGGTGGAGCAGGAGCAGTGCCCTATATTTTACTACATACTAGAGTCAGCTGTGATTTCTGGACATCTAGGATCAAGGGAGATGAACTTAAGCAAAAACTTACCAGTCATGACACAAATATAGTAGTTTTCTCCAATATGCTGAACAAACATGAAGCCTATCTGATGGTCCAGCACACTCATCAACTTAGTATCTCTCTTTGGTTCAGGCAGGCTCAGCAAACTTTACTAAAGTTCAGATGCCAAATCTGGAGCCCTATTGTAGTCACTTACAGTTGCAAGAAAAAGTATGTGAACCCCTTGGGATTACGTGGAGTTTTGCATGAATTGGGCATAAAATGTGCTCTGAACGATATCTAAGTCACAACAATAGAAGAACACAGTCTGCTGAACATAATACTACACAAACATTAGATGTTGCCATGGTTTAATTGCACAGAACATAACATAACATTCACAGTGTAGGGAGGAAAAAGTATGCGAACCTTTGGACTTATAACTGGTTGACCCTCCTTTGGCAGCAATAACCTCAACCAAACATTTCCTGTAGTTGCAGATCAGACCTGCACAACGATCTGGAGTAATTTTGGACCACTCCTCTTCACAAAACTGTTTCAGTGTAGCAATATTCTTTGGATGTCTGGTGTGAATCGCTCTCTTAAGGTCATGCCACAGAATTTCAATCGGCTTGAGGTCAGGACTCTGACTGGGCCACTCCAGAAGGCGTATTCTGTGCTGTTGCAGCCATTGTTTTGTTGAATTACATGTATGCTTTGGGTCATTGTCCTGTTGCATCACCCATCCTCTGCGGAGCTTCAGTTGGCAGACAGATGGTCGTACATTTTCCTGCAAAATGTGTTGATAAACTCTGGAATTCATTTTCCCATCAATGACAACAATCCATCCAGGCCCTGAGGCAGCAAAGCAGCCCCAAACCATGATGCTCCCTCCACCATGTTTTACAGTGGGGATGAGGTTTTGATGTTGGTGTGCTGTGCCTTTTTTTCTCCACACATAGTGTTGTGTGTTCTTCCCAAACAACTCAATCTTGCTTTCATCTGTCCACAGTATATTCTGCCAGTAGTGCTGTGGAACATCCAGGTGCTCTTTTGCAAACTTCAAACGTGCTGCAATATTCTTTTTAGACAGCAATGGCTTCCTCCGTGGTGTCCTCCCATGTACTCCATTCTTGTTTAATGTTTTCCTTATTGTAGATGTGTCAACAAAAATGTTAGCATGTGCCAGAGATTTCTGTAGGTCTTTAGCTGACACTCTGGGATTCTTCTTTACCTCATGCAGCATTCTGCGCTGTGCTCTTGCAGTCATTTTTACAGGATGACAACGCCTAGGGAGAGTAGCAGCAGTGCTAAACTTTCTCCATTTGTAGACAGTCTGTCTTACCGTGGACACATGAACATCAAGGCTTTTGGAGATACTTTTGTAACCCTTTCCAGCTTCATGCAAGTCAACAATTCTTGATCGTAGGTCTTCTGAGAGCTCTTTTCTGTGAGGCATGGTTCACATCAGACAGTGCTTCTTGAAACCAGTAAACCCAAAACAGGTGTGTGTTTTTTAAGGGCAGGACAGCTGTCAGCAACACATCCAATATCATCACACTGATTGGAGTCAAGGTTGGCTCACTCCTGGCTCCAATTAGCTTTGGGAGAAGTCATTAAGCTAGTGCCTTACATACTTTTTCCTCCCTGCACAGTGAATGTTTACATGTTATGTGCAATTAAACCATGGCAACATCTAATGTTTATGTAGTATTATGTTCAGCAGACTGTGTTCTTCTATTGTTGTGACTTAGATGACGTTCAGAGCACATTTTATGCTCAATTCATGCAAAACTCCACGTAATCCCAAGGGGTTCACATACTTTTTCTTGCAATTGTAGAGCCGAACCTTAGAAATCAGTAATGGCCTTTTTTCAGGCCAATAGGCAAGGGATTGTAAAATAAAATGGCATCGGTGGCTGGGCACTGCCCTGGGGAACATATACCAAAGCAAAAAAAAAATGTTTAAACATTTTGTTTGGTGGGGAGCTTAAAAAGAAACATTAGAAATGCTACATTTTCCACAAAGTGGTATGAAATGGTATTTAAAATTTTTTTTTTATATACCTGTTCTGTGCAGTGACATTGCACAGAGAAGTCGCTTACCTTCTCTTTTGGAAGTCCCCTGCTGGTGCTGTCATTTTCTCTCTTATGTGGGTACCCTGTTAGCAAGCCGTGTGCTATGGGGGAACCCTGTGCGTGTGCTCCTCAGCCTATGGCTCCTGCTGCTCTCAGTGTCTCCTGTAGCACCAGGTAGTGAGAGGTGTAGTGCTGGAACAGTGCTGGAGCAGTGAGAAGGGTCAAATAAGTGTTTACAGAGGGGTAGAACAGGTAGTGGGATGTTTTTATTTACCTTGAGGGAGAGAATGCAGATGTTGAATAAATTTGGTTCTTTTCCAAATCACCTTGTTCTGTTCACATCATATGTGGCTGGATTCTATAATTGTGGGGAAGGAGTATAAGGTAAGAGGAGTCACAAAACTCTCTACTGTTTTTGTGCAGGGTCTTGAATTAGAACTTTTTGTTCAGTTGTCGCTAAGCTTAGCATATAATTCACAAAGCATCCTTCCTCCCGTAGGTTTTCTATTTGCATCTGTAGTCATGGAATATGGTTGCTGACCAAAGGGGTAAAGCTTGTGGTATCACTAGAACTGTATGATTTCTACAAATGGCACTGTGTGCTGTAAGATTTGTGTGATACATTTTTCTGCATAACTGAATACCAACTCCCACATACCTCATAATGTCTATTAATTACAAAAGTCTAAGGAATTGAGTTCTGTTATATTTATATACCATCCACAGCCAGCCTTCCAAATGTTCTTAAATTTAGAATTACTGTATGCGTTCTTTTCATAGCCACAGACAATTCTTAATTAGCAAAGCATAGCAATGGCAGAAATGCTGGCATGAATCACTTTTAAGGCAGGGAAAGTGATCATCCTCCTGATCGTATGGATATAAAGTTATGTGTGTAGAACAGAGGAGAGCCTGGAGCAAAGCTGCAGGCTGCGTCTGTTTGGATGAGCGATAAAAGCCCAGGGACATTAGGTAATTTCCCAGGTTGCTAACAAGGGTCAAGCCAGAGGAGACACATAGCAATGCTGCAGCTCACTGAGTCCTTGACATACAATGATGGAATGATATTTGCCAAGCTTGGGCTGGCCTGTCAGTCTTCTGTATAAATTCGCACTTGCTTGAGTGACATACTTGGCATGTACAACTGGGAATGGTGATTGTCGCTATCTATTTATTCTTAATAGAAATAAAATAAATGCAATATATTTAAATATAGGTAAAATGTATCCTCTATCTCTTTTTTCCTTTATTTTATCTATCAAATGTCATCTTTTTTTCTGCTATTCTCTGACTTCTAGTTCTAGGTGGGCTATATTCATTCTGCATGCCTTCCTTGTATAAGTGAATGTAGCCATCATTTCCTGTTTGCCCCTGAGATGGACTACACATCTACATGCAGACCCATTCAGCACTCTGGGAAATGTAGTACACATAGAGCAGAGCATGTGACCGGAAATAACGGCACTGCTCGTTTTACACTAGTAGCAGTGAGGTGCATCAGTGCAGGATAGGAAAAAGCCTGAAAACAAGTATAAGAGACTTACCAAAAAAAAAAAAACAGAGCTGTAGTATACTTGATATTTTAGAATGATTGATGTAAAAAATTAGTTTTGTGTCAACAACCTCCTACCCCTTAGGAGCAGACTGGAATCCCTGTTGGTTGGGTGGCATATTTCTTCAGGGCTATATCCTTAGTGATAGTGGAGTGATTTGTACAGATGTGTACTAGTCAAAGTTTACAGTAATCATGTAGTTTACTATCTATTTTTTAACTCTTAGGGGAGAGGGTCAGGGCACAGGACACCCATGAGATCAACAGACTCCAGGAGAGGGACAAAAAGTACTTACACCATTCACAAGTGGAAAACCTTGAAGCCATAAGGCATCCTATAAATTAAACCCCTGGCTGCAAAGTCACTAGGGAGAAGTACCCATAGTTCAGTCAATGCCAAGCTTCTATCCCACTTCTCCAGATTCCCACTTAAGCTGAAGTCTCTCTGTGGAGCTTCAATCCCCTTACTAGGCCTCTTAGGACTCAAATGCAGGCCGCTTTCCAAACACATAGTCGCCCCTTCTAGGCTGGTAATAAACCTCTTAGTGGTTATCCAGGGAGTAATAAATATTCATAACTCAGGTTTTTGTAGCTTCCCACACAATGGTTAAGGTTTCTCCCCAGCAGCAGCAAACAACAACCATGGCTTAAGAGAGACCCACAGAAAGGTCAACTGTCAATCAGGCTCAGACTAGCCACAGCCAAGCCTAGCTAAATATTAATAATTTACCCCTGGAAAAAAAGCAGTGGGGCTACAAAGGCATAATCAATTTTCTATACTTATATTCCCTGGAGTTCTCATTTGCTCTGATCTATTGTCAGAGTCCTGAGAAATACTCTGGTTATAGGAAATGCAGGACGGTCCACCACAATAAGGTGCCTGAGTGGCCAACCAGGAGGCCTAAGTGCTGTTAACTGAGGGCGGAGGAAATTGTACATAGTCTTTGACTTCAGCTATGTCTTCAGTCTGTTTACAGGCCAATGGAACAGCATTATCACTAAGGTCCAATGAAAAGGGAGATGATTCAAGAAGCAGCAAAGCTAAACCTGCACTACTCTGCAGTCTGACAACAGTGTATAAATTACAAGCCTAGCTGAAGAAAATTACCTTTTGGAAGGTGAAACACTTCACACATATATATAGCACTGCCCCCACAAGATTCACTGGTAGATTTAGGTTCTCTGCTCTTGTCCAGCCCTATGTGAGGCATCAACCCCACTGACACCACCATTGTACCTTTCTGTAAACCTCAGTAAGCACACAAGAATTAGACTCACAAATCTATAAAAGAATAACAGACTGTATTATCAGTGAACCAGCATGAACATAATAATGAATGCACAACTGGCTTCACCAAATCCCTTACAGGGGCTTCAGATTCCAACATTTACTGTGACCCCAAGGGCATAAACAGTAACTCTCCACGAGATGAATCTCACCAAGTAACCAACTAAATAACAACATGCAGCTATGCCACTTGAGAGCTCTCACACAAAGGGGCTAGGCTCTTTGGGCCTAAGAGATATTGATTTCAAAATAAACACAAATCTGCCATCAGGATAAAGTAATATCAGTATAGTCTTTAAAGTGAATCTTCTGCTGGCTAAGTTGGGGCCCTTTAGAGATGTTGGCATGCAGGAAAATAAGGGTTTGTCCATAGGCTGAGTGTTATGGAATTGCACCTGAGAAGTTGAGTTAGCAAGGGAATGGAATCTGCATTCACATACTTTTGAGAAAGGCAGACCCAATTGACGCAGTAAGATGTTAAGTTGTGCACAATTACCGTAAGCAAGATATTAAGGTGTACACAGTTGCTGCAGTTAGATGTTAGGGTATGCACAGTTGCAGTACAACTGTGGGTGCAGGGTTTATACCTTCAGCTTCTTGCCAGTGAGAACTAACAGCATCAATAATGATTCAGCTTAACAGTGGGTCTGTGTCCTTCTCACCATTCTCACTCTCTCTGTAATTTTCTTGTGGCAGTTGGTTGGATAAACTGATTGGGGGCCTCCTTTCTTGTACTGTTACTGATGGCAGGCGAGATGGCAAGTACCTTGGCAGTTCACTCTTACTTTTCCCCAATGGGACTGGCATTTCAGAGTAGGCAACAGAGCAGCCAATGGCACAGCGTACTCAGCTCGGTCCAGCCACCTGGTTCAGGATACAGCATTGTCCAGCAAAACGCCACACGGCTTGGCATATCACAGCGCTCCTTCTCCCATTCTCTCTCCGGTTGGCACGTTACCAAGCTGCCCAGCTCCTTCCCAGGCTTTTTACATTTGTCTGACCCCTTCTAGCATCTCCTGCCTCTCAGGCTTCTGGGGAATTGTAGTTTGAATCCCCGTTAGCACAATGTTCTGAATGCTGTTGAAGTACTACACTTCCCACTGTTCTTTGCTTCCCAAGCGGTTGAGGAAAAGGTCAGCATCTCAATGCCGCCATCTTGTGCCCAAAAAGAATTGCATGACTTTTTAATTTTAATTCTATTTTATAGTCTATGAATGTCCTGCATAACTCAGTAACAGCATACCTGGTTGCATACTCCCCGCGCTAAATCTCTTTGGACCCCATAAAGGAGTAACATTTTCAAACAGACAGTGTGTGTTAAAGTTCAAGAATCAAAGAACATTAGTTAGCAAGAGCACATGTCTAGAAAACTTACAATATCATAGAAATTTGACAAAGGAGCCTCCCACCAATGGCCAGAGGGAGTGAGATTGTCCCGTCTGAAGGCTGTAGGTATTGAGGGGTGGGTTCACATAACCCCTCACTCAATCTACATTGTAGGGGGTTGGCTCATCAAGAAATGTATTCTGCAGCAGGACAATTACCCAAAACATACAGCCAATGTCATTAAGAACTATCTTCAGTGTAAAGAAGAACAAGGAGTCTTGGAAATGATGGTTTGGCCCCCACAGAGCCCTGATTTCAGCATAATCAAGTCTTTCTGAAATTACATGAAGAGATAGAAGGATTTGAGCCACCTACATCTACAGACCTGTGGTTAGTTCTCCAAGATGTTTGGAACAACCTTCCTGCCGAGTTCCTTAAAAAATTGTATGCAAGTGTACCTAGGAGAATTGGTGCTGTTTTGAAGGCAAAGGGTGGTCACGCCAAATATTGATTTGATTTGGATTTCTCTTTTGTTCATTTAGTTTCCATTCTGCTAACTGATATAGTAAAATATGTGATGAGCACTATGCAATCTTCTTGCTTCCCCGTTGGATTGATACCAGCCTGAAAAACTTGAGAAAAGCAGATTTATGTGGTGATCCTTTGAACTCAGTGGTCCATTTCTGAGGATTTTATGAGACACTGGATGTTGAGTTTCTTCAATTGACTGTGTTTGAAAAGAATACATTTTATGATCTTTGTAGTGAAGGTCACACAATTAAGGTGAGAGTACACCTGAAAGGGGCTGGTGGAGGTGTTACATCACAAAGATTTCTATCTCTTTTGGAAATTGTTTCACATATTGGTTGGGATTTTACATTGTGTTTAGGACTGTAGGACTCTGGAGAACATACTGTATGCTGATTTTTGGATTAATTGATTCATAAATATTTATTTTTTCAATGTGATATACTATTATTCATGAACACAGCACATACAGTATTTATAAACACTGCTCTACTAGTAATGCTACCATTTTAGTAGCACTACCTGTGAGAGATACTACCATGTTAGTAATGTTGCACACAATGTAGTGTTGATAACCACGTTCTCTAAAGGTGGACTTACATGTATTGAATTGTCATTGATCTAAGTATGAGTGATCACCAATAAGAGATTGATCATTGATTAAAATGTTGAACAATGCAACATATACAGTATCAACTGAATATTTAATCTATTAGATACAATCTATTCAAAAAAGTAAATCAATCCGTATTATGATCGGTTGTCTGACACATGCAAACATTCATTCAGTTATTCAGAGGCGAATGATAAAATTATTCCGTGGACGACTGACTGGCAAGTAAAATGGTAATCTCACTAAACATTTTAGTCACATTGAACAATCAATCAATACATGTGTAGCCAACTTAAGACCTTGCCTAATTAAAACTGTTATCCTGAGAGATATTAACCTACTGAACAGATATGGCAATTTTAATAATGGTTTTACAAAAAGACTCCATGCCCCATGAGATATCTGGTTGTATATTGTCCCTTATGTGTATCTCTACGTTATGAATGCAAAACACCATGCCAAACATGGACCTAGGATACACTAAAGCAAAGGAGGTTTAAACAACCTATTGAACTTGATCATGTGATTTGTGATGTCATTCTAGAACTGATTGGGCAATTCCAGCTGGCTGGATTTAATACCTTGCGTTAATGACCCTAAACAAGCATAGAGTTTAGAAAATCAGAGTAGCGTCAGAACTCTTGGATATTTGTTTCAGGCCTGTGGCTCAGAAACTATTGAAGATCAGAATGGCAGCCAGACAACCAACATTTTCAAAAAGAGAAGTCAGAAATGGCAGCTTCCAAATTCTCTCAGTGTGTACCAGATGGCTGGTGGATTTCCCAGGACAGGACAGGATAATACAGGACAATAAACCATCGTGATCTGCTAGACAGCCAGGTCCTGACCCCTTGGTCCAGAGGTGGTCAACACCTAGGAACATGCAAAAACAAGGCCAACATGCCAAAAAGGTGCCAGTCCCAGATTTTTGCTTCATTTTTAGTCTTCTTGCTATAACCCAATTTTTTTTTGTTTTTATTTTTACTACGTACACTGAACAATTGCTGTAGGTACTGTGTTATATGTAAGTTAAAGTAATATTTCTTTATATTCTACAGTCAACACTTGATTTTCCCTATGCATTAACAGACTCTAGATCAGGCTGACAATGAGATTGCCTTTATTGGCTGCTGAAATGTGAAAGACGTAGCAGAGAAAAAATGATTGACACAAATTATGGATGCAGACTCTCATAAGCATCTCCATACTTTCCTGTTTTTTTATGTAGCTAGAGCTAATAAAAAAATAATTGTAGGTTCAAAGAATGGGGGTCTTAGTCTTAAAGTGAACTTGTACTTTGACCATACATGTGAAAGTCAAAGGTTTACTTGATAGCCCACTCCCTCTACCGGATACCGCTCCCGTTGCCCCATTTCTTTGAGGCAGAATAAAGCAAAGAATTAGCAGCGGGTAACATTATTAAGTAGTAGTCAAGTTTCATTCCATGCTGTTTTATAGATGGTTTCAGTTCATCTTTAAATATACACCATGCTTACTAAATTACCTTTTTGCTTTTCAAGTGACCCTTGTATTGTGAATTGCCGGGGGGGGGTAACTATCAGGGCTGAAGAAATTCCTGGAATTTGCATTATTTAATACTTATTTTATTAGTAACTACATAGGTATCTGGAGACACATTAAAGTTTTCCTTTTTGCCTCATTTTTATTACACCTCATTTACATTTCATAATTAGCTGATTAGCACTACTCAAAAATTCAAAGTAGAGAAATCGTCAAAAAGAAGAGAAAAGCTTTGTTGTTACTTCTCCCTTTTGAAAAAAAAAATGTATCAATTATAATAATATAGTATCTGACAAAAGTAAAGGAGTATTTGCCCCCAGGGTATATGGGGACCTTTCTGTGGTTTTAAGATGCTTTTATATGGATTTGTACAATAAAAAAATTTTTTTAGAAAGTTTTGCTATAATCTCTTATCCTGTGCTTGTATAGTCCTACAATGACATAAGCTATTTTTCTTTTCCCTAATATGTCATATATTTCTTGTAAACTCTTAAACTCAGGACTAGAAGAGCTTTCATTGTGCAAACAGGTGTAGTGGCGCTGCTACCTTTCTTAAATCCCCAGCTTCCTGGTGCTCAGACTATAAAGCTGCCCATGCCGCTATGAACCATAGACCACTGGAGGAACAGTTGGCACTTGACTAAACATCAAATAGCAATGATCCTTTATTGTAATTACATGAAACAGCTGTAAAATAGCCAACGTGATTCAGCCATGAGGCCTTAATAATGGCCATGGTTCAGGCCTGACGGCCAAAATACATTGGCCATTTTGCAGCTGTTTCATGTCAATGCAATAGAGGATAATCACCATTTGATGTTTAGTCAAGTGCTGCTGTTCCTCCAATGGTCTAGAGCTTTCATTGTTCCTCTGGTTGGGATTTGAACCTAATGAAAGATGACTATTGTGAATAATTAGACTGCAGAGAGATTTGGGTGTTCCTAGATCAAAACTTTATCTCTGGAGGTAATTTTAGGTAATCTACTAGGCAATGGGGTCCTAAAAGTTTCAGCTCATGAACCCCTTCATGATTTTTCAGATTGTTCATTGACATTTATTATATGAAAACATTTTCATACATTCTACTTTAAATAGTAGTGACGTAGTAGTACTAATAATAATAATTCTTGTGAAAAGTATTGATACTTCACTACATTTAGCGAATGTACAGCAATCAGTTCTTTTTTTCACAACTGCTATTGCTATGGGTGTACTCTGTGGCTCTTCAGCAGAGTTTGAGGTACTACCTCAGTACTGCAAGTGAATGTGTATGTATTTCCTGCCAAAAAGAGGGATAGTGGTGAGCCATAGACACACTACACAAAGATAGTACAATGCTCAGCTGCAAAAAGCAATTCAAGGCCACTCTCGCTGAAGGCTGGCCATTTAACACTGCCTCACCACTGGTCACCTCACCTTCAGGACTAGAGACTGGTGTGGAGACCTCAAAGAAGAATTGACTCCCAGTTGACCTTCCATTATCTGTTGACCATTTATTGACCTCCAATCATTTACTGATCCCCTTTGACCCCCAACCATTTTATTGACCTCTTGAATAGTCCCATCTACCTTTAAGGTTCATTATTACCCACTTTAGAGAACCTTGTTCTAAACTCTAGCAGATCTTTAAAGTTGGTTGGAGGATTTAAGCATGCTTGAGTCAAGAGCAAATTTCATTCCAGCATATACTATAAACATTGTATGTGTTTCAGTGTTACATTTTTTATTTGAAGAAAAGAATATTGAATTCTATATAGTACAAGTAAGAAACTCCCAACTAAACATATCACTAAATGTGTATATGTGAACTGTTTTACCTGTCAGTTATTTATAATTTTGTTAAACCATTGTGATTCATGTAGCCCCAACAAACTGTATAGCTAAAAGGGTGATGCTTCTCTGGAAAGTCTGCAGCTTCCTGTGTCACCTTCTTACCTGCAGCCTCTCCAACGACCATGACAAAAAACAGTAAGGTCTTCTATGTGCAGTCTCTCTTCTGTAAATCTGTTTCAACATCTCCCTGTCCAATCACAATCCCTAAAACATATTTAATGACAGCATAGTGCAGTGCAATAATGGAGCCTGACTGATTACTAGAGGTGACATTCCAATACATAGCTTGATTTCTGGATTATGAAAATTTAAAGAGGATCTTTAGTCCACCTCCCAGATGACTCAACTACCCCTTGGGTGCCAACAATATGATCCATGTGCAAATGTGCCAACAGGCTCTTCCTGGCCTTCTGATCCTGGCCGAATCCATCAGCATATCTGCGCACATAGGGTGCTAGCACAAAGACCTGGATGGTTTTGGATTCCCCTGGAAGCAGTCTTTACTCATGTGCAGGACAGCCTGCATGTGTGCAGATGGTAGTGGAAACTGGCACATGGACCTGAAGCCCTGTGGCAAATCTGCTGTACGTGAAGGAGGTGGGAGAATCAAATATAATTCTCACCTAGGTGAGAAATGGAGAAGTTCCACTTTGCAGCACAAATGCATTACTTTGTAAAAAAAAAGAATAATGTTGATTTGTAAAAAGAGGGAAAAGGAAGAGGCAGGGCAGCACAACACGACCTTTAGGGTGAAAGTCCAGTTTAATTATTGGACAGATTTTAGGCAATTATAGTAGTAAACATTGAAGAAATAATTAGCTGGGTTAACTCCTATATATCTTTCTATCTAATCTTTTGTATTATTTTCTATTCTATTCTTTGATTTTCTATTCTAATCTTTATTTGTCTATTCTAATGGATTCTATTCTTTTCTATTTCTGTATTTTCTATTCTATTTTGTTCCAATTTACTTTATTTTGTACTGTATTCTGTTCTATTCTGTTCTTTTTCCGCTATTCTTTTCTATTCTCCTATTTTCTATTCTATTCTTTTTTATTTCTTTATTTGCTGTTGTTTTTTGTCCTATTCTTGTTTTCAAATTCAAATTTGTTTTTGAATTTCGAATTTCGCCCAAATTTCGTTTTGTTATTTCAGATTCATTTAAATTACTTACTATCATAATTGGGATACATCCGAATCTCCGAATTACAGAAAATTCAGAATAAAACGTACTGCACATGTCTAATTATAAACCCCACCCCACTTCCCGGGATCAGAAACGCTTTAAAGGACCAGGAGGCACTGGCGGTAAGGGGTTAAGGAGTGGGTTTCTATGTTCAGCTGGAGGTTTGCTTTAAGTCATAGTGCCACAGCCAAATAAGTACCAAGAAATGAGATATGAAATTTCAGCATGACTACTTGAATGTGTATTAGAAAACTGTAAGTAAACTAGTGATTGCTTAGTTGAAGCAAATGTGTTCTATTTTTATAGAAATATATGAATATGCATAAATATATAAGTGCAATTAGTAAAAAAAAAGACAAAATGCATGTGTCCGAGGTGTTTTTGCCCTTTATTGCGTTGTTTTATGCTTAGTTCCAGCACGGAGATCCAGGAGGCAGGGACCAGAGATGGAGTATAAAACGGGAGCAATAAATAAAGTGGTGTCCAAGGAGGGGAACGCTGTGCACAAATAAGAATGGTGCTTGAACGGCTTAGCTTTCAGAAACCAGGGTTACGAACTCTGTGAAGAAACAACAGTGGTCACATGAGAAAAATACATTCTGCACAGAGAGTAGACCAAAGTATATTAAGCATTTTGTAGCCCTTTTTCTGGAAATACAGTGTTATTGGGTTTATTTTTTAGTGGAAGGAGCAAAACACTCGGTACAGACTGTAGTGCCTTCAGTGACCAGTTAAAATCCATCATGTATTAGATTCATAAAAGTGAATTCTGATTGGCTGCTATAGAGCTCACTGCACTTAGCACTTTGATGACTTTCACTGTTTGTAGCTTCTGTGGCTTATACATCTACAATGGATACACAGTCCTTTTTAAAGTACTGAACACTGTGTGAACTCATGAGGAGAAAATGGTTTTATGGCCTATTTTGGTTTACAGTAGCAGATATAGGGATTTCTTTCATGCTGCATATGTTTAGATAAGATAAAATTGCATGGTCACTGTTTATTACACTGTACTAATCACTAAGGTAGTCACTGATGCTGAATGTGCAAATCTTATATTGATCATCAGTAAAGCTACAGAAGCTGAAAATGTCAACATGGCCATAGCCTAGGCATTGGAGCTGTGAAAAAGGTGATTCATATAGGTTAATAGCAACCCTTCCTGTACATATGAAAAAGAACAGTACATCCAACCAATCTAGGTAAAGAACAGTTCATGAGGGGCAAATATTCCACTACAGGTACTACGCCCCCGACCTGCCACTGATCACAGATATACTTATAATTGTCTGTCACTAACACAGTCTCTACAAAGGTTCCAGAAAAGGAAAGAAGAATGGCTCCCCATGTTGGCAGCCTTGGAACAACTTATTGAGTCATTGGTTCACTCAATCAAGAGCTTACTCGTAGGCTAATGACCCCTATGAGTAAGCTCCTGATCAAGTGAAAAGCATTAGTGGCCTTGTACATCAGATGGAATAGTCTGTGTGTTGAATGACTCAATAAATTGTTCCAAGGCTTTCAATATGAGTAGTCCCTCTATCATTTTTTTAGAGCCTTTGTAGGCAAAGAAACTGTTTGGCTCTACAGGAGGCCACAGTGCAGCTTGAAAAAAATCTGGTACTTCCTGCTTTGAAGAAGCATGTGACTTTACTACGTGCTTGCAGCAATGCAGTTTTCAGTGCCAGTCACCAAGCCCAAGTTCTGTCACAAAGAAAAAAATTAAACCCCAGGTGCGTTTGGCAGGCAGTACCAGCTCTGGATGCAATGGATTCAAGGGAATGGGGCTGCACTACAACCATGCACAATACATGATGTTTCGGCACGGTGGTGCAGGCCTTGAACCACTGAAAAGGTAACACATCGCCTTGCAGCTGCTTGTCAGCCACCCTTCGCAGTTTGCTTTTCAGTGGTTTAGCAAAGGATGCTACAAATGTTAATGAACTTTAAAGTGTTACTAAACCCAAAATCCTGCATTCACTATATCTGGTCTCCCACAGTACACAGAACATGGAAATGCAATTGTTTTAGTAAATATAAACTTCTAAATACCTTTTCTCATCAGCAATATATAGCAGTCTTGTGACTTTTATCAGTGTCCAGCTGAGCACTGGTTAATCTTGTAGGAGGAGTTTTCATTTTCCTGACTGTCTTATGAGGCTGTATGACCCTTGACCCTATGTCTTGAAGAGTGCTGATTGGCTCTGTGCTGATCACATGCACCCTCCCCCCCCAAAAAAAAACGCTCTCTAGCAATACACACCAAACTGAGCATGTGCAGAGTGTCTCCTAGGGCTCTGTACTATCAGAAGATGGATTGGGGACAGTGGAAGAGGAGGATCAGAGAATACAGGATCAAACAGCCTTCTTACACAATGCAGAGGATTAACCCCTTAGGTTCCACAGTGAGTATAACAAACATGTTTTACTGCATATACTGATTTTACTGTTGTGGGATTAGTAACACTTTAAGGGCCTGTGTACACAAGATTTTTTCTATTCACACCTGCATTTTTATTAAAAGAGCTTGGAAGGATGTCTTCATAGGAAATGTTGGGGGCTGCAGTGGTAGATTGGGGTGACGTGGAGTGTTGAAAAGGTGAGCTAAGACTCCCTTTGGAATGTGCCAACACACCGATGAATTTGTCTAAACTGGGTTCAGTTGTAAATAAAAGGAAAACATATCACTTTTATCACAGATTTTTTAAAAAGGCATTTAAACAGTGTAGAGGTGGTGGTAGAGTATATAGTAAAACAATTTCTTTTTTTAAAGTTTTGGATAGAGTAGGAAATGGTTGGAACCTCTTTCAGATTTTATTTTTGTCTATGTCACATTGGTGAAATTTCTCTTAATTTCCTGTTCCAGAGTCACAACAGGAAGAGAGATGAAATCTCTCCAACATGGGGGGAAATTGCCTATCACCACTTTAAGATTTTTCCTTGCCCACAGTTTTGGTGACAACTTTAGAAATTTTGGATTTCCTTTAATGCACTGCAATGGTCTCATTAGTCACCATGACAAATAGAGTGAATTTCCCCAACAGGGATTAAGAAAGCAATAAAAGGTTGACAGAGGCTGTAATCCTTCCTTAAGTCATTCGTAGATTGTTCGAATCTCAGCCAGTTCAGCAGGGACCAGCTTAGATTTGATCCATGTATGTGCAGGCTGATTGTAGCTAAGTCAATACATTGATTGATTTAGGTACATCCAGCATGTTGGAATTTTAGGATGCAATTATTGCCAGCAGCAAGGATTCCCTCATCAACACTGAATGTGTTGATGGGGGAATTGAGCGATTTTCTTTCCTGCAACCCTGGTTGCAGGAAAGAAAATCACATCATCTATGGCCTTCCTTCCTCTATCCCAAACTAAAATGGATAGCATTTAAAGGATAACTATATTAAAGTTATCCTTTAACAGTAAACATCTTCTCCAATAGGTGGCTGTAGCTTATTGCCGAATTGCACTAGAGATGTGTTAGCATGGTTATTTTAGATAATCGTAGCACTTAGGGTCTGACGTAGCTAAACTCCTCTAGGCCTAATGCAAACTGACAGGGCCCCAGGATATCTCTTTATTATTAACAGCCATCATACACACAATTGCCTAAGGAATATAACTTATCTCATGAAAGCCGGTTCTATACAGTATAATACACAAGAATGTAGGATTGGTGTCAGAGCCGAGGTCTCTGGGGTTCAGGACAGTTGTTACCTCTGTTACCCTTGTAGCTTCTCTACTGATTTATAGAATTCATGATTTAGGAGATAAGCCACTCTGCTTGTCAAATGACTGCTTTTAGAAATGTTTTTCAAGATGAAAGAAAGAACCAATCTAAAACCCTAAATGTGACAGCAACCACTCTTAATTAGCATAATGTAACCTTGCCAAGACTTTGCTCTCTTTACTATACAGTGACGCAAGCTTCAGTTGCTATAGTTGCTAGTCTTGTAAACATTTCAAAAGATTGAAAGTATATATGATTGCTATGTTAAACAATGTGACGCTACGTCAGGAATAATTTCTGTATGTCTTCCATTGAGGCTCCATGGCTGGATAATTGCATTCCTAATGATTGTTGACTGATTAAGGCATATGATGCATAAAGATACATTTCAGATTATTATTGGACTTGGAGTGATTTGAAATCCATAGGAGGGAATGTCTCTGGCTAATGCTGAAAAATGTTCAGCTCCTGGATTTGTAACTGGTTATTGGTTTACTCTTACATTACAATGTTTATTTTGAGTGAAAACTGTCAATTTCTCATTTATCAATGTATTTTTTCATGTTTTTGTTGCATTGTGATTTGGACTGCTTTAGGAATTCTTATGATGAAATTATCAGTTTTAGACACATACCACCATTGGACTCATGGGCGCCCCAGGCATGACATCCCTTATATCAGTGGAAAACAAAAAAAGATTAGGTGGAAGCAAAAATATTTGTTTTGCCTGTGGGATTTTTAAGATGCCAAGAATAATAGATGCAGAATAATTAAATCCTGCAAATCCTGTATTGAATTTTTCATGTAAAAAAACATGAAAAAATCATGTAAATCATGACCCTGGGTCAACTGATACACTCCCACAGCTTCAACTACCATCTCTATGCCGATGACATGCAAATCTATCTCTCTACCCCTCACCTCACCCCTTCAGTCTCCGCCCGAATCACTAGCCTTCTGAACGACATATCAGATTGGATGTCACTCCACTTCCTTAAATTTAACCTTCCCAAAACGGAGCTCCTAGTTTTCCCCCCAGCCTGCGCCCCCCCCCGACCTCTCCATCACGACTAACAACGCCACCATCAGCCCCACCCCGCAAGCCAGAGTACTAGGTGTCATTCTAGACTCCAATCTGTCTTTCCAGCCCCAGATCCAATTGCTGACAAATTCATGCAGACTCCATCTCCGCAACATCTCCAAAATACGCACATTCCTAACTCCAGAAACTACAAAGCAACTCATTCACTCCTTTATCATATCACGACTTGACTACTGTAACTCCCTCCTCGCTGGCTTACCCCAACACAAGCTATCCCCGCTTCAGTCTATCCTGAATTCTGCGGTCAGACTCATCCACCTTACCAACCACTCCGTATCCGCCACCCCCCTCTGCCAATCCCTCCACTGGCTTCCGATTGCCCAATGCATAAAATTAAAAAAACTAACATTGACATACAAAGCTGTTCATAACACTGCCCTAAACTACATCACCGACCTGATGTCCATCTACCACCCAAAACGCACTCTCCGCTCCTCACAAGACCACCTACTCTCCAGTTCCCTGGTCTCCTCCTCCCATGCCCGTCTCAAGGACTTCTCCAGGGCTTCCCCCATCCTCTGAAACTCACTACCCCAATCCATCAGCCTGTCACCCATACTCCTCACCTTTAGGAGCACCCTGAAAACCCATCTCTTCAGAGAAGCCTACCCCGCCCTCACCTAACTGCTGATCTCTTCCGCTCTCCCCACCACTCCATCCCCCACAGCTATTTCCTCCTGTACCACGCTCCCCTCCCTCCTAGATTGTAAGCTCCAAGGAGCAGGGCCCACTGTTGGCGCTATATAAATACTGTGTAATAGTAATAATAATAATAATGTAATCTATGCAAGCAATGAAAATGTCACTCACAGAGTAGGCTAGTTTGTCCTGTAGGAACCTATTTTCATTTTTTAATTTTAATGTCCTTAATATACACCTCTATGTATTCCCTCAAATCCCTCACATGACTGGTAAAAGAATGGGGGACACAGAGTGGTATTCTGATTGTACAGTGTTTTAATCTCTTTGTCTAATTCCATTTTTTCCTTATTATAGTCACTCAATATTTCCATCATGGAAATGGAGCATTTTTGTAAGTTAGCCTCCCATGCTGTTTTCATGTCCAGAATAATGTTTTTAAGATTTGGGAAGATCAGAATGTGTAAATGGAATTTATTTCTCCTCCAAATATTTTTCAAACTTGAGATGCTAAAATACATGCCCTTCTTTTCCAAGAGTTTCTTTAATTTAAAGACAAATGCACTTAACCCATTCCCTCTGGCCATACATATATATTCAGTGGGTGGTCTTTAGTGCCCGTCTGTCACATATATGCATGTGGAACAGCTTTTCTGTGCTGAGAATGCACTCACTGCATGCTCACAGCACAATACTGTAACTTTGCTGTCAAGGGCAGCTCCCGCAGCAAACCTTTTTTTAAAGGCATTTATTTATGATTTCTGGTTTTTCATAAAGTTTACAAAACAGAGGCCATCTAAACCAGAGTGATGGCGTGAAGGTCGACTGCGCAGCGTCCAACAACAAAGTTAACATGACAATCAGGCTTAGACCATCCATAGAATGGTACAGCCTTTAGCAGAACTAATTGGATGCAGTAATACCACATACAATGATGGATCATTGCAGCCAACAGTAAGGAAGATACACACAGAAGTGCAACCACCAACACTCGCTCACACATACACACACCGACACACCCAGTGCACTCTCTAGGCTCAGAAAAAAGAAATACTTTCGACCCTTTTTTAAAGGGGGGGATTGTGAAAGAGCCAAATTAGCCATTTAAGAGGTTTAAATATCCAACCAGGGTTGCCATACTTTAGTACATTTTTTTTGGACAAGCACAGCCTTTGTAGATAAGTTTATGTAGAGGTAATACCTGATTGATCAGGCAGGAGACATATGGCAATGTGGGTGGAGATGGACCTTTCCAGTGCAACAAAAAATTTTTTAGCTGGACACTAGATCAAGCTAAATATAATTTGGTTACAAGTGAGAGGGACATACTTATCAAGTACACCCAGCAGGCCAACCTCTGAAGTGCTGGGAGCTTGCAAACCTAGATTTATTTATTTCAGGCACCTATATAGCACTGTCAATTTACGCAGCACTTTACATATATATTCTACATGCACATCAGTCCCTAACCCTACGTACATATCAAACAATTCAGCCCAAAAGGAAGATAATCTAGGACAGGACCAAAATGTGTAAAATATTAGCAGAAACTTCCTCACATCTAGGACATCAGGCTTGGACTATCAACCCTTTCCTGGTGCATACTTGCAATTGGGAGTTTCTGATCATGTGACCGCTGTGACACAATGGGAAAGCTCACCTCCGCCTCCCAGCATTTAAATCCTCTTAAAGGGCCAGGGGGCATCGGTGGCAAGGGTTAAGCCAGAGTCTTTCATAGTCTGGTCTAAAATGTTTTGCTTTATTGAAGCTGGACCAATATAGCAAGGTTAAAATTGCCATACTTTGATCTTATCTTTCAGGGCCAGTTCACACTGATGTGGTGTGGGAAAGCGCATGGGATTTGGACAGGAATCGCACTGCATTTCTGTTCAAATAACATGCCATATCTTTGCAGTGCGATTTGAGCCATGTATTATGTAAGGCTCAAATCCCTCAACACACCCTCAGGAAAGGTGCAGCACCCTTTTTTTCTTTCTTTTTTTTGAGTTGGATTGGATGGGTGTGAACACCCATGCAATCCAATTCAGCCAAACACACTGCATTTTGCTAACCATTTTTTGGGTGTCATCAGTTTAACATTGACACCTGCAGTGGTTCGCATGAATGGAATGTGATTGTGATGTGGTGTGGGAAATGCACAGGAATCCCTGCAAATCCTGCAATGCATTAGTGTGAACCGGCCCTAAATGTATTGTTCCTACTATCCACATCACTGAGGATATTTAATAGACTTACAAAACGCAGAAGAGAAGAGGATGGGACACAGACTAAACACAAGAAGTGACAAGACAGTAGTAATATAAAGGCAGACAAAACTCTAAAAGTGACTGTCATTTTCCAAAAAATACACAAAGATTGGCTCCTGCAACACTAAATACTTACCTCTCTGGGGGAGGTGGTGAGGCCAAACTCCTATGTATTCAAAAGTGCAGCCTGTGACAAAGTCTTCACCATTTGAGATTTCCGAGAATATCGAATGCCTGCATCCCCCGCTGTGCACTTTGGTTACTCTCTTTCATCGTTAGTGAGTCCTGTAGTGAAGTAGGTGCTGGCAAGAGAAACCACCACACATGGCAGGAGATGCTGTTTTAACACAGTTTCCAAGAAGAAAATAGGGGAACTGCTCACCCTTTAAAAGCCTCAAGTACAGTTTATTGATCCCTCCAACACACAGACCACTCTATCTGGTACCTCTACTTACTAACGCGTTTTACTTCATTGGGAGCTTACTCATAGGGTAACACAGTGGAGTTTAGAATGGCCACTGCTGAAAAGGTAAGTATTTAAGTGTCTTTATTGCAGAATCAAATTTTTGTTTTTTGTTTTGGAAAGCAACAGCATCCATTTAACAAAGCCGATAACATAATGTAGCTACACAGCACACAAGGAAAGAGCCATATCCAGCCAGGTCACTATTTATAGAATTTGGGGCATGCACTTCATAATTAAATAGATTAATTCAAAACGAGAATCAGAGATACCAGCTGTCTTCAATGCCTTCGGAACTAGTTTTTGCAGGAGAGGTAAAGAATGGCAGCCTTTTTTTTTACCTTAACCAGTTTCCATTAGGACCCTTCACTAAAGATATGAGAGGGTAAAGGTTCATTGCAATGGACTTATAACACTACAAAATAATTCAGCTTACTAGATCTGCAAACATTTTAGGACTCAGAGCTCATTTGCTCAGTCATTGAAGGTAATGGGCCACATTTATCAAAGTGCCTGAAACAACCGATCAGATTCAAACCCATGCTGACATATTATAGTTTGCAGACACCTAAATAAAGGAAGCTCAATGTTCTTTACCTGAGTCCCAGTGTGGTAGATTACTTCTGGCAATGCCTATCACATGATGTATTTGATGCAGACATTAAGGACCTTATTCAGTAATCGGCCTTATTTATTAAAAAGTTTTTTATTAAAACAAGATATCGAGACTTATTCTGCTGTAGTCATATAGTACATCATGGATTCTGGTTGCTATGGAGCACTTCACAAACTGAATCCAGGGCTGGAGAAACACTTTCCTTGTAGTGGGCTGCCCCCCCTCCACACTGCAAGGGTTAAATGTTTCTTTTGTCTAGGGGAATGGGAATAAGGTGAAATCTTTGCTGCCTGACCAATCACAGCTCTTCCATGGCCATGTCATCATTTACAATGCATTGTAAGTGAAGGCCTATCCACATTGCGGGAGCCCTCAGAGAATGCTGGCTGCCAGTGAACTAATATTAATACCAATTGTTTTATTGTCCATTTTGCAGCACTACCCTATCCGCGTCAGCGAGCAAGTGGTCTTGTTACTGGTGCATTTGGACGGGGCCCCTTCAGGAGGTGTTTGGGTGGCATTCATTCTCTGCTGGTTTTTCTTTTTTCTTTTATTTCTTGTTCTATTATTCCTGCCTGAGATATATGAGGAGTCCTTGGCTGTGTTCATGCAAAATAAGATTTTAATTCCTTGGCGGTTCTCACCCCACATGGGATCATGTAAGTGTATAACCACATTGTAGATTACCACATTGTTAACACCAACAAAACTTTTTTTATGTATATTGATATGTGTGTGTTTGTTGTAGGCGTCATGACTTCTTGAGCACTTCTGAGGAAAAGATTGCTGTTGGTCTCGAAACGTGTCAAGTGCGATTTATGTATGACCCATTTCTATATTCAAAACACCATCTTTGATGACACCACCATAATCTGTATTGTAGCTTTATGTTTGTTTTTTAAGATTGTAAAAATAAAAATGCATATCTTTAAAAAAATTTTTTTGAACTGTTTAAGTTTATCATACCAGAGAATTGTGCCGTTAAATTCTCAAGAAGACTCCCCCCTTTGTATTATTTAGGGATGATGGCACCCTGTGTATCATATCTCTTTATCTCTTTGCTACCAGTGAATATGGTGCGTACATCATTTTATTCAACATCTCCTGGACAAAACAAGCATTTAATGTGCCACTAATTTCTGGTTTAAAAAAAAATATATATTCCATTCAAGTATGTATTAGCTCAAAAAAGTCCCTTCCATTGCTCTCAGCCTCCATCAAATCCCTTTTTTTTTTCTGCTGTGGCTTATTAGAAAGTTGCTACCTTCGTTCACCATGGTCCTGCTGTAGGTAGGGACATAGCCACCCTCTCTTCCTTGCTCCTGGGATGGACCATGGAATTTGTAGTGTGCATAGAGCAGTGCACATAACCGCAAGGTACGTGTATTGCTCGCTCCAAACAAACCGAAGTGTGGGGGAAAGGGAGATGTTCGTGAGTTCACGAAGAACATTACAAGGAGGAAAAAAAGCATTTCATGAAAATTAAATTACAGGACCATTACGTAGTGGATGTGTATGGATTATTTTGGAGACTAAAGATATCATTCAGTGTTGCTTTAACCCTACAACCCTTGACTTCAACTTTAAGGATAGCACATACATTTATGAATATTTTTCTGAGCCTATAAATCTGTTGAATAATTGGCAAAATGCACTGAATTATACTTAAAAAAAGTGATTCCTAAAAGCAGAAGTATAAAAAAGTTTCAGGAATGGGTCCCTATTTCACAAGCTGCTAGGGGTATGTGACTGTCTATAAAGGAGGGAATGTGACATTTACCAAACATTTGCTGCAGGTGGATGTGACATTTACAAAACATTCATTGCAGGTGAATCTTACTGATGCATAGGTTTTTAAATGTTAGTGATTGATTCACCAGCAGTGAATGTTTTGTGAAAGTCACATTTACTGCTTTATACATATGCCTTATAGTATGCAATTTATACATTATGGATCTGAAGCCAATAACTCATTATACATTTATCCTGATAATTGTTTATCAAACAAAAAAAAAAGAAAAACAATATACCATCCACGCCGATCTTGCCATCTCCATCTTTGTCACCAGCGGCGAGGAGGACTGTAGTTTCCTTGTCAGACAGATCTCTGCCTTCTGGAGTGAAGCATTTCAATATAAGGCTGCAGAATGGAAGAAAAGATGGAAGATGTATATTGCTCCTGAACCAAGCAGTACACTAACTGTGTCTAGATATTTTCCAGAGCCTAACTCCTATCAGGACTGTCATTATATTACACAATCTAGATTTCATTTTATGCCCCTAGAGCTTAAAATGGACCAAATGCTTTGGTCTGTCAACAACTGTCCACCGGAGAGGATACAAAGTAAATAGGGTGTAATAGTGTATTTAAACTCTAAAGTTGGCCATGGATGCTTTGCCTTCCAGCCAATTCCTGCTAAATCAGCTAACTTTGAGCAGTGGGTGGCCCTGTGGCACCACCTGGGCTTGACAAATGTTGATTTAACATTCAACTGTACTGGGTGGAAAATTATCAGCCAAACAGTGACTGCATCAACACTGGGGTATTCGGGCAGGTGCTGCGACTGCCTGGATACAATAGCCAGCACGGGATATTTCTCCTTCTATGAACAAAAGAAATGCAGCGCTAATTATATTACATAGAAATGTCAAAAGTAAAAATCAATATAAGTCCTCAAGTGAATATAACAAGTTGCAGAAGAAGATTCTGATGTTATAGGCAGTCACCATACACCCGAAAAAATGAGCCCCTTACCCATCCGATATTCAGATAGGGAATAAAGAACAAAGGCAACTCATAGTGAAGTAATTCAATAAAGTTTTGGCAGATTTATTAAAATATCCACGTACATCAAGAATTTTAAATAACCAGCATTGAATAGGAATTGTTTCAAACCAAAAATATGGCCGCCGTCCCTCCAGAATGTGGTGACGCCACATGCCGAAGCTCCACCCAACACATTTCATCATCAGGAAGACATTGTCCTATTCAATGCTGGTTATTTTAAATTCTTGATGTACGTGAATCTTTTTATAAATCTGCCAAAACTTTATGTGATCCAGGCACTGGGCTATGGACTAATCCCCTGTGTGGCTCAAGACAGTGCACGTGACATCCCTCTTATATCAGGAGTCCCAATCAGAGTGCATCCTTGCATCAGGTCATGGTTAATCTTGACATCAAATTTCAATTTAGTTTTAGTCATAGTCTTTTTAACTAAATTGCCATTTTAGTTTTAGTCATATGTTAGTCATCTGAATTGTTTTAGTTGTATTTTAGTTAACTAAAATCTCCAGTTTCATAAACAAACAAAAATATTGCATTTTGACAAACAGAAGTGCAACTTTAAAAACTTTAACAGTTCACTGTTAACAATGAAAAGAAGTATTAATGGGTGGGGCGATCAAAGGGTTAACTGTGTGTGTTTTACTATGTGGGCTGTGTGCTGTGTTTCACTGTAAGCACGCTGCTTTGTATGCCTCCGCTATGCAGAGCCATACAAAGCAGTGTGCAGGAGCTGATAAGGGAGAGATCTGTATTGTTTACATACAGGTCTTTCCCCCGTCGGAAATCCTCTGTGATCGCTGGGTACTGGCGGGGAATCACCGGCCGGGACCCGGTGATTGACAGCCAAGGCTGTGAATGGCCCCCTACCCGGAACTGCGAAAGCACATATATATATATACACACATGATTTTGCGCACCCGTGACGCCCTTTAGCAGTATTTCTGCTATAGGGTGGTGCGGAAGCAGTAAAGTAACATCTTTATAAATAAAACCAAGTTTTGTAAACAAACAATATTGCTTTTTGACCACTTTTAGTTTTTATGTCAAATTTAGTTTTGGTTATAGTCTTAACATGCCATTTTAGTTTTAGTTGTACTTTAGTCATCGGAATTCTAGCTGAATTTTAATTTTGTTTAGTTTTTGGCACTAAAAACATGCAGCTGACGAAAACTATGCCGAAAATATTTTTTTTAACAAAATTAACACTGCATCAAATGTCCCCATCAGATGGCCTCTTTACATCTGGTATCTCCAGTAGAGTGCCCCCTTACATCATATGTTCCCATCAGAGTGCCCCCTTACATCATATGTTCCCATTAGAGTGCCCCCTTATATCAGGTGTCCCCAGTAGTGTGCCCCCTTATCCTTACATCTGGTGTCCTCATCAGAGTCCCTCCTTACAACAGGTGTCCCCATCAGTGTGCCCCCTTACATCAGGTGTCCTCATAAGAGGACCCCCCCGTTACATCAAGTGTCACCAGTAGTGTGCCTCCTTACATCTGGTGTCCACATCGGCTTCCTCCTTACATCAGGTGCCCCCAGTAGAGTGTCCCCTTACATCACAGGTTCCCATCAGAGACCCTCCTTACATCAGGTGTCACCAGTAGAGTGCCCCCTTACATCAGGTGTCCCCATAAGAGTCCCTCTTTACATCAGATGCCCCCAGTAGAGTGCCCCCTTACATTAGGTGTCCGCATCAGAATTCCTCCTTATATCAGGTGCCCCCAGTAGAGTGCCCCCTTACATCAGGTGTCCCTGCACACATCAGAAATTTCAAACCATCCTTCCCCCCTGTACTCACAGATCACACTCTGCAAAGACGTCAGCTCCTCCAGTTATGTGATAATTCACTTACAAGGAGAAAGGAAGAAGGACAGTCTGTCTTCTTTCCGCAGCAGTGTAGTGCTGAGACTGAGGTGAGCTCTCAGTCTCAGTGCTGGATTTCTATCACCCCCTGTAGGCTGGAAGGAGGAAAATGCTTAATCCTTTCTCCAGCTATCTTAGGGATCCATGGTCCAGTCTGAATAATGTGTCTGGTTGGACTGAAAACCAGACACATAATTCAAAACCCAGACTGTCTGGGTGAATCCTGAAAAGGTGGCACTCCTAGCTGTACCTCTGCTTACTGAACACAGGAGGTCAGCTTCTCAGCACGGGCACCATTCAGAGAATGTTTTGTTTTAGCATTCACTGATTGGATGATCTGGATAGGCAGTGCGATGATGTCACTCTTTCCACCTCGTCAATCAGGGAACTTTTTGCATTCTCTGAATGGTGTATGTGCCAAGCGGCCGACCTCCTGTATTCACAATGTATCAGACTGGTTGCTCAGCATGGGACTTGAAAGTAAGTGAAGATTACTGGAGTAGTGGTGTAGCTTCAGAGCAGCTTCCAGGGGCATTGGCCAGGTATGGTATATACATAGTTACATTGGTCCATGCTGGATCAATGTAACTATGTATAAAATACACATTCCTCAAATTATTCTTTAAAATACATTTTAGGGTAGGTCCTTGAATTACAAAGTTTTGCTAATTCTAATGATTGTACAATCAGATTGTTGTGTATGGTCAGCTTTAGACAGTGAGATTTTGTTTTTGGGGGTCCTAAGATCTACCGTATTTTTTGCTCCATGAGACGCACTTTTTCCCCTCAAAAAAAGGGGGGAAAATGTCAGTGCGTCTTACAGAGCGAATATGGAGCGGCCGGTCCAGTATTCCTGCCGCTGTGTCACAATACTGGGCCAGCCGCTCGGCTCTTCTCTGCAGCAGAACCTTACCTGTTCCTCGGTCCAGCGCTGTACAGTCTTCTGGTGCTGACATCTTTATTGTGGGCACCCAGCTGTGACAGAAGCGAGAAGCGCTGCACTTTGTGAATGGTCCAGCATCTTTTGGGACACATGACATGACAGGTCCCAGAAGACACCAGACCATTCACAAAGCCCAGCGCTTCTCACGCATGCGCACTGTCAAATTCAGGTACCCGCTCCCCCTCCCTTCCCAAAGGTCTGCAGTCTCTTGGTCATCCCCTGTACTGTCTGCAGTCTCTGGTCATCTTCTGTACTGTGTCTGCAGTCTCTGGTCATCTCCTGTACTAGGTTTGCAGTCTCTGGTCATCTCCTGTACTATGTCCGCAGTCTCCGGTCATCTCCTGTACTATGTCCGCAGTCTCTGGTCATCTCCTGTACTGTGTCCGCAGTCTCTGGTCATGTCCTCCTGTACTGTGTCCGCAGCCTCTGGCCATGTCCTCCTGTACTATGTCCACAGTCTCTGGTCATCTCTTGTACTGTGTCCGCAGTCTCTGGTCATGTCCTCCTGTACTGTGTCCGCAGCCTCTGGCCATGTCCTCCTGTACTATGTCCACAGTCTCTGGTCATCTCCTGTACTATGTCCGCAGTCTCCGGTCATCTCCTGTACTAGGTCCGCAGTCTCCGGTCATCTCCTGTACAGTGTCCGCAGTCTCTGGTCATCTCTTGTACTGTGTCCGCAGTCTCTGGTCATGTCCTCCTGTACTATGTCCGCAGTCTCTGGTCATCTCCTGTACTATGTCCGCGGTCTCTGGTAATCTCCTGTACTATGTCCGCAGTCTCCGGTCATCTCCTGTACTATATCCGCAGTCTCTTGTAATCTCCTGTACTGTGTCCGCAGTCTCTGGTCATCTCCTGTACTGTGTCCGCAGTCTCTGGTCATCTCCTGTAGTATGTCCGCAGTCTCTGGTCATCTCCTGTACTGTGTCCGCAGTCTCTGGTCATCTCCTATATTATGTCCGCAGTCTCTGGTCATCTGTACTGTGTCCACAGTCTCTGGTCATCTCCTGTACTGTGTCCGCAGTCTCTGGTCGTCCGCAGTCTCTGGTCATCTCCTGTACTGTGTCCGCAGTCTCTGGTCATCTCCTGTACTGTGTCCGCAGTCTCTGGTCATCTCCTGTAGTATGTCCGCAGTCTCTGGTCATCTCCTGTACTGTGTCCGCAGTCTCTGGTCATCTCCTATATTATGTCCGCAGTCTCTGGTCATCTGTACTGTGTCCACAGTCTCTGGTCATCTCCTGTACTGTGTCCGCAGTCTCTGGTCGTCCGCAGTCTCTGGTCATCTCCTGTACTATGTCTGCAGTCTCTGGTCATTTCCTGTACTATGTCTATAGTCCATTGGTTCAGAGTATTTTTTTTCTTGTTTTTCTCCTCTTAAACCTAGGTGTGTCTTATGGTCAGGTGCGTCTTATGGAGCAAAAAATACGGTATATATCAATAGGTAATTTTACTGACTGAAGTTCACCTCTACCAGATGTAATAATTGTGGGGGGACTGAAAATGTTGCCATCCAGTTGTATAATAATTACACCACATTGTGCAATACATGCTTTATTTTTATTTTGTAAAATATGTTTGTTTGTTGTGCAGGTCATCTCTTCAGCAGCCACAGAGAATATACACTGCTCAAAAGAATTAAAGGAACACTTTTTATCGGAGTATAGCATCAAGTCAATTAAACTCCTGGGATATTGATCTGGTCAGTTAAGTAGCAGAGGGGGTTGTTAATCAGTTTTATCTGCTTTGGTGTTAATGAAATTAACAACAGGTGCACTAGATGGGCAACAATGAGAGGACCCCCAAAACAGGAATAATTTTACAGGTGGAGGCCACTGACATTTTTTTCCCTACTCTTTTTTGACTGTTTTTCACTAGTTTTGCATTTGGCTAGGGTCAGTGTCACTACTGGTAGCATGAGGCCATACCTGGACCCTACAGAGGTTGCACAGGCAGTCCAAATCCTCCAGGATGGCACATCAATACATGCCATTGCCAGAAGATATGCTGTGTTTCTCAGCTCAGTCTCAAGAGCATAGAGCAGATTCCAGGAGACAGGCAGTTACTCTAGGAGAGCTGCACAGGTCCATAGAAAGTCCTTAACCAATCAGCAGGACCGGTATCTGCTCCTTTGTGCAAGGAGGAACAGGATGAGCACTGCCAGAGCTCTACAAAATGATGTCCAGCAGGCCACTGGTGTGAATGTCTCTGGGCAAACAATCAGAAACAGACTTCATGAGGGTGGCCTGAGGGCCCGACATCCTCTAGTGGACCCTGTGCTCACTGCCCGGCACCATAGAGCTAGATAGGCATTTGCCATTGACCACCAGAATTGGCAGGTCTGCCACTGGCACCCTGTGCTTTTCATAGGTGAGAGCAGGTTCCCCCTGAGCACATGTGACAGATGTGAAAGGGTCTGGAGAAGCCGTGGGGAATGTTATGCTGCCTGTAACATGGTTTAGCATGACTGTTTTGGTAGTGGGTCAGTGATAGTCTGGGGAGGCATATCCATGGAGGGACGCACAGACCGCTACAGGCTAGACAATGACACCCTGACTGCCATTAGGTATCGGGATGAAATCCTTGGACCCATTGTCAGATCCTATGCTGGTTCAGTGGGTCCTGAGTTCCTCCTGGTGTGCGACAATGCCCGGCCTCATGTGGCGAGAGTATTCAGGCAGTTCCTGGAGGAAAAAGGAATTGAAACCATTGAATGGCCCCCACGCTCACCTCCCCTAAATCCAAAATAAACAACTCTGGGATAGCATGTTTCAGTCCATCCGACAGGTTGCACCTCAGACTGTCCAGGAGCTCAGTGATGCCCTGGTCCAGATCTGGGAGGAAATGCCCCAGAACACCATCCGTTGTCTCATAAGGATCATGCCCCAACGTTGTCAGGCATGCATACAAGCACGTGGGGGAATACAAACTACTGAGTACCATTTTGAGTTACTTCAATGAAATTTCACCAAAATGGACTAGCCTGCTGCATCATTTTTTCACTTTGATTTTTGGGGTGTCTTTGAATTCAGTCCTCTGTAGGTTGATAATTTTCATTTTCATCAAACGATGAGGCATCTTTACATTCCGAACACATTACCCAGTCCATATCAGTATAGATATCCAGCATGATATTTTTCCCCATTGAGATCTGATGTGATTTCAAAGTGTTCCTTTAATTTTTGAGCAGTGTACTCTTACATGGAAAGCCCTCTGCAATTCAAAGCTTCATTATTTTATAATAGGCTTTATTTATGTACAACACAGTGCAGAGCTTGAATAATGTTCTAATTTACCATTTGTAGCTTTGTCATTTACTTATAGTACAAGCAAGCACCTCATGATGAGCTTTTGTGCAAAACTTGAAAATAAACGCTGATTTTGCACATGGATTTATAAAGGCATCCCAGTGCACATGAATTGTCCTATACAGGTTGTTCAATTGCCTGCAAATATTGGATAATTCTATGTTCTGTTTCATTCATATTCAGAGTCCTCGGGGGCCTTATTATAGGATCTTTGTGATGGTATCTCCATGGAAGTCAGGGTTTATGGAAATGAAAATATTTCGCAGGCTGGTATTTTCTATAAAAAGCTCAAGCATTCATCAAAGAACTTAGATAATGTCTATGGGGTCTGTTTTTTTTCTTTTTTCAATCATTGGACGAATTTCACAAATATTCGCCCTTCTTGCTCAAAATTTCCCTGTAGTTTCTTATTATCACCAGCTCCATCTAGTGGCCAAAATGCAGTATATTCTTGATTGAGGTATTTCAGATAAAATACTGCAGTATGGTCACTGGATGGCACTGACAATCATATCAAATAATCATATTAGAGAAAAAACGGTGAGAATTCATCCAGAGTGGGCGAATGTTTGTGACATTGATCTAATAAATGCTTTATACATAGGCCCCCTTGACTACAAATTATAAGTGTGTCCATTGACTTACCAAAGCTCCTCCTTCTCAATGTAACCACTCTGGTCCTTGTCCAAGATGTGGAAAACCTTTTTCATGTCATCTTTGCTTTTGCTCTTAAGGCCACACAACTCAAAAAATTTCTTGTGGTTAAATGAGTCAGCAGCTAGGGAACATAGAACAAGCAGTAGGTAGAAGAATTCAAGAAAATAAAAGCTCATTAATGTATAAAAAACTGAAGCACAGGGCATTGGAATAAATGTACAGCCTAAGGACCAATCTGTTTTAATCATTTACATTAAAGCCCAACTGGGCTTTTAGTTTAAATCAGCTAAATACTATACATTCCCGGTCTATTAAAACATAAGGTGAGCCACAGCCTGAGTAGAGAAACCTGTCCCCTGCCAGTAGCTGTAGAGTAGAATCCTTGCCAGTGCTGGGACAAAGTTACCTAGTGCCTACGGCAAAGATGCCAAACTATGCCCCCTCAAGATGTATGAGTGTTATGTGTCAGCAAAAATCCCCACGCGCCCAAAAAAAAAAAATCATGCACGCTAACCCCCTAAGCATATATTCCCCTTGCAAGCCAAAATTCTCCCCAAGCCAAATCCACCAAGATTGATAAACTATAAAAGTATGTTTGTTATTGTAGTCTGGCTAGATGCTATTTGAAATACTTCCATCTCTGTCCTGGTCTTCTTTTGTACAATAAGTGACTGAGTGTGGTGGGTAGGTGTGGGTTATGTACCTGTAGCACCCTCCTAGATAGGTGCTAGGATGTAGATAGTTGACTATAGCATATTATGGTCTTTTGCTTAACAGGAGATCGGTAGGAAGATGTAGTGGCTCTCTCTCTGCTTAACAGAAGAGCTACAATTGTTTAGCTAGCTCATCTTGTGTGACTCACAGTGCCGATATATCTGGGTGAAGATTCATCTGTATCCAGGTAACCAAGGAAGGTTCTGGGTGGATAGTATGAACCATGCAGATGAGCAGTATGAATATGGATGCAGT
This sequence comes from Staurois parvus, assembly GCF_062004578.1. Classification (NCBI taxonomy): domain Eukaryota; kingdom Metazoa; phylum Chordata; class Amphibia; order Anura; family Ranidae; genus Staurois; species Staurois parvus. Next base: position 12,549,423 of record NW_028318078.1, on the reverse strand, counting down.
TCCAGCCAGTTACAAGGATTGGTGCCTCTGAGCATGCTGGGTACTAGTATTTATAGTCAGTGAGCACATCGGATTTGGGTTCTTCTCCTTCTCCTGACAGAGGAGTTCCAGCCAGGGAGGCGGCTGTCTTCCCTGGCTCATGCTGCCAGGAGGCCTCGGGTGGGTGACCCAAGGGCCAGAATGCTGAAACCCAGGGTGCTTCTTAAAGCTGACTGAGGGGGATGTATACAGATCCTGTCTGGTATCATGGAGGAAGGTGACCTGCAGCAAGGGTGTTGTGAGTACCGACTATCCAAAAGGGCTCCTGGGATGTGTGCTGGTAACCCTCCCAGACCTATATAGTCAGCTGCTGGGTGTAAGGTAGAGGGGACGCTGGCTGGTGTCCCGAAGAACAACTGTCCATTCAGTCTCTGCATTGCTACAGAAGAAACATTCTTTGTACAGTCTGCTACACAGTTCTACTAAGAAAACCCACAGATCCATTAAGAGAAAGCTGTCCTCAACTGTGAACAGTTAAATTTGAAGTATCCCACTATATCCCTTCCCTATCCCAGTTCTAAAACAAAATAAAAAAAAAACCAAAAACTAAAACCCCTAGGCTGATCATTGGGGTAATGAGTAGAGGTTGTGTGCACCTGGCTATAGGAAATACTGTGTCCTTGGCTGCAGGTGAAGATTTATGGGAAAGCCTGAGCAAAGTGCTTGCAGTTCCTATGGGGGTAGCACTCATACCTAAAGCAGAACTTAAGTCTTTTTAAATGCTGACCAGTTTTTCAACACCAGAAGAGACTGAGTACATGTCTTCTGTTATAGATGCTTTTATTTGTGTGTCAGCACTATTTCTGTAGGTGTACACTGAGCCAGTCGCTTTTCAGGGAAGTCTTTGTGGCAAGTGTAAATGAGCCTTTGAGGAAGTTGACTAGAGATTGCGTTCTGTGATGTCCTGAGCTGGCCATAGATGGATCGAAATCAGCCAGTTCAGCAGGGATAGACTGAATTTTGATCTATCTATGACCATTCCCATTCATGAGAAGTTAATTAGGCTTGTTGGAATATTTTTGTTCAATCAGTGCTGCAGCCAATGAACGAACATTAGAATTTAGTTCTGCAAAACAGAAGTACCATTAAAGGGAACCTGTAGTGATGGATATCAAAGTGCTCCAATGCATACTGTGCTTTCTGAGTCACTGACCTGGAACGGATAAGCAAATTAGGGAGCCAATTTCACTCTGACTTTCCCGATATGTATACTTGTGATTTGTATCGCTCAATATCTCATCCAGAAACAGCTCGGCAACTAGCTTTTTCATATGAGCAATGGCAGCACAATTTTTGCACGGGTTTTCTTGAAATTGTCGTTCTTCCCTAAATTGGTTAATCCCTTTTGTGTGCACATCCCTGGGTGGAATTTTGCACTAGTTTCTTACCAATCTTAGGGACTACATGCGAATAAACTAAATATACTATAGATACAGTTTGGGAACCTTTGTATGATAGCAATTAGTATTCGGTATCACTAGAGAAATAACCTTTTAGATTGAAATTAGGTGGACAGGCTGAATATGGCAGTATGATTTTAATATTGGGGAGTGAAAGTGGGGCTCCTTAAATTATTTATTATTAAGCAAACTTGTGAGGTGAGGGACCCCCTTAAAGCAGAACTTTTCAACACAATATGAATAATTTAATAAATACCTCCTTAATCTTTCTAGTAGTACATTTTCTGCTGATGTTGCCAGACTCTGTAATTCTAAAACAAATACAACTTTTTTAATTGCCTGACTGCCCTATTTCCAGCTCTGCGACAGTGAGTATCGCACAGCCACTTCCTGCAGGAGCCATTGCATTTAGACTCTACTTTGTAGTCTTTCAGACTATAGCAGTGATGCAATACACTCCCAACACAGATGCTGGGTGGGATTGAATGGATTGTAATTAGAATGCAGTCCCATCCACCCATGCCTATTTCCCCAACCTTGCCTTCCCAAACAGTAGATAGGGAGCTTTGGGCTGTGTGTGGTAATAATAGAGCTCTTTATTCCCCGTTCACCACCTATAGTCAGGGCCGATGCTAGTATATTTTGTGCCCTAGGCAAGACCAGCTTCTTGTACCCCCCATCCTAAAAAAAAAAAAAAAAAAATCACCTGTAGTTCTACTTCACCCCTCCTAGCACACATCCTCTTTACCTCATATTTTCCAACCTAGCACAAACCCTCTCCCCCAAATATCCCCATTCTAGAGTAAATCACTATAATCCCTCCTCCTAGCACAAATTCCCCTAAATCACCTTTCTAGCACAAACCCTCCCAATCCCCCCCAGCACAATTCCCCCCCCCCATCCTCCTTACTAACACAACCCCCCCAATCCTCCTTACTAACACAACCCCCCCAATCCCCCTCTCCTAGCACAAATTCCCCCCAAATCCCCTCTCCTAGCACACATCTCCCCAATCCCATCTCCTAGCACAAATTCCCCCCTCCTAGCACAAATCTCTCCCCCAATCCTCTCTCCTAGCACCCCCTCAATCCCCTCTCCTAGCACAAATTCCCCCCAATCCTACCTCCAAGTACAATCCCCCTTCCTAACACAAATCCCCCCTCCTAACACAAATCCTCCCAATCCCCTCTCCTAGCCACAAATTCCCCCCTCCTAGCACGAATCCCCCCTCCCAACACCAATCCTGTTCCTTCAAGCCCCACACCTAGGACAAATTCCCCCAAATCCGTCCTCTAGCTACATTTCCCAGCATAAAATGCTCTCACTATACTCCACCCCCCCCCTTTAGTATAAATCCCCCCAACCCTCCTCCCCTGCAAACCTTCTTCCTGGCACATATCTCCCCATCTCCTACTCCTAGAACAAATACCCCCAATCATCACCATTATCCTTCCCAGCACAAATAGCCCCCATCCCCCCTCCTGCACAAACCTCTCATCTCAGCACAAATTATTGTTCCCCTCCCCCCCCCCCCTTTTCATTGTCTACAGTTCCCTGGCCTGTAAGCTCCCCCCCCAAATTACAGGTGAGAAACCAGGTAGAGGTGGGGGTTGTGCTGTGCCCTCACTCCTGTCAGTGGAGCGATTCTCTATACAGCAGATGACACAGGTTCCCTCTTAGATCAGGCTGTACCAGTTCGATTATCCCCCCCCCCTCCTGCAGTGACCACTCATCTCAGCAGGGAGCCAGGAGATGAATCAAACATTAAACATGCCGATATAAGAGCGATCCTGTGTCATATGCTTTATAGAGGATCGCTCCACTGACAGGAGAGGAGAGCACAAACTGCACATACCAGCTCTCTCCTGTTATTTCTTCTATGCAGGCTTCACTGCTGTAGGCTGGGGAAGGCACTCAGTGGCCAGGCACAGCGTCCATGGAAAGACCAGCATGTGGACTCACAACTGAAATCTGGAGTGAGGTGTAACCCTTCCCATCACCCCCCTAAATCTGGCCATGGCGGAGAATAGGGGAACCAGCAGTTGTGGCTGCGCCCTAGGCGGCGGCGTGCCCTAGGCGGCTGACTAGTTCGCCTAATGGTAGCTCCAGCCCTGCCTATAGTAACACCCAGAACTACTCTAAAACTCTCAAAGACTCATGGGATGTGGTCTGGAAATATTACATAGGCAGCAAGAAGGAACTTCCTACAGGTGCCCTGGAGTTGCCAACAGCAACTGAGAGGAGGAGTGGTGTCATAGATGATGAAAAGAGTTGTATGCAGTGTTAGAATGTAACATGTACAAAATGAAGAGTACAGCTATGGTGGCAGAACAGAGACTAAATATACAGTGCTGTGGTGAGGGAATCCTGGAGTTGTGCTTCAATAGTTTTGATACTGGGCAGATTAGGGAGATAGGGGGAGGACAAAATGGTGTGTATTTGGATATATTTTCTTCTTATTAATGCTTATTGCTTTTGCTTTATTGTCTACCACACTACCACAGAGTTAGTTGTATACAGACAGGTACTTCCTACAACCTACAGGTTTTACACACTATCCTGTTTGGAGAGGGTCATCTCTTATACCCCCCCCCCAAAAAAAAAACCTTTTATTTTGAAGAGATTAGGAATACAAGGTGACTTTCTAATGGTTAAGATATTGGGGAGGCAAGGATGTAAGATTGGTATTCAGTAAGGTAGGAAGTTACTGGGTCCCTTAATGGTTTTAATATTGGATAGGCAGGGGAACCCCATAATGCTTCTGATATTGGGGATATTAGAAAGAGCCCATAATAATTTTGATACTGGGCAGATTAAGGAGACCGTTAGTAGTTTTGATAGTGGAGAGATTCAGGAGACAGGGAGCCCTTAACTAGTTTTCATACTGCAGATATTATTGAGACAAGGGGGCCCTAGATGCTTTTGGTAAGGTGTTCCATCTCACATAATTACAGTATGGCTCCATTCCAGTGTGTATATCTCCCTACCAAAATGTGTCCAATTTATGGCCTTTTTAAGGTATCACTCATTCTGCTGCCCCATTCTTAATGAAAACCAAGTAAAAGCAATCATTAGAATTGTTCCTTTGGTAAAGACTGTGACAAATAGGCAGCATCAGGAGCTGCAAAGATCTAACCATCAGAATCCTTGAGAGAGATACAAATCTAGATGGTGATGCAAAATGCACCCATACCATTTTTCAGTTGAATAACCCTTTAATGCAATACATATACTGCATATAAATGACTTGGCAGGACTCTGACTTGTGAAATTCTGTGTATGCACATGTTCTAAAATAAGATGTTCCTTTAAATGTCATGCTCTAGATTACAATAGAAGGCTGATCTCCCTTTTTTTTATATGACACAATTTACAGCCTATCATTATCCGAGCTGGATATTTCTCCAGCATCATTTCATCTTTAATTGCTTTCAGGGAACAATAAAGCTTGGTGTCCCTTAGGCAGCAATTCTCTGTGATATAAAGATGTTAATCAGATGTTCCTTTAGAGTGAACACGCTCTAACACTCACTTTTTCTTTTGCAGATTTATACCGACGTAACCAGTTGTGAAGGACAGATGGCGAGATCTTGACAATAGAAGAAGGCAGTTGGGAGGAGAGGGTGGCTAAGATGCACAAGTCAGCAGGAAGAAGCTTACAGCAAAGCAGAGATAAGTTACAAGACAATTTTGTAAGGATGGGAGGGGATCTTGGGCAGGGAGATCCACAATTAGGGTCATAAAATATGGCAAGGGTCTCTTAAGGACTCTCATTCAATAAAAAGTGAGCTTTTGCTTTTTGGAAACCCTACCTTTTTTCTCAAAATCCCTAAATCTTGTTAGTAAAACTTGCCAGTAGTATATAATTTTTAGGGACATTTCCAAAGTTTAAAAATTTGTTCTTGACTAGTTTTGACAATAAAAAAAAACACTCCAGGGCTCATCAATTTAACCATAAATCTTTTTTTTCTATATTTCAGATTTTAGTCTTTTAATCAATACCCTCTATTAAAATAATTTAAATCAAGATGCAAAAACAATCAATCTTCTATTTATAGTCTGCTACCTTGTGATTTGTAGTTCGTTGAGACAATATCAAGTGCAACTAGCTTAGGTACCTGTGATCACCCCCTAAGTGTCCTTGGGAGTTATTGTAAAATGACTGCAACTATACTGCTACAGAAGCATCAACTATGTTATAGAATCTCTAAAATATAAACCTAAAGACTTACAAGTCCACTAAAGAAATTTGTAAGCATTAGCAAGTGTACAAGGAGTTCTTTAACTTTTCTGCAGTGCAGTGGTAGTGGCACATTTCACATTTTAATTCACTCAATTCTGCTTCAAAGGATGCAATAATTGGCAAAAGAGCTTTAATGCCACTCAAGCATGCACACAGCATAACTTCTCTTACCTGCAAAGGCCGACACAGCCTTTGAGATGTCACCAGCAGCGAGAACATCAGTCATATGCATTGCGGCTCTGGATCTGCAAGAGAATGGGACAGACTGAGAGGCAGGGTATGTTCTGCTGGACTCATCACTTCCAAGGGGCAGCCGACCTGACTGCGGCTGCTTGCAGGCAGCAACTTCCCGTGACAGTGTGGTAAGGGGGGGGGGGGACTCAACGGCAGAGGGTGAAACCGCTGGCTGAAAGCCATGGGGCAGCGTGCCAGTCACCTGAGTATTTAGCAATGTCACTTTATCCTTTGTGTTTGGGATAAAATCACTTTGGATAGGGGTTTAACAGGGATGTTATAGGATGAAATCTCCACCAAATATATCTGTAATACTTTGGATCACTTTGTTACCAGTGGTGTTGGGAGTGCAAGGGTTAAATATGATTTAATTCTCCTATCACCTCGCTGGTAAGCTCTGTATGCTTTTAGCATAAATCATTTTCTTCCTGCATTACATAAAAGCACAGCACAGGATTCTGTTCCCATTGATTAGTCTTTCTTAGTGCTTAATTCTGCAGCAAAGGCTTTACTAGTTAGGCCGAGCTTAATCACATACTGCATTATGTGCATCACTTGGGGACATCACCACACACAGAATCAGCATTGACCCTCAAAGAGAAATCCTTAACCGGGGAAAGACATTTTTAGGACTGCCTGAAGATCTGTGCAGCCAACACTGCAGGCTGTTACTGCATGCAAGTCCTCCTTATGCCTCTATCTTAAAGGGGCATTCAATCTAACAATTGCATTTTTTAGCTATGGCATTATACTTATGAGCTATATTCCCTACTGTCCTCTTATAGACATCCATCGCTGCATACAATGGAGTCTCATTTCTTTTGCTGCAATATGAGACAAATTAGGGGAGGGTTTACTAAAATTGGAGAATGCAAAATCTGGTGCAGCTCTGCATAGAAACTAATCAGCATCCAGGATTTGTCAAAGCTTAATTGAACAAGCTGAAGTTAGAAGCTGATTGACCACCATGCACAGCTGCTCCACATTCTAAGTGCACCAGTTTTAGTAAATCTCCCTCATAGATTCATAGACTATTCACAATAAAGTCATACTAAAGTACAGAATATTAAAAATCCAAAGGGAGCTGGCTGTGTCAGTTGGGTGGAGATTGGAATCTTAATTTGGCCATACATGGCACAAAATTTGTCCGGTTCAGCAGAAACCGGCCTAAAATGAGATCCAAGTGTGGTCACTCCCATTCGACAGAAGCGTATGTTGGAAAACAATTTCTTGATCAGCAGAGAGTCCCTGCTGTCAGGATGCAATGGGGTTGGTTTACTAAAACTTGACAGTCCAAAATCTGGGGCAGCTCTGCATGGAAACCAATCATCGTCCAGGTTTTATTGTCAAAGATTAATTGAACAAGCTGAAGTTAGAAGCTAATTGGCTACCTTGTACAACTGCACTAGATTTTGCACTCTCTAGTTGTTGTAAATCAATCCCAATGTCTCAGGGAATCAACGAGGAGGATTCTTCTATCCTCCTTGATTGTGTAGATGGAGAAATCCATTCTTTTTTTTTTTCATTCAGGCCACTGGCTGAACAAAAAATGTGTTCCATCTATAGCCAGCTTAACATCCAAATTAAACAAAAGCCATAAGAAGGGTGGGTGATTAAAGGGTGGGTGATTCAATCTGCTGGCATATAAATTAAATCAAAATATCAGATTCAGAATGCCCACTGGGAGTTTAAAATTCTTTGCTGATCCGAGCATTTTATAGCCACCATCTCCATAAGCCTTACCCATAATACATATTTAAAGAGAACCTGTCTGGACTGAAACCTAGGCAATACTATTTCTGACTTTTTTTGAGGGTGCATGTAGGCTCTAGGATGTCATCCTTATTGTTTCCTCGCTATGCTAATGCTAATGAATCACAAACCTGCGACAAGCTTATAGACAGAGAAGTATGAGACACCCAACCTGTATGCTTGCTCCAAAAGCAAGTCAGTGATTTTTCAAAAGTAAGTCAGCAGCTGCAGTTTACGTAGTTTGACAGGTTGGAAGAAGACACAAGTCCATCTAGTTCTCCACCAATAAAGGAAAAAAAACAGAAAAATCGAAATCCTTCATACACACAATCCTATACCCAAAGTTGATCCAGAGGAAAGCCAAAAAAACCCCCAGTAAATCATGATCCAATTTGCTCCAGCGGGGGGTAAAAAAAATTCCTTCCTATCCCCAAGAGGAAATTGCTTCAGATATTGCCTGGATCAACTACCCCTACATATGTCTGTACTTATAGGTTCCCTTAATATTATCCACTTTTCACATACAGCCATATTACAGTAATATGAATGACATCAATTAAAATGACACTAAATTCTGGTTTGAAAAACATTCTATTCAGGTATATATTTCTAAGTAAAAATAGTGCCTATCTTTTTATTTTGCTGCTGTGATCCAACTTCTTTATGGGCCCACTGTTTGTAGGAATGTAGCCACTCTCTCTTGCTTACTCCCTAGATGGGCTAGAGACAATTGGATGTGTATTGTGCATGGAGCAATGCACATGATGGCAACTAACTTGTTCCAAAGTAACAGAGGTAAGAGGGAAAAGGAGAGGTTCAGGTGCTCATGGAAGATATTACAAGGAGGCAGAAAAGCACAGTAAGAAACAAATTAATGAAAAATGGGTTACAGGGCCAATAAGTAGTGGATTTGTTTGCTTGTTTTTTGAGACTGAGGATATTGTTTAGTGTCACTTTAATTTACATTAGTATATGTAATAATTATAGACTGAGATCACATGAAATCTTTGTATGCTTGTTCAGAGAGGTGGGTCCTTTTCCATAAATTCTGTGTCTGTAATAGAATCTCAGTATTTTCTATTGACTTTCACAATGAGAAGATGCAGCAATCATCAGCACAATGGGAAATTTGCATGCAATGATTTTCAATTTGAAAAGCCACTGGTAGAAAAAGCTCTTCTGTAACCCTCCCCTTTGTCAAAAACTGCAATGTGACATTAGCCCGATTATTAAATATCTGCTTGATGATGTTTTATGCAGTTTGTTTCTAAGGGAAAGCAATTTCTGTAACTGTGACAGGATGTGCTTTTTTGGATGAAACCATGGGAAATATGTGATGGAGTGATTGCATTTGAGAAAAACAGCTCATTATTGTGTCAGAAACATTTCTATGACTACTACGTACATTATTGAAATTCCAAACTAAGTGTGACGCACATAGTGAGAATTGGCCTGATGCATCAGTTTTGTGTCAGGATTGTCCATTTAATGCAGAATGAGCAAAGACTAATTTTTCTCCGTTGTAAAGTGTGACTCACAGGAGGGAGGGATGCTCAGGGTCTCAATGGATCTGCCAAGCAGAGTTTTCTCCTATAGGAACTTGCTGACATTGCAAGACACAGGGTGTTCTGCACCTCTTCAACCTTTCTGCGTTACTTGGTAATTGTATCCTGTCTACCCCTCCCATATTCAGTGCTGGCATCACTCACTCTTCTGGCACAGGAAACTGGCATCTGGGACATAAGCAGTATATTTATGGAGGGCTAGCAGCAATATAGACCCACAGCTTGTTCCATCATACATTTTTTATCCTTCCATGCTCTGGAACTTGAGAGCCTTGCTGTATATCCACCAAGAATTAACAAGTAACATCTGCTAGCATTTAAAGAACAGAAAACTTAATGTGCGAGGTGCTTTATATAAAAGCTACTAATGATATTCTAATACGTGTGTGCAATCTATCCATTCTGTCTGTCTATGTGCTTAAAAGAGAAGTGCAGGATTTCAAAATAAACATGTCTGCTCATATAGGTGGATGCAGCATCAATCAGATGCTGCATCTGTCACCTGCTGTCTTCAAGACCAAGAACCAAGTGATCAAAGACCGCAGATTGCTTGGTTTTTCGATCTTCAGTGAGCAGACAACTGGTGACTGTCAGTCACCATCTCTCTGCTCTGCCCCACCAGCACTTGCTAGAGCCCAGGGCTGTGGAGGGGGCAGAAGCGGCTGGCCCAGGATCTCAGCAGCTCACCGAGAGGCGGAGCAAACTGCTGGTCAGGAATCTGGATGGATCCCAACATTAAAGTCGAAGTCCCTCCAGACTCTGGAGTGACTGAGTGATGCCAGCCAACAGAGGAATTTACAAAAAACAACTTATAGAGTGGCGCTGTGAACAAATAATACACAAAACACCCTCTACAGTGATGCTGTGAACAGTGAATCAGAAATACAACTTATAAACAATCATTCATAATATAATATAAATCCATCCACTACTGTGAAACAAAAAAGTCCATCAAATAATGTGAAAGTCACTTTCAGTGCTTCAATCTTCCTATAACTTGGTATCCCAAACCAAAATCACTACGTGCTTGTGAGACCAACATACCTCCCACTCTCATGGTTGGCATGTATTGCTTGTTAGATCTCCAATTGCAGTACCGCTGTGTAAACTTCATAGACTTCATAGACCTTCTTACTCCTCTCCATCAGGTATCATTGTCATGAAAAAGTAAAAAATACACTTCAATGGTACAGTAACCAATGCTCTACATTTTATTCAATAAGTTTAATAAGCCACTCAGAAAGCGTAAGTTTAAAAATGCTTATCATATTCCAATGCATTGACATCAGATGTAAGTGTGCTCTCACCACTGCCAGACCCTTCAAAATGGCACTTCTGCGTTACTTCCGGATCCCGATATCAGTTCTGGTTGCTGCACAGCCTCGCGATGACGCATTTCATCACTTCCGACTTAGTCATAGGGATGGCTGTATGGCGCAGCGACTATCTCTATATACCTTCCTCATTGCCACTATTAGTCAATCATTATCACTGGGTGGAAAGCTCTCATAACCCACCCATTTCTATGGATATCTCACCGTATACTGCTGGAACCGAATCCAGTTAATATATTTAACCCCTCTTTACACAGGAATCAACCTTTAAAGGTAAACTTCTATGATGGGGTAAATAGATACTAAATAACATATATCATTACCCTATGTTCTTACTTAGCGGCAATAAGGGAATGTATACAGTCATTAAAGACACTAAAAGACTTAGCAGTCTATCCACTAACAACAGAACATCTCAGCATAAATTAAATACATATAAGATCAAAAAATATACATGATAATGATCATGAATAAAATTCAGCTACTAGAATGAATAAAATTAAAATCAAATACATACACCACCCCTTAAAAACCCAACCTATGACCAAGTTCCCATAATATTATCATTAAAGGTCACTAATATAACAGTTAATATCCAGCTCAATATTTAAGCCACCAGGTGCTAAAGAATGCAGCATATAGATCCATTTTGTTTCTCTCTAGGGTCCATAACCCTATTGGACCCCCTCCAAGAGGGAACAACTCGTTCTATCCCCCAAAAAAGCAGTGTGGATGGTTCCCTCACATAACATGAAAAATGATCAGATACACTATGATAACTGTATCCTTTCCTAATATTCTTCACGTGTTATGCTATTCTAACTATCAAAAGGCACTTTGTACGTCCAACATAACTTAACCCACATGGGCATTGAAGAGCATAAGCCACGTGGGTTGTATCACAAGTTATAAACTCAGGGATGTCATATTCACATCCTACATTTTTGGAGAAAAAAGATTTACATTTACTCAAATTATTAGTTGCCGTACAACAAACTTTACATTTTACATACTATAAAACCCTTTATCTGAGGGAACATTAAAGCTTTCCCTGGAGGATCCAATATCTTCTTTACAACCTTCTCCCCAAAATTACATGCTCTCCTATAAACAAATTTAGGCGAGCTCGGTAACACTGGTCTAAGCACTCTATCCATCAAAAGTATGTGCCAGTGTTTATAAGAAATGGCTAATACCTCCTTATATTGACAATAGTAATCCGAAATAAAATGCCATTGTTGTTTATCATCTTCACATTTAATTTTAGCCTGTACACAAAATTCTCTAGGTATAGTTAGAACATCCTGAAAAACCTTATCTATCCCATTCTGAGCATATCTTTTGTGTACAAATCTCTCCTTATAATTTTAGACTGTATGATGTAATTGCTTTCATGAGTACAGTTTCTTTTGATATGCATAAAATGCGCCTTGGGGATGGTTCTCAGCTACAAATGATGGTGTCCACTCCTGACTGATAAGTATAGCTATTTCTATTGGTAGGTTTAAAAAATACTTTAGTAGTTAAGCAACACCCTGCTTCTCAATAGTGACATTGAGAAAATTGACAGAATGATTGTTCCACTGATAGCTCAATTTAATATGATTAGTGTTATTATTAAGTTCAACCATAAATTGATATAAACTATCTTCCGATCCTCCCCATATAAACATGTGATCGTCTATAAATCACCTGTGGAATAATACATTCTGGTTTCTGCTGGTTAAATATGTATATATCCTCCAATTCAGCCATAATGGGCGTAATGGGCCACGGTGGGCGTAAACTTAGCGCCCATTGCTACGCCACTTCGTTGGTTATAAAACGCATCCCTGCACCAAAAATAATTAGGTTTAAGGTAGAAATCCAGAGATCTACCTAAAAAGTATTTTTGGGTTTGGGGAATGTCCTCCTTTTTTATGTATGTATTATAGTGTAAAGCGATGCTGCATCAGCTATTACTAAAAATACTTCCTTATTCCTATGTAACTTAATCTCTCCTAACAAATGGAGATTTTTGGTGTCTTTAAGGTAGGCCCTCGTCTGCAGCATACTGGATTGGAGAAATTTATCCAAATACTCCCCCAATCTGGCCGTTACTAAACCAATACCATTAACAATTGGACTGCTTGGGGGTAATTGGGAGTCCTTATGAATTTTTGGTAAAGTGTAAATAACTGGTATTCTGCTGATGCTCGATATTAAGTATCTCTTTTCCCTCTTTATTAGAACATGGGTTCTATAACCGAAATCCACCAAAGATTTCAACTTACATATTGGTGGGATCATTTTTCAACTTACAATATGTCCTCTCGTCCGATGACATGTTGTCAAGTTGATGTTGATGCTGGCCAATATTTTATGGCTGAATAGGAGGATAGATACATAGATATCTGGATTTCTGCCTTAAACATAATTATTTTTGGTACAGGGATGTGTTTTATAACCAACAAAGTGGCATAGCACTGGGTGCTAAGTTTGCGTCCACCCTTGCCAAAATTTGTATGGATGAATTGGAGGATAGAGACATATTTAACCAACAGAAACCAGAATTTATTATTCTACAGGAGATTTATAGATGATCTCATGTTTATATGGGGGGATCAGAAGATAGTTTACATCAATTTATGGCTGAACTTAATAATAACACTAATATTAAATTGGACTATCAGTGGAACAATCATTCTGTCAATTTTCTCGATGTCACTATTGAGAGGCAAGGTGATTTGTTTAACTACTAAAGTATTTTTTAAACCTACTGATAGAAATAGCTACTTATCAATCAGGAATGGACACCATCGTTTGTGGCTGAAGAACATTCCCCGAGGCCAGTTTATGCGTATCAAAAGAAACTGTACTCATGAGAGCGATTACATCATACAGTCTAAAATTATTAAAGAGAGATTTATACAAAAATCATATGCTCCGAATGGGATAGATAAGGTTATTTATGATGTTCTAACTATACCTAGAGAATTTTGTTTACAGGATAAAATTAAATGTGAAGATGGTAAACAACAATGGAAATTTATTTTGGATTACTATTGTCAATATAACGAAGTAGAAGCCATTTTTTATAAACAATGGCACATACTTTTGATGGATAGAGTGCTTGGGCCAGTGTTACCGAGCTCTCCTAGATTTGTATGTAGGAGAGCATGTAATTTTGGGGAGAAGGTTGTAAAGAAGATATTTGATTCTCCAGGGAAAGGTTTAATGTTCCCTCAAATGAAAGGTTTTATAGCATGTAAAAAATGTAAAGTCTGTTGTATGGTAACTAATAATTTGAGTAAATGTAAATCTTTTTTCTCCAAAAATATAGGATGTGAATATGACATCCCTGAGTTTATAACTTGTGATACAACCCATGTGGTTTATGCTCTTCAATGCCCATGTGGGTTAATTTATGTTGGACATACAAAACGCCCTTTGAAAGTTAGAATAGCATAACATATGAAGAATATTAGGAAAGGATACAGTTATAGTGTATCTGATCATTTTTCACATTATCATGCGAGGGACCCATCCAAACTTCTTTTTTGGGTGATAGAACGAGTTGTTCCCTCTTGGAGGGAGTTCAATAGGGTTATGGACCCTAGAGAGAAACAAAATGGATCTATATGCTGCATTCTTTAGCACCTGGTGGCTTAAATATTGAGCTGGATATTAACTGTTATATTAGTGACCTTTAATGATAATATTATGGGAACTTGGTCGTAGGTTGGGTTTTTTAAGGGGTGGTGTATGTATTTGATTTTAATTTTATTCATTTTATTAGCTGAATTTTATTCATGATCATTATCATATATATTTTTTGATCTTATATGTATTTAATTTATGCTGAGATGTTCTACTGTTAGTGGATACACTGCCAAGTCTTTTAGTGATCTTAATCACTGTATACGTTCCCTTATTGCTGCTAAGTAAAAACATAGCGTAGTGATATATGTTATTTAGTATCTATTTACCCCATCATAGGAGTTTCCTTTAAAGGTTGATTCCTGGGTAAAGAGGGGTTAAATATATTAACTGGATTCGGTTCCAGCAGTATGCAGTGAGATATCAATTGAAATGGGTGGGTTATGAGAGCTTTCCACCCAGTGATAATGATTGACCAATAGTGGCAATGAAGAAGGTATATAGAGATAGTCACCGCGCCGTACAGCCATCCCTATAATAAAGGCGGAAGTGATGAAAAGTGTCAGGGTACAGCTGTGCGATGACCGGAAGTGACACCAGGAGCCAGAACTGGAAGTGACGTGGGAGCACCATTTTGAGGAGTCCAGCAGTGGTGAGAGCACGACACTTACATCTGATGTCAATTCATTGGAATATGGTAAGCGTTTTTATACTTACATTTTGTGAGCGGATTTTTAAACTTATTGAATAAAACATAGAGAATTGGAGTGTATTTTTTACTTTTTCATGACAATGATACCTGATGGAGAGGAGCAAGAAAGTTTATGAAGTGTAAGAAGTTTACACAGCGGTACGGCATTTGGAGATCTAACAAGCGATACCTGCCAACCATAAGAGTGGGAGGCATGTTTGTCTGGTGAGTGTACACCGAAAAGGGAATGTTGTCTCACAAGCACGTGGTGATTTTGTTTTGGGATACCAAGTTATAGGAAGATTGAAGCACTGAAAGTGACATTCACATTATTTGATGGACTTTTTTGTTTCACAGTAGTGGATGGATTTATACTATATTATGAATGATTGTTAATAAGTTGTATTTCTGATTCACTGTTCACAACATCACTGTAGAGGGTGTTTTGTGTATTATTTGTTCACAGCACCACTATATAAGTTGTTTTTTGTATTTTTAGTCATTTTACTTAAAGTAGCAGCAGTGATTGATAGTCGCTTATCATTGTTAATTATCACAAAAGGGTGATAGTATTTTATTCTTAGGTTACATTTGAGCATGCATTCAGTGCAAGGGTTTTTACTGTTGAACAGTGGAATTTAGCCTGCTGTCAGCTGAATATGGGTCACAGGAGTGCAGAACGAAGTACACTTCTGTAACCCACAGGAGAAGTAGGACCAAAAGAGCTTTGGCCCTACTTCTTTAAAATCATTTAGCTGGAAACCCATTTAAAGTTAGTATTTGTTAATATTCAATAACAAAATTTTGATGGGTTTCATGTTCCAGAATGTTAGTGTGAAGAACAGTCTGAAGGTCACCAATCAAATTCAAACCTGCCCTAAGAAATAACAGCTTCCTATATGTGTACTGAGGAGAGCCTGGTACAAGAGTTCAACTCACTTGGAACATTTAATGGTTAAAAGAATCAAATACAACCAAGAATCCCCCTTCTTTAGGGTGTGAGCAGTTTATATCTAAAGTTGGCTACCTTTAGATCCAACAGAAGATGTTAGTCTTCATCAAGTCTTAACACGGGTCTCCTTTTGTCTTTATCACACAAACATCGAGTGCCCTGAAGAAGAGGAGGCTTTAACCTCAAAATATGTTGGTTATATTTGAGGCTCTTAACCATTAAATGTTCCAAAAAAGTTCTACAAGTGAGATGAACTCTTGTACTAGGCGCTCCTCATTAGACATCCAAGCACTTCCTTTGTCGCTATCAGAGAGGTAGCAGCCTAGGACCATAACAAGGTCCACTTATGTTATATTTCAAACACAGATCTGCTTATTTGAAGGAAAAATCACCTTATGGTAGATCGAACAAAAGCAGCTTGGAATGGAACATCCGAACAAGATTGAAGGCAGTGGAACAATTCTTATGGATGTTTGTTATGCCAGGTGCAGGATCTCACTCTTTCCTCCCTAACTATGCCATATGTTTAGACATACTGGTGGCCTGAATTACCCATTGGCTTCTAATATCTCTTGGGAGTCCTCTGCTCACCTGTCCATCATGGAGTCTTCCTATTCCTTTTTTTTTAAAATACTGTAAAATCAATAAATCTCCAGCAGGAATAGAGAAGTCCCATCATAATGGCATGACGGTAAGGGGAGCTGAAAACTCAAGAACAGAAATTTCACCATTGGATTCTTAAAAAGAAATAAGATGCTGACATGCAGTTCAACTTCTCATCTTTGTAACTTATGAAAGACGCCTAAAAAAGCCAAATGTTCAATCCTTCACAAACTCCAGCAGTTTTGGTCCAGGGGAGGGAAAAATAAACACCACCAAGCAACTAGGAACAATTTTGCATGACTAGTGGCAAACGATTGACTACACATGGCAGTGCGAATAATTTCCTCGATCAAAATATTGCCTTTCATAGCAACTGCAAATTGTAATTGAGTGTAAAATTAGTTGTAGAAAAATCACACACTTTTTATTTAAATTCTGTTATTGATTATTGATTTTACCATCATCCCTTATTCAATAAGACGTTCCATGGCTTTAAGCAAACCTGTACTTTTCCTGGTGAGGCAAAACAATAGATTTGCTTAACTTTCTTCCTCCCCAGTGCTGAGAGCTAAAGGAAATGCTCAGTATTTCCAGGTGCATGTGATATTTCCAGGAGCATGTGATAGTTCTGGGCCAATTGGCCCTGTCAAAAGGGGAGCCCATACCCCTTTGTAAGGTATGACTCCAGTAACTTGTATCCTACACAGGGCTTTCCTTTCACTTGCAAGAGGTAAAGGAAGATAAGTCTTAATTAAGGTGCACCTATTGTATTGTCATTCATGGGCAAATTACTGCCATAGTTTAAGCATTCTTGCCATAAAAGCTTTTGTGCACTAGCGGTGAGCTCTTTTTGCCTCCGTATATAACCATACCTGTATATGATAATATATATAATAAATGTATGTCCCCTTCTCTTTGTACTGTCCTTGGCATAAACTCTTTGGACCTTATGTATTGTTCTTTAAGATCTGGATTTATGCTTCACAAACACAAATCATTTTCTGGACTGATCTGCAGCCGACTGGGGGCTTAGGAGAAATTATATCAGTTTTTAGGAAGACCCTTCATCTGCAAAATCATTGTGGGGACATTAGTTATGTTGAATCATATTAATTAGATTATCTTATTATGTATTTTTTTTTCAAAATGAACATACTCAGGTTTTCTAACCTTTTAAGGTTTAAGTAAGACCACCCATCTATTTTATTAATCTAGTTGCCTACATTGCACCTTCTTCAAATCTCCTTGCCCTTCTTACACTGTCAAGGCTTCATATTCAAAATGTGACCTTACAAGGGGTAATACTACCTAAAACTAAAACAAGAAACTAACAAAATTAAAATAAAAGTAAAGAAAAAACTCATTAAAATAAAGTATATACAATTCCTAAATGTTTTATTTCAGTTTTGGATGGAGTAGGGAAATATTAAAACCTTGGACAGACTTTTATTGCTGTTTGTGTCCCCATTAGAGAGATTTCTCTTTGCATTGAGCTGACATATATGCAAAACAAGGTTAAATGCCCTTATAGACACACAGAGGCTGATTTACTAAAATTGGAGTGTGGAAAATCTGGTGCAGCTCTGCATAGAAACAAATCAGCTTTCAGGTTATATCGTCAAAGCTTAATTGACCAAGCTGAAGTTAGAAGCTGATTGGCTGCCATGCAAAGCTGCACCAGATTTGTATTCTCCATTTCTAGTAAATCAACCCCAAAGTATATAATTAAAACAGGTATCCCCATTAGAAGTTTTACCTTCACCTCCTGTTCAGTTGACTCTAAAATTTAGATTTTTCCATCACTTCAACCCCTGAACGGGGTTGTAACTCTTCCCCACTCCCAAAGTTTTGGCTGTAGATATACTGCAGCACACTTTTATCTACTACTGTGGAGAGTGAGGATACCGTCTGTTCCAGATGTACCAGTTTTTTGGAAAATGTTCCAGGTAAGTGCACACAACCACTGATCAAATTTCATTGTAATTTGGGGATTGTATTAAGATAAATAAAGAATTATTTTAGCAATCCTGTCCAAATTTAAAATCTGAAATTTTCAATATTGTTCCTATGGTGCTTTAATCATAGAAGTTTTCAAACCATACATAAATGTTTGTTGCCCTTTAACATCAGAGCTAAGATAAAAGGATCAAGGAAAACACAGTCTGTAACTAATTCATTAGTACACACTGCACCAGTGATATTTTAATAAGTGTTAATGTCACAGTGTTAATGCTAGGAGCCCTATCACTAGAACATGCTGCTCCCAGCAAAATGCTCACATTAAAGCATTAAACCTTGCAGTGGCTTTGCGGTAACATCC
This sequence comes from Staurois parvus, assembly GCF_062004578.1. NCBI lineage: Eukaryota > Metazoa > Chordata > Amphibia > Anura > Ranidae > Staurois > Staurois parvus. The sequence goes on along the minus strand of NW_028318078.1, from coordinate 12,530,651 downwards.
ACGGTTTGTTTTGTGCTCTTTACATAGTCTGTATTTATAATCACATATATACTAATTATCAAAAGCTTGGGGACCCTTTTAGATCTCTGTGTGTGCTTTTTTGCTTTTTTCATAATGTTAGGCAGGTGCATTATCATGCATTAACATTCCCTTTGTACATTGACATGCTTTTTTAAAGTGTTTTAAATTTAGAATTTGGGGTCGATAGGGTTAGCAGCCATTGACCGAAGCTTAGCTGTCTCTAATGCATTTAAATGCATAATAAACACATATGTTATATGTGTTTTGAAGTGTTGCTTTTGACTTCTATGGACCACCCAATGCACTAAAACACAGAAATATTAGACATCTAGTATTTTAAAAAACGCCCTGCACTGCAGCACTAGGAACAGACACTAAATTTACTATGGGGAACCACGACACATGTGTTTTAACATGGCAGAACAAGTGCATTAAAAGACAACACTGTAAATGGGCCGGGACTGATACCTTGCCAGATATGTTCCTTAAAAGAGAAGTTTTTTGTTTTTTTTTAAATCATACTTACCTAGGTGAATGCAGCATCGATCTGACACTGCATTCTTCTCCTCTGGCTCCAAGGGTGAGAAACAGGGGTGGACTAACCATTTGGAAACTCAGGCACTGCCCGAGGGCCTGGGGTCAGTAGGGGGCCCCATGAGATGCCCCTAGTACCTTTTTCATAGGCTTTATTGAGTTTGGGCAAGGACACAGGGGCCCCATGATCCCCTATTGCCCGGGGGCCCCATGAGTTGTCAGTTCGTCCCTGTTGAGAACTGAGCGATCAAGCACCGGTGATGGCTTAGTTCTCCCAGGTGCTCTGTGCAGGGACTGTCAGTCACCGCCGTCTGCTCTGCCCCCTCCCCCCTGGCCGATAGCAGGCTTTAGCTCACTGTCAGCTAAAATTGGGTCACAAGAGTGCAGAACAAACTTTGGCTGTACTTCGCCATTAAAGCAGAACTTATAAGTAAGAAAACATGACCCATACCATCACTAGCATAGTGAATTGAGCTCTAGAATCCCCCCAAGTGCAACTTTTTGTAATCTTGGGTGGCAATGTATATGTGTAGATGGGAAGGGGCATTGCACCTCAATGGCATAACAATGGTAGTAGTAGACTATTTAGAAGATATTAACTCTAAACAGAAAAACAGAGCCACTCACTGTATAGAACACCTCAGGCTAAATGGTTAGCACTTCCGCTTGGCAATACTAGGGTCGTTGGTTTGAATCCCAGCCCCAGTTCCACCTGCCTGGAGTTTGCATGTTCTAAATTAGGGACCTTAGATTGTACACCCCTTGAGGGTTAGGGACTGATGTGAATGTACAATATATATGTAAAGCGCTGCATAAATTGATGGCGCTATAGAAGTACCTGGAAAAAATAAATAAAATTCATGTATTCATCAAAATAACCAGTCCACCTAAGGTACAAACTCCAACGCATTTCACTCTGCAAGGAGCTTGCCCTATGTGTAAGCTCCTTGCAGAGTGAAATGTGTTGAGCTTTGTACCTAAGGTGGACTGGTTATTTTGATGAATAAATGGATACGAGGTGTTTTTTACAGTGAGCGCCTCTCTTTTTCTTTTTGGAGTTGCTGTCGATCCTAGTAGCTGATGACTATCAAAAAACCTGCTCCTATCATTGGTGAGAGCAGGGGAAAAAAGCACTGAGCGAGACACTAACCTTCTGCTTACTCCTATTTAGAAATATTACAAGAATCATTGGAAATACCAACTGAAGTATCTTAAAATATGATTAACAGGATTATCTTGGGGGAGAATTTTGTGTGTTTGGTAGGTTTTTAAAATGGTCTTTAAATTTACTTGAAAGATGTTACTTTGCTTCACCTCTGTTTCTGTATGTGTAAGTTGGGACACTTGGATGGTATCATAATCTGCTTAATCAAGGCCTGTTCTTTTGCCCCCATGAAGTGAGAAAGCAACAGGTTTATTTTATGGCCAAAAAATTTTTTTTGGCCATTCGCACAGTAAAAATAAGTTAGATTTAATGATGTGTAATGGGCTCCATTTCTGGCTGCTGTAGCGTTTGTTATATATTTTGCTTATATTCAGGCAGCTGTCTCCTGTCAGCACCAGATGTTTGGTCCCAAGACTTGTAGTTCCAGATGCAGTAAACTCAGGACACTGATCACTGTGGGTTGCTCACTCAGCACCACATTCATTAATAAAAAGCCTTAACATTTTTTCAATGTATGAAAGGTGTTCTGTGAATGGAGGAAAGGAGACCATGATGTTCTCACCTCTTCCAAGGCTTTTTATGAATGGAGGAGGTGCTGGGAGAGCGATTTATAGTGGTCAGTGTACTGGGTGTACTGCAGCTGGAACTACAAGCCTCAGCACCAGATGTTCAAGGTCAACAGGAGACATCTCCCTGAGAAAAAGTGAGTTATGTAACAAATGCTGCAGTGGCTGGAGATGGGGCACACATTATAAGAACTAATGATGTGTACCGCCCATACTTCAGCTTTAATAATATTTTCACTGAGCACTGTTGCACTTATAGCTGGTCAAAGACCTACTAGTGAGGATGGAGAAATGTGCAGGCACAATCTAACAACCCTGAGGCTTTTTTCATGGCTAGCTATCAAATAAGCATGTACTTTTTTTCTTTATAGTTTTGTATAGAGTACATGAGGCATTGAACCTTTTTCAGGATTTGAAGGCAATAGGAAATTAAAAAAGAATTGCACCTCATTTGGGAATATTTACACTCACTTTCAGGAAGTTCAAGGAAATCTCCCCAATAGAACACAGATCAGGAAAAGTGAGAAACATCTGTCAAAGTAATACATAGATACAGAGATATTGACAAGTGAATTTATATGCAAATCTCTACTTTTCATGTAACTTCTGTGTGCATCAATGGTCATGCAATGTCCAAGAAATGAGCAGTGCAGGGAGCATAATGGCTACAGAAAGCATGGACTTGGTTACATTGAGGCAAGGCACTCTAGTAGGCCTCCAGATCACTCAGTTCTTGGTCTTCAGTGAGCAGAAAGCTAATGACTGTCAGTCACAAACTTTCTGGTTTGCCCCTCCTGAAGTGCTGGGCTGTGGAGGGAGCTGAATCAGCTGGCTAAGTATCTCAGCAACACGCTTAGAGGCTGAGAAAGCTGCCGGTCCAGTCATCTGGGTGGATCCGAACATGAAAGGGTAAGTTCACCTTTATACAAAAAATAATAAATGCACATTTTTTTTCAGGTAAAAAAAAAAAGGAAAAATGTGTATTTATTATTTTTTGCTGCAGGAGCCTCTGAAGCATTGCACCAGCAATCAGCAGATCGCAAGTGCCATGCGGGTCTCCTGCAGATCTGTCAGTATATCTGCTTGCCAGTACGGGATGTATGGGATAGCAGATACGCTGACAAGAAGACTCAATGAACTACCACGACACTCCACAGCTCCATGGTAGTTCATTAAAAACTAAAAGCCGACAGCAACAAAGGCTGTCGGGACTTGTAGTTTCTCATTCACAGAGCACAGTTTTTAAAAGATTTGACAGCTAACGAAGGGGGGAGAAGATCCCATCCTAGCTGTCAAAGCAGGGGAGCAGGGACCAGCGCATTCATAACATGTTACACCATGAATATGGGTGTAACATGTAACATGTTATGAAAGGCGAATTTATCCTTTAAAGTCAGGATCTCTCCACAGCCTGGACTGGCTCAATGACGTCAGCTAACAGTAGATTTATCCCGATGTCAGCTAAAAATTGGTTAACGGAGTGCAAAACTATGTGCACTCCTGTGATTTCCAGAAAAGTTTTGCCCCTAGTTCTCCTTTAAGCATACCTGCACATTATGAAAAGTGTTCCCCCACATACAGATCAAATCAAGTTCAAGTTTTCAAATAATAGGAGGCCTCATTGGCCAAACTGAAGATGGAAGGAGTTGAAGTGAAACTAAGCTCTTCTATTCTGTACAGCCAAAGGTGCTGCCTTTTTAGCCTTTGTTTCTGCAGGTGCTGCACATTTGATCGATTGTGACCCCAGTCATTTGATAGATTGACAGCTCAGTTGAGAGCAAAAGCAGTCATCATTCACAGCATGTCTTGAAAGTACTGTAACTGTTTTGGAAAAGTTAAATCGATGGGTTTAGTTCTGCTTTATTTTATTTATTTTTATTTCAGGTACTTATATAGCGCTGTCAGTTTTACGCAGCGCTTTACATATACAGTTGTGGCCAAAATTATTCAACCCCCACTGAAATTGAGTGTTTTGGCCAGTTTGACATTGCTTTTGATCATTCAGTCATCTTGCTTACATTTACATTAAAGAGGCACTTGTAGGTCAGACAAATATAACATAACAGTTATAATGAAATAACCACAAATGTCTTTTCTGTGCTCACAGCATTATCAGTTTTATTCAACCCCCAAGTGACATTCAATCTTAGTACTTAGTACAGCATCCTTTTACAGTTATAACAGCTTTTAAACGTGAAGCATAGCTTGACACAAGTGTCTTGCAGCGATCTACGGGTATCTTCGCCCATTCTTCATGGGCAAAGGCCTCCAGTTCAGTCACATTCTTAGGCTTGCGCACTGCAACTGCTTTCTTTAAGTCCCACCAGAGGTTCTCAATCGGATTTAAGTCTGGTGACTGCGATGGCCACTCCAAAATGTTCCAGCCTTTCCTCTGCAACCATGCTCTAGTGGACTTGGAGGTATGCTTGGGATCATTGTCCTGTTGAAAGGTCCAACGTCTCCCAAGCCTCAGGTGTGTGACGGACTGCATCACGTTTCCATCCAATATCTCCTGGTACTGAAGAGAATTCATGGTACCTTGCACACGCTGAAGCTTCCCTGTACCTGCAGAAGCAAAACAGCCCCAAAGCATGATTGACCCTCCACCATGCTTCACAGTAGGCAAGGTGTTCTTTTCATCATAGGCCTTGTTCTTCCTCCTCCAAACATAGCGTTGATCCATGGGCCCAAACAGTTCTAATTTTGTTTCATCAGTCCACAGAACACTATCCCACAACTTTTGTGGTTTGTCCACATGGCTTTTGGCATACTGCAGTCGACTCTTCTTATTCTTTGGAGACAGCAAGGGGGTACGCCTGGGAGTTCTGGCACGGAGGCCTTCATTACGCAGTGTGCGTCTTATTGTCTGGGCTGAAACTTCTGTACCCACATCTGACAAATCTTTTCTCAGTTCCTCAGCAGTCACACGGGGACTTCTCTCCACTCTACGCTTCAGGTAGCGCACAGCAGTCGAAGTCAGCATCTTCTTTCTGCCACGACCAGGTAGCGTTTCAACAGTGCCCTTTGCCTTGAATTTGCGAATGATGCTTCCTAAGGTGTCTCTTGGTATGTTTAACATCTTTGCAATCTTCTTATAGCCATTGCCCTTCCTGTGAAGAGAAATCACCTCTTCTCTTGTCTTCCTGGACCATTCTCTTGCCTTCACCATGTTTGTAACCACACCAGTAAATGTCTAGAAGGAGCTGAGTATCACAGTCATTTTAAAGCTGCCTAATTGGTGCTTATTATGCTTGATTGCTGCTCGGTGACATCCACAGGTGTTTTCAATACCTGATGGAAAGCACCTGTATGAACCTCTGTTCTTCAGAGTGGTAGTCTTTAAGGGGTTGAATAATTGTGGCAATGAAGAAACCACATAAGAACCATTTACTACTGTATTACATAAACAATTGATGTCATTTTAGTTGCATTTGGGTAGTTACAACGTCCTTGTAGGATTTGATTCTGAATACAATTCCAAATGTACACTATAGTCCCTAAACCCCTTTACAGCATTGGGGGTTGAATAATTTTGGCCACAACTGTATATTGTACATTCACATCAGTCCTTAACCCTCTAGGGGCATACAATCTAAGGCTTTAAGTTTGACTTTTACAGGAAAAGTCAAGATTTGCATATGATTTCAGTCCCTTGTATCTCTGGATCTGCTGATTATTTCAAAGAATGTAACCTTTGCCTGTGTATTATGATCATCCACTCATTTGGAATTGTCCTGGTTTGTAACAGGTATACTTTGAGAAGTAAAAAGTGAGCATGATTGTGTTTTTGTATACTGTACCACTGACATGAACAGGTAAACTGATATGAACCTCACCATGGTTATTTGATTTTTTTCAAGCTTGGTTATTTTTCAATTTTTATTTTAATGCTTTCTTTTCCAATGCTTTTTTCTTAGTCACCTGATTTACTTATTCCCCTTAGTTTGTGTTTCAGCCTTATTCTTTCTTTTGCAGCTGCTTTTTAATTACATCAAATCACTCACATAGATGTATATGTCACATTATTTGTTGGCTCCAGGGTTTGTATCTGTTCAAGCATTTGGCAGGAGCGAGCACTGAAATATCATGTGCAATATGACAGTCATCAATTCTATAGATGAATAGGCTTCTTTGACAGTTATGGCACTTTAGCAGCTGTCTATCTTTCAATTGCAGTCCCATTGTGGGCCAATGTTCTTCTTATCCTGTGCTTGGTTTTTTGTGTTGTGTTAAGCATATGTAAAGATATTCTGCTACAAAAGATAACCCATGGACATATAGAGATTCCATTAAAGCAGAACTAAACCCATTGATCTAACTGTTTCCTAAAAAAAAATGTCATGAATGATAATTGTCACAGTTGCTTGTCCTCTCAACCGAAATGTCAAGTCATCAAATGACTGGTGTTATAATTGATCATATGTGCCAAGCCATGGCAACTGCAGATTAAACAGAGGCTAAGATGGCGCCTTTTTTGAAGTAAAGGATTAGGAAGGTTTAGTTCCAGTTCCAGTTCCTAGTTTGTTAATGATGCAGTCTTTCTTCAAGTTGACCATCTACAGATTAATGTTCAAGTGCAATACTAACACAGTACAGGGGCGGACTGACCATTTGGAAACTCGGGCACTACCAGAGGGCCTGGGGTCAGTAGGGGGCCCCATAAGATGCCCCTGGTACCTTTTTCATAGGCTTTTCTGCACTTCTTTATATGTTTTCCCCTCTCCAATCAACTTTTTAGCCAAGGTACGCTGTTCTTCTGAACAATGTCTGGAACGACCCATTTTCCTCAGAATTTCAGAGAGAAATGCACTGTAGCCAGCATGTACAACATTTGCTGCCTTCCTTCCTTAAATAAGGGCAATAATTGCCACCTGTTTTTCAAAGAATGAATGACCTCACTAATAGAACTCCACACTGCTATTATCTTGAACATGCCCCTTTCAATTAGTGATTCAATTACACAGAATCAGCAGCATGCATGTCATGACTGTTGGGTCTGTTGGATTTCTATTACTCTACTACACCTGATAGTATATTTGCCATGTAGAAATATCATTTCTACCAAAAACAGTGATTGATCAGGTTAGTGATGTCTGACTGCTATTTTGAACACAACTGTATGTATATATATATATATATATATATATATATATATATACATATATACACACAGTGGGGATCGAAAGTTTGGGCACCCCAGCTAAAAATTTGTATTAATGTGTATAAAGAAGCCAAAGAAAGATGGAAAAATCTCCAAAAGGCATCAAATTACAGATTAGACATTCTTATAATATGTCAACAAAAGTTAGATTTTATTTCCATCATTTACACTTTCAAAATAACAGAAAACAAACAAATGGCGTCTGCAAAAGTTTGGGCACCCTGCAGAATTTATAGCATGCACTGCCCCCTTTGCCAAGCTGGGACCTGCCAGTGTCATGGATTGTTCTCAATCATCGTCTGGGAAGACCAGGTGATGTCAATCTCAAAGGTTTTAAATGCCCAGACTCATCTGACCTTGCCCCAACAATCACCACCATGGGTTCTTCTAAGCAGTTGTCTAGAAAACTGAAACTGAAAATAGTTAACGCTCACAAAGCTGGAGAAGGCTATAAGAAGATAGCAAAGCGTTTTCAGATGTCAATATCCTCTGTTCGGAATGTAATTAAGAAATGGCAGTCATGAGGAACAGTGGAAGTTAAAGCAAGATCTGGAAGACCAAGAAAAATATCAGATAGAACAGCTCACAGGATTGTAAGAAAACAATTCAAAACCCACGTTTGACTGCACGATCCCTCCAGAAAGATCTGGCAGACACTGGAGTTGTGGTACACTATTCCACTATAAAGAGATACTTGTACAAATATGGTCTTCATGGAAGAGTCATCAGAAGAAAACCTCTCCTACGTCCTCACCACAAAAATCATCATTTGAACCTTGCAAATGAACATATAGACAAGCCTGATGCATTTTGGAAACAAGTTCTGTGAACCGATGAGGTTAAAATTGAACTTTATGGCCGGAATGAGCAAAGGTACGTTTGGAGAAGAAGGGGCACAGAATTTAATGAAAAGAACCTCTGTCCAACTGTTAAGCATGGGGTTGGATCAATCATGCTTTGGGGTTGTGTTGCAGCCAGTGGCACAGGGAACATCTCACGAGTAGAAGGAAAAATGGATTCAATAAAATTTCAGCAAATTTTGGATGGTAACTTGATGCCATCTGTGAAAAAGCTGAAGTTAAAGAGAGGATGGCTTCTACAAATGGATAATGATCCTAAACACACCTCAAAATCCACGGGGGATTACATCAAGAGGCGTAAACTGAAGGTTTTGCCATGGCCTTCACAATCTCCTGCCCTCAACATAATTGAAAATCTATGGATAGACCTTAAAAGAGCAGTGCGTGACAGACAGCCGAGAAATCTCAAAGAACTGGAAGACTTTTATAAGGAAGAATGGGCAAAGATACCTCAAACAAGAATTGAAGACTCTTGGCTGGCTACGAAAAGCGTTTACAAGCTGTGATACTTGCCAAAGGGGGCAGTACAAGATATTAACTCTGCAGGGTGCCCAAACTTTTGCAGACGCCATTTTTTTGTTTTCTGTTATTTTGAAAGTGTAAATGATGGAAATAAAATCTAACTTTTGTTGACATATTGTAAGAATGTCTAATCTGTAATTTGATGCCTTTTGGAGATTTTTCCATCTTTCCTTGGCTTCTTTATGCACATTAATACAAATTTTTAGCTGGGGTGCCCAAACTTTTGATCCCCACTGTATATATATATATATATATATATATATATATATATATATATATATAGTACATCACACCAGTCCCTAACCCTCAAGGGGGACACAGTCTAGGGTCCCTAACTTACATTCATACATACTAGGGCTCATTTAGACAGGTTCCAATTATCCTACTGGCATGTCTTTGGAGTGTGGGTGGAAACCAGAGGAACTCCACGCAGTCACAGGGCGACCATAAAAATTCCAGGCAGGTGGAGCTGTGGTTGGGATTTGAACCAACGACCCTAGTACTGGCAGGCGGAAGTGCTAACCATTTAGCCACTGTGCTGCCCTGACAACTTGCATCCTGCTCATAATTCTGACATCATTTATTGTGGTTTTGGGCTCCCATGAGGAGCAGGAGCACCTTTAATACAGTCCCCAGAGGCATAAGCTTGTTTTGGCTCCTAAGTACTTTTGACCTCCTAAGGTCCTTAACGGCTTAATTGTGCAATAAGCATTTTGTTTCAATCACTGTTAACTGAATAAGGTAAACCATGATGTAACATATCCCGGCATTTTTGCTGTACTGGAGTAGTTCATGTATTTAAAAGGTTTTTTCTTTTTTAGTATCCAGGAAAAAAAGGGGGTAAGAGTCACATAAATCTCTTAGTGTTAGAATTTTTCAAGATGCTCCAATTACTAAAACAGCACCCATCAAAGGGGGTCTTTGTAGCTGGTAACTGGAATTACTGTGCATTATGTATCCCCAGACTGGCTTTATTGCAGCTTTATTGAGATAGCAGCTTTTTACTATAGTGTATTCTCATGACTGATTCTTGACTATACATGAATAATAGCAGCAGAAGGACAAACATTATCTGGTAATTGAATGAAATAGCATCACTATGTTTATGGTAGACAGTTACTTATTAACCCCTTTATCCCATCTGTTAATTTTAGTACTAGAATCGTACCCTTGTTACGTAATTGATTATTACAAGGCATCTTATTTGAGTTTTAACCTTTATGTTCTTTTACTTTGGGTAATTGAGGGCACAGTGTGATTTAATCCTCATGCTGACGAGGCAGACATCACCATTCATGCACATCAGAGCCTCTGCAAAGCTTTATGAGCATTGGAAGACTCTCTGTGACAACTCATAAGGAGGAAAGATGTGTTTGTGTCTAGGGTGGAGGGTTGCATCAGAAATCCCTGAAAAAGAGCAACAATCTGCTCTTCCTCTCCCATGCTTGAAGCCATCTATATGAGATAACAGTAAAGCTGAGTATACATGTATAGTTTTTTTGTTCAACCAGCAGATTGAAAGAAAAAAAAAAAACACAAGCGATCCCTGTGACAACACAAGATGTTGATGCTGGGATCTCTTCCGCTTAGCTATTGCATTTTGGCAGGAGGGACTACCCCCCTTCCACCCTGCAGAATACACAGGTCATTGCTTGCAGCCATTTGCTGCAAGTGCATATCGAATGCCAGTTTTCCAGCATGACTGTTTGACAGAAGCCAGTTATTAGACCCGAATCTGTTGAACAGACAGCAGTACACACAGACCAAAGGTCGGCCAATTCCTGATGAACCGGTGAACTTTTGGTATATGTGTACCAGGCTTTACATTTTTATCAAGGTTTGCCAACCATTTTATGTCCATAGTAGATGCCAACCCTGTTCACTATATGCACACTGAGAGAACAATCAACCAGATAGTTTAGAAAGCTGGCCTGCCCCAATTGCTATTGTTCAAGCCTATGTGATACATTGTCGCCATCGTCATTGATCTTCTCTCCTTGCTCTCTGCATTTTCATTAAAGTGAAGAGTATGTAAAGGCACATATTTGGATACCTTTGGGAAGAGTTATAATTAGGCATGAGGTTCTGGTTTGAAGCTGCCATTGGTTCACGTCAAACCTCTAGGATTTGCGAGGTTAACAAATAGCAAATATTTGGCTGAAAACTTTGCAGGTTCACAATTTATATTGTAAAGCTCTGAGCAAACTGTTGGCACTATATAAATCCTGTATAATAATAATAATAATAATCAAAAATGGGAAAAACCTATAATGCAATGCATAGCCTTTGCCCCTGGGCAGATGAACTACAAGAGCCAAACATTTTAAGGAATAGATAACTCAGTCCCTTTCTATAAAAACATGGAGTGGTTAAAAGTTGTGGAACCTTAGGCTAAGGAGAACTTATGTATGAGAATTTGATTTCATCATAGCTGTACTGGTGGTGAGCCACCTGGGCAACCAAGTGGTATGTGGGCTGCTTCCATATACTGAAGAACTTATACAGAAACCTCTGATTTTGTAGACCTTAAACATTGCATTTACTTCCGAAGTGCCACCTAAAATTATAGGTGTCCAAAAAACAGAAGTCCAAAAAGAGGGATTTTATTCCAAATGTTGAATAAATGGACCAACACATTTCAGGGGCCACGCAGCTCCCCCTTCATCAGTGCTTTAGGAATGTTGATAAAAGAGTACTAAGATGCTACGGGGGACTCATGTTCAGAAGTTGGTTTATCCCCAACAAACTGTGTGGCCCCCCCCCCCCCCAAAACACATTGGCCAGATTTCCAGGTAACCATTGTCTCCACTACAGAAAGTATTGGGAAATCCAACATTTGGGAGCTGTCACAGGGACAGGAGATTAGAGAAAGTCTTTCAATGGGGAAACCTATTCTGATGACAAGTGTATAATAGGGGATAACCCTTCGCTTTGGAGAAATCTTACTTCCTGATGTGTCTTTGTGACTCTAAGTGAAGGGAAGGGACACAGACAGAAAACAAAAACATGGAACTTAACCATTCTCTACTGTGTCCAAAACTAAGGAAAAATGTTTTGGCATTACATACACTTCAATGTTATCCACTGTCTCCATTGTAAATCAGAGTTCCTGTGGTGCTTGGGTCTTACAGGTGATCTAGAGCAGTCAGATCATGTCTACATGGACGTCGCACTTCTCTATGTATGTACATCATGAGAGGTGGGGGCAGGAGTTGCAGAATGTCCCATCCACTCTCTGCAGCCTGCAACAACTGTAGCTCTGCAACTGATTTATATGACTGACATCTGGTATGAAAAATAAATCCAACTTAATTCCCTCTACATATTGACCAATTATGTATAAGCTGCTTTCTGGGGCTACTAGAAATATTCCGGGGAATATCCAATTGCCTTAGGGGATCAGGAAGGATTTTTTTTTCCCTAGTGGAGCAAATTAGACTATGCTTTATTTTGCAGACAAATTGGGAAAACACCTACTTTATATTTGTAACATGTGCCCATTCACATAGCATAACTTAAAAAGATATTTAAAAATTGCAACTTACTTTTATTAGATGCTCTATTCTGGACCCTCCAGCAAGGAAAAATCAAGGTACTTCTCTTCATTTATGAAGGAGCTGGGCAGCTGTTTTTGCCATAATTAACACTGTCTGTTATATTCAGGCAGATCTCTGTTATTAGTTGTAACTAGATTTGAGCACTGTCTGAGTAACAAAAGATTTAAAGGTGAAGAGGCTGGGCATTGTATGTTAACTAGGACAAACTTAGGGCAGGCTCACTCTAAGGCTGGCCATACACTATAAAATTTTCTGTCCAATTTCTGCCCAATTTCCTTTAGATTTACCTTCAACTGTGTAATGCAAGGGCCTGCCTAATGGGATATAACTGAAAGTGTTGTTGGGGTTGGACCTCATATTATATGGTTTTTGGTAAATCTAAAGCAAAAATCTCAAGAGAATTGTATAGTATATGGCCAGTCTAACAGTGTTAAAAAAAAATTTGCAGTCAGCCATGATACCTCCTCCTGAGAAATATCAAAAACATAAGAAATGTTTACATTTTTTTTTTTAGGTATGCTGTGTGAATGGGAACACATAACAAACATAGTAAGGTTTTCTCAAATTTGACTGCAAAAGTGGAAATATGCTTTAAGGTTGTTTTTCCTCTGGTTCAATTGTGGATATAAGGTTCCATATATCTGGAGGTTTTCAATCTCCTTATTTATTAATTTTTTTTCCATTGTTTGAATTCATGGACTTGTGTCTTTTTTCATCCTGACTAGCTATGTAACTAAAATAAATATTTAAAAAAAGAAACAAAATGCAAATGGGTAGCCAGCCAGTATAATTACTGCATAAAGCATTCTGATTCTGTTAGTACATAGAAATCAGTTTTTAGGAGCATAAATGGCAAGTGGTTCACTGTCATACATACTACCAGTGTAGCAATAAAATATCTCATATCTGAGCCTCCGGATGAGGTAGCATTTTCAAACCCCCTTTCAAGTTGAATGGTCATAATCCTTATAAGCTGAAAGAAATCATGTGCAAAGCTACCCTATCATCAAAGCTGGATGGATGCTTTTTAAGAACTAGGGTAAAGTAAAGGATGGCTGATGCCTATAGTACTCAATCAGGTGTTAGTTTTAATTCCTTAAAGGAATTAAAACTAGCAGGCCTTATGAGGCCTGATTGGCTGCTATAGATAATACTTCTATTTTTCTAACCTACAGTTTGTATAAAGCAGTCCCAATAGTGGGCTGATTAAGCCTGCATCTTGCAAAATGTATAATTTTCGCCTCCTGATCTAATTCTGTGGGTTTGAGTTAAAAGCCTGCTACTCTTCAGATCTTTCACTGGGTGCCAGCTGACTATGTTAAAAGGAAATCCAATCTAGCTGCCCTCCCCTCTTCTGTCAGTTGTCTTCAGCTGTACCCCTTATAGACTGTCCCAAATCTTCTTGAATTTCAAAAACTCCTAAGTTGCCAGCTGTGAGGCCCAATTTATTTTTCCCCTACTTAGGCCAGGCTTTTGGATCAAGTCTTTTTTTGGTCCGTGTTGACACTGAGCCTTCACTCATCCATATCTGTAATTGTCATAACTTCATAAACCCCCTGTTATCATGTTATCACTGATCATCTCAGTCTGTCCTTGTTATCATTTTGACTCAAGCAAAACTGTTGGAGACATAATCTTATTATGAACGATTTGTGAAAGCTAGTTAGAGCTTGCAGTCATTAATTGTAACACAATTGCTGATTGTCTATATTTCTGCCCCCATAGAGAACTAATAAACTGACCATTACAAACTGGAATAAAATGTTGACATTTATTAAACTGAACATGAATGTCCTCTCTCTTTCTTTTCTTGCTGTGTGTATATATATATATATATATATATATATATATATATATATATATTTTTTTTTTTTTTTTAAATATATTACATTGGATTCTCAGAAGGAAAAGGGGGAACATGGGACTTCAAGGTACCCAAAGACAAAAGTAATAAATCTATTTTAAATATAATAATAAGTTACACATTTTATTTTGCATCAAAACACTAACAAATAATCCAATGAGGCTGTATTAGCTATATGCATACAACTGCAATGACATCATAAAAGCCTAAAAAATTGCTCATAGTTCAAAGATGAAAATATATAGTAAATTTTCACAGAGAGACTATCCGATGTACAGATATGGAACTCCAACGTCTTTCAGCTTGCACAGGGAGTTTAATCTCAATGATGATTTATGAAATATTGTACATCAAAGTAGAAGCGTATGAGATTGGGTGTCTCCAGAGGGGATTTCAGAGTGGTTGGAGTGCCTGTCACTCACCAGCCTGAGAGGGAGCCTTCCCTGGGAGGAAGCCTTCCCTGTGTATGTGGATTTTGGATTTTCGTGCATTCATCTCTCTTTGGCATGAGCCAATTGGCTTTTGTTTGCCAGAAAATCTGCACCTTGGATTCAACAACTGTTTCATAAATCATCCTTGAGATTAAACTCCCTGATGAAGACAGTCTGGGATTCCATATCTGTATATCTGATAGTTTCTTTGTGAAACATTGACTACATGTTTTCATCTTTGAATTATGAGCAATTTTCTAGGATTTTAAGATGTAATTGCAAGTGTATTTATATAACTGATATAGCCTCATTGGCATATGTTTTAGTGTTTTGATGTAAAATAAAAAACTTGTAATTTTTTATTATATTTAATATAGGTTTAATATTTTCATCGTTGGGTACCTTAAAGTTCCATGTTCCCCCTTTTCCTTCTGAGATTCTAGTAGGTTTTGGGATGTGGTACCACTCTAATTTTGATTGGGTATAGGAACATGTAATGATACATACTACATTATCTTATGTAATGTGCAGAGTACCTTGATGGAGTAATTCTTATACTGCTAATAGAATGGTAGTTTAACTCCTCTTGCTGCATTCTCAGTTCTACAAAGTAACTCAAACATTCAACATGTTGAGTAAAATTCTGCTAATGACTTGGGAACATAAGCACAGATATTCCATCTCTACTGGTCTTGTTACTAACCAATATTCAATAACAAATTAAATACCAATTTTTGGTTGACCAACTCTTAAAATAACATAAGCCTAAACTGATCTCAGCATGATATAGGTGGGGGAGCTAGAAAAACAGGTCATAAAGCTGTGAAATGGTTGCAATTGCCTCTGCTAGAGTTTGAACGAGGCTGTATGTGTGAAATACACTGTTTCAGCTCATCCATGCGCTCATTATTCTATATGCAGTCATATATATATATATATATATATATATATATATAGCTTTATTCAGCAGGAAAGTGGAGAAACATACCTCCAGTACTGAATGTAATGCCAAGGGGTTCTGTGGTGTGCTTGAGGGTCTGTTCATGCTGGCTGCTGGTGGATCTATTGTCACTGCAGGGTCTATGGTTGATGGCGGTGCTCTATTGTTGCTGGTAGGGATCTATTGTCACTGGGGGGTCTATAGTTGCTGATAAAAATCTATTGTTGCTGGGGAGGGGGTAATATGTTGCTGGGGGAATCTATTGCTGCTGGTTGCTGGAGTGTTTATTGTTGCAGGCTGCTGGGAGAGCTATTGTTGCTGGAGAGGGTCTATTGTTGCTGTTTGCAGGGGATTTTGATTTCTGCTTTATTGCTTTCCTTCTTATCATTAACAAATTCCATGCAAATTAATTAGCACTAAAAAATGATACTTGGTTCTGTAAAAGGGGCAGTACTGTGAGGTGAGGGTTGGGGAAAACAAAGAAAGGTGTTCAAAGGTGGGTAGGGGGCAGAGACAATGGGCAGCTCAGAAGGGGAGAGTACCTGCACCTATTATCTGATTTAAAAAAGCCCTGTATATATATATATATATATATACACACACACACACACACACACACACAGTATATATATATATATATATATATATATATATATATATATATATATATATATATTCATTATTCATCAGCAGTATTCACATATACCTTTACATGCACTTTATTGCATGGCAGGCCTGTAGATACAAATTGTGAAGGTCCTCTGCAGATGAGGCACATCAAATACAAATTACAAGCCTACAAACACTTTTTTTCTGTCTTATGAGATATACCCTTTATTGGCCAACTTAATTTATTAAAAATGGATTTGAAATGTGGTATAATGTTTGGCAAATAAAATGAGTGCACTGAAAATTAGCATCTTTATGAACTAAACATAGCCAAAAAGGCATATCCCTTAATCTCCAGACTTTTGACATTGATTGATTACATGGTAGGACAATCTACTTCTCAATCTACTGGAAACAAATACTCTTAAGCACCAACATCCTTCAGCACTGAAGATCACTGAAACTGTATGAGTGACATTTAGCTGAATTGTAATCATTTTGTAATTGTTGAGTTGTTTGGCAGTAACAAAAGACTGCATTCTCCTGAATGTTAACGTTATGCAACAAATTATCCACAGAATATCAGGTACATTTTTAAATCTATGCATTTGGAAAATTTTGAGTTGATTGGAATGTTTTACTTTTTACCTTGTGTTTATTACAAAGAGAAAAAGAGCATACATCAGATGTATTATTTTATCAGGCTGCAAATTCCCTGTATTTGTACAATTACTTACAAACTACATAAAATTGACAACCCACTTATTGTACGTAAAAGCTGTTAAAACCTGATATGTCAAGCAACCAATGGTTAAAGTATTTTCTTGATATAAAATCTCTTATAGAATTTCTCATGTGATATTGTTACATGTATATTGTTATGAAAAGGAACCATTAATCAATAAAAGAGTGTTGTACCATTTTTTTCTACTTGCATAACTTAATGGGGCTAACTTACTAAAGGCAATTAGACTGTACTTTGCAAAGTGCAATTGCACTCTGCAAGTGCAGTTGTTCCAGAGCTTAGTAAATGAGGTAAAGCTTCCCTTTGACAAGAATACCCAATCAAATGCAAGGAAAATAAAAAAAAGAAGCACATGATTGGATGATGGAAATCAGCAGAACTTCTGCTCAATTACTAAACTCTGGAGCAACTGCTCTTACAGAGCTCAATTGCACTTTGCAAAGTGCTCAGAGTCTAATTGCCGTTAGTAAATCAACCCCAATGTGTTTTTGTAGTTTGCCAGTGCTGGAGTTATTATAAAATAATGCTTGTTACAGTTTTCTATACAACACCCTGATCTTTCCTGACATGTGACAGATTAATTTGAAATAAAGCATCTCCTCAATACCTAAATTTCAAATATTATATAATTTTACATTTCCAACTACTTATAGCAAACATCAAGCATGCTACAGTATTCTAAAAGTAAAAAATCCCAGAAACCATCCCTCTATTCAGCTCCCTTGTTTCTACATTCCAATTACTTCCCTTAACATGTTTTCTCTAAGATTGTCCCTGTGTACTACCCAACTTTCACCCAGCAGCATCATTTCACTTCTTCAAATGTTTCTGCATATTGTCTTCCTCTGTACGTGCAGAGTAATACCCTCCTCCCCTTGTACTCACTTGGGGATGGATCAGGATCCGTGGGAAGGGCTGAGACAAGGCAACGGTGAGGTGGCCCAAGAAGGAATTCCCTCTTAAATACTTTCTCCATCTGTTCTATTTTGAGAAGGTTCATCCCATCCTCCTCAGCATCAAGGTCCCTTGGTGTCAGATACCCTGAGACAGCAGGAAAGGGATCAGGTTTATTGACAAGTAACTCATCAAGAAACTCTATTAATATGTCTGGCAGGAGCTCAGATCCTAGACTTGGGCTCTGAAGCCAAAGGAGGAAGGAGAACGGGTAAAGAGGCAATCTGCCTGAAATGTAAAGGGTGGGGGTGGGGAGACCCAACTAGCTGCGTATGTGCACCCCAAGACTGAACGCATAAGCTGGCATCCTGCTACTGCGACGTCATCTACATTTACACGTCTGATCTTCTAGTCTTTAAAAAGTCAGAGGACTGCGGGCTCCTATCCAAGTAAAATCTAGATGGCTGGTGAGTGTGCCAGAGAATAGGTCACAAGTCTACAGGATCCAACACAAGTGGAGAAAAAGAACTGGGCCTGGAAAAAGGGCTGTGGAATGTATAAGCACAAAGTTATTGGATTTGTTTTTTTTAAGAGTTGTTCTGGATGATTATGTTCTGAATTTACTGTACAATATCAATGGGCTCTGAAAGGAGGAATGAAGAAACAGGCACACCATGAATTGTTTGGTGATTTTCTACCTTGACAAACAGGAGATGGATTCATGTGCTCTGATATTTGTCATATTTAGCCATCAACAGCAAATCAAGAAATCAGAGTGCAGAATGAAGTTGCTAATTTTGAAACTGGAGGTTTTTGCAGACTTTATCTATGGAACGTCCTTGTCTCAGTCTGTGTTATCGGTGGGTTGTGCTCCAAGAATTCGTTGCTATCTGTACTGCAGTTTGAAGCAAGCCTGTGGCTGTAGATGATGAAGAACTCTTGGAATGGAAATGCCATGGATTAGCCACCAGTCATTCCATCCCCCTCCTGGTATTTTCAGTGTGCCAGGACTACTGAATGAATAAGCTTGGACACAGGCACATAACTTGTTGTAGCTGCAGGTATGAAATACACAGCCAACAGTCTATGGAATCCTGTATATGTCTTTTGTACACATGAACTCAGCTAGAGGTTACTAAACACTGAGATACAAATAGGAACTTGCCATTCATATTAGCTACAAGAAGGCAGCAAGATCTACAGAGGTTCTCAAACCTGCCCTTGGGCACGTCTAGTAGAATGTGACAATTATAGGTCAATAATTTAATTATAATTGAAGAATCTTGTGGAATGAGTCATTCAGTGATTAATCCGTGCTCTTCTTCTGTGCTGGGTAGAGGTGAGATAATAACTGTGCTAAAGGATAGATTTTACATAAAGTTGGGTTAATGGGACATCTCTCTTTCTCGTTCTTTGGTATGCTAATAGAATTTGGACAAAGTGATATATAATAGATGGGTGTTCATAGTTTAGACAGGTCCTGCAAGGTATGATATTAATTTTTAAGTATATTAAGGTCAATTGGTATATGCAGATTTACCCAACTTTCACACAGTATTCGCACATTTTTCCAGTTGAATCCAATTATACAAATGGTGACTCTTGGCTGAAACATGTGTGAATCATGTAGGGAAATATTGATAAGTATGAGGACTTCCCTAATGCTAATCCTAATGTTTTTAATTTAGCTTTTCAATATTATTTTGAAGGTAGGATTGGGCTGCAGTTGGGAGTATGTGGCAATTGTCCAAAAGTGTCCTGGATAAAAAGGAATGCTGATGTAAGCTCTTGTTGGTTTGTTCACCATCTGTCAGGTCTGTTTTAATGGGACAGTAACAATCACTGTAGGTCACTGACACTTGGTTTCCAATACTGAACCTTATCTGCTGAGTTACCAGTGTTGTAATGTAGCAGTATTGGTGCTTTGAACTAAACAAACTGCACATTCACCCCCTCCTTTGAACACATTCAAACATTACAGGCCCTACCAGGGTATGTGCAAATTGGAAAGGCTCAGGATGTGTTTCTTGATGCTTTCCTTTGGTGTGAGTTTGCTTTTGTGTGCACTTTCCATGTGTTCTTCCTATGCTGGAGCAGCAGGTTCATTATATCTTACTGGCAAATAATTAGCACTAAACATATCTGCCTGGGAATTTTGGGTGCTCTTTCCCACCAATACATGATTCAGCTAGTCCTGCTCCTTTCCCTATGATGTAAAATAAATAAATCTATAAATCAAAAACTTTGTGGAGTCCCCGAAAACATGTATGAATACATTCATGAGGGCATCATCCCAATTAAACTAATGGAAATGCAAACAAAAGATATAAGGGGCTTTCAAATATGCACTTCATGCAGTAATCAAAACCAAATAGGAACCATATACATAAAATCAATGGGTTCTTTTATTGCAATTCATTTCAAAATCCATCCTATACAAACGTTAAAATAATTTGATCAGGCAGTTATATATATGAGGAACCTCAAAGCCATTCCCTCATGATATTAGTCAGAAATAACCTGAAAGTTTTGGAGATGCTCCACTTCTTCAGGACTGGAGATGTGTTTTCATATAGATCCCCACAAATGATGTTAGTCCATCTAAGACATACATGCCCACCTCAAGGCCAACAAATAGGTAGCTATAATCTCTTCAGCATTTGGGGAAGCTTGAAGAGCAGGACAATCAGATATGTCAATAGACTAATAGGAAGCATACAGAAAGGGACCATCAGCCATAGACAAACACCCTTTACTCCAAAAGGCATCCAGAATGCATCAGAAAGAGAAATATCTCCCCAAAATTCCTGTATCACAGCATACGGCCAATTTAAAATTACATGTCCCCTACATCATACTCCGCCATTGTCCCACCAGTCAGATGTAAAATAAATAAAAAATCCAACAAGAAAAAGTGGGAACCCCCCATTATAGCCACAGCAAGTGTGCAGTGCCAGGAATTCAAATAGAGATTAGCCCCCAATAGATTATCTGGCAGATATGAGAATTTGTCAATGTATCTAAAGTCAAAAGTTGTTCTTTTCCAATGTAAGTATGTATGGAGCTTTTCCTTTGCTTCCTATCCTGAAAACACAACAAGTAGTGAGATAAAATCTCTCAAAAATGGGGTCGATTCCCTTTTACTCAGTTGTCACCAGAACAAGTATCCCCATTGGAAAATTTCCCATCTATTCAAATTAAACATTTAGATTTTCCTAAATCTCAGCTCCAGTGACAGGGGTCACCATGGCCAAATAGAGTGAATCTCCCTAGTGGGGCCACAGACAACAATAAAGACTACAGGAGGTCTAATCTCTCACTGCTGTTTTGCCTTTAGATATTCCTTAAATTCTGCAGCATCTACCAAAAACGAAAATATTAGTTTTGTGTGAAATGACCCTTTAACTATGCACAACTGCGCTCCCAATATATATATTTGATAAAATAATTCTATGGCTAATATGGAATAGTATATAGTATAGCAATTAAATACAATTTTAGATATCTTCTCTCCTGTGTGGGTGTATTTTTGAGTTTTATTAGCAGGTCTTTCAACGGATTATGGTTTTCTGCTCTGACTCATAAAATCCCATGTATAAAATCCATTAAATTTTTTAGGTGATCTTAGTGCAGTATGTTTAGAACAGCCAAGCAGTTGTCAGTTCTTCTGGGCTATGCAAATACTCCGTTTATATTTTGACACCACCTAATTTAATGCAACCATGCATATTACTGGGAAAAGGAGTAGAACAAGTATAGCAAAATTAATAGTTGAGAAGGGCTCTTTTCTGGACCCCCTGCTGGATACTTTATGGTATTACAATACAGAAAAATTAATAACTATGCATTTCATTTGCATTTTATAATCTGACTTTCACTTGTTTTCCCTGTGCTGCATAGATTCTTTGTTAAAATCACAGTGGTTGCCTTATAAGATTCAGTTTTAATGTGTAAAAAGTGGTTAGGTTAACAACTTTATCACTGCATTCTCAAGAGCTCAGTGCAATTATACTGTATAATCTATCAGACTGCTAGATTCAAAGCCGGAGGGAGCAGGCTTCAAAAGTGTTATCACGAAGAAACAGCTTCTAAATAACAAACGTGTACAATTTTTAATTTTAATCAGAAGATACACACACAGTATGTGACATGATAACATCACTGTGTACTAATAGGATGTTTTGGTTCCAGTTGTCTCTTAAAGTGAAACTTTTCCTACATTGCAAGAACGTCAGCGAAGATAATGACATCCTTAGTGTATGTAAGTGACCTAGAAAAAATGTATGTAGTTCTTTCAAAATATTATTGCAGGTTCTTACCTGTTTGTGCTCTGCAGATACTGATGCAGATTACTGAGGGAGAGGGTTTGACAGCTAAATTTACACAATTAGCTATAGTTCTGTAAAAAGAGAAATGTATCCCCAGCATCTACATAGATGTATTTCCAGTATATCACCAATAGCTTACTATATAAAAACCTGTAGACAGGGTTGCTTGAAATTTTACCTCAAACCCTGCGCAACATTTTAAGATAAGTGGTTAGCCAATCAAATGTGTAGTGATTTTCTTCATGGTTTCCAATAGAACTAAAAATATACTATAAAATCTCTTACTTTGAGTCCTTTAAGGGACACAGGAGAAGTTATTGCCATACACAACTGGGTTATATGCAGCTACCTTCAGAAGGTAGACACTGGGAAACAAAAAACTAAAGACCAGACCACCTACCGTCCCACCCACAGCCGTGCTGCCTCACTTTTGTGAGCCAGCATTATATAGAGCCAAGAAAAAGGAGGGAGTGGGGCATTTGTCCCTCAGTGGGCTCTAAGAAAAAGATTTTACAGTAATCTTTATCAGCTATCAAAGAACAAAGGAAAAGCAGTCATCACAAACAACTGGGACATCACAAAAGCAATACTACAATACCAAGGAGGGGTGGCCAATAGCAACAGAAGCAAAGGGGAAAATAAAAAAGAATATGGGCAGGGATCATATATATAGGGCAAGGGAGAAGAGAGAAGATGCCAGAGGTCTATACACTAAACCATGAGGACAGGGAGAGAACAGATAGGTATCACTTGAAACAGACCATTCAGTGAAAAGAAAGTGAACAGTGGAAGGAAGAGAATAGCAAAATGTTTGCCGATTCTCCACCATAGAAGGTGCAGAGGCAGAAATCAATCTACTGAGTGTAGAGAAGTATACATTCAAATGAATATTAAACCAATTCCACAGACTTCCACATTGAATTCTACATTGAGGAACATAAAAATCAAGCAACAACTGATGAAAATGGAAATCTTCCAAAGAAGAACACAATGCTCATATGAATCAGGGGAAAAAGTAAATACGACGAGCTCAAAGAAGATTGAGACTTTTAGCAAATATTGTTAACACTATTGTAGCCTTCTTTTGGGTGCGGGAGTAAATGATGAGAAATTACCCTCCTCAAACATGATATTGTGCTAAACCTGTAGGCAAATGAAAGAATCAGAGCCTTCGCAACGTGGAAGAGTGGGTTGGTTTGTTACTAAAGTTGGCAGTGCCTCCACCCAGGACAGCCATTGCCTGCCAGTGAGGAGAGTTTTGAGGAGTGGCTGGAGCAAGCCATGCAAGCCTTGAATGAGCGGGACACTCCAAAGGCCCAGAAAAACAGAGGATCACTGAGAGCTTAAAGAGGCCTGCCTCAGAAAAAAAGGCCTTAGCCCTCATGTACCAGTTTGAATATACCTAACAGAATGAGGGGGAAATGCAGTCCTATTACATGAGGTGTCTTGACAAGATAATGCATCAGATGTTGCTAAAGAAATGTATCCCAGGTCAGTAGATGAAGTTCAGGTGCAATGGGTTTTAAGGGGAGCTCAGCCCTTAGATCCTATCATGCTTCAGCTGAAAACTTGAGAAGACGGTGGATTCTTGAAACACCCTGAACTATTCACGGCTATGAAAGAAGAGGAAGCCATGCTGGACAGTAAAAAGAAAAGCCTGGGATTAGAACCTGTCGCTGAGGTCAGATTGGCTAGTGCAGCTAGTAGCAACACAGAGATAAAGCTGTTGAAAATCCAGATGGCCCAGCTAATGGATATGATGACTCTACTGGTGACCAAAATTGTTGCATCACCTTGTGAAAGTGTTCCAGGGTCCAGTCTTCAGTCTCTATGGCTGCTCATGTTGAAAAACCAGTGAATCAAGGGGTTTGAGTCAACTGTGGAGGAGTGGAACACTACTGTTACAACTGTTCAAGCCCACCAAAGTCTGAAAGCCAGCACCAAAAACCAGGGGGAGAATTCAGAGGGCCCACCTACAACAGCTAGCTCCAAATTCAAAGATGCAAGGGACCAACTGCACAGGTTCTAAGCTTCAGAGAGGGCCCCCCTGCTGTTTTTGAGTGACTGTCCAACTGGCTCTCCTTGATCTTGGATGGGCAGTCCCAGAAAAACAATGCTCACCAATCTCCTAAAGCTCCACCAAGACACCAGCAAAATCAAATGCCAACTAAGAAGGGGGCACAAATAAAAACCATAGGACCCGCTGCCCCTGCAGCTCCAAGCAAAATCCCTGACAAGTTAGTAGGGCCCTCTCCCATCATGCAAGACCAAGTAGAAGGCATCTGCACAAAGCCTTTCTGGATACAAGAGCACAGGTGATCCTACTATACGGGATTTTTATGACAAACACATTAAACATCTACCCCTACAGAAGTTGGAAGAGTTGGATATTTGTGGTATTGGGACCGAGAAGTTCCTGTACGATCGGTACCTGTCGATCAAGTTGACATTCAGTTATTCAGTAACTGTCATGGGAAGATTTCCGTCAATGTTCGCAACATTAATGGCTCTCAGATGAAGTTACAAGACCAAATGCTGATTGGATAAGTGAATCCAGCTACCCATCTGGTGGGGGGAGCAGAAGATCCCTGTAGAGAGATTTTACCCACAGAACACCCTGATATCACCAGAATGCTGAAAAAACTCTTGATGTTTTCTAACAGTAATTTCGATGTACAGTGTGCAAGGAGCTCCCAGCACTGAATTTTATTTCAGGAAGACAAGTCATTCAGGGAAAGAGTCCAACGGAACCTATTGGGTGATCTAGAAGATCTCCATGAGCAACTGGCTGAACTGATGAGAATGGGCATCATTCAAGAATCACGGAGTCCCTATGTTTCCCCCATAGTGGGGATGAAGAAGAATGGCTCTCTGAGGATGTGTATCGACTACCACACACTCTTTTACCAGTACACAACCTCATGGATAGAAGATGCCCTATTATGTCTGTGAGAGGCAACGTGATTCAGTGTGCTAGATCTCAAGAGTGGGTACTATCAGATCCCTATGCAACCAGAAGATAGAAAGAAGACGGCCTTTATTTGTCCACTAAGGTCCTTTGAATTCGAGGTCCTGAATAGACTTCATGATGAGGGGCTGAAGTTGTCCTTGGAGAAGTGTCAATTCTACCAGTGTTCTGTCACTTTCCTATGACATGTTGTGCCTGCTGAGAGAATGGCCTCCAACCCCATGAAGCTAGAACCCATCACTTCCTTGTCAAGACCCACCAATGTGATTGAGCTAAGGTTGTTCCTGAGGTTCTGCTCATAGGGCAGCCATCAGAAATTTTTGGCCCCTTACACAGCTTTAGGCATGGGCCCCCTTACCCCGTGGGCCTGACCACCAATATTACCCAGGGTCCACCCACTGGCTGCCCCACCACATCCACCCACTGGCCATCCCACCGAGTCCTTCAGTGTACCCACTTTTATTTTTAACACTCAACTTAATATATGAAAATGAAAAGTTTATTTCAAGTTATAAGTGTTTTCATGATTCAACAGTAAGGAATTATATTTTGGCCAAAAAGCAGCAAAGAGACAGCCCCATATATTCAGCAAAGAGATGGCCCAATTCAGCAAAGAGACATCCCTATATATTCAGCAAAGAGACAGCCCAATCCAGCAAAGAGACACCACCATGTATTCAGCAAAACGATGGCCCAATTCAGCAAAGAGATGGCCCAATCCAGCAAAGAGACATCACCATATATTCAGCAAATAGAAGGTCCAATCCAGCAAAGATACATCCCCAAATATTCAGCAAAAAAAAAAGGCCCAATCCAGCAAAGATACATCCTCATATATTCAGCAAAGATACAGCTCCATATATTCAAAGAGAAAGTCCAGTCCAGCAATGAGATATCCTCATAAAGCAAGAGACATCCCCATCCAGAAAACAGTCCAATCCAACAAAGAGACAGTCACAAACAGCCAAAATGTTTATGTGCTCATCAGATACCCCTATATAAAAATGCATACTTATATAGGCCAAGTACATATGTTTATGCCCTCATTAGATACATCCACAAAAAAAAAAAAAAATCATACCCTTACTGGCCAAGTGTGCATGTTTATATGGTCATCAGCTACCCTCAATTAGGCATGCATACTCTTATAGGCCACGTGTACATATTTATGTGCTCAGATATCACTGGGGCTGGTCTTCTCTTAAAGAGCCAACCCAGCCTTTCGTCTTTTTCAGCAAAAAAAATATGGGCTTATCTTACAGCCACAATGTGCTCCAAGGTCTAAGTTCCGTCCTCCCAGATACGTAGGATGTAGAATCCAGCATTGGGGTGATGTATAGACTCTGAACAAAGACAAACAACACAAGCCTAGAAGCCTCAGCCCTAGCAGCCACTCTGAGTGGAGGAGACATCTGACTAGTTGCTAGGAACCATTGTTTCCAGGAGCTACTGTTGCTAGGGACTGCAGCTCCAGCATTTATTCTAGTCAGCCCCAGTTCTTCCCAGCCCTCATGCTGGGACTTGTAGTACTACAGCAGCCTTGTACTAGACGGTGGAAGAGGGATATCTGGGGTGGGTACTGGACAGGGCAGGACAGTACAAGAAAGCATTGGTCCCATCATAATAGACCTTGACTCTACTTCTCTTAGAGCACTCCACTCTGTGCAAGCTCTTACTGGTGAACAGCCTGACTCGACCTGACCTGAAAATCCTGATACTGCTGGCCATTCCGAATTCTCCCACTACTGACCGTGTAGGAGGGGACGGAGCACAGGGCGCATGATTTCCTCTGACCAAGTGGCTCGATTTGGGCACTGACACGCATGACATCAGGTGCTCTGACAGCCGGATGGATGAGGCAGGGAGGCCACACAGGCCCCCTGCAACCCCTCATGCCATGACTAGCCACAACTTGGTCTTGTAGGTTGGGGCCCAGGCAGCAGAGGCCTGGGCCCCTCATGACACCCAGGCCCCTTACATGTGTATGGGCTTTCCCCACTTGGTGGTGGCCCTGTCTGCTCATAATACTGAAGATTTATGCTTGAACTACACTATTGCCTTTGAGTGTTTCTTTTGCTTTTTATGGCTCTGATGGTATTTAATGGGTAACTCCACTTTCATGGGAAAAAAATTAGCAACTTAAAAAAAAAAAAATGTATGGTATACAATTGCGACTCATGTGATATTGTAATTGAATGTTATTAAAAATTAACTTTCCTTTTCAACCTTCAGTGCTGTATTATTCTATAAAATGCAAAGGAATATGGCTGTCTGGGGGCTTTTCGTACACATATAGTGTACAGAATGCCCCCTAAAAATGTAATTTCCTGCTTGTGCGATTGGCTTACTGATTTTCCCTGAAGTCTGCATTAACATTTAAGCCAGGCATCAACAAAAAATATAATTTTGGTGAGATACTCCCAAAGGGAAATCACATCTAAAAAGGGAAGCAGACCAAAACGCAGATACTGAATCAAACAAATACTCTAGGTTTTGGAAATAAACCAAATGCGGGATACTCACTTAAATGAGAGAAGGGCCCATGAACATAGAGATACACCCTTTCTAATTTGGCTTGTATTTCTAAGAAGGTTTGTGAAAGATACATGGAAAGCATGGGACACAGACTTAGATCTTCTGCGACAGGGTGCAGGAGAACTATCAGATAACTAATGAAGATCAGTCACGTCAACAGATCTGAATTGAAACAGGCACCCAGAACATCTCAAGGAGGACTGGGCAAGCCACTTCCAAGAAGAAGACCAAAGACAGAACTTTATGCCAAAGGGAAGGAAATTAGGCATTTATTAAGAGATTCTACACCCCAGGTTCGCAGTCAAAGTGCTTTACGCATTTGGATGGGCAAAAGTGCCATGCAGGACACTAACTTATATGCCTCTAAGAGACCAGCAAGGTTGTAGAGAAAGACATCTTGCAGCTTCCAAATAAACTGTAAATCACAATGATTGTTCACTTTGTCACAGTGTCACTGTGTTGCCCTGTTAAAGGATGGAGTTTATTCTGACATGATTTTGCACAGAAAGATTACAGCCAGGAGAGGGCGTAAAGTAATACCAGTTGGCTCAAACTGGTAAGTTAACAGGGAGTCGAACCAAGCTTTAGTGAAGTCACTGAAGCAGAAGAATTATTCAACAAAATGAGGAGATGTCCATTAAGCTGAAGGACAACGTAGTCTATAGAAGGTTTAGATGGATTTTCAACTAATTGCCTTTTTAAAAAAAATAAGTTGTGTAGTTTCAGGGGAAGGCCATGACCCACATCCAAATAAACACAGACAGGTACAAATCTTGACTGAAATCTTGTACTGCTAAGGGTTTTGAAGCAGTCTAGTGATTTTCACACACTTCTAAGGTTCCCCAAGCTATCTTGTGAGCTAGAATCTTGGAATTGTCACTTTTTCTACTGCCCACACACACCAGACATACTGTAGGACTTAAAGGAGCTTTTCAATATCTGCCGTTTTTCAGCTGATTGTTCTGTTAGGCATCCACACATGCACACACACATATAGATTCCTGGCTAGCATATACTGTATGATAGCTTCCACACCCTGACCCTAATCTTCATATAATCAACAGCCACACAATGCAATTTAATACAGATAAACAAACTTACAACAGAGCACTGGTAATAATTTCTCTAGGAGTATGATTTCATTGCTTAGACAGTGCATAGAAATACTCTACGTACAAAATAAAACATTACAAAAAGACAGGATAGAAAATGACATACAGAAATGTGGCAATTTGTTATGAAAGAAAGTGGGAGAAAAAGACAGAAACACTCTTTACTGTTTTGGGCAGTATGGTTTATCCTGTTGGTGTAGCCCAGTAAGAAAGTTCTATAACTGCCATGTTTTAAACACATTTCCAGACGAATTACAATATTCATTTTTAATTTTTTATAAATTTTCTAATTTATAAGCGTACGGATGTGAAATCAACTCCAAGCCTTGACCAATCAACTTTGGAGGTGTTATCTCACATGCTGTAAGGAGAGATCTGGTCTCCTGACGTGGCTGTAAGTTATATGGACCAATTGGTCCCGATGGCTGGATCAGAACTAGGATTCCTGGGATCACTTTCATCTTACAATATTTTATTTTGATTTTATTAGAGATGAACATCATCCTTCTGATCTTAAGAAAGTGTTTGGCTGTTTCCAGACAGTGTGTAGTTTCTGTGTATGAAGACTTCATCTGTTCTGCTGCTTTTGCACTCGCACGGTCTGTAGGATTCTTTGGAGGACTTTTGAAGTGATAGTCTGACTAAGGTTATCTATACTACAAACCTACAAGTTGTGTTAGAATTGTGTTGCATGTTAGGTGCTAATTCAGCTCTGCAGTCTTGCTGAGCCCTCAGCATCCTCACTTACAATGCAGAACTTCTGGTCCTGTGTTGTACATTAGAGCTGTGCCTTCTGGATGGACTGCCAAAGAGAATTTGGGGATTGGTTGCATAAAAGGAGGAGTTTGAGGGAGCAAGGAATGAGGTAAGTGAAAAGTGCTTTTACTGGTACCATAGGCAAAAAGGAGAGTTTAAGGCTTGCAGTGCAGGGGGAGCCCCACTACAAGGGTAGTTTTTTTATTTCTCAGAAGTTTAGCATTAAGATTCACACCAGCAACCATGCTGAACACGTGAAGGAAATAGTGCCAATGTGCAGACCCTGACGCATCCTGCAATTTACCTTTTTTTTTTTTTTTAACTTTTTTGAGGTATCACAAGTAATATTTTATTCAGTTGTATTGGCCACAGTGGAAGGCAATGTCCTACCACGCTGTGGCAAAAAAAAAATACTGCATGCAGTACTTTTTTCAGTGCACCACTGCAAGACAGTGGTGTGAAATAATGTCATACGGAGCAAGGCTTTCTTGTCTTGCATTGGCTCAATGCATCAGGCATGAGCAAGATCTTAAAATGACTATAAAATACTGTATAAACAACTTTTTTTGTACTGTGTACATACTTTTTTGTTTACAGTGTCCCCATGACTTTAACACATGTGTATGTCCATTCTTCCTCAGTATGCTACAGCTCCAAAAAAAATACACTGAAGATTACTTTAATAGTTATTTATATACTGTATTATTTTATTATAATTTTTAAATAATATACAAAAAATATTAATAAAAACCTGGCTTTCTTTACTATGGTCATTATCACCAAATCATATTTGTTTAACCACTTTGCAAATTCCCCCATTCTATTCAATCTTCTGTCGACCTAAGGCCAGTGGACAGAGACTGCCATGTTAACAAACATCATTGGGTGCTAGATAAAGTCCCTTTTTGCACTATTGTGGGGCTTCAAATAATTTATTCAACTGCAATAGTTGCAATTAGTTTACTATAAAGTAGTAACCCTATTCAAATAGGGAATTGCCATTCTTCCTTCTTGCCATTCTTACAAAAGTATCTCCTTGAGCCTTGATGTTCATGTGTCCACGGTAAGAGAGACTGTCTACAAATGGAGAAAGTTTAGCACTGTTGCTACTCTCCCTAGGCGTGGTCGTCCTGTAAAAATGACTGCAAGAGCACAGCGCAGAATGCTGCATGAGGTAAAGAAGAATCCCAGAGTGTCAGCTAAAGACCTACAGAAATCTCTGGCACATGCTAACATTTTTGTTGACACATCTACAATAAGGAAAACATTAAACAAGAATGGAGTACATGGGAGGACACCACAGAGGAAGCCATTGCTGTCCAAAAAGAATATTGCAGCACGTTTGAAGTTTGCAAAAGAGCACCTGGATGTTCCACAGCACTACTGGCAAAATATACTGTGGACAGATGAAACCAAGATTGAGTTGTTTGGGAAGAACACACAACACTATGTGTGGAGAAAAAAAGGCACAGCACACCAACATCAAAACCTCATCCCCACTGTAAAACATGGCGGAGGGAGCATCATGGTTTGGGGCTGCTTTGCTGCCTCAGGGCCTGGACGGATTGTTGTCATTGATGGGAAAATGAATTCCAGAGTTTATCAAGACATTTTGCAGGAAAACGTACGACCATCTGTCCGCCAACTGAAGCTCCGCAGAGGATGGGTGATGCAACAGGACAATGACCCAAAGCATACAAGTAATTCAACAAAACAATGGCTGCAACAGCACAGAATACGCCTTCTGGAGTGGCCCAGTCAGAGTCCTGACCTCAACCCGATTGAAATGCTGTGGCATGACCTTAAGAGAGCGCTTCACACCAGACATCCCAAGAATATTGCTACACTGAAACAGTTTTGTGAAGAGGAGTGGTCCAAAATGACTCCAGATCGTTGTGCAGGTCTGATCTGCAACTACAGGAAACATTTGGTTGAGGTTATTGCTGCCGAAGGAGGGTCAACCAGTTATTAAGTCCAAAGGTTCACATACTTTTTCCTCCCTGCACTGTGAATGTTTATATGTTATGTGCAATTAAACCATGGCAACATCTAATGTTTGTGTAGTATTATGTTCAGCAGACTGTGTTCTTCTATTGTTGTGACTTAGATGACGTTCAGAGCACATTTTATGCCCAATTCATGTAAAACTCCACGTAATCCCAAGGGGTTCACATATTTTTTCTTGCAACTGTACTTATATAGGCCAAGTACATATGTTTATGCCCTCATTAGATACATCCACAAAAAAAAAAAAAAATCATACCCTTACTGGCCAAGTGTGCATGTTTATATGGTCATCAGCTACCCTCAATTAGGCATGCATACTCTTATAGGCCACGTGTACATATTTATGTGCTCAGATATCACTGGGGCTGGTCTTCTCTTAAAGAGCCAACCCAGCCTTTCGTCTTTTTCAGCAAAAAAAATATGGGCTTATCTTACAGCCACAATGTGCTCCAAGGTCTAAGTTCCGTCCTCCCAGATACGTAGGATGTAGAATCCAGCATTGGGGTGATGTATAGACTCTGAACAAAGACAAACAACACAAGCCTAGAAGCCTCAGCCCTAGCAGCCACTCTGAGTGGAGGAGACATCTGACTAGTTGCTAGGAACCATTGTTTCCAGGAGCTACTGTTGCTAGGGACTGCAGCTCCAGCATTTATTCTAGTCAGCCCCAGTTCTTCCCAGCCCTCATGCTGGGACTTGTAGTACTACAGCAGCCTTGTACTAGACGGTGGAAGAGGGATATCTGGGGTGGGTACTGGACAGGGCAGGACAGTACAAGAAAGCATTGGTCCCATCATAATAGACCTTGACTCTACTTCTCTTAGAGCTCTCCACTCTGTGCAAGCTCTTACTGGTGAACAGCCTGACTCGACCTGACCTGAAAATCCTGATACTGCTGGCCATTCCGAATTCTCCCACTACTGACCGTGTAGGAGGGGACGGAGCACAGGGCGCATGATTTCCTCTGACCAAGTGGCTCGATTTGGGCACTGACACGCATGACATCAGGTGCTCTGACAGCCGGATGGATGAGGCAGGGAGGCCACACAGGCCCCCTGCAACCCCTCATGCCATGGCTAGCCACAACTTGGTCTTGTAGGTTGGGGCCCAGGCAGCAGAGGCCTGGGCCCCTCATGACACCCAGGCCCCTTACATGTGTATGGGCTTTCCCCACTTGGTGGTGGCCCTGTCTGCTCATAATACTGAAGATTTATGCTTGAACTACACTATTGCCTTTGAGTGTTTCTTTTGCTTTTTATGGCTCTGATGGTATTTAATGGGTAACTCCACTTTCATGGGAAAAAAATTAGCAACTTAAAAAAAAAAAAATGTATGGTATACAATTGCGACTCATGTGATATTGTAATTGAATGTTATTAAAAATTAACTTTCCTTTTCAACCTTCAGTGCTGTATTATTCTATAAAATGCAAAGGAATATGGCTGTCTGGGGGCTTTTCGTACACATATAGTGTACAGAATGCCCCCTAAAAATGTAATTTCCTGCTTGTGCGATTGGCTTACTGATTTTCCCTGAAGTCTGCATTAACATTTAAGCCAGGCATCAACAAAAAATATAATTTTGGTGAGATACTCCCAAAGGGAAATCACATCTAAAAGGGAAGCAGACCAAAACGCAGATACTGAATCAAACAAATACTCTAGGTTTTGGAAATAAACCAAATGCGGGATACTCACTTAAATGAGAGAAGGGCCCATGAACATAGAAATACAAGCCAAATTAGAAAGGGTGTATCTCTAAGAAGGTTTGTGAAAGATACATGGAAAGCATGGGACGACAGGGTGCAGGAGAACTATCAGATAACTAATGAAGATCAGTCACGTCAACAGATCTGAATTGAAACAGGCACCCAGAACATCTCAAGGAGGACTGGGCAAGCCACTTCCAAGAAGAAGACCAAAGACAGAACTTTATGCCAAAGGGAAGGAAATTAGGCATTTATTAAGAGATTCTACACCCCAGGTTCGCAGTCAAAGTGCTTTACGCATTTGGATGGGCAAAAGTGCCATGCAGGACACTAACTTATATGCCTCTAAGAGACCAGCAAGGTTGTAGAGAAAGACATCTTGCAGCTTCCAAATAAACTGTAAATCACAATGATTGTTCACTTTGTCACAGTGTCACTGTGTTGCCCTGTTAAAGGATGGAGTTTATTCTGACATGATTTTGCACAGAAAGATTACAGCCAGGAGAGGGCGTAAAGTAATACCAGTTGGCTCAAACTGGTAAGTTAACAGGGAGTCGAACCAAGCTTTAGTGAAGTCACTGAAGCAGAAGAATTATTCAACAAAATGAGGAGATGTCCATTAAGCTGAAGGACAACGTAGTCTATAGAAGGTTTAGATGGATTTTCAACTAATTGCCTTTTTAAAAAAAATAAGTTGTGTAGTTTCAGGGGAAGGCCATGACCCACATCCAAATAAACACAGACAGGTACAAATCTTGACTGAAATCTTGTACTGCTAAGGGTTTTGAAGCAGTCTAGTGATTTTCACACACTTCTAAGGTTCCCCAAGCTATCTTGTGAGCTAGAATCTTGGAATTGTCACTTTTTCTACTGCCCACACACACCAGACATACTGTAGGACTTAAAGGAGCTTTTCAATATCTGCCGTTTTTCAGCTGATTGTTCTGTTAGGCATCCACACATGCACACACACATATAGATTCCTGGCTAGCATATACTGTATGATAGCTTCCACACCCTGACCCTAATCTTCATATAATCAACAGCCACACAATGCAATTTAATACAGATAAACAAACTTACAACAGAGCACTGGTAATAATTTCTCTAGGAGTATGATTTCATTGCTTAGACAGTGCATAGAAATACTCTACGTACAAAATAAAACATTACAAAAAGACAGGATAGAAAATGACATACAGAAATGTGGCAATTTGTTATGAAAGAAAGTGGGAGAAAAAGACAGAAACACTCTTTACTGTTTTGGGCAGTATGGTTTATCCTGTTGGTGTAGCCCAGTAAGAAAGTTCTATAACTGCCATGTTTTAAACACATTTCCAGACGAATTACAATATTCATTTTTAATTTTTTATAAATTTTCTAATTTATAAGCGTACGGATGTGAAATCAACTCCAAGCCTTGACCAATCAACTTTGGAGGTGTTATCTCACATGCTGTAAGGAGAGATCTGGTCTCCTGACGTGGCTGTAAGTTATATGGACCAATTGGTCCCGATGGCTGGATCAGAACTAGGATTCCTGGGATCACTTTCATCTTACAATATTTTATTTTGATTTTATTAGAGATGAACATCATCCTTCTGATCTTAAGAAAGTGTTTGGCTGTTTCCAGACAGTGTGTAGTTTCTGTGTATGAAGACTTCATCTGTTCTGCTGCTTTTGCACTCGCACGGTCTGTAGGATTCTTTGGAGGACTTTTGAAGTGATAGTCTGACTAAGGTTATCTATACTACAAACCTACAAGTTGTGTTAGAATTGTGTTGCATGTTAGGTGCTAATTCAGCTCTGCAGTCTTGCTGAGCCCTCAGCATCCTCACTTACAATGCAGAACTTCTGGTCCTGTGTTGTACATTAGAGCTGTGCCTTCTGGATGGACTGCCAAAGAGAATTTGGGGATTGGTTGCATAAAAGGAGGAGTTTGAGGGAGCAAGGAATGAGGTAAGTGAAAAGTGCTTTTACTGGTACCATAGGCAAAAAGGAGAGTTTAAGGCTTGCAGTGCAGGGGGAGCCCCACTACAAGGGTAGTTTTTTTATTTCTCAGAAGTTTAGCATTAAGATTCACACCAGCAACCATGCTGAACACGTGAAGGAAATAGTGCCAATGTGCAGACCCTGACGCATCCTGCAATTTACCTTTTTTTTTTTTTTTAACTTTTTTGAGGTATCACAAGTAATATTTTATTCAGTTGTATTGGCCACAGTGGAAGGCAATGTCCTACCACGCTGTGGCAAAAAAAAAATACTGCATGCAGTACTTTTTTCAGTGCACCACTGCAAGACAGTGGTGTGAAATAATGTCATACGGAGCAAGGCTTTCTTGTCTTGCATTGGCTCAATGCATCAGGCATGAGCAAGATCTTAAAATGACTATAAAATACTGTATAAACAACTTTTTTTGTACTGTGTACATACTTTTTTGTTTACAGTGTCCCCATGACTTTAACACATGTGTATGTCCATTCTTCCTCAGTATGCTACAGCTCCAAAAAAAATACACTGAAGATTACTTTAATAGTTATTTATATACTGTATTATTTTATTATAATTTTTAAATAATATACAAAAAATATTAATAAAAACCTGGCTTTCTTTACTATGGTCATTATCACCAAATCATATTTGTTTAACCACTTTGCAAATTCCCCCATTCTATTCAATCTTCTGTCGACCTAAGGCCAGTGGACAGAGACTGCCATGTTAACAAACATCATTGGGTGCTAGATAAAGTCCCTTTTTGCACTATTGTGGGGCTTCAAATAATTTATTCAACTGCAATAGTTGCAATTAGTTTACTATAAAGTAGTAACCCTATTCAAATAGGGAATTGCCATTCTTCCTGAAAATCCTCTTTAAGTATGAGTATGACTAAAAACAACTTCTAACTATACTGTTTTATTTAGTTTGGTGGATACAGTAGTAAGGCATATGTAATGCATATATATGCAACATATACCATGCGTTTGCCATAAGTTCACATTGCCTTGCAATGACAAACAAAAGAAAAGCACAATGTGATGTCAGACTGACCTGTCAGTTTGTTAAATATTAAAAGTCAGCAGCTACAAATATTGTAGCTGCTGACTTTATAGAAACAGATACTAACCAGCTCATGAAGTCCAGCATTGTTCTCACCACAGCTAATTTTTCATTGGGCTTCATCTCTGTTTGCTATCTTTGATTTGGGTTTGCTATCTGTTTGCTATCTTTTGCTATCTTTGATTTGGGAGCCGGCTGTGAGTTCCTGATGTCTCACTTATAGCAAGTCCCCACTGCGCATGCATCAGTCATGGCAGTTCAGTAAGACTGATCCTTCAGCATTCTTGGACCTGTGACGTGTCCAGGAGACTGTGTGTGTGTGTATGTGTGGGAAGGGGGGGTCAAAATTATGTCTTTCACCTAGGTAAGGATTGAATAAGTGGGAGCAGTTGCCTGTCAAAAAAAGTACCCTATTCCGGAGAAAAAAAACGTCAAATGTGTTAGAGCAGTGGATCCCAGCCACTGGGCTGTGGCCCACTGTTGAGTAATGGCCACCCTCCTCCCAGACCTTCAGCCAGCTGCAGATCCCCTAACCTACCACAGTGCCTCCCAACTCCCATAGAGCATCCAACCTCCTATAATTGCCCACAGTACCTCTCAATTCTTCTTAGTGCCAGTAAGACCTCAGCCCCCACAGTGTTCCCCAACCTCCCACAGTGCTACGCAACCTCTCACAATGCCCCCAGCCTACTGTAAAGCCTTCACCCCTTAGTGCCCTCAACCTCCAATAGTGTCTTCCAATGTCCCACAAAGCCTCCTAGCCTCTTCAGTGCTCTACAGTCTTCCATAGTTCCCCTGCAAATCCCCCAGCCTCCTGGAGAAACCTTAGCCTCTCCAGAAATCTAATTGTCTGCAAATTCCCCCTTCACCCTCCAGGACTTCCATCCATTGAGCAACACCTAGCCTAATCCAGAGCCCTCCATCATTTCAATACATTTTTTACATTCCTGTACAGGTATTATGTGGGTACAAATGTGTTTACTGTAGGGGCATAGAAGGTTTTGGAAGAAGTTACCAGGCTCTGGTCTCAATAAGGTTGGAAGCCTCTGTGTGAAAGGCTAATGGAAGGAAGATGTCCATTTTAACAGGTCCCAAAAGCCCATAAACACTAGCCTTATGTGCATCTATATAAAGACTGCATCCAGTGACAAAGTTTATTCAGAATGCCTTAGGAAATCATTTCAACAGTGCTAAAGGGAATTGTGCCCTTCCTTGTGTATGCCCTCATAACATGCAGTACAAATAGCTTTGTGCTAAACCCAGTTACAATAGAAGACAAAGACATTTATTTCCCCGGCATCAGCACTTTTAGAATTTCAAAATTGAGGAAGGGTTATGCCAGTTGTCAAAGCTGGACATGGTTTTGAAGCCAAGGATTACAGCCAGGAGAATGTAAACAGCGAGGCATTGCAGATGGTGAGGGAGTAAATAGTTGGAGAGATTCGGAGAAAGGAAACCCCCAGTTTTCACTTGATGAAAAAATGATTCATCATATGTAATGGGCATTAAAGTATTTTTTAAAAAATCCTAACTAAACAACATTTGGTTTGCTGGGACGTTGTGTATCATTTTCAATTGCCATTTTTTTTTTTTCATAAAGTAGTTCTTTTCACTTTTTCCAGCCTGTTTCCAGCCACTTGTCTACAAGCATGCATTTCAGCAATTCATTAGAGGACCATGTCCCTGCAATGTGTGTTAAAACAGACAATTGTAGGCTCCATCAGATGCTTGTGTGGAAACAGGAGCACAATTGGGAAACAAGAACACAGCAATGTATTGCTATAAAATAAAATGCTTGAACCTAGAACTTTCATGACTGGATCACCAGGTATTTCTTCAATGAAAACTGAGGATTTAAAATATTGAAAACGTCATGTAAAAGGTTTTATGAGCTTTTAAAGTATGTTAAAGGGTATTAAAGAACAAAAATTAATATATTTCAGCTTATTGGCCCACAGATATGGTAGCTGCATTTGTTTTCTTTGTTCAGGCTTTTTTCTCTTATTGTCATCTGGTGATTTGGCCAGTGAGACACTTCCTGTCCTAGGGTGACAACACTCACTGTACTGTATCTATGGAGGGCCAACATTGTCGATCTAGGCTGCTCTTTTGACAAGAAGTACAAACACTTTACCCTCTCCTCCAAACCCTTAACATAGTAGGGAGGTGTTCTGTAGATTGTTTGAGATTTCAGTCCTGTGTACTGGAAATTACAAGGACATTGGCTTTCTGGCCTCTGTGCAGAAGTTCCTGTAATAAAGACTGCTTACCACTGCTATCTGTCCTTGTGCAGGTTGACTGGTCTTGCATCTGCACCCCCCAGCCCATAGTTTTCTGCAGACAGCTTGTAGTGGGAGGACCTCTTGGGCCCCTCCCACAGCTCCTCCCTCTATACATGCTAGGTGCAACACAGCAATGATGTCACTGCCACTTTTACATGATAATACTTGGGTTTACTAAATAATCTGGTGCACAAAACTGATTTATTTGGCTATTAAGGGATTTGTTCTTGGCAGGGGTGGACTGACCATTTGGAAACTCGGGCACTGCCCGAGGGCCCGGGGTCAGTAGGGGGCCCCTTGAGATGCCCCTGGTACCTTTTTCATAGGCTTTTTTGAGTTTGGGTAAGGACACAGGGGCCCCATGATCCCCTATTGCCCGGGGGCCCCATGAGTTGTCAGTCCGCCCCTGGTTCTTGGTGTTCAGCTTTAACATCTCCTGTCTAAAAAACACTACAGCCTGAAAAAGCGAATAGTAAAAAAAAATTAGAGCAAGGCTTACCTTTCCTATCCTCGCTGCCTGCTGCAAAATGATAGGGACGCATTAGAATCTGTAATTTTACTGTGCAAGATTTAATGTCGTGATACGCACTGTCAATAATTAACTGATTATAATTGTTTACTGAGTCTTTCTTATCTTTTTATCCTCATTAGGATTACAGAAAACAGATTATGTGGCACTTAAAAGATTAGTAAAACAACCATGTTTAAGTAGTAAATGTGGATTTGGATGAAAGTCTGATTTTACATGCTGCATCAACCTTTGCTATAATATAATGAAAACATTGCATCCCAGGTAGTAAACACAGCTGCTTTTCATAAACGCTGAAAAGTGTGTAGAGAACATGCTGCTATGCTGAGCACAATATGCGACTCTTAGTAAAAATATGCTATCCTTATAACTAAATATTTTCCTTTACATTAGCCAAACATTTGTACCACATGCCATGATAGCAGGGTCATAATATGTGTTATGGGAACCCAAAGAAATATATCTGAAGGCAATGTCTCTAGTGATAAAGGGACATTATCGTTTCGAAAAAACACATAGACCTGTCTTCAGTTACCTGAGGAAGCTTCCAAAACCTTGTCATTATGGTCGAATCCAAGGCCAAACTTAAACTAGTCATACATTAGTAGATTTCATACCAAAGTTTTTATGAATATTCATGGCAAGATTATCAGTACATTAAATAACTTGATGAAATGTTTGAAAGTACTTCAAAATTTTGTTTGCTTTTGTAGCAAGTAAATTACCGGTAGTAAACCGCCCAGTAATGCTATTACTAGTCTGCAGCTAGAAGGAGCTGTAATGATTTATAGTGTGAATTCAGGAGACTAACAACAAACAAGCTAATATTAAACTCAGAATGAGCAAGTGAGCACATGTGTTTTCTCTTCTCCTCTTGATACAGATTAGTCACACTTGGTTTATGCTCAGTTTAGTGTTTTGCTCAGTTTATCTTTGTTCAGTTTAGTGTTTATAATGACATTCACTTTCTCTGTTTAGTATCATATATGTTAGTAATTGTAACCCTCTAACACAAATTTATATGCTTCTTCATGTGGCCTGCGCTGTCACTATAAATAAAGTAATTAGTCTGATTAATTTCTGTTTGACATATTCAGATCAGAATAAGCAAGTGAGCAAGTATTTTCTGTTCTCCTCTTGATACAGATACCGCAGGCTGCATCTTTGTTTTACCTCACACTCAGATCACTGATAATCTTGTAACATTTTTAACATTCGACTTTGGAAGAAGTGGTCATTACTGAACAAAAACACATTCAAAATTTGTTAATTTGAGGAAAATGGTCCATCCTGCTCCTTTGAATTTTCTTATCACTGCGGTCCAAAACATTTTTGACTGAACTTCTGCTAGTGTATGGTCAGATTTAGGCTACATGCGCATATTGAGGCATAAAAACACACCTAGCATAAAATCCTGGTGTTTTTGTGTGCCTGGGGTACTGTGTGTGGTACATACAGCTGGCCATAAAACTGAATGGCTATATGTGGCTGTGCTCGAGTAAAGTGCATCGACATAAACATTTGCGAATTATGCATTTCTCTAAATGCAGAACTTCCACATTTGTGGAAATACATCATACACATGTGCATGTGTTTACCTGAGTACTGCAACGTACATCCATCCACTTCTATAGCCAGCTGTATGCACCATAGCCTGCTATTGTTTAACACTTATTCCAGAATAATCCCTTTTATTTGTATCCCCTTTTTCCATAATATAATATTTTTTAAAAACATCACTAAAATCTGTTAAAACCCTCTTTGCTTTCTTTAGTATTTATAGATGTTGGTGTAAATTAAAGCCTAAATTTAGTTAAATTTAAAACAAACCAAAAAACAAAATCAGCACACGGGATGTACTGTTACATCATGTGAAGTGTCCATTGGCTGGCTGGTTTCTTAGTTGAAATCTGAAGTTCTCTGCTCCCCATACCCCTGACCCCTGCAGCCGTAATCCTCCAGTGCTGAAGAGATTATTACAGTCGCTGGACTTGTTACAGCCACTTGCTAAAAGTGCTGTCATGCCTGCAATTTCCACCATCCTCCTTTATTCATAGAGGCTGTGGAGAATGGGCAGATGGATAAGGCCTCATGCAGCTATGGGAACATTTAACATATTCCTATAGCTGCAGCCACGCCCGCCGTCACCCCTCTGACAGATAGAATGGGGAGAGGTTTCACCTGTACTATCTGTCAGATTTGAAAACAGTGCGGACTTCTGTGAATGAATGAACTGCAAGTCCTGACAGCCGTAGCAGCCCTAGGCTTGTAGTTTTCAGTGAACTACCATGGCACTGTGGAGCGTCGTGGTACTTCATTGAAGCTTCCTGTTAGAATATCTGCTTGGCCGTACATCCTATACTACAAGCAGATATT
Source organism: Staurois parvus (assembly GCF_062004578.1). Taxonomy (NCBI): domain Eukaryota; kingdom Metazoa; phylum Chordata; class Amphibia; order Anura; family Ranidae; genus Staurois; species Staurois parvus. The sequence continues at coordinate 12,489,124 of NW_028318078.1, read as the reverse complement.
CTGACAGGTCTGCAGGAGACCTGCATGGTATCAGCGATCTACTGATCACTGGTTCAATGCTTTCCAGGCTCCTGTGGACAAAAATAATAAATGCACATTTCTTTTATTTTTTTTGATCAAAAGGTAAACTTATCCTTTAACAACTCACCTAAACTGCGTTTTTTCAATCCAGTGTAGCAGAGTTTAGCAGCATTTGGACATTTATTTATTTTATAGTCTAGAGTTTTAATTTATTCTAGCTTTTGAAATGAATAAACGCTGAAGTGCTAAATGTAGCTAGCGTTTAGGCGCGTTTAGATGTGTTTAGCAACGTCAACTGTTTTTTCTGGCAGAACTCTGCTGCTCCTGGACGCACTGGCAGTGTTTTTTTTCCCCTGTCTCTAAACTCTCCTGCCCCTTAAAGCTGCTAAAAGCCTTTGTGTGCATGGACAAAGGCTAACATGCAGGGGAGTTTAGAGTCAGGAAAAAACAAACGTCAGATGCCCCTAGGAGCAGCTGTAAAAACGTCCATTGTGCATGAGGCCTAAAAGGTCCACCTCCTCTATTCATAGATTTGTTGTCGATGATGGAAGCTATAGTACAGCTTCTACTAGTGGAGGGGGCAGAATGGATGGGCATAGTTGGCACGCTGGACAAATGACTATGAAAGGTCCAGTTAATCATATTAACCCCTGTAATATTAGAAGATTACCACTTTGGGGGTAGCGGGGAGGCAGAGGACTTCGAATTTCAACTAAGAGACCAACCAGCAGCATAAATGAACACTTCATATTGAATAAGTATTGTCCATTATGTTGATTGTTTTTTTTGTTTTTTTAAATAAACTTAGGCTTTAACATTCTTTCGATAATATGATCCCATTTTAATGTTTGTGTATTTGCAGCCTGCAATGGTCACATGACTACTATTATCTTACCGCTGCCAATAGTAGCTTTCAGCTGGCACGCTGTAGCCCCATGCACCTGCTCTAAGATTTAAATATAGACAGCACATCTCACACTCGTTGAAATAGCAGCTGCATACTTTTCTGGCTCTATCATTTAAGTATACAGCGGAATACTTTTTATACAGTTAAATATTGCAATGTGCATGCAAATTTACGTTAAGCAAATGTACTTAAAGGGTTAATCAAATCAAAGGTGGTATTCCAGTTAAAGATGGAGCCTTGTGTGCTTAAAGTGATTCTGAAGATAAAGTTATACTTACCTGCTCTGTGCAATAGTTTTACACAGACCAGTCCTCAACCTTCTCTTCTACGGTCCATAGACACACACAGTGTGGCTCACCCCGCCCCCGCTCCCTCCTCACTGGCTATGATTGACATCAGTGGGAGCCAATTGGCTCATGTTGATGTCTCTGAGCCAATGAAGAGAGAGAGAGAGATTTGAGAAAGCCGCTGATCTCTTTCACATCGCTGGATAGAGATCAAGTTCAGGTAAGTATGGAGAGAGGAGTGAGCATTGAAGATTTATTACCTTCATGCTTCTACAACCACTGTAACTGAAACCAGTCGTAAGAAAAAAAACAGAGACTGCCATGTTTGATCTTTTGAAAATGCTAGTTGCCTGGCTGTATCTGATTTCAATGCATTCTTAATTAGTGACTCCTAGCAGGCATAAACTGGATCTAACTCTAGCTTTCTCTGTAGCTGCACTGTTCTTTATTAGTTATACCGCATGTTCTGTATAAATCCCACAGAAGGCCAGCAGGAAATGGAATCCTTTGTATTTCCCTTATCAGAGATTTCCTTCATTATATATATTGCGTGGCACTTTACAGAGCACATAAAGTGCCACATTTATATCAGTCCCTGTTACCACACAGGGCTGGATCTAGTGCAGTGCTGGGGTGGGCTTTACCCTCCCCAGATTTCAGTGGTGCCCCACTAGGGACAGTGACATTGGTGCCACGTTGGTATGGCAACACAGTGCTCTGCCCTACCCACTGCACCACATCATTTGTTTCTATGGTGCGGAGGGTTATGTGGACCAGGACCATCATTTGTTGCTATTTTTGAAGTGGGGGCTCTGTTGTGATGGGGGGACTCTGTTGGGATGGGGAAGACACTCTGTTGTGATGGGGGGGACCCTATTGCGATAGAGGACTCTGTTGTGATGGGGGGGACTCCAATGGGAAGATGGGATTCTAATAGGACAGAGGCGACTCTGATTGGAAGGATGTGATGTAAATGGAGGAGTGTGAAGTAAAGGGGGCTGACTCAGAAGTAATGGGTGGAAGCTGATGTGAATGGGGAACGCTGATGTGAAGGGGGAGCTCCCCATATGGCACAGGAGTGGACAACATTATCATCTAGTGCAGATGTCAGTGTGCTTCGGACCAATAAACACAGTTCAAGACTGGGGTGTCTCAGGATTTTGCATACTTTTTTAAGGGCGCCATGAATACAAAAAAGGTTGAGAAACGCTGGCCTAATACATTTGCTTTTCATTGCAGCCACATAGAAATGTAGGCAGTCGCCTTAGGGCTCCCCTATGGGGGGGGGGGGGGGGGGGCAGCAAAAATTTGAATCCCCAGCCACTTGCTGGGGTTTCAGATTTCTAAAGGGAGTCTCTAGCGGTCTGCAGGTCCTGGTGCCGGAAGTTCTGTGTCTGCTGCCACCTGCACTCACACAGGATTGGCTGAATAATGTGAACATAGCCCTGGAGGCTGCTGAGCTTGGTTGTGAGTGGAAGGGGGGAGGCTCGCCCCCAGTATACATTCACCTTGTCGGCAGTTGGGATGGAGATCGGGGCTGGGGGATGGTGAGCAGGCAGATCACCCTTCTCTTTACTGCCTGTCTGCTGACCGGACTGCGGGGGCTCAGAATGGTGAGTGCCAAGTTGTGTATGGTGGAAGAGGGGGGGGGGGGGTGAACACCAGCTTGGTACAGAGCATGTCCCAGCATCTGCTCTTCTGAACTTCTCCTCACCTAGATCTGGAACCCTCCTCTGTGTCTTCCAGTACCTGCCACTCGGGGGGTGGGAGAGCAGCTCAGGAAACTGTGATCAGGTAAGGGGAAGGAAAGGGAATGTGGAGATGTTAAATAGCATTTCTACTGACCACCAGTGTGTATGGGGGAGGGTAGAATGGCACTGCCACTGACCACCAATGTTGGGGGGGGTTTGTCACCATAGTTAACCATAAAGCCACAGGGTTATTAATGTGGCCATGAGTGCTGGGTGTCATTGATGTGGCCATGGAAAGACACTGACACCAATGCTGAGGGTTATTATTGAGGCCACTCATGCCAATGCAAAGGTTTATTATTGCGACCACTAACACTAATGCTGGGGTTTATTATTCCAGCCACTGACACCAATGCTGGGAGTTATTATTGTGGCCACCTACATCAGTGCTGGGGGTTATTATTGCAGCCACTGATGCCAAAGTCAGGGATTTTCATTGCAGCCACTGACACCATAGTTGGGGGTTTTATTGCTGGCATTCAACCCAATTCTGAGGGTAATTATGGCAACCACTGACACCAATGCTGGGGTTTAATATTCCAGTCACTGACACTAATCCTGGGGTTTATTATTGTGGCCACTGACACCAATGTTGGAGGTTACTATTACAGCCACTGAAAACACAGACGGTGGTTATTATTGCAGCACCTGACACCCATGCTGAGGGTTAATATTGCAGCCATTGACACCATAGTTGGGGTTATTATTGCAGCCACTGACACCTTAGTTGGGAGTTATTAGTGCTGCCACTGACACCATAGTTGGGGGTTATTTTTGCAGCCACTGACACCGTAATTGGCCTTTTGACACTGATGTTGGGAGTTAATAACGTGGCCATGGAAACTGGTGCTGGGGGTTATTATTGCAGCCACTGAACCACTATAGTTTAATGGAGCACAAATAAAGTGTATGCCATATTGGGGTGAGGGTTGCATTGTGGGGGGGAGGGGAGAGGAGTGGCGGGAAGACGGTTGAGGGGGCACCAAAATGCCTGCGTAGACAAAAATCCTTGTACTGGCCCTGGATATCGGGAACAAAGAGAAGGAAGGGTAAAATGATAATGTGTTGACCTTATACCCCCTTGATTTATTTTGCTGCACCCCCAGTTTAGATATATCCAGCCCTGTTGCCCCGCACACTCTTAGGTTAACCACCAAACAGCAAGTTTTTGGATCACGGGGGCAAACTGGAGTACCTGGAGGGAATAAAGTTGCCCTAGTTTTACACAAAAAAAGATGTGGCCCTGTGCATTGTACTGTAGCACTAACCCCTTAGGAGTTGCTGAGTTATTTTCAGGCTCCCTGTCATTCTGGACCCCTTCTCTAAAAGCCCATCCCCTGCTGACACCTCAAGTGCTTTGCCCAGAGTAAATTAACACCAGAAAGTAAACTCACACACTGATTAGAGTAAACTGGTTTATATTAAACTTCAATGCAAACTAGTTGAACAGTACAGACTGGTATCGATACCTGGAAGGGCAATAATTACTCTTAGCAACTCTAAGCAAAGAAGTAACACATATAGCAGAAGTTCAATCAATGTTGGCAGGCCTGCTTTCAGAAATTAACCCAATGCCTCCGACCTGAGGTGGTAACAACCCCAGTGAGCAATGAGCAACTAGCAACAATGAGACTAGCTCACTTTAGGCCCCCAGAGTCTGGCAGCAAGGTTTAAATCTAAGGTGAGAGAGCTCTTTGACCAGGGTAGTCATTGTCCCTTTAATTGCTGTAAGGACTCTTCTGAATGCTCGCTGGGGCCCAGTTGGTGCACAAATAAACAGGATTGTAGGTGATGTAAGTGATAGTTCCTGACAGAATTGATAATTGATACAAAGAAGAATAGAATTAAAGACAAAGACTTTCTCTTTAAATTACACTTGACTTGTGTGTTGTCTCTAATGCGCTGGGAAAAGAGCAACAAATAAAGTGTTAAAGGGCTTGTTGGCAAAAGGGACTCTGGGATGCGATGACCAATGGCAATGGTGACAGAAGTTCCTTTAGGAGGATAGGACAATGGTTCAGGGAGCACTGATGTGGTCTGACCTGCAGGAGGCATACACTGTGGTCAGGTCTGATGATTCAACCATACTGAAAATGTGTTCAAAAATAGCAGCTATGGGAACTAGGCCCAACATGTGTTAACTGAATGCAATGTCCACAACTATGTGCAGGTAAAGTAGCAGGTATGAGGAGAACATCAGTGTTCTCTCCCTTCTCACTTCCTGTCCAGTCTCCCAGGCTTCTGTATATATCTGCACCTGCCAACATGCCAGCACTCCTGGGAAAAGTAGTCCTCTGGTACACTGCTTCCCATTAAAGTCCTGTGATTCAGCATACAAGATTCATGGGGCTGCTCTGCAGAATGTTAGTGCCACTGAATTTGTGGACACTGCTATCTCTTGTTGTTTTAACAACCTGCAGCTGACATTACAGCAAGATTGTTACAGTACCTTAAGCAGGCCATACATGGGTCGAATTCCAAACGATTTTTCGATCGAAAATCGAAAACGTTGTTCGTTCTGTGATCCGATGGTGCCACCAATGATTTTGAAAATAGGTTGTTTTTCATCAATTTTCCAACCTGCCCGCTAAAGGAAATGGGGAGGAACCATGAAAATCGGTCGGTGCCATTGTCCAACTAACAGAGCGTAAATCGGTCGATTATTCTTAGATCCGATTGTTGAACGCAAAATCATTTGGAAATCGACCCTTAGCCAAAACATTCATTCTAGGTTTTTATTGCTGTCTGAGTCACCATTGAAGACATACCCATCTTGTTTGTTCATTGACACCAGAACAGAAAGTGACACTGAATTCAACATTTTACAGTTGTCACCAGAACAGAAAGTGCGTGAAAATTTTCCACTCAGGACACCTGTTCTACTGACACGTCTCTAGGGCAAAAAGTAAAAGTAAATCTCAATAGGACAGAAACATCCAAAAAAAAACTGATATCAGTTCTAGGACAGCTAAAGGAACCACGACATTTGGAGGGGCACAAAGCTTTCAACACACCCAGAAGTGTGTTTGATGCTAACAATTCTTAGTATTTAAGCTTTTTAACTCAGCACCCTTTTCAGAGGGGCAGATGTTTGGTCCCCAAGCCGGAGTAAATGCACATGGAAGCCAAGGAATGCAACTCAAAGTTCCAAAAAGGTAGCAATGGGACCTGAATCTCACAACCAAACCCAGTACAGCAGTACCTTACAGAGGGATGTATAGTGAACAGTCTCAATACTGTAGAAGACATGTTAGCAGGTTTGCAATACCCAACAGCATCTGGCAAAGGAGGTGACGGTAGGCAGAGTGGTGACAAAGGAACCTGAGAGGCAGAAGGAAGGAGGTCCAAGGTAGCAGCTGAGGTGTAAGATCCCTACACTGTCCCTCCTCCACTGGAACCTTTTCCTATACTAGACACACTGACTCTCACCAGCAGGTTCTTGTCCCTGACTTAGCCATTTTTTAAATGTATGCCAACAGCAGTGGGACAGTGCTATTTATTAGCACTGCCCTCACTAAAGATGGTCGTCAAGGTCATCCAGCACAGCAGTGTCTAATTGTATGGCTGCTCCTGTGATGACCCCTACCCCTTTCCTCCCCCATCCTCTCTGCATAGTGGCTATCATAACAGCGCCACCAGTGCACGGGGGCTTAAATTCATCTGCCTACACCCTGGAACCCCAGTGCTGTAGAATCTAGTATATTGCAATAAAGCTGAACTCCAGGTATGATCTTTATTGCATATGTACATTGGTCCATCTTGGCACAGTGTAAGCATATCTTATATCTGTTGGCCACTGAGGAATTTGAAAATCACTGCATTGGTTCTGTGTAAGTGGCTTTCCCTTTGCACACTGACCACAAGAGGTCACCCTGCTTAGCATTGCAAACATTCATAGAATGAGTTGTTAGAAATTCTGTATATAGGCGTACCGTGGTTTTCGAACGCTTCAGTTAATGTAATTTTGGGTTTACAAATGAAAATCCATTGAAAATAATGCCTCTGCTTACTCATTTTTTCTGCAATACGAATGGATTAATTGGTTTTCAATGCGTTTACAAATTTTTTTTAATCATGTCCTTATACAGTATTTATGCCTTTAAAGTGCACTTTATAAAGAGTTTTGAACAGATAAGACTTTTTTTTACTTTTTTTGACCTCCGGAATGCATTAATTGGTTTTCAATGCATTCCTATGGGAAACTGCATTTCGGTTTTCGAATTCTTTGCAATACGAAAAGTCCCGCAGAACACATTAAATTCGTAAACCGAGGTACGCCTGTATAGCCCTACAGACAGTGCACAGTCCACAGGTGTTTATCTGCTGCTTCTCTGTTAGCAGGAAACTTTATTCTATCAGAGAAGACATAGAGTTTAAACATAGATGCAGCTACAGACTTATAAACATTGCCATCTACTGGTTAAAGAATATATCTCTACTGAATTCTGAAGTAGTTGTTGCAGAAAGAATACATGAACATTGCATTCCAACACTTGTATTTTTTTTTTCAATGAATACAGTACAAGGCATTCTCTGATTGGACAAGATGGAGAGTAGGGGTGATAACATCACAATCTCTGCCAATTACTGGTACACCTTGTATTCATTGATAAAAATGAATTCTATCTCTTAGATTGTAAGCTCCAAGGAGCAGGGCCCTCCTAATCCTCTTGTACTGCTGTATTGTTTCCCATTATATTGTAAAATGCTGAGCAAACTGTTGGAGCTATATCAATCCTGTATAATAATAATAATGAATGGCGAAACTGCCGAGCAAGTGGCCTACTATGCTTTGGTCAGTGTGCAGAAGGGGAAGCTGCTCGCACAGGACCCTGAAGATTGTGGCTCTCACTGTAGTAATGATGACTACTATGGTGATTTTCAGCTTCGCCAGTGCCCCATTAGGTTTGAGATATGCATACTCATATTGTGCCAAGCTGGATCAATGTAAATATGTAGTAAGGGCTCATGTATACAGCAGCTGATAACTCACATTTAGGAGCTGTTCAGCGTTTTTTTCAACAGCCCCTGAACTCACCCTAATGTTTTCCTATGTGTCCATGTACACATCTTTGTTTACAGTTGTTTACAGGCATTTGAGTTTACAGTCGTTTTTTTGAATGCAGAAAACTTGCGTTTAGCAGTTGATTTTATCAGTGTTTCAAATGCAAAACACTTGTAAACGTGGCACAAAGCGACTAAACGCGGCAAATCACGTTTATAAGCGTTTGCATTTGAAATTTTTTTTTTAACTCTTCCAGTTCCAGATGCCGTCCAGAGCCTTTTTTCATCATGAAAAATGCATGCAAAGCCTTTTCAAGGTACTCAAATGGACAAAACACTGAACACAGGATGTTCCAACCAAGCTTGTCACACATTGTAATGACCAATTCACACCTCAGACCTCTTCCACCCTTGGAAACAAAAGATATGTTAATGACCATTCACACCTCAAATTCCTCATGAAGACCCCCTGGCAGGTGGCCTTAATGACTCACTCCAGATACCTTTCCCACCCTTGGAAACAAAAGAAATATTAATGAGCAACTCACACCTGAGCTAATCTCAACACATACTGCTCTCTCTGCTTCTACTCTCTGTATTTCTCTGAAACAGTCTGAAATAGTTATTAATTTACCACTTTTCAGTGCATTCTGGACATTTGGGAGGTTCTCCTGTGCTTATCTTTAAAAAATGCTTCTAAATGCAAACGTGCATAAATGCGCTATGTAAATGTAGCTAAACAGACGTTTTTTAACCTACGTTTTCCAGCAGTCAGTTTCCATCTTTTAGAAGTGTCCCGTGTACATGGGGCCTAAAGAACACTCCTGGAGTTCAGCTTTAAGGATGCACATAGCCAACGATATATTCATTCATGAATAAAAACTATTTGAAGTAAACCTGTTTGGCGTAATTATGGAGTTTATGTCTAGCAGCCCCTTAACAAAGCTTTACTGTAAATAAATGTTTCATAGTTCACAGAGCTAAGCAAATACATACTCCATTTGCTGCAGATGAAGGTGAATCTGGTAAATCCAATACTTTCCTGCTGCATGCCGATTTGCTGATTCTCTGAGTTCACTTGTGTCGATCTACAGTGAAACTCAGAATCCATTAATCCTGATTTGGCATGGTTCAATTGAACTGACTTGTGTATATAGTAGGGATTCAGTAAATCGAGATTTGCCTCAGCTGCTCTGATTTGCCTGATTTTTTGCAAATTGCTAAACAGTTGTCTTAGCTCTAATCTCGGCCTTATTTGTCAATGTGTCTAAATGAAGAACCTTCCTTTTTACCCCTATCAACAAATATTTTTTTTCTTTCATTGTCCTAGTGCAGGATGCAGAATAAAATGATCAGAACCTTGCTGAAAAATGGAATGAGGAGCAGTTCTTCCTTTACACTCTATGATAAATAGAAAATTCTATCTGGGGTCTGGGAGTTTAGATACAAAAATTAGCAGTTTAACAGTCCACATTTTCATCCTAATAGCATTCACTTTGGACACATATCAAAGGAGTTCAGTAAATGTGCAAATGTTTGCATATACAACAATCTACCATAACTTTATGACCACACAACTAATATTGAGTAGGTCCTCCTTTTGCCACCAAAACAGCCCTGACCCATTGAGGCATGGATGTAAGTAGACCTATGAGGGTATGCTGTGGTATCTGGCACCAAGCCACCAGTAGTAGATCCTTTAAGTCCTGCAAGTTACATGGTGGGGGCTCCACTGATCAGACTTTTCCAGCACTTTCCACAGATGCTCAATTGCATTGAGATCTGGAGAATTTGGAGGCAAAGTCAACACCTCAAACTTGTTATGTTCTTTAAAACATTCTTGAACCATTTTTGCACTGTGGCAGGGCACATTATCCTGTTGAAAAAGGCCACTGCCAACAGGAAATGCTGTTTTCATGAAGGGGTGTACTTGGCCAGCAACAATGTTCAGGTAGGTGGTATGTGTCAAAATATCATCCACATGAATGGTAGGACCCAAGGTTTCCCAGCAGAACATAGCCAAAGCATCATACCTTCACCGGCTTGCCTTTTTCTCATAGTGCATCCTGGTGCCATCTCTTCCCCAGGTAAGCAACGAGCACTCACCCAGCCATCCACAGGATGTAAAAGAAAATCTGATTCATCAGACCAGGTCACCTTTTTCCATTGCTCCATGATCCAGTTCTGATGCTCATGTACCCATTGTAGGCAATTTTGGCTGTAGACATGGGTCAGCACCCTGACCGATCAGTGCTCCTCCATAAAGCGGATTACACAGAATACTCTTAGATAGGATGTATATGGCTTGATTACCCATCCCCTACCTCCTCCAAGGACTGGTCATCTCCCGGAAATGTAGGTAGGGGGCGGATAATCAAGCCATGTATAGTCTGATCCAAGAGGATCCTGTGTAATCCGCTGTGTGGAGGAGTGTTCCACTTACAGGAGCGAGGAGAGCACAGAGAGTCTACACACCTTCCCAGCTCTCTCCTTGCTGACAATTCTGTCCAGACGTGCTGCAGGTGTGGGTACTATGTTCACGGGGGGGTGGCTGGGGGGGCACAACTGAAATCTTGGGGCATGCAGCCCACTCTAGCAGCACCCCCTTAGGTCCAGCCATGTACAAACAGGTACCCCTCTAGGGAGGTCACCTGTAGGTAGGTGCCTACAGTGCTTAATGAAAAATACACCCCCGGCTGTCCTGGGTCTCTCTCTCCTCATTGGTTGAGACACAGCAGCGGGAGCCATTGGCTCTCACTGCTTGCAGTCACAGCCAGTGAGCCAATGATAGGAGAGTGGGTGGTGGGGCTGAGCCACAGTTCTATGTGTCCTATGGATGCATAGAGCAGGGCTTGGGAGTGAGCACGTACCAGTAACCCCATAGCAAGAGGCTTGCTATTGGGGACCAGTGGTCAATGGGGAGGAACTAGGAGAACAGGCGGGGAACTCGAGAAGAAGAGGATTGAGGCTGCTCTATGAAAAACCATTGCACAGAGCGGGTAAGTAAAGCATGTTTGTTATTTGAAAAAAAACAAAGCTTTAATATCACTTTAACCTGTCAGTGGTTATAAAATTATAGCTGATCTGTGTATTTCCCACCAACTGTCAGTTGCCATTGTAACGAGATAATCAAACTTATTCACTTAACCTGTCAGTGGTCATAAAGTTATGGCCAATTGGTATATATCATGTCAGTAATTCCTAAAGGTATGTGTATCCACATGAAGTATTTACTGTCTAGCAGTCCTGTAGCTAATGATCACATATCATATTCATATTTTCAATTGCTGGCCATAAAAATGCCATACATTGTAACTGCACCATTAGTGTACAGTTATTCATAGCTAATAAGCTAACCTACCAATATATTATATGATCCCTACCTGTACCTTAGTATTTTATGCATGTACATCTTTGTTTCGTTAATTGCATATCATAATATTATATAATTTCCTTTCCAATCTTAGTGTGTGAATGTGTGATCCACATAGCATCTCTTTTCTGAATTAATATTAGCAAGTGTGGATATGCGTCATTCTATCAAGAAATGACAGCTTGTATACACTCACTTGACACCTTTATAACTCATTGCACCACTAATGTAAATGTATGAGAAAGTGACTGACAATTGGCAGACCAATGATTTTAGGTCTTTAAACACTCCTACGGTGCTGCTGGCCAGCAATCTGGCCACTAGACATACAGTTACACCTGATCCTACTTCCCAGTGGCTCCAAGTTTTAATTTAGCCTCAGGCTTGGCCATGTTTCGGATGCTGATAAATTTAGTGGGGGATTAAGGAGCCCAAAAGCCATGAGAGGCCCTTAAAAGGAGATTTAGGGCGGGAGAGAGAGAGAGTTAAGCAAAGCATCTTGACTTGCCTTGAATGGTGATCCAGTACGGAGATTCACTGAAGAAGCAGCTCGCACTGTGATTTTGGAGAGAGATGCACATCTTTTGCATTGAAACTTTTCTCCTTATTCTAACGCTTTCTAAATGTTCCTATTTATTCGGAAACCCTTAAAGCTGATGTATGTTATTCTTTAGGAGCCTTAAACACTTATAGAGTTAGACACCTTATGGTATGTCAAATGTGGTGGAACTAAAAAATTCCAGCATATGCCACCAACTTCTAAACTCAGATCCCAAAAGGGCTGGTCTGAGAGCACATTTTAGCTGATGAATTCCCCCTATGACCTTTCTCTTCCTCTTATAATCTTTTAATAATAAAACATCAGATATGCACAGATACTATATTACATAAGTAGCGGTAGCAGTACTTAAAGATTATTAACAATATTCAACAGGAGATTTTAAAGCATTTGCACCTTGCGAGTGCCAGCATTCTGGCGCAAGTCAGCATTCCTTACTGTTTGCACCTGTTGCGGTTAGCGGGTTTCTCTTTGCAAAAGTGAAAACTGCAAGACTTAACCAATGCGGCTAACAACAGATTAATCTATCAGTTACCACTTAGCAAATACTGTACGGCTGCTCATAACTGACATATTTGGTAAGCCACTTCAGAAGGATTCCATGATGACTTTGAAAGTCTATTCATTTCTGAGCGTGCATGGTTTTATTGAATTCCGATGTATCTAGTTTGGGTATATACCTAAATAGAGGCTACTATAAGTCCTAAATGAGGAACTGTTGAAGCGTTACAGCTTTCTAACTGCTGGTCTGTACAATATAGATGATATAAGCATTGTTTTGCAAGTTGCATTCCATGGAGTCACAAAATCTAGGAGTCTAGGCCATGTGTTTTGGGCCTTCCAGCTCAAGGTTGGGACTTTAGATTGCTGAACACTGGTGGTATTGTGGATGACTGTTCCTCTACAACAGTGTTTCTCAACTCCAGTCCTCATGGACCCCCAACAGGTCATGTTTTCAGGATTTCCCTCAGATGAAACAGCTGTGGTAATTACTAAGGCAGTGAAACTGATCAAATCACCTGTGCAAAATAATGGAAATCCTGAAAACATGACTTGTTGGGGGTCCATGAGGACTGGAGTTGAGAAACACTGCTCTACAAAGACCCAATCTCACAAATCCCTAGAGCCTGGTTATATAACCCAAGGTGTCACTTTGAGGGGATACATGGGACCAAATATCTGAAGGGTCAAGAAACATGTTGCTTCCCTGCACATTTTTAGAGGTCAGTATCCCTACACATGGCAGCTTGTCCAGTGTAGTTTGTCTCCAGAGGACATGGCAGGAAAATTTTCTCTACATCAGTCACTCCAGTGTGATCTCACGCTACTTGGCATATTTCCTGTTGTGTTTTTTTTACTATATTGCAGGCTCTTCAGAGCAAATTCTCCACATGGACGACTCTCCTGGGAATTTTCTCACCTATAGCAGTATTTCCACATATCATGCTCTTAACAAGACATTATGGGAATTATTTCCTAAAACTGGAGAGTGCAAAATCTGGTGCAGCTCTGCATAGAAACCAATAATCTTCCAGGTTTTATTGCCAAAGCTAAATTAAATAAGCTGAAGTTAGAAGCTGATTGGTTACACAACTGCACCAGAGTGCTCCAGTTTTAGTAAATCTGAACTGGTCAAACTTTGCTTCATAGTTGGCCCTGTAGACACCTTCCCACCTGACATTCCTTCAACTAAAAATTAGCAGGAGGCAGGCAGAAAATTGTCAGCTGAACAGAAGCTGAAAGCCACTGGCTTTGACTGTTATAATACAATAGCCACGGTGGTATAGCGTGGAGAGAAGAATCTGTTGGAATTTTTGCAGGCTGAATGAAAAAAATCCAAGTGTGTATGGCCAACCTAAGCTTTATCTTGAGCGAATGAGAGCAGGGAGATCAGAATCTCGTAATTTCAGGGTCCTAATATGTTAAAAATCAAGTGTTTCAGGACAGGAAAAGTAGGAACCATTTTAAAGGGTAAGTTTACAAAAATGAACAAACTCCAAATATCATGGTCAACCCTCCAGATCCCGCTGCATATAGTGGCTGTGATGCCCAAGCTGTAGGTATGGCAGTCTGTACACTGTACACTGCAAAGCACAGAGTGAGCATCCATCATAATGCTTGCAATGGCAAGTGCTCTTTGGTCAGGGTGATTATGTGGCTATGCTGAGCAATGAGAAGTGCTTCTTTCTTCTGGGATACCTTAATGGAAGATAACCTCATATGTGCCTTTTAGTGGTCAGCACTGTCACCTGGTTGCACTGACCAATGAGCACTTGCCATTGCAAGCATTATGATGGATACTCACTCCAGGGCTGTGCATTGAGATGCCACAATGGCAGCACGGGGCACCCTGGCCACTATGTGCAATAAGGTCTGGAGGGGTGGCCAGAATATGTAGAGCAGAGGCAGGCTGACAACTCAAAGGGCCCCCGGCAATAGGAGATCATGGGGCCCCCCCTGTGTCCACACTTAAGGGGCCTGCATGGAAGTTCCTGGCTTCTTTCTGTAGAAGCCACTGGGCACTACCAGGTGTAGGATGGCTGCCGGAAGTGTGAAAAATATTGGGTGTGGTTTTTGGAGACTCTAGGTAGTGCCCGCTGGTTACATACAGTGATACAATAAAGATGCCTGATGATTGAGGGGTTAATTGCCTTGTGCGGCTGTTCGGCTCCCACTCAGCCCTTCCTGACAGGGTTGCAAACCTCCCAAAACTTTTTTTTTACTGAAAAAACAGAAAATCTACTGGCAGAATGCATTTTTTAGTGAGAACATGAAGTATAGCAGAAACTCCTATTAGAAACTGAGGGGGAAGGGGGAGAGAGAGGGGGGGAGGGAGAGAGAGGGAGGGGAAAAGAGAAAAGGGCAGAGAGTGAGGGAGAAAGGGGAGGGGAGAGAGAATGTGAGATGAGAGGGGGGGAGGGGGGGTGAAAGAGGGAGAAGGGGTTGAGGGTGTGTGTGAGAGAGGGGGTGGTGAGAGAAGGGGGTGAGAGAGAGAGAGGGTTGAGAGACAGAGGGAGGTGAAGGGGGGTGAGAGAGAGGGTGAGAGTGGGGGGTTGTGAGAGAGGGGAGTGAGAGTCAAAGAGAGGGGTGAGAGACGGGGGTGAGTGAGAGAGAGGGGAAGTGAGAGACAGAGAGGTGGTAAGAGATTGAGAGGGGGGCAAGAGAGAGGGAGGTGAGAAGGGGTGAGTGAGAGAGGGGGGGAGAGAGGGAGGGGTGCTACCCTTCCCCCATACTACACTAGGAGACCCCCCCAGCCCCCCTGTATAATGTTCTACAATGTTCATATGCCTGTAATGTACCTGGATCCTATCAGCAGGCTTCCCTGATCACTACATTAGCTGTGGTGAAGGACTCAGCGTATTGTCATGTAATCTAATATCACATACTCCTCTCACCTTCCCGCTGCCTGCCAGCTCCATCACCATATAACGAGGCCAGGTCACAGCCCAGGACCCTGACCACCTCCGACACTACATCACACCTGAGCTACTTCCGGCATCAGGTTGGGTGCCACCATCACCTCCTCCTCCGCTCTCCTTACAGCAGTCCCTTGCTCGTCCTGCCTCCTCTTCCGCTCCCACTCTGGGCTCCCCTAACCCCTCTGCCAGGCCCCACTCCAAACCACATTCCTGTCTGGATAATGTGTCCTAGTTTCAGGGGGACTCATAATTCAGACCAAGTTAAATAAACCGCAACCTGTATGTGAAGCCTCTCATGGGGCACCCTACTGACCCCGGGCACTCGGGCACTGCCTGAATGGTCAGTTGCCCCTGGTGTGGAGTTAATTTGCTTTTTAATTTTTCATGAAAAGGTGAACTTACCCTTTAAATAGAAGCCCGATTTTCTTAGTAGCCATTTTGATGCACTGAGTCATCTTTCCTCTGCATTAAATAACTGACCTCTACTTGCTTGTGTTCATTTTTTTTTAATTTTTTTAAATCTGCCATGGCTTTGTGCTAGTATTGCAGCTGTTCTAGAGCTGGGAGGTTTGGTGGCAGGCTGCTAATTGGCCGCTGTTCTAAGAGTAATGAATTTTACAGCATGTCATAGAATGCTTCTAATTAAAAATACAACTCTCCTGCACATATTGGCCTCACCGGCTCCAGGCACAAGCTCCCATATAATGGACACGGAGCCTAACGCTGAAACCTGGGCTCTAACATTCTTGTGATTTGCTATTTTCTAGTCCTGTTGTTATGGATGATGCTGTGACATGCAAACAGAAGTAGTGAGATGCAAATGATCCTTCCAAGTGCATTTCTTTTATCCGTCCTTCATTCTGATCTGTTTGGAAACTTGTGATGACATTTTGAGGGAAAGGATTCATCCCCAAATGCTAATTTGTATTGTTTCCTAATAACTTCCTTTTCTAATTCTCCAAGAAGGAAAACAACAATTTCTGGGAGGTAAATAAATGTGCATCCAGGGGCGGACTGACCATTCGAGCAGTGGGCACTGCCCGAGGGCCCAGGGTCAGTAGGGGGCCCAAGAAATGCCCCTGGTACCTTTTTATAGGCTTTTTTGGGTGTGCTTTGAGTGTGGGCAAGCACACAGGGGCCCCATGATCCCCTATTGCCCGGGGGCCCCATGAGTTGTCAGTCCACCCCTGTTTGCACCTGTAAATCTGTGACAAACCTCAGCAATTTAAACCGAGAATATAATGAAAACAAATATTATCTGATGTATACTGACAGCTTAAAGTGGGCCTGTGGTCATCCTATGGATGTTCAAGTGTTCTCATATTTCTAACAAGCAGTAAGTGCTTGCTTACACATGTATTGCCCTCTGAAGAGTGATCTGCAGTGGATCACTTTGCGAAAGCCTTTTGACAGGGGGTGAAGGAGTGATATGTTGCCTCCTCGCCACCTGTTTTAACCCCTAAAATTCTGCACCACTATGCTTCAACTGCATTTCACTTGAATGGGTCGTATGCAATGGGCTGAACTACCCTCTGAACATGACAGGGGGTATCATTTTTGCTGAGCCGCGAAGCCCTTCTGGCTGTCTAAGCTTAAGGGAGGAGAGGGCCTCAAAATGTGGCTATACTGTCTGTTTTTACCACCCCCAAACTACAAGTGTGGATTTAGCCTTAACCGCTTAAGAACCGCCCTATAGCAGATATTCTGCTACAGGGCGGCACCTGTGCGCAGAATCACGTATATATACGTGATTTTGCATTTCCGGGTTTACACTGAGCATCTCCGATGGGGAGGAAGATTGTTTCGTTTACAAACAATCTTCCTCCCTGTCAGCTTGAGCACACTGCTCGGGATGGCTGTGCACAGTACAGCTATCCCGATCAGTGTGCTTAAAGTGAAGAACACATCCCCCGCCCCCTAGTAAAACACTCCCAGCACACAGTTAACCCTTTTATTGCCCCTCACATTCCTGCCCAGTGTCAGTGCTTTTTTTTTTTTTTTAGCACTGATCACTGTATTGGTGTCACTGAGGTGTCAGTGACACCAGGTTAGTACCCCCCCCCCAGTGTCAGAATGTTTACCACAGTCCCTCAGTCCTGCAGTCCCGCTAAAAGTTGCTGATCATCGTCATTACTAGTAGAAAAAGAAAATCATATTATCTATACCACCATTTGTAAAGGCTATAACTTTCACGTAAACCAATTTACATGTATTGGGATTTTTTTTTTTAGCAAAGACATGTAGCAGAATAAATTTTGGCCTAAATTTATGGCGAAATTTTATTTTTTCAAATTTTTTACTGTACATGTTTAATTGCAAAAAGTGCAAAATATTGTTTTTTTTTTCTCAAAATTGTAGGTCTTTTTTTGCTTATAGTGCAAAAAACAAACAAACGCACAGGCGATCAAATACCACCAAAAGAAAGCTCAATTTGTGGGGAAAAAAAAGACGTAAATTTAATTTGGGTGCAGTGTTGCACGATCGCGCAATTGTCCGTTAAAGTAACACAGCTCCATAACACAGAAAATGGCCTGGTCATGAAGGGAGGTAAATCCTCAGGAGGGCAAGTGGTTAAAATTTTTGTAAACACATGAAGTGACATGAAATATGAACCAAGCATATCTTTATATAGTGTGTACTTGTCTGCATCCAAAGTGTCATTTCTGTCTGCTGCCTTGTTCCTACAAGTTTTCCAGACACCAAGAGTTAAAAAAGGTGAAAAGGGAGAGAGCCCCAGCGCACAGCCTGTGATTGACAGCCTCAGCTCTGTTCCTGTGTGCTCTGAAGGAGGGAGTGTCCTTTCTCTCCAATCAGCTCTCAGCTCTCCTCACTGAGCTCTGCAGAGTGTAATTTCAGCTCCAAGCCCCCTGTTTTCTGGGAGCTCAGGCAAGCTGTATAAATTCTTCACTTTGAAAGGCTGTAGATGAGACTGCAGGTACAACTTATGTCAGAGGATTTGTTTAATCTCTGTGTATCACCTAAGGTTTCTCGTCTCATTGGGTATACATAAAGACTTACAACCACTATAATAGGCTTTACCTCTGTAGCATGTAAATTTAAAATAAAATTAAATAGTGTAAATAAAAGTTAAACTTGACCCAAATGTTTCTGTACATCTTCCGTGAATTGTGTGCCGACATGCACTCAGTTCTGTGGTTGCATTGTGAATAGACGCAGCAGGTCACAGGCAAAAGGTACAGAGTGAATGACAGTGGCTGTATACTATGTGATTGCTGTGACTAATCACAATATATAAAAACAGGCTACAGCTAGCAGCCATGTGTCACTTACTGGATGGGAAAAGGGAAGCATAGTTTGCTCTCAAAAACTGATCAGTGCATGAAAGTAAAGCACCAGCAGTTCATACCAGTTAAACTGAGTATAGTGCCAGCAGTATTAAAATCAACCCCCCTTCCCCGCTGTCCCTTACCTCTCTATTGCACATGTCAGTCTCATCCATCTCTGATGTGACTTGTATATTAACCCCTCACCTATCCAATCCTGCACATCTGTACAACCCCCTTCTACTATGTGTGACCTGCACATTAACCCTTTCACGTTATGATCCTTCTGTGTATGATCTGTACATTTAATGTACCTAGTGCACTAATTTCTTTATTTAAAAAAAATATGTTTCTTTATTTAAAAAAAAATTGTGGCAAAAAATCAGATCACCTTGGGGTGATCAAAAAGGGGTAATGTCAGGGGTTTTCATACAGTCCTGGCATTTTATACAGTATGTTATATTGTAGCCTCCCTGGCGGTATTCCTGAGTGTAGCTCGGGGTAAAGTTTCAGTACCACAACCGGTAACCCCGAGCTACACTCGGGCTTACCATGCGGCGCTGCTCCGGGATCTGTTCTTCACTTACCTTGTCCTGCACTCCCGCGATGTCCCTCCTGTAGCGTCTCCTGTAATGTCCTACGGCCGATGCCAGCATCTGTCTTCTGGGTTCCGTTGCCTGCGACGTTGGGACGTACGGGGGACAGAATGGCGGGAAATTTGAAAATGACAAAAAGTGACATTCACTAAATACACTAAAATTACATAGTAAAACATTACTGTATCAAACCATTTCACATACATTTTGTCCCTAGTGCTTTGTCCTGTGCCCTGCCTGCATTTTTACTGTTCTTTCTGCCTGGAAACTGAGAAATGTCCATGGCGTCCAAACAGCGTCCTTTTAGGTCAAAAGCGGTTTTAGACCAGCTAGAGAACAGCGATAGTAAATCAGAACTACTTGCAGAATTGAGTGATAATGATTCGTGGGGAAATTCGTCATCAGACACTGAAAACGATTTTGCAACTTTGCTCAGTGATGTGCGAACTTGGTGATATATTTCAAATATCAGTGTTTTTGGTTTGATTATATTATTGAATTAAATTTAGTATTATTATATTATTTTTTATGATTATTTATTCAATTATAATTTATGATTTCCTGTTTCAAATTTTATCATACCCGGGATGTTTACTAGACTCTTGTTCAGACAGATTTCAGTGAGTTATTCCTAAAAATTACAGGCCTACAATAAAGAAAATACATATTTCCATGCAAAAAATGTACTGCTTTGAGCACAGAAATATGGACATAATCAGACCACTAGGGAGGTTAAAACATATGTATCACCCTACTGCAATGTCAGCCGCAGTATGCTAAAACAGACACAAGATGGCAGTGTCCTGAAACTCAGTGACACACACACTCTGGTAAAAGCTCTATGGATCTAACCAGATGAGCTGTAGGACGTTGTTAGAAGGCTGCTAATTGGGGGACTACATTTTTCCCAAAACAGCTGGTGTGTAGGCAGAGGCATACAAATTTGGAAGCCCAGGAACAGGAAGTGAGAGAGGGAGAAGCAAGGCTCTGGGGGAGAAGCACATCAGAGCCAGACAGCAAGCCACTGGAGTCCACTTCTGCTGTGCACCCGAGTGGAGGAACAACCATACAGCCCAGCACCATCCCAGAGGGAGAGGCAGGCTGCTGAGAGAGAGAACCACTCTGCCCAGCATCACCAGCCAAGGAGGGACGGAACCACTGCCAAGGTATAGACGTGCTGCATCACAGACCAAAGTGTTCCAGAGCAACTGAAAGCGATCTTCCATGCTGAGGGATCACTGTCGCAGCTTCACTGGGTCTGGTAAGAGGGACTGTTGGCTGTTACCCACTACTGTACTCAGGGACTGAGCGCTTAGGAACTGCTGCTCTGCCTTTCTTTAGCTCTAATAATGCCTAGATAACATATTTACGGCTGCAACGAGCTCCATCATACCAGCCGGTGAAGATCAAGAATTAAAGCCTACCCCTTCCCATAACCATACTTACCCAAGGCCCAGCTGTTGCTATTCAAAGTGCTGCTCTACCATCTCCCATTCTTTTGAGTGCACTCAAAACTGTTAGGGAACTGTTATCCCTTTAGATATTTGTTAGAGTACAGTAGTGCTTATTATTATTGATTTACCTTTTCACGTGTTGATTTTTCTGCTGTTGATATAGAGCTGCTTACATAGAGATATATTTGTCTTACCTTCATTACCAGAGGACAGTTTTACTTTGCCTAGCAAGGTGCACTTAAATAGCCATTTATGCAAGCTCTTAATTACAGTCTAACAGTGTCTACCACTAAGCAGGTGTCAAGGTCCTACCTTTTCCCAGAGGTTATGTTACTCCATGTGCTGGCATCCATCTTGGATTTCTGCTGAGCATGGTGGGAATCTTTTATGCCTTCAGGTCTCTGAGGTCCATCCCCCAGAGGGGTGTGGCTGAGTACATATAAGCCTGTGATCCTCACATGCTCTTTGCACTTGTGTCTTGTGTCTTTGTCTTGCTACAGCTCTGTGTATACGCTCGTGACTCGTCTGGTATTTGTCTCGGCTTGTGACTAAGACCATTCTCTGTGTTTTCCTTTGATCTGACCTTCCGTTGCTGAACCTGGCCCGTGACCTGTTATTCTCTGTCTACTGTTCTGTACCGTTTTGTCCCGTTGTTGTCGACCCGGCTTGCCTGACTATTGTCATTCTCACCAGCTACACGCCATTGGCGGCGGCCATTACCGCAGCCGGGGTGTCTCGGGGGGCCGTGACCTGGTACCTGGCTGCGTCAAGTCCATCCCCACCATCAGGGGCCCTGGTGAAGGGCAGCCTGGGACTTAGACTCCGCGCCCTGAGGGACTTCGGTCTGTTGGTGGTGGTTGTCGTCAGCCAGTGCGTTACCCTGCCACTAGGCCTACCTGTCCGTTCCACAGCCCTGCCCCGACATTACACAAGTGCCATGAACCCTGACGGTGCAGGTACGCCTTCGCTTCCAATGTTGGTCGCCAGACTGGATCAACAGGATCTCCTGTTGGATCAGTTCGCTCAGGCGTTGCAAACTCTGCTTGCACGCACTGCGCACCTTACTCCTGGTGTTATTAGGCCGGTTGTCACTCCGGTGGTCGCTCCCGCTGCTGTTCCGCTTGTTGCGCCCGCGGCGCCCAGTGGTATGACTAGTTCAGCCCCTCTTCCACAGCGCTTTGGGGGTGAGCCGAGTCAGTGTCGTGGATTTCTCAACCAGGTGGGGATTTACTTCGAATTAATACCCCACGCTTTTCCGACTGAGAGGTCAAAGGTGGGTTTCCTAATATCGCTACTCTCAGACAAGGCCTTGGCCTGGGCGAATCCCTTATGGGAGAGGAATGACCCAGTGATTCACGAGTTTTCCGGTTTTGTCGATGCCTTCCGTAGGGTATTCGACGTACCGGCTCGCTCCACCTCGGCTGCCAAGCTGCTCATGTCTATGCATCAGGGTTCACGGACCGTTGCCAAGTACGCCATAGAGTTTTGTACCCTGGCAGCAGAGGTGGGTTGGAACAATGAGGCTCTGGTGGCTGCGTTTTCTCAGGGTCTTTCTGATGCATTGAAGGACGAGATCGCAGCCAAGGAATTGCCTGTGGAGCTGGAAGCACTAATTTCCTTCCTGATCCTGATTGATACCAGGCTCAGGGAGAGGCCTTCACTCAAGGCCTTCCAATCGACTGGCACCTGCGTTTTCTGTCCCACCCGTTCCTCCCTCTCCTCCCACGCCTCCTGGGGATAGATTGTCTGGTGGTGAGCCCATGCAGCTGGGGTTTGCTTACCTTTCCGAGGGAGAGCGGGCCGCTCGGCGTCGGGAGGGTCGCTGCCTGTACTGTGGCCTTGGTGGGCACTTTCGGCAGTCCTGTTCGGTCCGTCCGGGAAACGCTCGCACCTGAGATCCTGTCGGGGACAGATCTTGGGTGGAGTCTCCTCGTCCCCGGCGTTCCGTAGAGATAAGCAACTGATCACCATTGTCCTCTCTTGGGCGGAGGGCTCGGTGACGGCCCAGGCGTTGGTAGATTCTGGGGCCGACGGGTTGTTTATGGACAGCTCGTTTGGTGCCCAGCACTCCATTCCCCTGCAGGCTCGAGTTACCCCATTGGTTCTCGAGGCGATAGATGGCAGGCCCCTGCAACCACCGCAGGTTACCCACGAGACTATGCCAGTTGAAGTAGCTATTGGGGCTGTTCACAGGGAGTTGGCCTGTTTCCAGGTGATTTCTTCTCCGCACTATTCGGTGGTTTTGGGGTATCCCTGGCTCCAAATGCACAATCCAACCTTCAATTGGCAAAAAGCCGAGATTCTCTCGTGGTCTCCACAGTGTGGGTCCGGATGCATCCGTGGGCCGGTTAAGGTGTTGTGTGCCTCCTCGGACTCTGCGTTGCCCACTGATTATGGGGAGTACCAGGACGTGTTTGATAAGGTACGCGCTGGTGCCTTACCTGCTCATCGTCCTTACGACTGCGCCATATCCTTGCAACCCGGTGCCACTCCTCCGCGTGGCAGGGTGTATCCTCTCTCGGTTGCGGAGAATAAGGCCATGGAGGAGTACGTTGCGGATGCGCTTTCCCGGGGGCACATTCATAAGTCTACTTCCCCAGCAGGAGCGGGCTTTTTCTTTGTAAAGAAGAAGGGTGGTGAATTGAGGCCTTGCATTGATTATAGGGGTCTCAATCGAATCACCACTAAGAATGCCTACCCGATTCCCTTGATTACTGAGTTGTTCGACCGCCTTAAGGGGGCAACAGTCTTTACCAAACTTGACCTTAGGGCGGCGTACAACCTCGTACGGATCAAACAGGGGGATGAGTGGAAGACCGCGTTTAACACCAGAACCGGTCACTACGAATACTTGGTGATGCCCTTCGGGTTGTGTAACGCGCCCGCAGTTTTTCAGGAATTCATAAATGATGTCCTTCGTGACTTGTTGCAGCAGTGCGTGGTAGTTTACTTGGATGACATCCTGGTTTACTCTGCCTCCATGGAGTCCCATATCCAGGATGTCAAGCAGGTGCTGCAACGATTACGTGAGAACGAACTTTTTTGTAAACTTGAGAAGTGCGAATTCCATCGATCCCAAGTTGCCTTTTTAGGCTACATCATTTCTGCGGAGGGATTCTCCATGGACCCTCAGAAGGTTTCGGCGGTTCTGCAGTGGCCTCGTCCCAATGGTCTTCGGTCCATTCAGCGCTTTTTGGGTTTTGCCAACTACTATCGGAAGTTCATCAGGAACTTCTCCACGCTGGCAAAGCCTCTCTCAGACCTAACCAAGAAGGGCAGTAATCCTCACGAGAGGCCATCGTAGCTTTCGAGGCTCTGAAATCTGCCTTCGCTTCGGCTCCGATACTGTCTCATCCCAATCCTGGTGTCAGAAATGGACTCAGCACTGGTGGTGGGACTCACCTGCCGCGTGGGCTGCAGTACCAGGGCTGACCAGCGGGTGCTCTCAGCAGCCAGAAGCTCACTCCAGGCAATCTGCCAACACCTGGGGCTGATTGCAGGGGGTGTATTTAAGGAATGGCCAGACCTGTGATCAGGGCCTTGGTGTATGTTTTCCCATGAGCCCCTGTACCTGGTATCCTGTGTTCCTGCCTCGTTGCTGACCCTGCTTGATCCTGACCTCTGCTGACCGTCTCCTGTTGAACCCCTGGCTTGCCTGACCATCCTTCTGCCTGATCCCCTGTACCATGCTGTCCGTGAGTTACTGAACCCGGCTTGTGACCCTGACTATTCTCTGCCTGCTCCCCCTGTACCACGCTGCCCGCACGATACCGACCCGGCTAGTCTGACCTCGCCTACTCCTGACAGTCGCCCAGCCATCCCGCTCGGATCGGGATCTGTCATCCCATCCATCCCGCTCGGATCGGGATCTGTCATCCCATCCATCCCGCTCGGATCGGGATCTGTCATCCCATCCATCCAGCTCGGATCGGGATCTGTCATCCCCTTCACAGCAGGCTCAACCCGGGCACATACCCTCAGCGGGACCCCTCTGCCACCGCGGGGGGTGCCCAGGAACGCGACCTGGTTTCAGTCTTGCACCAAGTCCATCCCCACCATCAGGGGCCCTGGTGAAAAGGCAGACTGGGACTTAGACTCCGCGTCCTGGGAAACCTCGTGCCGTGGACCACTAGAGATCCCGTTGGGCGGAGCCTGACAGTACCTTGCGGCCTTGCCTGACCAATCCACCTCTCCAGCCCTGACTACGCCTGTGTTCCTGAAGCCTGCTACTTCCCTGTGTCAGTCCACACATTTCTGGTCACACCCGGATCCCTAACACCTGGATTGCCCTTCGTCCTTGAGGTTGATGCATCCGAGACGGGAATAGGCGCTCTCCTGTCTCAACGTCGGTCGCCCGATGGACCCCTACTTCCCTGTGGGTTCTACTCCAGGAAGCTTTCCTCTGCAGAGTGCAACTACCAGATTGGAGATAGGGAGTTGTTGGCAATCATTCTGGCTCTCAAGGAGTGGAGGCACCTGGTCGAGGGCTCCGCGGTTCCGGTCCTCATTCTTACCGATCATAAGAACCTGACTTATCTTTCGGAGGCCAAAAGATTAACACCCCGTCAGGCCAGATGGGCCTTGTTCTTGTCGCGGTTCAACTATGTGGTCTCCTATTTGCCTGGTTCCAAGAATGTCAGGGCTGATGCATTATCGCGGCAATACTGAGTTGTCCAGGGAGGACTCTGAGCCAACCTCGGTCATACCTCCGGATCAGATCCTGGCTGCCATTCGCACCAGTCTGACTTCTCCCCTTGGGGAGCAGATTTTGGCGGCTCAAACTGACGCTCCTCCCGAGAGACCGGATGGTAGATGTTTTGTACCCGAGGGGTTGCGCACCCGTCTGCTGCGTACCTACCATAACTCCAAAACTTCTGGGCATCCGGGGAGGAACCAGTTGTCTTGGGTCGTCTCTCGGTTGTTCTGGTGGCCAACTCTCCGTGCCGACATCGCCTCTTATGTAGCGGCATGTTCGATCTGTGCCCAGAATAAATCTCCACGGCATCTTCCAATGGGTCTTCTGCAACCCATTCCCAATGGGGAGCGTCCTTGGTCACACCTGGGCATGGACTTTATTGTAGACCTCCCTGTGTCTCGGGGTCATACGGTCATTCTCATGGTTGTCGATAGTTTTTCCAAAATGTGCCATTGTATTCCACTCAGGAAATTACCAACAGCGCAAGAACTGGCCACGGTCTTTTCCAGGGAGATTTTTCGCCTGCATGGGTTCCCAAGGTGATGGTCTCGGACCGCGGGAGTCAGTTCGTGTCCAGATTCTGGCGTGCCTTCTGCTCCCAGTTGAGTATTAGTCTCTCCTTTTCTTCAGCCTACCACCCGCAGTCCAATGGGGCTGCGGAGCGTTCCAATCAGGCCTTAGAACAATTCCTTCGGTGTTATATCTCGGACCATCAGGACGATTGGGCCGATCTCCTGCCTTGGGCAGAGTTTGCCAGGAACTCAGCGGTCAACTCCTCCTCCGGGATGTCTCCCTTCATGGCCAACTATGGGTACCAACCTGCGGTATTACCTGAGAGGTTCTCACCACAGGACATTCCGGCTGTGGAGAACCATCTCGCTGCCCTGCGTTCTTCATGGGGGCAGATCCAGAGGGCTTTGAGGGACTCGGCTCAGCGTCAGAAGTTCCAGGCTGATCGCAGACGGTTGCCCGCTCCTTCATACCAGGTCGGCGATCGGTTGTGGTTGTCTACTCGTAACCTCAATCTTCGGGTGCCCACACCCAAACTAGCTCCCCGTTTTGTCGGTCCTTTTCGCATTCTCCGCAAGGTGAATCCGGTGGCCTATGCCCTTGCCCTTCCACCTGGGATGCGGATCTCCAATATCTTTCATGTATCACTGTTGAAACCTCTGATCTGCAATCGCTTTTACTACCTCTCTGCCTCGGCCCCGTCCCATTCGGGTTGACGGTCATGAGGAGTATGAGGTGGGCCGGATCCTTGACTCTCGATTGGTGCGCGGTCGATTACAGTTCCTGGTTCATTGGCGCGGTTATGGTCCCGAGGAGCGTTCCTGGGTTCCTTCCGCGGATGTCCATGCTCCTGCCCTCCTCCGCGCTTTTCATACCCGCTTTCCTCAGAAACCTTTTGTTGAGCCGCGGAGGGGGAGGGGTCCTTGAGGGGGAGGTACTGTCAAGGTCCTACCTTTTCCCAGAGGTTATCTTACTCCATGTGCTGGCATCCATCTTGGATTTCTGCTGAGCATGGTGGGAATCTTTTATGCCTTCAGGTCTCTGAGGTCCATCCCCCAGAGGGGTGTGGCTGAGTACATATAAGCCTGTGATCCGCACATGCTCTTTGCACTTGTGTCTTTGTCTTGCTACAGCTCTGTGTATACGCTCGTGACTCTTCTGGTATTTGACTCGGCTTGTGACTAAGACCATTCTCTGTGTTTTCCTTCGATCTGACCTTCTGTTGCTGAACCCGGCCCGTGACCTGTTATTCTCTGTCTACTGTTCTGTACCGTTTTGTCCCGTTGTTGTCGACCCGGCTTGCCTGACTACGCTATTGTCATTCTCACCAGCTACACGCCATTGGCGGCGGCCATTACCGCAGCCGGGGTGTCTCGGGGGGGCCGTGACCTGGTACCTGGCTGCGTCAAGTCCATCCCCACCATCAGGGGCCCTGGTGAAGGGCAGCCTGGGACTTAGACTCCGCGCCCTGAGGGTCTTCGGTCTGTTGGTGGTGGTTTTCGTCAGCCAGTGCGTTACCCTGCCACTAGGCCTACCTGTCCGTTCCACAGCCCTGCCCTGACAGCAGGTGTGTGTCCAATTTTTGCCTATGTCCTAGGTAAAGGTACTATACACTGGTGTTGTAATTTTGTGTTTTGTAGTGATTTATTGAACTAGGTGTCCCTGAGGGGCTGAGGGTGTTCTTGGAGTCGAGACGCAGAACAGGGAACCCAAACTTAGCAAGCGGCTCCTTTGAGGGTAACGCTACACATAAATTAGGGGAACTTTTTTTTACATTTTTGTTGTTTTATTTATTGTAAAAATTAAAAAAACAGTGGTTGTTAACTGCTTGCCGCCCGGCCGGGCGAACATCTCGTCCCTCCGGGAGGGCGTCATATGACCTCCTTCCGGGATTGTGCTTTGCCTGATTGGCAGCTGGCTCCGGCTCTCAGAACTAGCACTGAATGAGGGAATATGGACGAAAAAATGAGTATTTATCTAGGACCACATTAACGTGCACTAAACAAAAGTGCAGGACAGAGGGAGAAACCAAATCCCATAACATACAGTTTGCAGTGCCCCACAATCACCACTAGACGTCAGCATACATCAAAACAATAGTAACCTGATGCAGTTCAATAGCTGTGATTCAGAGGATCGCAGCTATTCTCTGGTCATTCACAGTTTGACACTCACTAGATCAGTGGAGAACTGTTCAGCTCTTCACTGGAGATCTGTGTTCTCCCTCCAGATTCTCCAGCCCAGAGCTGGAGAATCGGAGGGACCGCAAACTAAGCAGCGATAATTTACCTCTGTTTAGTAAACTGATCTTTTACTGTAATCTCGCAAGATTGTAGTAAAATCAGACGTTTTCCACCATTTGTGGACTGTTCGCCAGTGTTTAGAGAACCTTCTCACTTCGTTCGGAGAACTGCTTCATAAAAGGCAGGAGAACTGTGTTCTCCGGGAATGCCGGAGAACTGAGCAGCGATCATTTATCGCTGGTTCATAAACGGACACCTTAGCTTGTAAACACACGAGGAGGGGGCAGTATAAAGGTTGTGCTTAATGGCAAACATACATTGTGTTAGTCTACCAGCTAAGAGGATCATTTCATTAGGGATTAATGGATGTCAGTATGAAGTCTTCATCAGGAATGACTGGAATTAGGTTCTTAAAAGTGGTAATCAAGCCAAAATCAAAAATTAAATATATTGAAGCTTAACAATAATTAAATGTAGTGATTGCATTTGTTTTTTTGGGGGGTTTTTAGGCTTTTTCCCCTCAGTTTTCACTTAGCGATTTGCCATTAACACACCTTCTGTATTAGAGTCCCCCCACTCTGAATGAAGGAGCACAGGGGGCACAGCAGACAGCAGCCTTGTTAATCTGGGGTAGCAGGTGTTCCAAGAGGGTTGTGAAGTGTTAAAAATGTTCTACTGTGTTCATGCTCTGAGGTTAATCAGGTCAACAATGTTTTTGTGTCAAAGCTACTTATTACAATGTAGAACAGTTGCACTGTGTCCTTAAGTTGCCCTTCTGAGCTGGTGGTTCCCTAGAAGGAAGTGTTAACGCTGCTGGTCAGGTTCTCCTGCTCTTTTCAGGAAGGTTACTGCCCCCTGCAGGTTATACCATATAAATAGGTGCTCATTAGTCCCCTAAGAGTGTCACCTTGAGAAATACTGCCAAGATGTAGCCGTTATGATGTTGGTCTGAAGCACCCCTTGGGGGAATCTAGTCAGGGTTTCCAGTGGGATCTGGAACCTGTTTTGCTTGGTGAATATTAATGTTACTTTACATTATAAGCAAAGAAGCTTAGAGTATTAGTGCGCCTCTGCTAAAAAAAAATTCTGTAAATACAAAACATTACAATTTAGAAAAGCGATAGACTGGCACATATTACACACCACAAATGCTACCTACTTCCTAGTGAATAAGCATGAACCGTATATGCAACAAGTATACTAAACATCTACTTAACTTGGGCCTTTCGTTGATGGAATCTTCTTATGGTTCCTTCCTTCGTAGAGTCCTGCAAGAAAACTGATTTCTACGAAGTCTCAAAACCACTGTGTCCTTTGTTCGTTATCATACGGCTTGTTCAAAGTACTCCTTCCTTTCCTCTACCCCTGATACCTCATTTCCTGTAGTGAGCTTTCTGTACTGAGCTCATAATCAAGTTCCATGAGTTTACCAGCATATCAATGGGGGAGACCTAGCTTCCAAAAATCACACATGTAACTAAAATGTTATTCCATATTAGTGCTGTAAAAATCACTACAAATAGCCACGGCAACACAAACTTATGGATATATATATGGACGTGTGTGATCTTAAGCTAGACCCTCTAATGATTATTCCCACCTTTTATGGATTTACTGCTTATTATGGACTCTTGCCTTGAGAAGGATTCTTTATGGATTTAGCCATCTGTGTAAGGTATGACTACCTCATAGGGCACTACTTTGGGACACTAGAGAGCTTTGTACAGGAAGCTATGTGAAAGAAAACTGTTTACTTATTACCTGCAATTACCTCAGTAAGAGACCTTTATTGTTCATCTAATTTGCCTGGTCTGAAGTCTCTAGGGGTGCATGTAAGACGTATCAAAAGAACAGGGATTAAAACAAGGGGACTGGAGATGTTAGAGATGATACAGAACAGAGGTCTAACATGCAGAGAGCTGTCCTGAGGAGGCTTTATTGCCATTGTTAATGACTACCATATTTGTGTCACTTGCTAAAACAGCCAACTAGTCAGGAAACTGGTGACATGGTAGAGGGTGACGGATGCTCTGGTAGTGAACGGGTGTTATGCTTGGCCCCTTTACTAGCGATCATGTTCCTTACATTTTGGGACTGAACTTACGGCACAGAGTACCTAGGGACCTAGTCTGGAGTCACGGAGAGAGATGTAGTAGGGGCACTAGGAGGCGAACAAAATTTTTTGATCAGTTTTCATGTTCATTTGGTAACTCAACACTGGGAAATGGCTGAAAACAAGGGTTAAAGGCTTAAAGCAAAACTGTACTTACCTTCTCTCCAGGGCTGTGGTGTCCTGGAGCTCCTTGCTGGCTGTTGACATCTTCAGCCAGTCTGCTTCCAGGTACAGATCCCTGGCTGTTTTCATTGACTGGGCCAAGATGATATCACGTCCATGCATGTCTGGGGGTTCATTCATCTCAGCATTGCTGAAATTGTACACTGAGCATGCACAGGTCAGTGTACAGAGACAATAGACAGGTAAGAAACTTTAATGCAGAAGAGACATAGTATATCTCTTCTGCATTCAAAATCCCCAACCCCCCTGTTCACAAGTTTTTTTTTGTTAACTTAAGTTCTGCTTATTTTCCCAACCAATAACTTACCAAGCCTTGTTTCACACTTTGTCTCTGTGTTGAGGTGATCATTTTGGTAGAGGCAGAGCTTTGCTTCCTTATGTTAGAACTACAAACCCTGATGAATGAGGGGTATGTAATGCTAATCTTCAAAATGAATGAAGCAGAAGTATGGCGACCCTTGTAATTCTTCTCTCTCTCCAGCAAGGAGAACAATGAGCAGCACAGAATGTTCATCAGCAGACCTTAGTCCAAATCTTATGAAATATCAGTTAGGCTGGACATAGATGGCTTGAGTTTCAGTTGGTTCTTACTGAAATTGCTGAAATTTGAGCAGTTGGTGGCCCAAAAAGCCCACAGCTCAACAAAAGTTGATTTAAAGTTGACTGAGCTTTGCAAAAAATTATCATCCAACCAGTGACCGCATCCTATCAGAGTACCTTGACTGTCCATCAGGTTGCCGCAAGCCTGAACAAAATAGCCGGTTGTAGACATTCCATCCACTCTGTTTTTGTAGAGATATAGCAAGGCCAAGGATTAATGTGAATAGCTCTGTGAACTCAGCAAAGCACTGCATAATGTATTAGCACTATATATATATTTCTGAGAGATAAAACGATACATCTAATGGTTCATGGAACTGGGGTGTGTTGCTATTTCAAGAACAATGCTTTACAAAAAGGGGCCCAGAAAAAGAGATATAGGAATATACTCAGAATTCATTATTGTTAGGTATAACCTATGTTACAGTTTTACTATGAACAGCAAAAATACCTTTTGATGGTGTGCAAATGCTCTGGGTGAAATGATGAAACTAGATCTAGAAGCAGCGGAGTTTTTGTTCTTGTCACTAAGCTTTGTATTCTTCATATAATATCCAAGAAAGGTGGTCCACAAATTTGTGTTTGATTGATATGCTCTGCTTATGTATCATGCACGTCACCTTCAATTTTCATTACCTCTATTTTTATATTTTTCTGTATAGAGGGATATTATGCTTTTTAAACTAAACCTCTGCTTGCCTATGTAGGGCACAGTAACAGGTTCACAATACAGTCAGCCCCAACAGCACCTTTTACTTACTTTCCTTTGCTCCCCTTCTACTCCGTACAGTGTTAGGACTGAAAAAGATGCACAATGAAATCCCCCAGTTTGGCCTTAGATGACTCTGATGTGGAAGCAGCCTATTGTCAAACACCAGCACTGTCATGTAGACAAGGATGGGTGGGGGTGGGGGGCTTCACATGCTCCTATTTTTTAATGTGCCAGTTATTTTTTTTATATATTTAAATTGACTCAGTATTGAATGATAGTTGAAATATATAAAGACAGCATTTGACAAAAGGCTTTATTTGCATATGTGCTTTAATGTATTGATAGTTTTTGTAGAATACTTCACACGCTCTAGATAGTGAGGAGTATAAGGGAATAAAAGGGCAAAATTACACATTACCTGTAAAAACTGAATGACCAGACTATTTTTATGCCAGAACTGCTTCCCTATCCAAGTAAATGAGAATAAGGCCCCTTTCACACTGAAAAAAAAAAACTGGTCCGATCAGGTCCGCCTTTCAGTTTTTCAGGCAGACCTGATCAGATCATCCATTCACCCGTATGGACAGGCGGGTGTATTCTGGTCCGCTAAATAAAAATGGAAGAGGATCTGGTTTATTCTGATTAGGCAGATCTGTTCGGAGGGTAGTTGGGTGTAAATGGACAGTGGAGTCCGTTTACACCTGGTCGCACATAGAGCAGAGTGGGCTCTGCCCACTCTGTATAAACTGAGCAGACACAGATGTATCATCCGCCTGCTCTGTTTAGATCAGCAGGGAATCTGTGAGCGGATCCTTTGCTGCTTGGGACAGAGTTTGCCATTTTAAAGGGGCTTAAAAGAGCAGCTCAAATCAGGTCAAACGCTGGTCAGAGGGAGGTCAACAACATGTCAAATACACCTATCAAATTTTGAACAATCTCAGAAACATCTCAAACTGAAGGGGGAAGGGGTAGGGGAAACAGGACGGAGCATGATTTTTCCTAAAAGAAGAGAAATCAGCAGAAGGGACACATCTCACCGACTAAGTTATGTCCCCTGTGCTGATTTTTCTGGTTGTGATTTTGGCTGCACTTAAGCTTTAAATCATGTATAAGAAAGAAGTGAAGTTGAATTCAAAAGTAATCAGCATTTCTTCATTCCTTCCTGCATTTAAAGTGTGTGTACAGTCAAAATCTTTTATAGTAGTTTGGAATAGCATAAGGAAGGTTTAAACTGCTGTCAAGTTTTTGTTGGTATTTGTGTTTCACTTTGGATATTACCTTTCACTCCCTGACCTGGAGTTGCAACAGGAAATGAGAGGAAAATTCTCCAAAGTGAAGGGAATTCCCATTTGTCAACATAACAGGTGTCCCTACTGAATTAATAGTTTACCCTCACTTCTTGCTCAAGTGACAAATCTAAAATTTTGCATTCAATTTCATTTTCTGTCTTGGTGGTAATGGTCATAAGGACAAACAGTGGCCCTGATTGTTGGGCTGTCTATTGGTGGCTCCACCAGTGGTTTCTGGAGCCCTCCAGTTCCCTCCCATCCAGTTTGTCCATCCCTGCCATGGACAGCAGCGATCTGTTCTTGGTCCCTACACATCGGTTTGTGTGCCAGTTGCCCTGCTGGGGATTTCTCCAGGTTTTGTACCATCTGGCCCACTTGCTTAGACCCCTCTCTCCCAGAACTTGGGATACACCTTCCAGAGAGGTAGTGAGGAACCTAATGATTAGGCTGTTATATCTTGGTTCATGTGAGTGCAATGGTTGAACATTTTAACAGAGTGCTTTCTGTTTTTGTTTTTCAAACACAGAAGGAAAATTTCCCAAGCGAGAGAGCCAGCAATAAAACCTTGACAGAGGGTCTACCCCTAATCAACTCTATTCAAGACTAAATAAAATGTTTTGCCTATATGTAGCGCTACCCTCTTGAGAGCTGCAGGATTTGGGTCCCCCTATTTCCTGCACAGCCAGGCAACAAGAATTTTCCAACGTCCATTCAGAGTCACTAAACAGTCAATGGGCTTGTTTTTGTTGTTTTATTTAGGGGAAACAAACCTTGGATAGGGTCTAGGGGTTTATCGGATGCCCAAATTATGTATAAAAAGGATGAATCCTGGACTTTCTACTCCCTCTAGAGTGGCATTAATCTCAGTAACACAGTCTCTGTAAGGAGCACTTGATCCCCTCTTTATGTGAACCTCTTCAGACCCCATCTACAAACTGCCCATCTACCTGGCTATCTTTGAAGAGTATCTCACAGAAAGAGATTCTAGAACAGACCTGTATCACTGTCTGAGGGAGAGCTGGTTGGGTATGGCATCTAGCAGCCCTCTCGCTTGTAGGCCGCTGCGGTGTAGAGGTATTCACACTGTTGTGTCCTGTAGCTTTGGATAAACTGCTTTCATGCCTTTTGCTGAGCTAGTTTCCCTCCAGGCTAGCAGGCTTCCCTTCCTCCATGGACTGCAGAGCAGTGAAGCTCCCTCTATTAACTTCTCCCTTCTCCCATTCTTCCAACCTCCAGCTTGAAGGTAGAACCCTCCCCTCCCCTCCCAGACTACACAGCAGCACACCTCTGCACTCCATATTCCACCCGACTCCCCTGCTGGCCAGGCTCTCTAATATTTATGGGCAGATTAGGCCACCTTGCTAGGCCTCCTGCCTGAGAATTGGCCAGATTCCCATAAATATGCAGATCAGCACCTTCTGGCCTCCACCCGCTAGTTTCTAGAAACTTCTCCAAGCTTCTAGAACCAGGAGGAGGTACCAGAAGCCAGATAGCCCTCTAGCCTAACCTAAAGTAAACTCACTGACTCACACCCAGGCTTCTAACAAGTCTCAAACTACACTACAAACTATGTACTCAAGAGGGTGCTACATATACATACACTTTAATTAGAATATTGGAATCCATCAGGCAGTCTAAAAGGATCTACAAATGTATATATCATTATTTTCTATTGTGTATTTTTTTTTTTAATGCTCACTCCTGCCAGTTGCTGTGCTGCCCACAGGGAGTCACAGGCACCACCAGGAAGTATTTTGGCTGGCCAGCTTCTTCTATGTATGAAGAAAACAAATATCCATCCATTACTATAGATGCAGCCATTTTTAAACTTTTTATGATGCTAGGATGCCTGTATCTCCGACCCTACTCATCGTTTTGACATGTGATTTCTCCAGAAATGTGGACACCAGAGGCAATAATTGGCTTCAACAGTGAACAAAACGTTGGAGAGGATCAGTGGGTTTGTAAGACCCATATGAACAGGGCCAGGGGGTGGGCAGAAGAGGAGGCCATCTTGAGTGCAAAAAGGGGCAGAAGAAGCAACCTATACTGCTAAGGTAGTTCACAACTCATGGACGGGGGGCACACTTTGGCCTTTTCACTTTGGGTGCAAAGGGACATATAGGGACTACTCTAGATCAAAAGGTGAGTATTTGGGTACCCTTTTTAGATTTTAAAGGAGGTTGGTATGAGTATGTGTGTTGTCCCTGTTTCCCATCTCTCAAATCTGGAAGGTATGTTTTATCAGCTACACATAAATATAGGTAACTAAGTTCAGACTGTTGTCATAGTCAACTTTATGGAATGGAAATGCAATAACATTCCAACTTGCAGACCATAAAGAAACATATTTGTTTTAGATATATTGTTTTTAGTGAAGTGTAATATAACATTTGTTTACTAACCATCTGTTCTTTGTGCCCAATGGTGACATTGTGTCTGAATATGTCAGCGATACGCAGTGTGCATGTCACTGATACCAGTTCGGTGAGTCTGACTCTAAGAGAGGGCAGTGTGAGCTCTGATTGAATTTCTTATTTTCAGCAGTTTAATCCCTGCAGGTTGCTTACCAAAGCTGCTTGCTACTTCCATCTGCAGTTCACTCGGAACATTACAACAACCAGGAATTACAATGAATCGGATTTAAGAAACATACTGGAGCAAATAGGTGGGTGTAGACTAGAGAAACAGCTGAGAACAAGCAAAATGACATGAAACATGATTTCAAACTATATTGAATTTGCAAATATAATTTGTTTAGTTTTCCACTACAAGACATACCTGCCAATTTTCTAAAATGCATTTTGTCACTGCACCTGCAAAAGAAGAGGCTCTCTGTTCCTCTGATATTTGCTGTGTTCAAGAGCTACTGCATAAACTCTTCTCACCTCCGGGAGTGTTGGATGCTGACCTCTGCATCAGTAATGTGTCCCATAGTGATGTATAGGTCAGCGGGCGGAACCACAGCACGTTGGGAGACCAGGCACCCAACACACATGGAAGTGTGTTGGATGTTGCCTTAAAGCTTAGGAATTGCGTTTTTTGGGGTTTTTTTTTACTACAACTTCAGTCACATGTCTTGACTGAAGCTGTAGCCAAACATGAATGCATACCATGTCCCGCTAATTCCTCCCTAGAATGGACATCTCCTCTCCAGCAGTGACAGGTCCTCCTCACAGTGCCGAACTTACATCACTGGATGGTTAATTGCCTTGAGTCTAACATTACATTTGCTATGAATGACAGGATCCTATCTCCCATTCAGAGAACGTGTTGTTTTCAGTGAAAACAATGCAAGGACTCGTATGAATGGAGGATAGGACAAGAAGGGGCTGGTGGCTGTCAGAACTTCTCCAATGTTCTACAATGTTTGAGCTGAGGCAGTTAACCCATACAATGCTGGAAAGTCAGTGCTGTGAAGAAGATATGTCATTAATACATTAAGGAGTAATCAGCAGGACGTGGACATACTTAATGACAGGTAAGTTATGTTATGGGGAACCAGTGACATCATTCATAATCATGTTTATATATGGTCAGTGATGTCACTCGGAAGACCCAACCCCTTTGTATATATCAGTTGTCATCCACCAGACCTGTTGTTTGGTGGAAGTAAAGTGAAATGACAAGACGGTTGTTTTGTTTTCTTTCTAATGGTGGGCATCGAGCATCATGGTTGATGTGAATTCACATCACTGAATGACTTATTTTTTTCCATTAAAGGACTTGCCAAATCCCTTCTGTGTTTTTTTACTGTTTATATTTTTTTGCCAATGAGTAGGGGTACTATGCACCCCTTACTTATTGGGGGTGATATCTGGGGGGCCCGTATTGTTAAAGGGGACTTCCAGATTCCGATAAAGCCCCCAAACTACAGAGCCCCACAACCACTGAGCCAGGGTTGTGGGAAAGAGGTCCTTGTGCTTTGATTTGCCAGGGGTGGTCCCCCTGACAAGGTACCCCCTGATGTTGAGGACATATGGCCTGGTATAGTTCAGGGGGGGAGAGAAATGTCTCTACCTCTTCTCCTGCATGAACTTTGTCTGGTATGTATTTTTGGGGATCTCATGATTTTTATTTTATTTTTGCTTGAGGTTCCTCCCTAATATTTTTTTGCAAACAGTAGGAAACGTCTGTGAGCTGTCACTTTGCTGGCAATCTAAACACATTGTTTCTTTATAAAAGGTCAGTTTTGCTGTAATAGGCTCTATACAGATGCATTATTTTACAGGCAAGGTCACGACATTTTCTAGGTGTTTTATTTAATGGACTTTTGCATGTATAAACTTTCACATTAAGCACTACTAAAATCACTGGTCCCAGTCAAGTAACATTTTTCGATTTTTTTTATTTTTTTTGCTTTGGTGCATTTTCCCCATAACAGTGCCCAGCTCCTCATGCTAATTCTTTGACAACTACTTGCCTATTAGCCTATAAAATGACCAGAACTGTCTTTTAATGTTCGACTCCCTTTGACCTATCACTAGTTAGAACACATGGACAGCTAATGAGTAACCAGGAAAATACATGAGCAATAAAGAGGTAGTGGTGTCAATATGCAGTCATATGGGAGAGATTGGGGGGTTGTGATGACAAGCTGTGGCCCCTTGAGAGCTTACCATTTACAGGTCAGGTATGAGGAGGTAGGTAGAGGGGTCAGGTATGAAGGGGTAGGTAGTTCAGGTACGAGAAGTTGGGTAGACAGATTAGCATGCAAATAATGCTGGCTGGTAAATCTCCTAATCCTGCAATTAGCTTCCTTAAATAGATTCACACAGGAAAGCTCTATTTTGAGTCAATTCCAGTTTCTTATTTTAACTGAAGTCCTGATGAAGGTGGAGTTTTCTCTGTTCCCAGAAACACATTGGCTGTTTTTTAATGTAACCCTATACATTGATTTGGACTCTTATATTATTTGATTTGGCACTCTCTCCATTGGTGCATGTTTTTTTTCTAGGCATGAGGATATAGGTAGACAGGTCTGGTTTGAGGAGGTAGGTGGACAGGTATGGCTTGAGGAGGTAGATGAACAGGTCAGGTATGAGGAGATAGGTGGACAGGTTAGGTATAAGGAGGTAGGTGGATGGGCCAGGTATGTGGAGTTAGGTGGATTCATCACAAGAGAGGGACGGAGGGAGGATTGGGGTCCAAAACAGAGGAGAGGTTTAAGTTTCAATGGAACAGAAAGGGTTACTGATTTCACTCACATAACAGCAGAGATATGCTTCCCCATCTGATTCCATTGTGCACTCTGTTCTTGCGCCTTCCTCTTCTCTTTTCTCCAGGCAATGATGTCAGAATGTTTACAGTTTTAAATGTTCGGGCACATCCAGGGACACTTTGCAGCTTGGGGCAGCCTCCTCAAATTAGAGACTGTCCCCAGAAACTGGGATATTTGATAAACTTGTTTTGAGAAGCAATATCTGAACTTTGAGACAGTTTTTTATCCCTATATTTCAGGTACTGTATATTTTCAGATCACAAACTTAGAAAACATTAAAGCCTATGCATTATCATGACAAGGAACGAACATTGTCAAAGGAGTCACTTTTATACAGACAGGTATTTTCCTTCCACAACACAAGGTAAGTGATGCCCTAATCTTACATAATTAGCCTATAAGACAGTACATACAATGGAGAGAAACACTGACGCAGAATCTACAGCACTACCTGACTGTGTTGTGGGACACTGTGGATTTATCTGTAAATGGGGTATGGCTAAGGGTTCATGTCAACAGGTGTAGAATTCAAATGCAGAGATTTCTATTAAAATGCAGAACGAAACGCTTGACAAGAAAAGGCTGTTTTTGACCTGTTTTGTCTGCAGCCTAAAGTGGTTTTAAAGGCAATTTTTTTTTTCACCTTAATGCATTCCCTTCCAGCCCCCTAAATACTTACCTGAGCCTGATCTCGATCTAACACTGGGCATGAGAGCAGAAGCTCTCTCAGCTCTCTCTCTCCTCACTGGCTCAGAGACATTGGCTCTAGCTGCTGTCAATCAAAGCTAGCGAAGAGGGAGCAGGTGGCAGGGTCGATCCATGCTCTGTGTGTCTTATAGGAACACAGAGCTGGCTTGGAAGCAAGCGCATCCAACTGCCCCCATAGCAAGTGGTTTCCTATGGAGGCATTTGGCAGGGGGGAGGCAAGGGACCCCAGAAAAGGAGGATTGTGGCTGCTCTATGCATAGAGCAGATGAATATAGCGTGTTTGTTATTTTTTAAAAATAAAAAGTTTGCCTTTAGAAGCACTTCAAATGAACAATAATAGATGTTGTGTCAAAAGAAATGCAGCACAATGAAAAGCAGGTCAACTGCATCCAGTGAAAGGCCATATGTACTGCTCAATTAAAGTGAAAAGAATTTTCTGACTTGCATTTGAGGATCATTCTAAACACAGGAATGCAGCGCCCATCAAACATGAGCCCTTAAACAGTGGAATTCTTATAAAGTGTCTACAGCAATGCTTAGAATTCAGTCTTGTCTGCATGACAAATGTTGGTGTGGGCAACAGATTCATGTACATGTTGGAAAAATGTCACTCTGCTACACAGCATACAGAGACAGGCATTCTGCTACACAGCATACAGAGACAGGCATTCTGCTACACAGCATACAGAGACAGGCACTCTGCCTGTCTCTGTATACCAAATTAGAGTTGTTCTTAATTACCGCTGGGGAGCTAATTATTTTTTAAATTTAGTGCAGCTATCGTGTCTTTTTTTTACAAGTGGCGCTATTAATAACTACCTGAATCTGCTGCATGTGTCACTGTTGTTACCAAAACTGGAGGCAGGCATTTTTTTAATTTGGCGCAAGGCATTTTAAAAGGGGCCATGCCATCAGAAAATTGTTGGTAATGTTTCATTGAATTCCCCCCCCCCACAGTGTTTCGTTGGTAAAGCTTTTCAAGAACTGTCTCATAGATGTAATATTACAGATAGTTCTATGTACTTATTCATATGTCAGACCTAAAACAGGCACAGTTGTGAAGAAAAGAAATACAAAGGCATTGCAGTCGAAAATCTGAGCTTTTTGTCTTCTGGTTGAAATCACATTTTTGTTGCTTTCCTAACATATCCGTTCTAGTCTTTTATTGTGCTCTGCAGCATTAATTAAAGAATCGCATTTGCTGTGTAGAATGATTGCCTCTATTTCTCAGCCACGGTTTACTGAGAAGAGGAGACACAAGCCTGCAGCTCTCTGCCTGCTTTAAACTAAAGCATTCATCATGCTCTGCCAGTTGCTGACGGTAAGGTGACTGGCTGTACATGCTATAAATCTGCAAGCTAAAGTATAAATGCATGACTGCCACCAGT
This sequence comes from Staurois parvus, assembly GCF_062004578.1. Taxonomy (NCBI): domain Eukaryota; kingdom Metazoa; phylum Chordata; class Amphibia; order Anura; family Ranidae; genus Staurois; species Staurois parvus. The sequence continues at coordinate 12,448,806 of NW_028318078.1, read as the reverse complement.
AAATGTTGTGTTAATACCATTTTACATGGCGGTTATATGGTGCTTTATATTTGCTGAGATGAAGATGTTTGTGGGAAATTACAAACCAAATGAATCAGTGCACATCTATGTTTATTATGTGGATTAAAGGGCCAGTCCACCTAAGGCCGATATTTTCTGGTGGAGTATGTTTCCTACTGCATTCTAATAGCTCTCAGGAGCTGCCTCTGCAACACAATAAAATCTTACAGTGTATTTTTTGTAATGCAAAAATACAACAGGGAGAGTAAGGTTCGTCACAGAGGGGTTGATTTAAAAAAAGCACATTGTTGGCAAATAGGCGCACTTCTATAAATGACCGCCTACATTTAATTGGAGAAAAGATTTACTATAGCACGTGTGACTAAATAGTCGCGAAAGTGAATTTACTATTGAACACAAAAAATAGTGACTGCCTATTTATGTTCATGTTTTAAAACCATGTGAATGGCACAGACAAACATTCTTTTAAATATGATCTCCTGCACTTTATAATCTCTTAATATCTTTCATAAGATGAACAATTGTGCTAAAAGCATTCCAAATTTGTGTTTTAAAAGTGTACGAAAAGTAATTTTTGAGTAGAAGAATCCATCATTACCACAGACTTCACCTAGTTCCAAGGTCTACCACATAAATCCATGGTTTGTGTGAGAAATATATAATTTAAATGACAACTTTGTGTAAAAAAAAAAAAAAAAAAAATACTGTCTTAATATTTTAGCACCTCAAGAAATGTGACGAGCAGTCAGAAAGTAAAAGCTGTGTAAATTCCATTATCTATACCATAGATTGTAGACACTATAACTTTCACACAAATTATTCAAAATACACTTCTTGGGATTTTGTAAGCAAAAACATGTAGCAGAATACACTTTGGCCTAAATTTATGATGAAATTTGAGTTTTTTGGATATTTCTTATGACAGAAATGAGAAAATATTGGTTTTTTTTTTCAATTTTTTTTCTTTCCAAAAATTTTTTTGTTTATAGCATCAAAAATAAGAAAGCGCACAGATGATCAAATACCACCAAAAGAAATCTCTATTTGTGTGAAACAAAGGATGTAAATTTCATTTATGTGCCATATTGCATGACTGTGCAATTGTCAATTAAACTAGTTCAGCGCTGTATAGCAGAATAAAATGGCGTACATTGCAGTATCTATACCATAGTTTGTAGACGCTATAACTTTCACACAAAGCAATCAATATACACTTATTGGGATTTTTTTTTTACCAAAAACATGTAGCAGAATACATTTTGGCCTAAATTTATGACTAACTTTGAGTTTACTATATATTTTTTATAGCCGAAAGTTAAAAAAATATAGTTTTTCTTCAAAATTTTCAGTATTTTTTTGTTTATAGCACGAAAAATAAAAAGTGCACAGGTGATCAAATACCACCGAAAGAAAGCTCTATTTGTGTGAAAAAAAGGACGTAAATTTTGTTTGGGTAAAGCATTGCATGACCGCGCAATTATCAGTTGAAATAATGCAGCGCTGAATAGCAAAATGAGGCCTGGTCATTGAGGGGTAAATTCTCAGGATGGAGAGTGGTTAATAGATTTAGGCTAGGTTCACATCTGTGTGGGTGGTGCCGCTGCGGATCCACACGAAAATCCGTGCAGACGCGCCACCCGCACAGAGAAATGCGGACCCGTGGGTGGGTGCCATTAGTTCTAATGGCAGGCTGCCCGCACTGGAAAATGCAACCGTACTGGGAACCGAGGTTCCCGTGCAGGCTGCATTTTCAGGAGAAGTTCAGGAACTTCTTCCCTGCATGTCACGGGCACAGGAGTACATTCAAATGAATGAGCTCTCGTGCCCGTGCAAAACTCGGCTCGCACAGCCACGTACAGTGGGGCAAAAAAGTATTTAGTCAGCCACCAATTGTGCAAGTTCTCCCACTTAAAAAGATGAGAGAGGCCTGTAATTGGCATCATAGGTAGACCTCAACTATGAGAGACAAATGAGAAAAAAAATCCAGACAATCACATTGGCTGATTTGGAAAGTATTTATTTGCATATTATGGTGGAAAATAAGTATTTGGTCAATATCAAAAGTTCATCTCAATACTTTGTTATATATCCTTTGTTGGCAATGACAGAGGTCAAACGTTTCCTGTAAGTCTTCACAAGGTTGGCACACACTGTTGCTGGTATGTTGGCCCATTCCTGGGAGAACTTTCACAATTGGTGGATGACTAAATACTTTTTTGCCCCACTGTATATGTGAACTGGGGCTAAGGCCATGCCTCAGCTTTTTGGGAGATGGCCTCCTCCCTTCCAGTACACAGCAGATTAATCATACCATAAACTCAATAGGTATCTCTGACCAGGGGCGGACTGACCATTTGGAAACTTGGGCACTGCCTGAGGGCCTGGGCTCAGTAGGGGGCCCCATGAGATGCCCCTGGTACCTTTTTCATAGGCTTTTTTGAGTTTGGGCAAGGACACAGGGGTCCCATGATCCCCTATTGCCCGGGGGCCCCATGAGTTGTCAGTCTGCCCCTGTCTCTGACCCTGTGTGGAGGGAATTGTGCACCTTTCCTTGTATTGTCTCACAGATTATACTCCATTATATTCTCTAGATATGTATCATGTGTGGACTGTGATTCACATCCCTTGCTATTGATCGGAATCCTTGGACATGTCTGTTCTGAAGCTCTGTCGGGGAGCGAGGTGTGCCAAGAAACAGGTTGAACATATGTAGGAGGAATTGTTTCATCTTTGTGTGGTATATATATGCAGAGCTTCACAATTGTACTAGAACTTTGATTGTGGATGCATGCACTGTTTACCTCTGATGAGCATGCCTGTTTATTGAGATGTGTCCTTTTTTCAAAGACTGTTGCTGCTGTCGGGACCAAAATAATCTGTCGTCTTGAATAATGAGATTTCTTAAAATCGTAAGTACTTTGTGGTGTGTCCTGCTTCATAGGTAGCCAATCTTTCTCGCTGTAGTTGTAGATCGACATATCCAGAAACCATTTGCAGGACTCTGATGGCTATGGCTGCAGTGGCCAAACTTGCTTACCTGGAATGCATTTTTGGAACCCAAAAAAGTGTAGACTATTTGCTGGAAAGTACAGACTGAATTTATGAAAACTGGAGCAGACAGGAGAGCAATGTTTAGCAGCTGCCCCTAGTAAGCAATTGAGTTCAGTCTTAAGCTTGTTATATTAACCACTTCACAACCGTGCTATAGCTGAAAGACAGCTACAGCGCGGTTGTCCAGTTCTGGGAGGGATTCATATGATGTCCTCCCAGAACGCGCCCTCCCGCACACCCCCAGTGGTGCGCACCAGCGCTGTCCACGATCGCTGTGTCCTACTGACACAGCTGATCACATAATGAGGTAAAATTCCAATCACATCGCTGACAGTTCGAGAGGAGAGGAGAGCCGGTAATCGGCATTCCGCGGAGGGGACATGTACACTGATCATCAGGGCACTGATGATCAGTGTGGCCCCAGAAGTGCCACCTGTCAGTGTCCATCAGTGCTAGCAGTCAGTGCTCATCAGTGCCCCGTGCCAGTGCCCATCAGTGCCACATATCAGTGCCTACCAGTGCACATCAATGCCACATATCAGTGGCCATCTGAGCTGCCTTTCAGTGTCACCCATCAGTGCCAGTCAGTGCCACCTATCAGTGCCACCTATCAGTGCTAGTCAGTGTCGCCTATCAGTGCCAGTCAGTGCTGCCTATCAGTGTGCATCAGTGCCGCCTATCAGTGCAGTCAGTCCCACCTAACAGTGCCAGTCAGTCCCACCTAACAGTTCAGTCAGTGCCGCCTATCAGTGCTGCCTATCAGTGCCATGTATCAGTGCTGCCTTTCAGTGCCCATCAGTGATGCCTGTCAATGCCCATCAGTGCCACCTACCAGTGCCTCCTCATCAGTGCCCATCAGTGCCACCTACCAGTGTCCATCAGTGCCCATCACTGCAGCCTCATTAGCGCACATCAGTGAAGAAGAAAAATCACTTATTTAGAAAATTGTATAACAAAAACTAAGGGAAAAAAATTTTTTTCAAAATTTTCAGTGGTTTTGGGTTTGTTTAAGAAAAAATAAAAAACCCAGAGGTGATTAAATACCACCAAAATAAAGCTCTAGCTGTCACAAAAAAATGATAAAAATTTCATATAGGTACAGTGTTGCATGACCGCGCAATTGTCATTCAAAGTGCAACAGCGCTGAAAGCTGGAAATTGGCCTGGGCAGGAAGGGGGTATAAGTGCCCAGTAGGCAAGTGGTTAAAGTGTGAAAGCACTGAAAGCTTAACATTGACCTGGGCACAAAGGGGGTAAAAGTGCCCGGTAGGCAAGTGGTTAAGCTTGGATACAGTATGATTGAAGCTGTATGCTTACCATCTGCAACTACTCCTAATGCTTGTTTGCCTCATCTTAGGAAATGCAACTACTTGCCTACTGGGCACTTTTACCCCCTTCGTGCCCAGGCCAATTTTCAGCTTTCAGTGCTGTTGCACTTTGAATGACAATTGCACAGTCATTGTACCCATGACATTTTTATCATTTTTTCAGACAAACAGCTTTTTTTAATAGTATTTAATCACCATGGGGGGGTTTTATTTTTTGCCCCATAAACAAAAAAAGACCAAAAAATTTGAAAAAAAAAAATTCTCCTTCACTGATGTGCATTGATTAGGCTGCACTGATGGGCACTAATGAGGTAGCACCGATGAGGTGGCACTGATGATGCTGCACTGATGGGCACTGACTGGCGGCACTGCTGGACACTGATGGGTGCAACTGCTGGGCAGAACTGCTGGGTGGCACTGCTGGGCACTGGTGGGTGGCACTGGTGATCAGTCAGGGCACTAATCATCAGTGCCCTGTTTATCAGTGTGGATGTCCTTTGTGACATTTTTCAGTTATCAGCAGTATTTTCCTCATGCTGTGACAGCGTCAGGAAAGTGCTGCCGATAACCAGCAACTGTATGTACTTTGTGACCTGTTGTGTCATTTTGGTTTGCCAGAACACAGAAGTTCCATGATTTGCAAGCTGCTCTTGGAAGGACTAGCAGTTAGGGATGAGCTCATTTTTGTGCAATGTCTAAATAAAGAGAAGGAGACCTAATTAGCACCTAGTCTATCTGCTCAACACACCATTTGTATGTCACTTGTTGCTCATCCACATGTCAATGTTAGTCTAGGTTCACACCTATACATTTTCCACTGTGTTTTGTAGAAACACACAGCAGTCCATTTAACATGATTTCCTATGGGACAGGTTCACATCTCCGTGTTTTCACCGATGCGTTTTTTGAAAAGGGTCAGGGACTTTTTTTAAACACAAAACATTGAGTTTTTTTGGTTCTATAGACTTCAATTGAGACTCTCCAGAAAAGCATGTAGTGTGTTTTTGATGAATTTTTTTTATGCATTTTGCGTTTTATTCTGCCCAGCAACAAGTTGAATAAAAAAACCCTCAAAATGCATCAAAAACACATGTGCAAAAATGCAAAATGCGCCGCAAAAACAAATCAAAAACAAACTGCATAGGTGTAAACCTAGTCTTATAGTCATAGGAGGTGGGGTGGGAGGATGTGATGGAGTGCATTGACTAACTAGTGTCCTCTGTGGACGGAAATTCTAGGGCATACCTAGACAGGATCATGCAGCAAATTATTATATGCTCAAAACCTAAGGCTCGGGGGAACATGTTACATGGTGCCAAATCAGACCTTAGCCTTTATCAAGTTAATAAAGCAGAATAAAATACAAACCCAAAGGAAAGACAGATTTCTGAGGAAAACATTATATATACATATATGCTGCATTTCTTTGCAGGCTCTACATTTAGAATTTGGTACTTTTAGAACCAGGTGACATTTATACACCTCCTTTAGAGTGTCTGCGAAGGAGCACAGGAGGCATATTTGGCCAACATTGTCATTTTAGGGGAGGAGAATGTTGGATACACTAGTCTTTTCAAATCCAACAGACAAAGGCGAGGCCAAATCCAAATAACACTGCTAAACCTGTAGTAGCATTCTCCTTTTATGTCTTTTAGAATAGCCTCGCCCCCAAGAAACTGAATTATTAGCTTCCATTTGACAGCAAAATCATTAGCATCTAATGCCTACCTGCTACATGTACTAGTGCGTGTGTTAGAATGGGGCTCCTCCCAAGCTATTTGCAGGACAGACCACCAGGAGAAAACAGCAAAGAAAGTCCAAATCAGAAAAGATTCCAGCCACCACCACTAAGAATCATTATCCTGCTATATGAGATATGTGTCCTTGGGAATGTCATGCCATTTGAAGGGTTACATTTAGTTTAGTTTTCTTAGGTGCTGATGGTTATTATTAAAAAAATGTCAACACTCAGAAAAGCACATATGTTGGCTTCCCTACATGACCGTGCCATGAACATTATCTCAAAAGCATTATTGCAAATGAAAAAACACAGGTTTATAGAAATGAGTTAGACAATATGTATTACAAAAAAATACAAATGAACATAAATACAAAAAACAAAAACAAAATTAACGGGAAAGTGTGGGTAGGGGCTTGTAAGGAGGGGCGGGTAGAGGGGGCTTGACAGGGTGTTGAGGAGGGTTGGCAAGGGAGGGCCGGGAGAGTGCAGCACCGGCTTTCTTAGGAGGAGCATGTTGAGGGGGCTGGTGGAGGGTCTTGAGAGGGTGTGTGGGGTGGGAAGGGGGGGCAGGAAAAGATGGTTTGGAAGTCGCACAGCAACCTTGACATCCCTCTTCTTTATGCTGCTGGTGGGGGTGCATAATTGCTTCTCATTCTGGAAAGAACCTGCAACAGATAGTGCAGTCCCCATGTTTTCGAAATGTGGTAGAGCTGTGTGCTAGCGAATAGCGGGACCTTTTTTTTTGTTTGGGAAGATATTTTGGAATTTTCAGCTTCCATCAAAACACCAGAAGCTTGACTTCAAATCCAACCATTTCTCTAATAAAGACATTTTTATTAAAAAAAACAAGTGTCATGTCAACTCTTTTTTTTATTTCCGAGAATAAGGATGGCCATACACTATGCAATATGATTGTCCAATCTCTGCACAATTTCCTTTACATGTAGCAAAACTCTGTAATAGGCATGTAATGAGCCAGGTCCCTGCACTACATAACTATACTTGATGTGAAGGAAATTTCACCTTTGGATACCTGAGGTCATTTGGTTTGTGTAAAGATACTTCTCTGTCCTTTGTAACGTATTGACTAATGCAGCTCAACCTAGCTCAGACATAAACACAATAGTACCTTGTCCATACACAAGCCACTCTGATTGTCCTATCTGGGCACCCAGATCTGGATACTGCATAATTGGGTCCATTCATAAAATGAGAATTATTATTGCTTTCTAATAATACACGTGTTGAAAGGATGGATTATTTCATGGACACTGCAGGCAAAACATTCATAATAATTAGTGTATTATTAGTAGAAGACGTGTGAATTTACTATTCACATTTAGGTGCATAGCAGAGGTTCTGGTTATTCAATAGAAGAGAATATTGTTATTCCTAACTATACAGGTGGCACAGACACAAGCAAACACCAGTCAGCTATTCTACTCCTCCATTCTCTAGCTCTAAATCCACAACAGTTTGGAATGTAATGTGTTAATAGCCAAATTCTTAATTTATTATTAATTATTACAGGGACCTATAGAGCACAGGTAATATACTTACATATTTTGTTCATTCACCTCAATCTGTAACCTCAAGGAGCTTACAATCTAAGGCCACAAACTGACATTCATACACATATTAGGGCCAATTAACCTACCAGCATGTCTTTGGCGTGTGGGAGGAAACCCACACAGGCACAGAGAAAACATGGAAAATCTTAATGGGAGGTGCCATAGCTGGGTTTGGAGCCCACGATCCAAGTGCTGCTAGGCAGGAGTGCTAACCACTAAGCTACTGTACCAACCACAATTTTAGCTAGAATATATAGTAGTAGCATTATTCAAATACAACAAATCACCCACGCTTCTATGTGTAAAAACAATATGTGAAAAAATTATATATAAATCAAATTCCACTAAACAATGCTGCTGTTCAAAAAGTGCAAAAACACCATAACATATAATAATAAATAACAGCGCAAAAGATATATGGGTATAATAAAGTCCACAATCTTAAATAATTCGTACTTAAGTGCTCCAATAAAGAAATCCGTGTAAAAGAAAGGAAAGTCCAAAAAATATATATCCCATTCCTTTAAGACAAAAGATGATAACACGTAGTGCTCAGTGGACCCTCCCTTGTGTCTTCCACACTCATCAGATATGATGGGATCCTAGCTTTTTGGGCCTAAGAGTCAAAAACGCTTATTTTATGTGTATAAATCTCTGACAAATTAAAATTCTTTGGTACAAATTTTCATCGGGGGGTGTGTATCCCAGAGGTGTGCTTGGGCCAGGGATTACATAGTAAACATATTTTTCCTGGAGGGGGAAGAGCAACCAGACCCATAAACCAGTCCAGTACAAAACCAGTGAAGCACAAAGGATACCGTGAGTATTTTCCACTAGACACCAATGGAAAGGCTAAAAGTGCTGCAAAGTTGAAGATCTATGAAGCTATAGCAGGAGACATACCAGCCATAACTTCATCAACAAATTGTCCACTGAAACAATTTTAACTAATTATAACAAATATTTTGGTTTTAATTTTCTCTGTTTATTTGGTGCCTTTAAAGACCTCCATTTTTTGCTATTTCCCTCAAAAAACAAAAAACAAAGGTTTTTGTTGCATATATTTGCAAATACATGTGAATATTATGCTGCTGTGCCAAGATACCTCTGTAAAGTGTGTTCCCTAACTCCAATCCAACAGATCTCCTATCTTAGGACATACAGTATATAGCAATAAAGAAAATAAAGGCAGGGATTTCTTGGAGGTATCCTATCCCATTCCTTCATAAAGGTGCATGAATACACCAGGAGTCCAGCACAGCTCAAATGGTAAGTGAAGTCCTCTGGTGTCAATCTGAAAAAATACAAGCAATTTGAAGAAAAAAAGAGAGACCCAAAGGGCGGTTGATGATGCACAGAAAAGAAGTTTTGATGTGCAGGAAGGGGCTCAATGGTGAGCAGTTGTGGCTGTTGATGTTCTTGGAAATGATGCAAGCTGCTTTAGGAACAGGAAATTCTATCAGTGTAAGTAAGTCAGCTTTAGTAAATTATCCACGCAGAGTTATATCCAAGTAACCTAATGCATATAGACACTACAAAATTTGGCCTGGCATATAGCCACGAAAGAAGCCCTGGTCACAAAAGGGTTATCATCACTTCAGCCTCACTTTATTTGTTGCATTAACCAAAAATGTGTTATACTTGGAATTAAAGTGTATGTGGTCTGTGAAATCAAAGCTAAATTACTGACATTTCTGATGACTAAGGTTTTGTATTGGAAACCATGCAAAGATGTGTAAATGCTGCATTTAAAGGATAAGAACACTTTTACAGCACTTACTGTAACCTGTATTTCCCCCTAGTGATAAACATTTTTAATAGGATAGGATACACTGACTTGCCTATACTACTGGGGTTTGGTTATCTTCACTTAGACTCTGGATACAGCACAACCTTTTCTTCAAAGTCTACCCATTGTCCCATTTTCATTAATTTCAACAAAAGGCCTGTTAAAAAAAGGCACGTGTTGACCGTGAACAAAAAAGAAAAAGGTGATAAGAGCTGTCAATTCCAACCATTTTTGCCATATTGTATGATATATACAGTGGGGATCGAAAGTTTGGGCACCCCAGCTAAAAATTTGTATTAATGTGCATAAAGAAGCCAAGGAAAGATGGAAAAATCTTCAAAAGCATCAAATTACAGATTAGACATTCTTATAATATGTCAACAAAAGTTAGATTTTATTTCCATCATTTACACTTTCAAAATAACAGAAAACAAAAAAATGGCATCTGCAAAAGTTTGGGCACCCTGCAGAATTTATAGCATGCACTGCCCCCTTTGCAAAGCTGAGACCTGCCAGTGTCATGGATTGTTCTCAGTCATCGTCTGGGAAGACCAGGTTATGTCAATCTCAAAGGTTTTAAATGCCCAGACTCATCTGACCTTGCCCCAACAATCAGCACCATAGGTTCTTCTAAGCAGTTGTCTAGAAAACTGAAACTGAAAATAGTTGACGCTTACAAAGCTGGAGAAGGCTATAAGAAGATAGCAAAGCATTTTCAGATGTCAATATCCTCTGTTCGGAATGTAATTAAGAAATGGCAGTCATCAGGAACAGTGGAAGTTAAAGCAAGATCTGGAAGACCAAGAAAAATATCAGACAGAACAGCTCGCAGGATTGTGAGAAAAACAATTCAAAACCCACGTTTGACTGCACGATCCCTCCAGAAAGATCTGGCAGACACTGGAGTTGTGGTACACTATTCCACTATAAAGAGATACTTGTACAAATATGGTCTTCATGGAAGAGTCATCAGAAGAAAACCTCTTCTACGTCCTCACCACAAAAATCATCGTTTGAACTTTGCAAATGAACATATAGAGAAGCCTGATGCATTTTGGAAACAAGTTCTGTGGACCAATGAGGTTAAAATTGAACTTTTTGGCCGGAATGAGCAAATGTACGTTTGGCGAAGAAGGGGCACAGAATTTAATGAAAAGAACCTCTGTCCAACTGTTAAGCATGGGGTTGGATCAATCATGCTTTGGGGTTGTGTTGCAGCCAGTGGCACAGGGAACATCTCATGAGTAGAAGGACAAATGGATTCAATAAAATTTCAACAAATTTTGGATGGTGACTTGATGCCATCTGTGAAAAAGCTGAAGTTAAAGAGAAGATGGCTTCTACAAATGGATAATGATCCTAAACACACCTCGAAATCCATGGGGGATTACATCAAGAGGCATAAACTGAAGGTTTTGCCATGGCCTTCACAATCTCCTGACCTCAACATAATTGAAAATCTATGGATAGACCTTAAAAGAGCAGTGCGTGACAGACAGCCCAGAAATCTCAAAGAACTGGAAGACTTTTGTAAGGAAGAATAGGCAAAGATACCTCAAACAAGAATTGAAAGACTCTTGGCTGGCTACAAAAAGCTGGGGTGCCCAAACTTTCGATCCCCACTGTATATATATATATATATATATGTAAACACTCACCGGCCACTTTATTAGGTACACCTGTTCAATTGCTTGATAACACAAATTGTTAATCAGCCAATCACATGGCAGCAACTCAATGCATTTAGCCATGTAGACATGGTGAAGATGACTTGCTGAAGTTCAAAACCAGCATCGGAATGGGGAAGAAATGGGATTTAAGTGGCTTTGAACATGGCATTTTTGTTGGCGCCAGATGGGCTGGTCTGAGTATTTCAAAAACTGCTGATCTACTAGGATTTTCATGCACAACCATCTCCAGGGTTTACAGAGAATGGTCCAAAAAAGAGAAAATATCTGGTGAGTGGCAGTTGTGTGGACTAAAATGCGTTGCTGATGTCAGAGGTTAGAGGAGAATGGGCAGATTGGTTGCTACGACATTCAGATGGTAGGGTCAGAAATTGGTGTAAACAACATGAGAGCATGGATCCATCCTGCCTTGTATCAACGGTTCAGGCTGGTGGTGGTATATTGGTGTGGGGGATATTTTGTTGGCACTAGCAAGGTGTACCTAATAAAGTGGCCGGTGAGTGTATATATACTGTATACATTATATATATATATATATATATATATATAATCTGCTTGTGTGTACTAGGCATTACACTTTGTGAAAGCTTGGCATACTTTTTCTAGTACACCATTTAACTGTTCAATCCTCTATAAATGTGGTAGAAAATAACCAGTGTACAGGCTACTAAGGCTTTATGCACGCTATGCTCTTTCCTGACACCTCAGAATCAGATCTGACAGTAGAAAAGCAGTCTTAAAAACACACCTAAAGCCACATTTTTTTCAAACATGTTTAGGCATGTTTAGACACGTTCAGGCTCATCAAGCATTTGGGCATTCATTAATTTCTTTGGCTAGAATAGTAATTTATTCTGTCCGTTGAAACAAATGAATGCTGAAACAATAAACATGCCTAGCATTTAGGCTTATGTAGACACGTAGGGGTTTTTCTGCCCAAAAGCTCCTTAACACGATTTTGTTCCAATTTCTGCCCCCAAATGCCTCTGTCTCTAAATGCCTGTAAACACCTATGTGTGCATGGACACATAGACTCACATAGAGGGGCTTTTAGGGACAAAACAAAGGTCAGACACCTGTAAAACAGGCACTTGATAGCTGCAATGTGCATGAGGCATAAAAGTGGTATATGAGTAAATGACAGTAAAATTTTAGAATGTCCCTTTATATTTAGGTCTTTAAGAGTCGACAGCTACTTTTAGGTAAGTGGGGACACCAATACCCTAGGTCACAGGGGTCAAACACAAGGCCCCCAGGCCAAATCCGGCCCTCCAGGCCATTTCATGTGGTCCTTTCCTACAGGTACCCCCTCCGTCTCAGCAGTTGGCAGCAGAGAGGAGAATAGAACTCCTCTGCCAAATACTGCACCTCTCAGAGCAGCTGCAGCACCCCCTCATCTCTGCTTCCCCTGGTTTCAGCATTTAATAGACTTTGAAAACTGACTCCACTCGTCCTCTGGTCCTCCTCCAGACCCTGTGCTTTCTGTTTTCCAGCTCTGCCCCCAAAGGGGATGCACAGTTATGATAGGGAGGGTGTGGGATTCTTGACATCTGATGTAATGGAGGGTGGGGTGCTCTGGACATCTAGTCTTACAGATACAACCGGCCCTTTGAGGGCAACCAAAATGCTAATATGGCCCAGGATAAAATGGAGTTTGACACCCCTGCCCTAGATCCTTTAGGATTCCAATCATGTGTCATAAGTAAAGTTACTGAAATGATGACACAAGTTACAATATGCAAGACCTCAGATCAGAGAAAAGAGAAGGAAGCTACAAGGGAAACTTCTTGTAAGGGTAGATAGAGATGATGTATTCTGCACGTATTCTGGACTCTTACTCCACTGTAAAACTCACAAGACTAGTAAATCTAAACTACTTTTGAGCTTCTAAAAAGGACCACTAGTACCATTCACAAATACAGAGAATGCAAAAAAACACTTTGCCTGGTACAAAATAGTGGGTTGGCATTTTATTTTTTACTGTTTTGTAAATTAGGGATGAGTACATTGATTTTGCAGTGAAATCTATGATTTTCCTTGTACAGTTGTGGCCAAAATTATTCAACCCCCAATGCTGTAAAGGGGTTTAGGGACTATAGTGTACATTTGGAATTGTATTCAGAATCAAATCCTACAAGGACGTTGTAACTACCCAAATGCAACTAAAATGACATCAATTGTTTATGTAATACAGTAGTAAATGGTTCTTATGTGGTTTCTTCATTGCCACAATTATTCAACCCCTTAAAGACTACCACTCTGAAGAACAGAGGTTCATACAGGTGCTTTCCATCAGGTATTGAAAACACCTGTGGATGTCACCGAGCAGCAATCAAGCATAATAAGCACCAATTAGGCAGCTTTAAAATGACTGTGATACTCAGCTCCTTCTAGACATTTACTGGTGTGGTTACAAACATGGTGAAGGCAAGAGAATGGTCCAGGAAGACAAGAGAAGAGGTGATTTCTCTTCACAGGAAGGGCAATGGCTATAAGAAGATTGCAAAGATGTTAAACATACCAAGAGACACCTTAGGAAGCATCATTCGCAAATTCAAGGCAAAGGGCACTGTTGAAACGCTACCTGGTCGTGGCAGAAAGAAGATGCTGACTTCGACTGCTGTGCGCTACCTGAAGCGTAGAGTGGAGAGAAGTCCCCGTGTGACTGCTGAGGAACTGAGAAAAGATTTGTCAGATGTGGGTACAGAAGTTTCAGCCCAGACAATAAGACGCACACTGCGTAATGAAGGCCTCCGTGCCAGAACTCCCAGGCGTACCCCCTTGCTGTCTCCAAAGAATAAGAAGAGTCGACTGCAGTATGCCAAAAGCCATGTGGACAAACCACAAAAGTTGTGGGATAGTGTTCTGTGGACTGATGAAACAAAATTAGAACTGTTTGGGCCCATGGATCAACGCTATGTTTGGAGGAGGAAGAACAAGGCCTATGATGAAAAGAACACCTTGCCTACTGTGAAGCATGGTGGAGGGTCAATCATGCTTTGGGGCTGTTTTGCTTCTGCAGGTACAGGGAAGCTTCAGCGTGTGCAAGGTACCATGAATTCTCTTCAGTACCAGGAGATATTGGATGGAAACGTGATGCAGTCCGTCACACACCTGAGGCTTGGGAGACGTTGGACCTTTCAACAGGACAATGATCCCAAGCATACCTCCAAGTCCACTAGAGCATGGTTGCAGAGGAAAGGCTGGAACATTTTGGAGTGGCCATCGCAGTCACCAGACTTAAATCCGATTGAGAACCTCTGGTGGGACTTAAAGAAAGCAGTTGCAGTGCGCAAGCCTAAGAATGTGACTGAACTGGAGGCCTTTGCCCATGAAGAATGGGCGAAGATACCCGTAGATCGCTGCAAGACACTTGTGTCAAGCTATGCTTCACGTTTAAAAGCTGTTATAACTGTAAAAGGATGCTGTACTAAGTACTAAGATTGAATGTCACTTGGGGGTTGAATAAAACTGATAATGCTGTGAGCACAGAAAAGACATTTGTGGTTATTTCATTATAACTGTTATGTTATATTTGTCTGACCTACAAGTGCCTCTTTAATGTAAATGTAAGCAAGATGACTGAATGATCAAAAGCAATGTCAAACTGGCCAAAACACTCAATTTCAGTGGGGGTTGAATAATTTTGGCCACAACTGTAGCTCTACCCCGGCAGGGGCTGCTTGGTAATGCTTGTCCCCAGTGGTTGTCCCAACCTTGCAAGCCTCTCGACACCTCTGACACTCTGGTTTCAGACAGATTTCAGCAGTATAGGATAATAATGCAATAGACACAATTCTTTAGTAACACCTCTATATTAGTCTTGTTCAAAAGAGTAGACCACAAGAATAATGGGTTTAGGATATAGAACCCCAGTTAACACATAAAAATAGTACACTGGTAAAACAGAAATAATTAGCAACATTTAACAAATTACACAGTCATTAGTAGTAAGCTTCAACACATTGGCTCTGAAGAAGAGGTGTTTTCCTCAAAACGCATCAGCCACCTGCTATCCAGAGGCTTCCAGTCTCCCACCAAACCATCCACAGGGGTTCCTGTACCATACTGCTATCTTGTGTGACATGCTTCCCACGTTTATCTGATTTTACACCATTTAATTTTGTGAGTATTCACTTTTTATTAATAAATCCTATTTGTATGGTAACGCACTAGGCCCTTCTTTTTTGTCTTTTATGTACAGTAAGCTTCAACTATTAATCTGCAACACCAGCAGTATGAGGGGGAAGAAAAGGCTTGTTGACTCATCAGCTACCTCTAAGCCACCAGTTCCGCAGTGGTGTATGCAGAGAATTATGTAAATGTACACTCCTGCATAAATAGAGATAAGTATCATAATTTGAATAATAATGGCCTTATAAGGGAAAAGGTCCCTTTAACTAGAGATTGCAACTTGAGTCCTGTGATGTTTAAAGTTCCAGTTATTGTGGTGTTCTCTGCTAGCAATGGTGAGGCCCATAAACAGTAGCGAATACTGGTAATTCAATTAATTTAAACAGATAGGCTGTGTTACTGCTCAAAGCAGAGATCTCCTGATACTGAGGTGTAAAGGTGTCTGCATGCAGTGTCTCAAGAGTGATGACAGAAGGAGGTTGGGCATCTGCCTGCTCCTCAATCCCAAGGATAGCACAGCTTCCTAGGCATAAGAGTTCATACACAGGCTATTGGTTGTTTGCAGGGATGTGCAGGGTTGCCGCCTGATGGCCTATCAGCCCAGGGTGCAGAGATGTCTATGTGAAGACTGGATAGTGACAGTCCTGATGCAGAGAAGCTGATGTGATCCCAGTGTTGCAATTGGCATCACTGATGTGCTGAACTGATGTGCAGAGTCCTGAAGCAATAGACAAACAACTTGTCTCTGGAGGAGAATGCTAGTCCCTCTGTGTTCAGCTCTAAATCCCACGCCAAGAGAGTGAGCCAGTTCTTTGCTGCAGAATATATCTGCTCTCCCAGCAACTTCCTGGTTCCCCAGCTCTCTTGTAGTCGTAGGTCAATCAGCACTCAGAAATAAAGTATGTACAGTATAGGCTATAGGACTACAGGTCCCAGGATCCTCTGCTGTCAGAAGAACTGGATCCACTCTGTTAACAGGAAGTGATGTAGCAGTCCCAGTACTGTGCACTAGGCAGAAAAGGATTAATCATAGTCTCGTCTGTAAGTGTCCCTGAAAGGCATAATGATATAGCACGAACCTGGCTTGATCCCTATAGTGAGATTGCTTTGGAACTACCATTGAACTTTGCCATGCAGACTGCTTTCAGCTGGAACATATATTCAGATAAATGAGCTTAATCATATCATGTCTTACAAACCACAAAATTGTTAGAAGTGATGTAAGAATCAAGGAATTGTACACTGTATAGGTGGATGTAAATGGTAAACTCTTTGCAAAGGGCCTGTTAGTTTTCCTAGAGGTCTAAGGGCTTGTTCATACTTGATAAAATTTCTAACTCTTACCAAACGCTCCTATAGCTTTAGCAACCCTTGCAATTTCCACTCGCCCACTAGCATTGGGCAAGTGGAAATAAGGTGGGGCCGAGCAGCACTGGGACTAGAGGTGTGTGGGAGCAGTGACAAGCAGTGATCTCCTGTATGGCTTTCAATGAAGCAGCTAGAAGCCGCGGGAGGGAGAGGAGAAGTGATTTCCAGCTGTTTCTATAAAAGCCATACAGAAGTTTGCTGCTTCTCACTGGCCCTCACTGCCCCCTTCCTTCGCCCCTCCCTCCCTTCCTTCCCACCCCTTCTTTCCACCCCTCCCTCCCTGTGTTCCTTCCTTTCACCTCTTCCTTCCTTCCTTTCACCCCTCCTTCCATCCTTCCCTTCCTTCCACCCTTTTTTCCCACACCTGCCTTCCTTCTCACCCCTTCCTTCTTTCCACCCCTTCCTCCCTTCCACTCCTCCCTCCCTTTCACCCCTTCATTCCTTCCACCCCTCCCTTCCTTTGCACCCCTCCCTCCCTTTGACCCCTCCCTCCCACTCATCCTTTCCACCCCTCCCTTCCTTTTCAACCCTCCCTCTCTTCCTTCCACCCCTCTCTTCCTTCCACCCCTCTCTCCCTTCGTTACTGCCATTTTCTTCCTTCCTTCCATCCTTCCTTCCTTCCTTCCTTCCTTCCTTCTGCATAAAACATTTAACAGTGTCATTTCATGATATAATTTACAAGTGTGTGTTTAGGGGTGGAATTAAGGGCAGAGCAGGGTAGGGGTTGGTTGGGGCAACTGGTGGCGAGTAGCTCAGGACTTGACATTTTGAGCCCTGGCTTTAGTATAGGCTTTAGACAAGTGTTAATGAGCTTTAGTATGGGCATTAGACAGGCATTAATGAGCTTTAGTATGGACATTAGACAGGCATTAATGAGCTTTAGTATGGGCGTTAAGCGTTAATGAACTTTAGACAGGCTTTTTACAAACGTTAAAAATGCTCCCCAAACGCTCTATGTGCAGTTGTGAAGCGTTTTATAGGCATTTGACAAGCGTTAAAACCATACCACAAACTAAATAAACTGTAATATTATTAACGCTCTGCAAACGCAGCACAAATGCCTCGCAAACGCCTGCCTATGCGTTTGAGAAGCATCACCATAGACTTGAATGGGAGGCGTTGAAAGGCTTCAAACTCCAATAGAAAAAAAATGGACCAGTACGTAAAAAACCCACTAGGAAAGAAGTCCTCATGAGAACATACTGCGGCTTAAAACATAATGTTTATTAACACTTTCATGGCAAAATACAAAAAGCTGTAGAACCCTCCACCCTACACAATAAAACCATGATAACATTGCCATACTGTAAAACACCCATCCCGGGATCCTGGTCCACACCACACGCACCCACACAGGTACCGCACACTCCATCAGCAAACACAATAAAACACCATGAGACCCCTAGATCATGTGGTATCAGGTGGGACAACCAGAATAGGATGGAAATCAAAAAAGGACAATGCTCAGATTAATGGCAGGATCAAACGGATAAATGTTGGAACAATCTCAATCAGGTCCTCAGGAGGAAATTTGTGAGTAAGGTCGATCCAGATAGTATATGGTAGGCAGTCCTCAAATTTCCCAAGTAAGCAATGTTGCAGAGAATGTTGACACAATACGTGACTCTCATATGAAATGAGAAATAGCACCCAATGAGGGTATAAATGACACAACCAGATCAATGCACTGGTATAACAAGGAGAGGCAGTCAATAATGTTGCATAGGACCATAGAGGTCAGTCCTTAGATCCTAAGTGAAATCATACAATTGTGTGGCAGACCCATGTATAACCCTTGAAAGACAGTCCACTGTGATGTCTTCAAGAATTAAATGATGTCACGTTCCTTGATCTCTTAGTATCAATTGAGGGGGATGCCCTCCATACCAAAACATTCAGGAAATCTACAGCCGCAAATTCCTTGTTCCTCTAACCATCATCCCCTGATTCGGAGCATCCCCAATGGACAGTCAATTCCCCCCCAGTGTCAGAATGACGTCCTTCCCAGATCGCGTTTTGCGTGTGCTCGCAGGGCCGCGCTGTGGCGAGTGTACCTAAGACACGGCCGATGACAGATCTGTGTAGCGGCCCCATTGCCAGTACCATGTGACCTGCTGTAACCAATCACAGCAGGTCATATGACAGTTGTATACAATGGATGGCTTCCTTTCATACCATCCATTGTATACAAGTGTGTCTAGCTGTGAATGGTCACAGTGATTACATGCACAGGCTGGGCCAATTACAGCCTATCTGTGTCATGTGTTTAGCTGTGGCCAATCACAGCTAATCACAACAAAAAAACCTGAATCAATTGATTTCATTCAGTTAAATGCTTGCTTATAGCAAATACATTCTTTGCTATAAGCAATCAAATTGTGTAAAAAAACCCAAAAACTATCATTCCCCAAAGTAGTACAATGTTACTATGGTAACATTATACTACTTTGGTCATAATGTAATATGAAAAAAAATCTTAAATACAGAGAAAAACGTAATATAAAATATTTTTTTTTTTTTTTTTTTTTTTTGTGTACTGTCCTCAGTCAGTGTCCCTGATCATCACCACACCAGTTATATGCTGATGCTGTACTGCACTGGTGACAGTAAGTAAAAAAAAAATTGTGAAAATAATTTTCCGAAAAATTATGACAAAAAAATTACAACTTTGAAAAACTCGCCATGCCTCTTATGAAATACATTGGACTGTCTGTTTTGCAAAAAGGGGTCATTTGAGGGATATCTGTACTGTTCCGACATTTTTGGGCCTCAAGAAATTAGATTGCCTGTCAGTACTTCAGGATCGATCAATTTTCAGATATATTCCATAGTTTGTGAACTGATTTGGGTTATTTTCAACAAAGAAATGTAGCAGAATACATCTTGGCCTAAATTTATGAAGAACAATTATTTATTTGCAAACTTTTATAACAGAAACAAAGAAACGTGTTTTTTTTTTAAATTTTCGGTTTTATTTGTTAATTTAGCAAAAAATAAAAACCCCAGTGGTGATTAAATACCACCAAAAGAAAGCTCTACTTGTGTGAACAAAATATTAAAATTTTAGTTTGGGTACAGTGTTGCATGACTGCGCAATTCTCATTCAAAATGTGAGAGCGCTGAAACCTGAAAATTGACCTGGGCAGGAAGGGGGTAAAAGTGCCCAGTATTGAAGTGGTTAATGCACTGGGAAAAGAGCAGCTTCTAGGCAAATAAAGTGTTAAACTGGCAAATGGACTTGGCAAAAGGGCAACTCCTCTCTGGTATGCGGTGACCAATGGCATTGGTGGCTGAAGTTCCTTTGGGAAGGTAGGTCAATGGGTCACTGATCAGGACTGGCCTGCAGGAGGCGTGCACTGTGGTCAGCTCTAATGATTTAACTGTACCGCAAATGTATTCAACAGCAATGGCTATGGGAACTAGGCCGCAACACGTGTTACCTGAATGTAATGTCCACAACTATGTGCAGCACCACTCTCTCTCTCGGCTTCCTCTCTCCAACTCTCTCACTTCCTGTCCAGTCTCCTGAGCTTCTGCATATATCTAACCCCGCCCACATGCCAGCACTTTTTGGAAAAGTAGTCCTCTGGTATACTGCTCCCCAGTAAAGTCCTGCGGTTCAACATACAAGATCCATGGGACTGCTCTGCAGAATGTGAGTGCCACGGAATTTGTAGGACACTGCCATCTTGTGTTGTTTTGACATCCTACACCTGATATTACAGCAAGAGAGTTAGGCCCCATGTACACGGGACACATCTGAACGATGGACACTGACTGCTGGACAACGTAGGTTGTTTAGCCACGTTTGCATAACGTGTTTATGCGCGTTTATGTGCGTTTGCATTTAGAAGCATTTTTTAAAGATAAGCACAAGAGAACCTCCCAAATGCCCAGAATGCACTGAAAAGTGGTAAATTATTAACTATTTCAGACTGTTTCAGAGAAATACAGAGAGTAGAAGCAGAGACAGCAGTATGTGTTGAGATTAGCTTAGGTGTGAGTTGCTCATTAACATTTCTTTTGTTTCCAAGGGTGGGAAAGGTGTCTGGTGGAGTGAGTCATTAAGGCTACCTGGCAGGGGGTCTTCAGGAGGAATTTGAGGTGTGAATGGTCATCAACATATCTTTTGTTTCCAAGGGTGGGAGAGGTCTGAGGTGTGAATTGGTCATTACAATGTGTGACAAGCTTGGTAGGAACATCCTGTTTTCAGTGTTTTGTCCATCTGAGTACCTTGAAAACGCTTTGCATACATTTTTCATGATGAAAAAAAGGCTCTGGACAGCATCGGGAAATGGAAGAGTTAAAAAAAAAATTCAGACGCAAATGCTTATAAATGCGATTTGCCACGTTTACAAGCGTTTTGCGTTTGAAACGCTGATAAAATCGACTGCTGAACGCAAGTTTTCTGCATTCAAAAAAACAACTGTAAACTCAAATGCATGCATTTTTCATGATGAAAAAAGGCTCTGGACGGCATCAGGAACTGGAAGAGTTGAAAAAAAATTTCAAATGCAAACGCTTATAAACGTGATTTGCCGCGTTTAATCGCTTTGTGCCACATTTACAAGTGTTTTGCGTTTGAAACGCTGATAAAATCAACTGCTAAAGGCAAGTTTTCCGCGTTCAAAAAAACGACTGTAAACTCAAATGCCTGTAAACGACAATGTGTACATGGACACATAGGAAAACATTAGGGGGAGTTCAGGGGCTGCTGAAAAAAACGCTGAACAGCTCCTAAACGTGAGTTTATCACCTGCAGTGTACATGAGCCCTTACACTTGCAATGCTGTTCTCATCAAAACTTCCCATAAAATGAAAGATCTTGAATGTAGAAAGGGTAGTGAGGACAGACAGAAAAATAAGAATTACAACAAAAGAAACACGCATAACTATATTTATAAGGGATATTCTAGATGAATTATATATTTGTTTCAAGATCAGGAGCACCATTTTCCCTTATCAGGAGCCCTACACACTGATTTTAGCTTATTACCATCTGATATATTTTGTCCATTAACACCACATAAAGTTTTTCCGCAGTGTAAACATGTTCCATTCTGTTTATAACTGTTTGAAATGGAATACCCCAAGAAATCCAATGGTTCACTATAGGGTGACTTGCTGCAGTCATACAGAGCAAATGTAATACCTTTCCAAGACTTAGCTAGAAAAAAGGAAGAAGAACAAATGTTGGCAGTCCGTGGTTAGAATAATATAATGCTTAAACTAGCAAACATATTCAGTGAATGCTTGCAATGTGGAATGAGTGCAGTATTGGACTGTCAGTAAAAAATAAGGGCAGGGCTGTGAATAAAGAACAGTAAGAGATACTGTAGTTAATATAAATAAATATATACAGTATACTGTATATACATAATTTACGTATCTTCACTTATTGGCAAGTTAATGAAAATGCATATCCATATCATGTGTTCCAGTTCCTCAAATGCTGAAAGCTTGTGTAGCTGGTTTTTAATTTGCAGAAAAATAGCAACTACAGTCTTACTGAGCTGTTGCTGCTTCTGAGTGAGTTACCGTACCCACAAAGGACTTCTACACAGATACAGTCAGTGTTAATCCTGCCTCCATCCACTAGAGGGCACCCGGGGGACATGGAGTACAAGAGAGACTCTGAGGAAAATAGTGGAGGGCTATGGGATATGTAGATTGAGGAATAAACAGCTATTATCACAGGTTGGCTGGAAAACTACAATTCACAAAAAAGAATAATTAAAGCAGAGAGACAGCAGTAGTTTTCCTGGACTGAGGGAGGAAGAAGGGTCTCTTTCTGCAGGGAGCCCAGCATGGAGACAGACTGTAACCCTCATGAGTCCAGTGAGGGCGGTGAGCAGGTGATTCCTTCCTGAGAGCAGTAGAAGAGGAGTGAGGACTCGGACCATGCAGAGCCTGCTGGGCACTTAATGGGCGAGAGAGAGAAGGAGAGAGAGAGAGAGGGGAGAGAGAGGAGTTGCAGTTATTAGCAGGGGGGAAGATTTCCTGGGTAGGAACACTTAATCATTGCATGCAGGAACTTTTAGAGGTACACTAGCATGAGTGCTCCAATGCTAGGGGTTGAGCCCTAATGAGCTGGCCAGCAGAAGGTCTAGAACATGCGTATTACTAATTGCTGACTGTTGCTGTGATCACCTAATTGTACTTCCCTTAGTTAGACTAACCAGTGCAAGTTAAGAAAGAGGTGGACTATTACAGTGGTTCTAAAGAATAGACATTTTTACCTTAATGTATTCCCTGCATTAGGATAAAAAATGTGCCAGTATTTGACCCCCCCCCCCCCCCAATATATTTACTTGAGTCCTTTCTCGATCCAGTGCTGTGTCCTTCTGCATTGGCACTGGTCTATGTTCCTCTCCACACAGGCTCAGCGGCAGCAGTGGCAGCCATTGACTCCTGCTACTATCAATCAAATCTTGTGAAGGAGTAGGGGTCGAGCCACGCTGCGTGTGTCTATGGATGCACATAGTATGGCTTGAGAGCAAGTCAAGAGTGCTGTCGGGGGACTCCTTAAGAGGAGGTTCAGGGTCAGTAAGTATACCATAATGGTTATTTTAGAAAAAAAAAATTTAAGTATTACAACCATTTTAAGCGTTCACTGTTGGCAGGCAGCCTGTTAATTAAATTGGTTGACTACTGCCCTACTACTTCTTGTTGCTTGATTGATGGTTGCCATGTTATATCTTCTATCTGTGAATCAATCCGGTATAATCTTTCCTTGTGCTGTAGATCAAAGGAAAGTCTAGGAGGCCAAACTAAAGCACATATCCACTTTATAGTATAGAGGTTATGATTAACTGCTGAGGTTAGCGCAATACATGTGAACCTTTTTTCCCCCACTGGGGTTTTTAAGCTGCTTTTCTATATAATAAAGTGGATATTTGCTTTAGTGCGGCCTCCCGGACTTTCATTCGATCTTTTTCCAGAAGTGCATTTGTAAGATCAGGCACTGATGTCAGATGAGAAGGTCTGGCTCGCAGTCTCCACTTTAATTCATCCCAATGGTGTTCTGTGGGTTGAGGTCAGGACTCTGTGTAGGCCAGTCAAGTTCCTCCATCCCAGACTCCCTCATCCATGTTTTTATGGACCTTGCTTTGTGCACTGGTGCGCAGTCATGTTGGAACAGGAAAGGCCATCCCCAAACTCTTCCCACAAAGTTGGGAGCATGAACTTGTCCAAAATGTCTTAGTATGCTGATGCCTTAAAATTTCCCTTCACTGGAACTAAGGGGCCAAGCCCAACCCCTGAAAAACACTCCCACACCATAATCCCCCCTTCACCAAACTTTACATATGGCACAATCCAGTCAGGCAAGTTCTCCTGGCAACCACCAAACCCAGACATGTCCATCAGATTGCCAGACAGAGAAGCGGGATTTGTCACTCCAGAGAACACGTCTCCACTGCTCTAGAGTTCATTGGCGGCGTGCTTTATACCACTTTGCAGTGCACTTGGTGATGTAAGGCTTGGATGCAGCTGCTTTGCCATAGAAACTCATTCCATGAAGCTCTCTATGCGCTGTTGTTGTTGTGCACACGAAGTTTGGAGGTCTTTAGCTATTGATTTTGCATACAGTTGGCAACTTCTGCGCAGTGTGCGTTTCAGCATTCACTGACCCCACTTTGTCATGTTACGTGGCCTACTACATTGTGGCTGAGTTGCTGTTCCCAGTTGCTTCCACTATGTTATAATACCACTAACAGTTGACCTTGGAATATTTAGTAGCAAGGACATTTCACAGACGGACTTATTGCACAGGAGCAAACCTATGACGGTACCCCACTTGAATTCTCTGAGCTGCTGAGAGCAACCCATTCTTTTACAAATGGTTGTAGAAGCAGTCTGCATGCCTAAGTTCTTGATTTTATACACCTGTGGCCATGGAGTTGATTGGAACACCTGAATCCAATGATTTGGAGGGTGTCCCAATACTTTTGGCAATATAGTGTATATCTATATACACAAACAGGTATCTGCAACCATATCTTTAGCCCACCCAGGTGAGTCAAAAAGTACAGAGCTGTTCACAGAGTCATGAGAACAAGAATAGAGGACCCAACACATCAAGTGGCTCCTTCAAGGGTAAGTGCTACACTTGATCTAGGGCAGTGATTTACAATTCAGTACAGAAGTTTACTTAAGGGACTGTAGGGGCTATTCCTCCGCCAAAGATGCAGTGTTTACTCCAAATGACGCAGGACAATTTCTACTCCCAATGGCAACAATCCGGCCCCCCTAAAGTCTGAAAGCCAGTAAACTGGCCCTGTGTTTAGAAAGTTTGGAGACCCCTGTGTCGCAAACCTGCGCAACACACAGTGAAGGACACAGACTCCATTTTTATTTTATCCCCTCACTCCCTCCTCCCTCTCTGAGGGGAGACATTTGGCCAGCGTGCGTGTGTGTGTGTGTGTGCTGGTTGTGGGGCACTGGCAGGCCAAAGCATCTCTGAGCTAGGTGCCTAGCTGTCTGGGAAAGCTGTACCTTTTCACACCTTGGAAGAGATAAGGCAAGCTTTCTGTGGAGTTGAGAGAGATTACAACCTCATAAAACTTAACTCAGCGTAGGTGACAGAATCAGATAACCTCAGTTAAAATCATTTTTCCCCTATGTCTCATATCTTGGAATATGAGAGACTTACATAAAAACTGAACATATCGTCAGATGGACGATGAGCAGGCGAACAGTTTGATGGGTCACTCGCCTTGTTTTGGACACACAGGAAAACAGAAAAATAGATCTCGTGAACCGTTTAGTGTACACTTTCATAATTCATATCTAATCAATCCTCAGACTGGTCTGCATAATAATCTACCCACGGGTTGAATGTCACTTGTGCAGATGAAAAGGTATGGGCCAAATATGAGTTATGGGAAATTTTTGCTCTAGTTGAGGCATTCACCCATCTCTCCACGCCCTAAGCGGAGATTGGTCCTTGACTGCAGAGCCACCCCCTGCTGGGGACTACAAAACGAGCTGTCAGGCCTAAGATTAAGAAGTCAAAGACGTCTCCCATTTTTAACATCAATACCACCTGGGGAGACAGGTGCCCTCTTGCTCTGAAATTTGGATCTGGTAACCCAGGACTTTGGCAAGTACCTTAACTCTTTCACTTCTCTCTGATATCTCTTTGCTGTGCTATGGTTCTTTGTATATTTATATATATATCTTATTTCCATCTTTTTTCTGTAAATATTTTATTGCACCCGTTTGACCTTTTAGTAATAAATCTTTCTTTCTGAAAGTGTTGAACTGTTTCTATAGCTCTGTATTGCAATTTACGAATCCCTGCTTCTAAAGAGAACGCTACTGTTTGTTTGACTCTCTGTAGAACAGGCCTGTGTTATGACCGTGTTATGCAGTCGATTATTTCAATCATTATAGTGTTATAGCTGATAACGCTGAGTTTCCTCTTTCTCTGTACAAAAAGGAGGTGGTGGCAGTGTGAAGGGTTAATTGCGTAATTAACCTGACCCAGTAACAATCGCCCAGGCTGCCGGTACATCGATTGTGGCCCATTAACTGGGAAATCGTTGTGCAGGGTGCAGCTGGGTGTGGCATTGTTACGCACGTCACATCGTGGTTTTAGATTGGCTAGTCCTTTGGTCACAAGTTTGGTGAGAAGGTCTGGGGTCTGACGCCGCGATTGTGACATATTGGTGGCAGCGATCGTGTGATCGTGAGACCCTGGTCTAAGAGGTGTTATGGGGTTGTGGTGTTGCCATTATCATTCTAGGATAAGTAAGGGAAACCTTTTCTTTTAGCTTTGGCTAAAGTGACAAAGTGCCAGAAGCTTTTATATAGTTGTGTTTGTCCTATTTTTAACAAAAGAGTACAATTTCACTTCCTATGTGGTTATCAGGATTGAAAGTAAGGGGAAAACCCATGCTTTAGGGATACAGCTAGCAATAAACATGTGATAGAATTTGTCAGCATGCTTTCCTGTTGTAAACCAACAAAAATATACAAATTGAAATACTGACTACATTGTTGCTTAAAATTAGAGATGTCTTTTTCACATAATTTCCAGCTGTCCCTCCTTAAGCACAGACCTTAGAAACAAGACCCCTATCCTACCTGTTCTCATTAAAACTTCCCATAAAACCCCAAACCAGAAATGTACTATACTGCAGCTTACCAATCATTAGATGTGGTGGATACATCAGTTTTCTTTTCTTTTGCTTTTTTCCTCTGTTTTCACCTGGTGATCTGGCAAGTAACACACCTCATATATAAGTGAGACACCACTCTGGAGGAATTAACCAGGACACAGCACACAGCAGCATTGTAAGTCTGGGTGGATGGGAGTGTTAAATGTATTAGCAGATTTGAATACAAATAACAAATTAAAGCCAAACCCTAGCAAACACTTTATAGTCAGCTACAGCGAACACATTTTTCCTTTTGGGATAAATGTTTTACATGAATAAATAAAAGCAATTTAATCACCCCTGCCAGTAAGCTGATACAGTCTGCTGAAGAGCTTAAACTTGTGAAAAACAGCAGGGTTGCTGGCTGAATCATCAGATGAAAACAGAAGAAAGAAAGCTTAGAAAAGGAAACTAATGCAGCGATCACATCTAGAAATTGCTAATAAATGTTTGTTTTAGGGTTTAATACCACTTAAATGAAGAAACTAATCTTCTCACTGCTGTTTCATTAAGTATTTGCATCCTGCAACATTCCAGGTGTTACCAGCAAAATTGTTCATGTATCAGGACCGGCCATGGTACCATAAAGAGGAACCTATCTTAGACCTAGAGGAACCTAGAGTCTTAGACTCTGTCCATTCCTGGCCGAGGTGACTGTAAAAAGATGATGTCCAGGGGTGGACTGAACATTTGAGCACTCGGGCACTTCCCGAGGGCCCAGGATTAGTAGGGGACCCCATGAAATGCCCCTGGTACCTTTTATAGGCTTTTGTGGGTGTGCTTTGAGTGTGGGCAAGGACACAGGGGCCCCATGATACCCTATTGCCCAGAGGTCCCATGAGTTGTCAGTCTACCCCTGATGATGTCTACTGTAGATCTGACCTCCCTAATTCAATGGACGGATTTGGATTTTGTTTGAAAAGTGTAATTAGCCTTTAGCACAAATTAATTTTAACATTTTACATTTCAAAGTCATTATTGAGTTTTAAAGAGTGGCATTCAGAATAAAATATGAATAAAAGTGGCTTCACCTGACTTGTTATCTTATGTCTTTTTTTTTATATATCATTCATGGCCTTTTCTCAAGCAACTCATCCTAATATATACTTTTAAAATATATAAATGTAGCGTCTGTTATATGTGCTAATGTTATGCATACCCCTGAAGGAACTGCTGTTTCTCCGGTCCCACTATTCCTGTACCCACGACTCAGGAAGTAGCACCACACACTCTGGTACACCTGGGCTGAAGGGGGTTGGAGGATATTTATTGAAAATATACGTACACAGTACCCCAATAGCCAAAAGAATAGAAACAGCAGTAATTGCACAACAAATAGGAAACAAACAATGGCAAAGATAATATATTGTTGATGACAAACAACTGGATCAGAGAGTAACCCCTAAACCCTATACTAGGGACAATCCTACCTAAGGAAAGTTATGCCACAATAACAGTTCAGCAGTTGATGTTAAATCCTCTCTCCCTGCTGGCCTGTAGGTTGGGGCCCAAATCTGGTGTTGGAGTGCTCAGGATAAAGTTCCTCCAAATACAGGTAAAGGCACCTGTACTGTGACCCACTCAAACAACACAGCTCCTCTCTTTAACAAGATGTAGTTGGGCTTCTCACTTCTATGGCAACAGATGATCTCTCTCCATTACCCATCAGCAGCTCAATAAATTCTGTGTCCGGTACTATGAAATGTTTGCTGCTGCTCCTCTCTCTGTCTCAGATGCGGTGGTAAGCAGTCTGTGAGCAACCATATGCATAGTCTGTCTCTCAGAATGTCCTTATAACATCCCTCTCTCTGTTCGGAAACAATCCTCCCCCCTTTCCTCTAGAGCACCAGTGCCTCTGGGATCTGTAGCTCTATCCCCCAGTCTACAAACAGGCTTAGTCTGTATAGGAACTGCATTCCCCACAATCCTTCACTCCTTCCAGTATTTTCAGCAGTCCACATCCTCTTCCTCTGTCTAGTCCTCCTAGGTGGTGGGTAGGTTTATAATAGGCTGCACACAGCTCTAAAAACAGTCTCCTCTGTGCCTGTCCCTCTGTCAGCTCTGATTCTTGCACACTGAACAATTAACCACAGTTTTGACTTTGACATTATGATCCTTGGTATATTTCATTCACTGATGGGCCTTCATGCAAGTCTTTCTGCGTACGCCACACAGTAACTATTAGCTATGGCACTGGCAGAAGAAACAAATGGAGAGTAAAGACTCCTTTAAACAGCTGATTAGTTGCATTCTCTGGATTCCAGCTGCAGCTTCATGTGGCTGGAATGTCCAGAATAGGCGAATAGCAGTGACCACTCAGCCTATATAAACTAATGGTGGGCTGACAGCAGCTGCCACTGTTCACTTGTGGCTATGCAAAAAGCATTTATTTGTGGATGTTCGAGCCTGCATGCAGTCAGCTGCATCCAGGCTCAGGCATCCGTAGGTAAACGCTTCGTGTGCAGCAGCCGCTGTCATTCCAGCTGCAATAATCTGCCTCTAGAATCTAGAGAATCTAGCTAACTGGCCATGTGCAAAGGGGGCCTGTGAGTGAGAGACCTGAGAAGAGCAGGGAAAGGGGAAGAGAAGAGTGTTCTGTGGGGGGTTACTGCAGTACAGGGGCGGACTGACCATTTGGAAACTCGGGCACTGCCCGAGGGCCCGGGCTCAGTAGGGGGCCCCATGAGATGCTCCTGGTACCTTTTTCATAGGCTTTTTTGAGTTTGGGCAAGGACACAGGGGCCCCATGATCCCCTATTGCCTGGGGGCCCCATGAGTTGTCAGTCCGCCCTTGCTGCAGTATGTTAAGTTATACATTATCTGTGGTAGACGTTTTCGTCCAGGGTGCCCAAGCAACCTGGGGTACCTTCAGGATTTTTCAGGGGTGACTTGGCAAAACGCCTAAAAATTGCCCAAAACTATATACAAGCCAGAAAGTGGATCAAGCATACCTTTTAATTACACAAAGCCACAAGTTTTCATTGTGCACTCTTTACAACCTTCCAGCCACCTGCGTTCTAACCACCAATGATGTCATCGGTTGATAAGGAAGACATGGGGAGCCTGAACAGCATCTTGTTTTTCCCCTGCCCTGACCCTCTCCGTTAGTGCTGGGGTCACATTAGCTGAGTGAAGGAGAGAAAGTGAGGGAGAAGGGAATACTAGTCAGTACCAGTGTGCAAAGGTGCATTTGCTCTGGAAGAATAAACGACCTCTAACGTTGGGTATCCTACATGTGTGGATGTTGCTGTGTTATGTAAAACATTTCGTTTTGTTTTTCACATTTTAGAAAGGGGAGCCCTTGAGATTGTGTACCATGTTAAAGGATGCATTGACTAAAAAAAGGTTGAGAAACACTGATTTATGGGTCTGAAGACTTTTCAAATAAGAATCTTGCTTCCTTTTTATCCGACCTAAAACACACTGACACTGATACTAATTAAAAAAATGTTTTAACCCTACCTAAAGTACACTGATCCTGACCTTTGACTCCAACCATTGACCCTGACCTTGGACTCTGACCAAGACCTTTGACCCTAGCCCTGACACTGACCTAGATCAAACCCTGATCTAACTATCTCAGCTTTATTGTTTGTTTTAAAAATATAGTGCAGCGCTGTAATATATGTAAACAGATATGTAGATATATAAACAAGTAAGTAAGCATAAAGTTCATGAGGTCTCCATAAATGCGAAAAAACTTGTAGTGAGAATCTTCTCTATATCAAAATAGGTGACTGGAACCGTATAGATAAAATGCGCACTCATGGACCGCACATTAAAAATGCGCATGTATATGACCATCTATCGGGTAATCAGCCAAACACACGGACCATCCCTCCCAGGTGGATCATCAGCCTTGGGTGTAGTGATATGTAGCAAGGTCCAGAGAACACTTAAAGCCAGTAAGTGGAGGCGGATGAGCTCTCTCCTCTGGATACAGGGTGCACTAGGAACCAGCTGCTATAGATCTGAAACCTCTGTTATCAGCAGCTGGCCCGGCAGACTCCGCTTTTTTGCGGATTACCCGATAGATGGTCATATACATGTGCATTTTTAATGTGCGGTCCATGAGTGCGCATTTTATCTATACGGTTCCAGTCACCTATTTTGATATAGAGAAGATTCTCACTACAAGTTTTTTTACAAGTTTTTTCGCATTTATGGAAAACTCATGAACTTTATGCTTACTTACTTGTTTATATATCTACATATCTGTTTACATATATTACAGCGCTGCACTATATTTTTAATACTTATGATATGAGGTCTGGTGATTTCTTTGAGTGTTCTAGCGGCTGATTACAATGAGCGCTCGCTATATTCCTTTTAATCCTGTTTTATTGTTTGTTTGTTTGTTTTTTACATACTTCTTTGTTTACACATTTCTCTTCTGGGAGGAGAAAAAGATACAATGTATCTTTTTCTTTATTCAAGATGAAAAAACAACACGGGCAAGCTATAAAGTGACTGATCACTGTGATAGCCAATTCTCCACGGGTTCTCCAGACTTCTTCATGCTCAGGTTGAACCGGCTCTCATCTGTGAAAGGCACATGACGTCAGCGGTGGACCTGCCAATTCTGGTGTTCAATGTCAAATGCCAAATCGAGCTCTATGGTGATGGGCAGTGAGCACATGGCATACTAGAGAATGTCAGGCCCTCAGGCCACCCTCATGAAGTCTGTTTCTGATTGTTTGGTCAGAGACATTTACACCAGTGGCCTGCTGGAGGTAATTTTGTAGGGCTCTGGCATTGCTCATCCTGTTCCTCTTTGCACAAAAGATACCGGTCTGGCTTATGGGCTAAGGGCTTTCCACAGCCCTGTCCAGCTCTCCTAGAGTAATTGCCTGTCTCCTGGAATCTCCTCCATGCTCTTGAGACTGTGCTGGGAGACACAGCAAACCTTCTGGCAATGGCACGTATTGATGTGCCATCCTGGAGTAGTTGGACTGCCTGTGCAACCTCTGTAGGGTCAAGGTATCGCCTCATGCTACCAGTAGTGACACTGACCCTAGCCAAATGCAAAACTAGTGAAAAACAGTAAGAAAAGATGATTAGGGGAAAAATGTCAGTGGCCTCCACCTGTAAAACCATTTCTGTTTTGGGGGTCCTCTCATTGTTGCCCATCAAATGCACCTGTTGTTAATTTTATTAACACCAAAGCAACTGAAACTGATTAACAACCCCCTCTGCTACTTAACTGTCTAGATCAATATCCCAGGAGTTTAATTGACTTGATGCTATACTCTGATTAAATAGTGTTCCTTTAATTTTTTTGAGCAGTATATTGAGTTGATCCACCCTTTGCCGCTATAATAGCTTCAGCTCTTCTGGGAAGGCTGTCTACAAGGTTTAGGAGCGTGGAATGTTTGACCATTCTTCTAGAAGCGCATTTGTCAAGCAGTGATGTTGGACAAGAAGACCTGGCTCACAGTCTCTGCTATAATTCATTCCAAAGGTGTTCTATCAGGTTGAGGTGCAGGCCAGTCAAGTTCCTCCACCCCAAACACACTTATCTATGTCTTTCAGGACCTTGCTTTGTGCATGGTGTGCTGTCATGTTGGAACAGGAAGGGGCCATCACCAAACTGTTCCCACAGAGTTGGGAGCATGAAATTGTCTAAAATGTCTTGGTATGCTGATGCCTTAAGAGTTCCCTTCACTGGAACTTAAGGGCCAAGCCCAACCCCTGAAAAACAACCCCACGCCATAATTCCCCTCCACCAAACTTGGCACAATGCAGTCAGACAAGTACCATTCTCCTGGAAACCGCCAAACCCAGACATGTCCATTGGATTGCCAGACAGAGAAGCGTGATTCGCCACTCCATAGAACACGTCTCCACTGCTCTGGAGCCCAGTGGCGGCGTGCTTTACACCACCGCATTTGACGCTTTGCATTGCATTGGCCATGGAAACTCATTCCATGAAGCTCTCTACACACTGTTGTTGTGCTAATCTGAAGACCACATGAATTTTGGAGGTCTTTAGCTACTGACTTTGCAGACAATTGGTGAGTTCTGCGCACAGTGCACTTCAGCATGCACTTACTCCCCTCTGTCATTTTACGTGGCCTACTACTTTGTGGCTGAGTTGCTGTTGTTCCCAGTTGCTTCCACTTTGTTATAATATTACTAACAATTGACCTTGGATTATTTAGTAGCAAGGAAATTTCACAGATGGATGTATTGCACAGGTGGCAACCTATCACAGTACTACGCTTGAATTCACTGAGCTCATGCAATGCCCTCCAGGTTAGCCAGATAGGCTGGGTTTTTGTTTTTTAGGCAGAGTCTGAGTAGCAGCCTGGGATGAGTCAGTCTGGGAGTGAGGTAGAGAGGACAGGCTAGGGAGGTTCTGAAGGTCAAGCTTCTGGAGCCCTCCCACCTCTTCATAAACCTGAGAGCTTTCTGGAGGAGGGATGGAGGTGGGAAAGAGGCTCAGATCTGCATACTTGAGGGACACTGGCCAATCTCCTGGAAGGAGGCTGGGCGTGGTGGCCAAGGCAACCCTTAAGTATGATAGAGCCTGGGAAGTGAGTCAGTGAGTGTCAGGTGGAAGATGGAGTGAAGGCTGGAGTGTGGAGCCGGGGAGGGGGCCCAGGGACGGGGCCTACCTATAGGCAGGTGCTGGAAAAGGGAATCTCCAACGCACCACCATCTTCTAAGTGGGACAAAATGAGCAGCAGAGAAGGAGCCACCCCAGTGGAAGGCCTGAAGGCAGCCACCAACCCAACAAGCTGACAGGAAAGTACCCTTACACCCCCTGGGTCAGATAAGGGGAGAGGGCAGACAGGTGGAAAACCCAACTAGCTTCTCGTCTAGGACTTTTCTATATTGGCAGCTTCTGGGTCCCCTTGCCCAAGCAATACCCACAGTACTGCTGGGTAAAGCGAAGGATTCATCTGGGGTCTGAGGAGGTACACTAGAGGACTCTGAATGCTCTCAGAGAAGAGACTATTTCTTTTTGTCCACATCTTTGTACATAGTTGCTCTGAGTTGTCCTCAGGTTTCTACAGTTCCTTGGGCATCCCATACACTCCTCAACCGAATCCAAGTTCTAAACGGAGAGGGCGGGAGGAGGAGGAGCAGAACCAGCTCTTTCTCTCTCCTCTCTTGTCCATGGTGGTGGTGGTGGGTGGGTGGGGGGGCAACTGTCAGTGCTGGCTCTGGGCAGTGAGATGGAGACTCTCAGAGCTCAGAGCCCTGCAGCCGCTGGGGAGCCACAGTTTGGCCTCCTGGGGACCCCAACAGTGGCATCAGAGTGGCTCGGGGGGCAATTGCCACCCTGTTACCTGGCCCAGTCCACTACAGGTACGGAATGATGAGGGGGATTGGTGAATTTGTTTGGCTACAGAAGGACACTTTCAAGGTAAGTGTGAATGTGCTGTATATACTTGCACATTATTGCAAAAACTCCTGTGAGGCCTGAAAACATAAGATCCACATTAAGTGTTTTGTCAGTTAACTTAAAGCAGAACATAAAGTAGAACTGAAAGCAAATTTTTCATTTATTTATTTTTTATAGCATTACAGAGGTTTATAACCACTGTAAGGTTTATTTTTCCATCTGCATCCCATTGGGGAGATTTCCCTTCACTTCTTAGCTTCACTTCTTCACTTCCCCTATCCCTCTATAGCAGGGGTGTCAAACTTGTGGCCCTCCAGCTGTTGCGAAACTACAAGTCCCATCATGCCTCTGCCTTTGGGAAGCTTATTGTATTAGGGTGTGCACACCAGAGCTCAAAGCCGCAGTGAATGGTGGGTGTGGCCAAATAGCAGTTACCATGGGATAGGGTTTAAAGGGATGTGGTTAAATAAAACAAAAGCTCCCCTGTTCCTGAGAAACAGGAAGTGAGAGGAAATCTATCCCTAGGAAGGGAAATTATCATGGTAAAAAGATGTCTTTGCTGAAAGTTTAATACCAATCCTTTTTTTGTCCACGACAACCCAAAATTTTCAAAATCCAATTGTCACAGGGACAGAAAGCGAGGTTAAATCTTCTGACCAGGGGCACAGACAGCAAAACAAATGGTACAGGGGTGTTAACCCCTCTCTATGCTATCCAAAAACCTTAATAATATTTTTTTTGCCCGTAGCTACACTTAAAAAATGTACCTGTTCCAACTTACATACAAATTCAGCTTAAGAACAAACCCTATCGTGTTCATAACCCAGGGACTGCCTGTATGCTTTTGATCCTCCCTCTCTCCAGTAGGGCACGTTTACACTGATGCGGTGCGATTTTCCCACACCATGGGTGCAACGCAGTGTACCCGTAGTTTTCATGTGGGTTAGCTGCCATTTGCCATAGACTTCTATTATAGCCCATGGTTTTGGTGCTCTTTCTGTAACATAAAACTGAAAGCGTGGTCTTGGTGCACTTTCAGGGAGTGCATCAAAACTGTGAGATACAATAGAAGTGTATAGCAAAGCGCAGCTAACCTATGTGAAAACCGTGGGTACACTGTGCTGCACCCAAAACTGCACTGCATTAGTCTGAAAGCTAAGCTGACCATTAATTACTACTGACCTCTCCATTAACCTCTTCACGCCGGAGCCTCCTGGCCCGGGTTTCAAACACCGGGAGGTGGGGCGGTGTTTTAGGGTCATGTGACCACCGTGATTTGCTGTCACAGCGATTACATGATCGGAAAAGGTCCTGATTGCAAGGGGAGATTGGGACATTTCCATGCACTCTCAGCACATACGTGTTTTCAAATGGTACACAAATATGCGGCCGCTTGGCGTTCAAGGCCCAGCCACCGAGAGGCCACATATTTGAGTATGGGTGGTGTCAAGGTGTTACAGTTGTGGCCAAAATTATTCAACCCCCAATGCTGTAAAGGGGTTTAGGGACTATAGTGTACATTTGGAATTGTATTCAGAATCAAATCCTACAAGGACGTTGTAACTACCCAAATGCAACTAAAATGACATCAATTGTTTATGTAATACAGTAGTAAATGGTTCTTATGTGGTTTCTTCATTGCCACAATTATTCAACCCCTTAAAGACTACCACTCTGAAGAACAGAGGTTCATACAGGTGCTTTCCATCAGGTATTGAAAACACCTGTGGATGTCACCGAGCAGCAATCAAGCATAATAAGCACCAATTAGGCAGCTTTAAAATGACTGTGATACTCAGCTCCTTCTAGACATTTACTGGTGTGGTTACAAACATGGTGAAGGCAAGAGAATGGTCCAGGAAGACAAGAGAAGAGGTGATTTCTCTTCACAGGAAGGGCAATGGCTATAAGAAGATTGCAAAGATGTTAAACATACCAAGAGACACCTTAGGAAGCATCATTCGCAAATTCAAGGCAAAGGGCACTGTTGAAACGCTACCTGGTCGTGGCAGAAAGAAGATGCTGACTTCGACTGCTGTGCGCTACCTGAAGCGTAGAGTGGAGAGAAGTCCCCGTGTGACTGCTGAGGAACTGAGAAAAGATTTGTCAGATGTGGGTACAGAAGTTTCAGCCCAGACAATAAGACGCACACTGCGTAATGAAGGCCTCCGTGCCAGAACTCCCAGGCGTACCCCCTTGCTGTCTCCAAAGAATAAGAAGAGTCGACTGCAGTATGCCAAAAGCCATGTGGACAAACCACAAAAGTTGTGGGATAGTGTTCTGTGGACTGATGAAACAAAATTAGAACTGTTTGGGCCCATGGATCAACGCTATGTTTGGAGGAGGAAGAACAAGGCCTATGATGAAAAGAACACCTTGCCTACTGTGAAGCATGGTGGAGGGTCAATCATGCTTTGGGGCTGTTTTGCTTCTGCAGGTACAGGGAAGCTTCAGCGTGTGCAAGGTACCATGAATTCTCTTCAGTACCAGGAGATATTGGATGGAAACGTGATGCAGTCCGTCACACACCTGAGGCTTGGGAGACGTTGGACCTTTCAACAGGACAATGATCCCAAGCATACCTCCAAGTCCACTAGAGCATGGTTGCAGAGGAAAGGCTGGAACATTTTGGAGTGGCCATCGCAGTCACCAGACTTAAATCCGATTGAGAACCTCTGGTGGGACTTAAAGAAAGCAGTTGCAGTGCGCAAGCCTAAGAATGTGACTGAACTGGAGGCCTTTGCCCATGAAGAATGGGCGAAGATACCCGTAGATCGCTGCAAGACACTTGTGTCAAGCTATGCTTCACGTTTAAAAGCTGTTATAACTGTAAAAGGATGCTGTACTAAGTACTAAGATTGAATGTCACTTGGGGGTTGAATAAAACTGATAATGCTGTGAGCACAGAAAAGACATTTGTGGTTATTTCATTATAACTGTTATGTTATATTTGTCTGACCTACAAGTGCCTCTTTAATGTAAATGTAAGCAAGATGACTGAATGATCAAAAGCAATGTCAAACTGGCCAAAACACTCAATTTCAGTGGGGGTTGAATAATTTTGGCCACAACTGTAATTACTACTTGCCCTGGAACTCTGTTTCAGTTACTACTGACCTCTTAGTCACTTCTGAGCTCTGCGCCACTTACTACAGAGTTCAAAGGTCAGAGCTATGTGAGGTAACGTCCAGAGGTCAGTACTAAATGATGGAGAGTTCAGAGGTCAGTGCTAAGTGATGAAGAGTTCAGTGGTCAATACTAAGTGATGAAGAATTCAGAGGTCAGGGTTAATTGATGTAGAGTTCAGAGGTCAGGGCTGTGATGCAGAGTTCACAGGTCAGTGCTTAGTGAGGCAGAGTTCAGAGATCAATATTAAGTGATGGAGAGTTCAGAGGTCAGTGCTATGTGATGCAGAGTGCAGGGGCCAGTGCTAAGTGATGTAGAGTTCAGAGGTCAGTGCTAAGTGATGTAGAGTTCAGAGGTCAGTGCTAAGTGATGGAGAGTTCAGAGATCAGTGCTAAGTGATGGAGAGTTCAGAGATCAGTGCTAAGTGATGGAGAGTTCAGAGGTCAGTGCTAAGTGATGGAGAGTTCAGAGGTCAGTGCTAAGTGATGGAGAGTTCAGAGGTCCGTGCTAAGTGATGTAGAGTTCAGAGGTCAGTGCTAAGTGATGTAGAGTTCAGAGGTCAGTGCTAAGTTTTGTAGAGTTCAGTGCTAAGTGATGGAGAGTTCAGAGGTCAGTGCTAAGTGATGGAGAGTTCAGAGGTCAGTGCTAAGTGATGTAGAGTTCAGAGGTCAGTGCTAAGTGATGTAGAGTTCAAAGGTCAGTGCTAAGTTAGGCAGAGGTTAGGGGTCAGTAGTGACATAGAGTGCAGTAGTAAGTGACCCTCTGTCTCACCTCTGCACTGCTCACCTGCATTCTGTTTCTCCTAGGACTGTGCACATTACTCAGGGTACTTCAGCTCTGACTGTTCTCCCGCTTCACCTATTCCCTGGTCTAGTAGGTAGAACTATATTACAGCTACTCATAGCCCTGCCCACAGGACCAGGCAATAGGAGAAGGGGGAGCAGAAGCTGCAGTACCCCGAGTACTGTGAAGAGTCCCAGGGTGAAGAACAGACATAAATTAATCCTCTTTCTGTGCCTCCCCTGCAGCTGTGCTTGTTATAGGCAGCTACAGAGGAAACACTGTTTGTTTGTGCCAAGGAGGATGGTACGGTGAGTAGGGGGCAGGGCTATGATTGGCTTGTAGCCGTGCCAAACCTTAGCACCTGCCCCCTCCCCATACAAACCCAATCACTGTGAGTCACAGCCCAGCCTCTTTATTCCCTGTGCCAGCCTTTACAACCCGCCCCCTTCCCAGAATAAACAAGCATTGATTCTTCTGTGGCTACCTGAGACAAGCGCAACTCCGCTAATTAGTGGAGCCAAATGCCAAAACGGCTTTGGGAAACAGCATGGATTGCTGGGACACCTGGAATTAATTTAAATCTTGGGATGGTCCCGCCCAATCCAGGACAGTTGAGAGGTATGCACACGGTGTGATTAAGGTGTGCCCAGGCATACCCGGCACACCCATGCGCACTAGATGACATTTTATGGGCTTCTGAGCAAAATTAGTTGACTCAATGATGGCAAGATCAAATTTTTTTAGAATTTCCAAATAAATATTCCTAAGACATTCTACTGGTGTATAGCCAGCTTTAAAAGGAAAGATGTGTAGCTCCCTCCTAGGTTGCTAGGATCTATATAGTTCAGTTTAATATAGCATAGTCTCCTACTTAACAAGAGGTTAAACATAGCAGCTTTTCTGCTTAACAGAAAAGGTACAATTGTTTAGTAAGGATATCTTGTGTGACTCACAGTGCTGCTGCTGTGATTGGCTTCTCTGTATACAGGTGACCTTGGAAGGCTCTGGGTGAACAAGAGTGACCCATGCAGATCAGCAGCATGAATATGAATACCATCTCAGCCCATAAAAAGGGAGTGGTGATCCTTTGCATGCTGGGTGTTGGTATGTATGTTCAGTGAGCACATGGGGTAATGTTAAATATGGAATGTATAGTGTGGAGTGTATGGTGGTAGGTAGTATGTGCAGGAGAGGAGTGCAGAGTGTATGGCGGAAGGTGGTATGTCGTGTGGACATCATCGGACCGTATCCCCAGAATCCTCATGCAGACAGATCCTCCCCCATCCCTGGACTCGTTGTACAGGCGTCACCACCGGCACCCTGAGCAGCCTCTGCACTTCCAGGGTGAAAACACAAGACACATGGGGGGCGGGACTGCCCCTGCCAGCCAACCCGGCAGCCTAAGGCTAATTGGTCTCTGGACGACCAGAGGGTAGAGGAACAGGTGGGGGCAGCACCACAGGAGGTAAGCAGAGGGACAGGAGGAGGGCAGTGTCAAAGGATGGGGGCAGTGTTACAGGAGGAGGGCAGCATCACAGGAGGGGGCCACTGGGACAGGAGGGGGTAGTGTTACAGAAGGGGGGCAGCGTCACAGGAGGGGGCAGTGAGACAGGAGGGGGGCAGTGTTACAGAAGGGGGTCAGCATCACAGGAGGGGGGCAGCAGGACAGGAAGGGGACAGCATCACAGGAAGGGGGTAGCGTTACAAGAGGGGGTCAGTGGACAGGAGTGGGGCAGCATCGCAGGAGGGGGCAGTGGAACAGGAGGGGTGCAGCGTCACAGGAAGTGGGCAGCATTACAGGGGGAGCAGTGGTACAGGAGGGGGCAGCATCACAAGAGGGGGCAGTGGGACAGGAAGGAGGCAGTGTTACAGAAGGGGGGCAGCGTCACAGGAGGTGGGCAGCAGAACAGTAGGGGGGAAGTGTTACAGGAGGGGGCAGTGTCCCAGGAACGGGGCAGTGTTACAGGAGGGGGGCAACAGGAGAGAAGGGGGGCAGTGGGACAGGAGGGAGGCAGTGTTACAGAAAGGGGCAGCATCACAGGAGGGGGGGCAGTGGGACAGGAGGGGGGCAGCATCACAGGATAGGGGGCAGTGGAACAGGGGGGGCAGAGAGACAGGAGGGGAGCAGTGTTACAGGAGGGGGGTAGCATCACAGGTGGGGAGCAGAGAGACAGGAGGGGGATATTGTTATAGGAGGGGGGCAGTGGGACAGAAGGAGGCAGTGTTAAAGGAGGGGGGCAGCAAGACAGGAGGGGAGCAGTGTTACAGGAGGGGGGTAGCATCACAGGAAAGGTTCAAAGTTTCAAGAGGGGGCAGTGGGACAGGACGGGGGCAGTGTTACAGGAGGGGGGCAGGGGGGAGAGCTGAGACACCAGAGACATCCTGATTACTGCTGTAAACAATGCTTATTGCGCCCTGTGCCCCCTGATCACCTTTGATGCCCGGCTCCCCCTCCTCCTCCCCGCTGCCTTCTATCTGACCCCCTTCCTGTCCAGGATCACCAGCCATCCACCTGCGGCCTGGGGTCCCTGCTGCTCAAGTGAGGAGCTCTTCTCATTCGTGATGAAGTGCTCAGCACCTACTTTCTCCTCCTGCTTGCTGTGCCGTTGCCATTGGTCCAGTGTGCAGAGGATCCCATTCTTTGTGCAGTCTGCTACATAGTTCTGCTAAGGAAACCCACATATCTGCTTAAGATGTCCGCCATTGTGAATAGTTCAGTTTGGAGTATTCCACTATATATCCCTTTCCTATCTCAGTTGTAAAACAAAAATAAAAACAACAAATACTACAACCCCTAGACTGATCATTGGAGTAACAAACGGAAGGTGTGCACCTGGCTATAGGAAATTCTGTGCGCTTGGCTGTGGGAGAAGATCTAGAGCAGGGGTATTGAATTAAAATTCACAGAGGTCCAGGTAGTAAAATGTTCATGCATCAGAGGTCCGAATCGCATGTAGGCGTTACTGTCCTCTGCCCCCCACCCCCCCTCCATGTTACCGTCCTCAACCAATCCACATTACAGTTCTTAGCCCCCCACTTTAATGTCCTCAGCCTTCACACACCACAGTCCTTAGCCCCCAAATTACTGTCCTCAGTGCCCTCCCCCCATTTTAATGCTCTCAGTCCCCCCATATCACAGTCTCTAGCCCTTCACATTTCAGGCCTCAGCTCCTCCACTTTAATTTTAATGTCCTCAACCCCCTCCCACACACACACACACACACTACTGTCCTCAGTCCCTCACATTACTGTTCTCAGCCCTCCCCCCAATATTACTGTTCTAAGCCCCCCCCACATTAAGTCTTCAGCCCCCCCCCCCACATTCAGTCCTCGCCTCCTTTTCACATCAGCCCCCCTTCACACTAATGTCCTTATCCCCTTTAACTTTGCCCCCCCCCCCCCACTGTCCTACCTTACAGTGACAGTGAGTGACAGATAGTGATTGATTGCTAGGACTGCCCTTCATCCTAACAACCAATCACATGCTTGTTAACCTCAGGCTGCTCCTGTCCTCCATCCAGAACTGTCCTGCCTCCCTCTGTCAGCTCTGTGAAGATGACCACGAGACAGCTGGGGGAAGAAAAGGCTTCTAAATGGCGGGACCGCATGGGTCTGGATGGGACAGTGACTCGGTCCACATCCAGACCTGGTCTGCCATTTAGTGATGCCTGATCTAGAGGAAAGCCTGGGCAAGATACAAGTGGCTCCTAAAGGGGTAGTGCTACAGATGTTTACTTAGCTTGAACTGTGATACTTGATACAGGTATATGCAATCACACCTGTTACAAATGCAGTTGGCTGAACCTCAATAATAGTTAAAGAGGAACTTCAGTATTCAAAAAATAAATTAAAAGTCACTGTCCCCACCCAACACAGTTCTTCACAGGTCTTCTGGTCCCTGCACCAGTATATTTGCTAAGGGAAGCCAGTTGTGACTCCTT
This sequence comes from Staurois parvus, assembly GCF_062004578.1. Classification (NCBI taxonomy): domain Eukaryota; kingdom Metazoa; phylum Chordata; class Amphibia; order Anura; family Ranidae; genus Staurois; species Staurois parvus. Next base: position 12,406,752 of record NW_028318078.1, on the reverse strand, counting down.
GCAGCTTCACAGATGGCTTACTATTGTGAATGTGTGAGCTGCACTGCTCTATGTGAATGGTCCCGCAGCCTTCTAAGACCTGTGACGTGTCCCAGAAGGTTGTGGGCAGGAAAGGACGGAAGGAGAACTTCCACTGGGTCTGCCTAGGACAGGGGTGGGCAAACTTTTTGACTTGAGGGCCGCAATGGGTTCATATATTGGACCCGGGGGCCGGACCAAGAGTAGATGAATGATGTGTATGTGTCATCCATAGTAAGTATAGTAATATTCCCCCATAGTAAGCATAGTAATTAATCCCCCATAGTAATTAATCCCCCATATAGTAATTCATCCCCCATATAGTAATTCATCCCCCATAGTAATTCATCCCCCATATAGTAATTTGTCCCCCATATAGTAATTCGTCCCCCATATAGTAATTCGTCCCCCATAGTAATTCATCCCCCCTATAGTAATTCATCCCCCATAGTAATTCATCCCCCATATAGTAATTCATCCCCCATAGTAATTCATCCCCCACATAGTAATTCATCCCCCACATAGTAATTCATCCCCCATATTAATTCATCCCCCATATTAATTCATCCCCCATATAGTAATTCATCCCCCATATAGTAAGTCCTCCATATAGTAATTCATTCCCCATATAGTAAGTCCTCCATATAGTAATTCATTCCCCATATAGTAAGTCCCCCATATAGTAATTCATTCCCCATATAGTAAGTCCTCCATATAGTAATTCATTCCCCATATAGTAAGTCCCCCATATAGTAATTCATTCCCCATATAGTAAGTCCTCCATATAGTAATTAATTCCCCATATAGTAAGTCCCCCATATAGTAATTCATCCCCCATATAGTAAGTCCTCCATATAGTAATTCATTCCCCATATAGTAAGTCCTCCATATAGTAATTCATTCCCCATATAGTAAGTCCCCCATATAGTAATTCATTCCCCATATAGTAAGTCCTCCATATAGTAATTAATTCCCCATATAGTAAGTCCCCCATATAGTAATTCATTCCCCATATAGTAAGTCCCCCATATAGTAATTCATTCCCCATATAGTAAGTCCTCCATATAGTAATTAATTCCCCATATAGTAAGTCCCCCCTATAGTAATTCATCCCCCATATAGTAAGTCCCCCATATAGTAAGTCCCCCCCCTGTGTCAATTCACTTACCTTTGGTCCGCGCGTTCCTCTCGTATTCCCGCGCCGTTCTGGTCTTCAGGGAGGACTGTGAGAGGAGTTCGTCACGCTGCCCCGCCTACATCCTGGCTGCCCCGCCTACATCCTGACAGCTGCAGAGTCCTGACGTCCGAGAGGAGGGAGGGGGGCGGCCATCCGAGAGGGGGGGCGGCCATCCGAGAGGAGAGGAGGGGAGAGGAGGGAGGGGAGCGGGCGCCCGGCACACAGGAGAGCCGCATCTAAATTTGTAAAGAGCCGCGGCTTGCCGACCACTGGCCTTGCGGGAGCCTAGCTCCGCGGGCCGGATTAAAAGGTCCGCCGGGCCGTATACGGCCCGCGGGCCGTAGTTTGCCCATTGCTGGCCTAGGAGGTTGGAGAGGAACTGAAAGCAGGTACCTGCTAAAAGTAAGTACTCATTCCCTCTCCAAAAGTGGGTGAGGAGGAGGGAAGGAGGTGTTAAAGTGGAACTTCCCTTTTAGGGTGAAATTCTGCTTTAATGTGGGAACTTCAGGTTCCTCCAACTGGGGAAATAAAAAAGTAATTATCCAAAGCTTCCTGACAACCTAGATATGAGCTCTTCTTTCTACTTGAGAGCTGACGTGTGCAAGATATTTTCACTGATCAACTGGTTTTCATCATTCAATTGGAAATTGCAGCACGTCAGCAAGAGAATTGTAGTACCTATTTTGCTTTGCATTACTGTATGTGTTAATTAAAGTCAGCTTTATGTCTATGCCATATTTTGATTATTATGATTGCTGAGTTATGCTGTTTGATATCAAAAGAACGTGCAGATGATATTTATACAAATCCAGTTTAAAAGTTCATGACTGTCAGAATGTTTGCTAAGCAATTTGTCTGGATCTCAATTGTCAGACTCAAACGCATTCCTGAAAAATAGCTTGCCATTTGCAAGTAAATATACCTTTTAAATACATATAATGAAGCTGTTTTGCCTACACTCCAACAAGATCTTGGATATACATAGCATTAAAGCTAAAATCTGGGCACAACATTTTTCATTTAAATATATTCCTCAATAGCCTCAAAGGATAAAAATGTATTTTGTGTGCAGCAAACGGCTTATCAAAACCCAGATTTTGCCTCAAAAAGTAGCAGCTCCCACTGCTGTCAAAGCCAGTGATGAGGGAGCGGGAGTGGGGCCAAGTCCCACTGTCTGTGTCTATAGACGCAAGCAGTGGGGCTTGGGAGCAAGCCTGCATGAGTGCCCCCACAGATAGGGGCTTTTCATGGGGGCACTCACCAGAGAGGAGGAGTCAGGAGTGTTGGTGGGGGACTGGACCACTCTTTGCAATTTCTCTATAAAATAAATCTGTTTGTTGTTTAAAAAAAAAATTACAATCATTTTAACCACTTGCCCTCCAGAGTATATACCCCCCTTCCTGACCAGGCCATTGTTAGCGTTACGGCGCTGCATTACATTTACTGACAATTGCGCGGTCATGCAACGCTGCACCCAAATTAAATTTACATCCTCTTTACGTCCAGTGTCCTAATAAAAAAGCACTGACACTGTACTAACGGCACTGTGGAGGAAGGGGTTAATATGTGGGGCAATCAAAGGGTTAACAGTTTGCTGTTTTACTATAGGGCTATCTCTGTGTGCTTTACTGTAAGCACACTGCTTTGCATGGCTGTGCTATGCACAGCCATGCAAAGCAGTGTGCTGGAGCTGACGGGAGAGAACTGTTTTGTTTACTAACAGTTCTTACCCCTCATTGGAGATGCTCGGCAATCACCGGGCACCGGCGAGTAATCACCGTCCGGGACTAGAAATACAAAATCAGGTATATCACGTGTGTGTATATATATATATATATATATATATATATATATATATATATATATATATATACATGTGATTTTGCGCACCCGTGCCGCCCTGTAGCAATGCTTTTGCTATAGGGTGGGCAGGAAGCGGTTAAGCATACGCTAGTGTGAGGACCATGTCCACATGGAATGCACAGATGTTCCCTGCAACTGCAGGAAGTCCCATTCATCTCAATTGGGTTGCAGCTGCTGCACAGACACAGCTGCTGCTCCCAATTTGATATCTGTGCTCAGGGCCGTGGATAAGGGAGTACCACCAGACCTCTTGGCTAGCAGGAGGGCCCAGGCAGCTGGCTGAATCAGATGTGGGCAGGGAGGGTGATCGGCACGGCGGGGGCCAATTACTGGAACCCATCCCCTATAGTGCTCTCTCTGCAGCAACTGAAAGCTGTTCAGTCATGCTTCTGTTTACTCTGCTCTCTCCTCCTGTCAGTATGTTTTCTGCCAGCTAATGTGCACTGCAGAAAACCCAACCCTCAGTGCTGCCACTAGCTTACTCACTGCTGCTGTACAGAGGATTAGAAATTGCTGTTACTAAGTCAAAATGAGCTACTTACACTAGCTGCTAGACATGTGCGTTTCATTTCTTAACTAACTGATTTTGGATGATAACATCAGTGACAGTCCTTTAAATCACAGCAGAAATCACAGTACAGTACACTCCAATTTTCTCTCCAAGCTCCGTGACAACTCCACTGCTGCAAACACTTTTCCTGGCTCGTTGGTTGCTGGTTGCTAGGGGCAACGACCATGCAGGTTACTATAAGAGATCCCAGAATTACGAGTCCCCACATGTATCACTATCACTGGCAGACTGACCACTCATGGGGCCCCCGGGCAATAGGGGATCATGGGGCCCCTGTGTCCTTGCCCAAACTTAAAAAAGCCTATGAAAAAAGGTACCAGGGGCATCTCATGGGGCCCCTTACTGGCCCCGAGCCCTCGGGCAGTGCATGAGTTTCCAAATGGTCAGTTCGCCCCTGATCACTATGCCCTTAAGAGTTGCTAGAGATTTGGGTCCCCCTATAGTCCTGCACAGCCAGGCAACACACATTTCCTTTCAGACTTGTACTTCAAAGACAGTAAACAGTCCTTGAACTTGTTTTTTTTAAATTTTTATTATGGGGATAATACCTGGGATGGGGATGGGGGCACATTGGTCGCCCAAGGAACTGTAAAACTAATGACAACTTCCTGGAACTATGTACAAGTAGTCAGAAAGGGTTTTCTCTTCTTGGAGAGATAGCCAGCCTATCCCTGTGTACCTCTTCAGACCCAAGATGAAATATCCTCTTCACACAGTTGCCTGAGAGAATCCCTGGCCAAAAAGTCCCAGCTGCCATCTTAATTCAAAGCAGTCCCAGATGGGGGCTAGTTAGGTTTCCCACCCGAATGCCCTTTCCCCTTATCTGGCCCAGGGGGTGTGGGGTTACCCACTTAGTCTCCCCTGAAAGCTTATGGTGGCTGCCTTCAGAGCTGGGCTGGCTGCTTCCCTGGTTCCCAGGCTGTCCTCTCTCAGGGGACAGTGAGGCTGAGAGATCCTCCCTTCCAGCTACCCTGCCTGTAGGTAGGCCTTTCTCCTGGACCCCTCCCCCCCAGGCTTCACACACCCTCCTGCTCACTCCATCTTCCCCCCAAACTCCCCTGCTGCTGAGCAAGCGCGGTCACTTTTAAGGGCTGTCCTGACCCCATGCCAAGCCTCCTGCTTTGGGATTGTAATGGATCACTTGAGAGTACAGACCAGCCACTCCTCAATCCAACCCACTGATTTCTAGAGACTTCTCCAAGACTCTAGATCCAAGGGAAGTTCCTGAGAGCTGGTCTGCAGAGCCTCTAAGCTCTTACTGAAATGTGACCCCCTCTGACTATTCCACCAGGCTGCTACTCAGCCTCTAATTAACCACTTCCCTGCCAAGAATGCAACCAGAGAGAAGGAGAAATTATTGCTTTTACAGCCTTTATTGGAGACATTCTGTGCAGAGAAAAACAAAACAGCATGTCCTTGCTGGCAGGAGAGAGACCTGTGTTGTTTACACACAGGTCTCTCCCCTGTCAGCTGTGATCACCAGGTGCCGGTGGGGAATCTCCGGTCGGGACCCAGTGATTGACATGCCTAGCCACCAATGTTGGCGCAGATAGGACAGCGTGCACACGCGCTCCCTGCCCGGGGATGCAAATGACGTATATATATATACATAATGTTGTGCAGCCCTGCCGACCTGTAGCAGTATTTCTGCTGTAAGGTGGCGGGCAAGCGGTTAATTACCAGGAGTCTAGCTTTTCATCCATGGCCACTTTGTTTACATGGTTAAGGATTCGCCACAAGTAAACAAATAGGGCTGGATGACATCACTAGTTGCTAAGAATATGATGAGTACTGGCACCCACCACTTCCTTCACAACTTTGACAGTGGAAGAAGGAAATTATCACAATTATTAATACGTGGAGAAAAAACACCTACTGTTTATGAAGTTTGGCCAAAGGGGCTGAAAGTCCACCGATCCAACTAACACTTGAACAAGCAAGGATCGGTTCAAACCTTTGTTCAGACCAGACCTGGAGCTCATTCATATTGTTGGCCAGTCTCAATGACCTATAGGGTGGCAAGAAAAGCAAGGCCATGCTTGACTTTTACAAAGTCAAGATTTACATTTAATTTAATCTGCCTATTTATTAGGATCTGCTAAGCATTTTAACATGTAGGTTTCACATACGCTTAAGAATTTTATCATCATAAATTCGGTTTGAATTTCCCATTATAGTGACATTAAACATTTTAAACCTGTTACACGGATGTTGGCAGAAATACACATTTCTTGCCTTCTCCTGTACTTCTATACTAAAGTTCCTGGCTACATAAACCTATATTACTATTCAGGCATGGTTGAGCAAAATTACTTCGCATCTTATTTTAACCACTTGCCTACTGGACACTTTCACCCCCTTCCTGCCCAGGCCAATTTTCAGCTTTCTGCATTGTCGCACTTTGAATGACAATTGTGTGGTCATGCAACACTGTACCCATATGAAATTTTTATAATTTTGAGACAGATAGAGCTTTCTTTTGGTGGTATTTAATCACCTCTGGGTTTTTTATTTTTTGCTAAACAAACCAAAAACAACTGAAAATTTGGAAAAAATAAGTTTATTTCTTAGTTTCTGTTATAAAATTTTGTAATTGAGTAATTTTTCTCCTTCACTGATGTGCGCTAATGAGGCTGCACTGATGGGCACTGATAGGCTGCACTGATGGGCACTGATAGGCTGCACTGATGGGCACTGATAGGCAGCACTGATGGGCACTGATGCGGAGGCACTGGTAGTTGGCACTGATGGGCATTGAAACAAAGAAACACAGTGCCTCTAAGTGTGTACTGTAAAGGTATTTAATAGATAATTAGTAACTCACATCTTAAAATATAAAAACAGGCTCATAGGTAAGAGGGTGAGACGTCTGTAGCCAGATGTCGTTGTGTGTCTGATCCAGAGAGGAGATCGATTGAGACCATCAGCAGGTGGTGCTGTGCATGTGCAACATGGATGGTAAACCTGGTGGAATCTCCAAGGTGTCTGCCAGCAGATGGTGCCGTGCATATACAGCATGGATGGTGGAGCCTGGCAGAGTCTCTAAGATGTCCGGGATCAGCACATGTGGCGTCTGACGTCATCAAAATGCAATGCATTTCTGAGCCTGTGCAGGACGAGATGAGTCCAGGTGCTCTCTTTCATCAGGCAGGCACCACCTGCTGACGGACTCAATCGATCTCCTCTCTGGATCAGACACACAACAGCATCTGGCTACAGTCGTCTCACCCTCTTACCCATGAGCCTGTTTTTATATTCCAAGATGCGAATTACTACTTATCTTTCTATTAAATACCTTCACAGTACACACATAGAGGTGCTGTGTTTCTTTGTTTCCCTTCTGCAGAGTTATGATTCGCTCCTACGCAGCTGGCCCTGAGTGCTTACTGGACTACCATCACCCCTGCCCACTTGGAACTCATCAATACATACATGGACTGCTACACCATGTGCCTGTTATCCCTTTTGTACTGATATGTGGCATTGATGGACACTGACAGGTGGCACTGATGGTGCTACACTGATCATCAGGGCACTGATGATCAGTGCCCTGATGATCAGTGTAGATGTCCCCTCTGAGGAATGCTGATTACCGTCTCTCTTCTCCTCATGAGCTGTCAGAGTGACAGATCGTGAGGAGAGAAATGCCGAAAACCTGCATTTCCTTATTTACATGTGATCAGCTGTGATTGGACATAGCTGATCACATGACAGAGCCAAAGTCATCCACTCTTGCTGCTGATCTGCTGTGTCCCAGGACACAGCGCACCACCGATTGCCACGCTGCATGCCCCTGTGAGCTCGCACACGTGGTTAGAATGGGACGACGTTATATAACATCCTCCCAGAACGAGAGAACCTCCTTGCGCCTGTAATTTTCTTATATGGCGGGCGGGAGGTGCTTAAATTGTCTTGCTTTATGTTGGCCGAACACATATACAGTAGATTTCTCCTTCCATGCTATACAGCACAGATGGATGAATCTCCTGCTGCAAATATTGTATTATGACAACTGGCCTTGCACCTGAACAGTGTTTGCATCTCACTGGATGCAGCTACTGTTTGACTGACAATTCCACACAGAATCCTTAGATATTTCATTGACAAATGTCGGGAGGGAGGGGGCAGACAGGGCCACCCAGTGAGTGAATGTTGGCCTGTTTATGGGACTGTAGGCAGTATTCTTTATTCTATACACAATAAAAGATCACAACTCTTATTGTTTGGTGCTAACTTGCCCACGGCCGTTTTATTATTGGTTTAAATATCATTCTTCATAATAACACTTTATTTTTTCATATTAGCTTACTAATAATTGTAAAAAATTTTTGCTTAAATTATTCTTACTTAAACCCCCAGCTTAATCACTATGACTCAAGCTATACCTATTAACACAACACTTATCAACCATACTCATCAACCATTCATCTTTTTGCAGTTGACATACTTACTTATTCTACCATCATTTAATATGATACTTACCAATAATATTGGCCACAAATAAAATAGGCGGGTGGGAGGGGAGCACCACAGAGATGCCTCCCAGGTTTCTGTTTTTTCCGTTAACAGAACCCCCTTTTATAGCCCTCTCCTCTCTCCAATTCTTCTCTCTATTGGTCACTTTTTCTACCAGGAATGTCCAGGTGTAGTGGGGGGCTAAAAACTCCCAATTTCTAGAATCTTCCCCATTATATAATATACCCTGGGGGGGGAGCTTAAAACTGTCCAGGTGTAGTTGGGGACTAAAAACTCCTATTTTCTAGAAGCTTCCCCATTATGTTAGAATACCATGGGGGGACTTGAAACTTTAACGGGTTTTTCTCCTCCTCTCACTAATGGGGGGGGGGCTAAAAACCCTACTGACCTTCTAGAATGTTCCCCCACTGTATTTATAACCTTATATCCCCTGCCACTGTCCCATAAAAAAAGGGGGGCCCTATTAATTCCACCTATTCTTTTCCTATTTCATTGACAAATGTCGGGAGGGAGATGGCAGACAGGGGCACCCAGTGAGTGAATTTTGGCCTGTTTATCAGGGACCAGCTTAGATTCGATCAGTATATGGCCAACCATAGCTCAGGCTAAAGTGGTTTCTGTTTTGAAGCTTGCTGTTTAGCTGAATACAACTTCTAGACATTGTTTGGTACTATTTATAAAAATGAATGTTATGACATCTAAGTGCTTCCTAAATGAGGTAACTGTCATTTTCTGTTCTTGGAATCTATAGTCCCAATAACATTTTTGCTGGTAGGTGGGGGATTTTTGACAAAAGACTTGAGTGGGAGGTTTAAATCTGTCTTCACTTCCTATTTCACTACTTGAGCTCTTTGCTATTTACGTTGTATACTTCCTTATTCTGACACAAGCAGCACAAAACTTTGTTCAGAGAAGCAGCTTGTGAGTGGCGAAGGTAAGACTGTTTCTATCAGTTTCTTTCATTGTTAGTCAGTGCATAATTTTTTTGCACGTTGAAGCTATAAATATTTGTTTTATGCTTTATTAGCACTATGGTGCACTGTTAGCTATGGGGATTGCAAGAGGAAGAATAGACTGGTTTGTCTCCTGGTGATAGTATTCTGCTAGCACCTGATGTATTCATTTAACATTTGTTGGTTATAATGCGTAATGCAGGCCATACATGGATCGAATTCCAAACGCATTTTCTTTAGAAAATCAGAAATTTTGTGCATTTTGTAATCCGATGGTGCCACCATTGATGTAGAAATTCAACCAACTAAGCCTTCAATTTCTCATGTTACTACAGAAAAGAATTTTCGTGACCAAGAATTTTCTTTTCTTTCCAGGTCACAGCTTTATATTTCTTGCACGATTCTTCCATCATTGATTTGAAATTAGTTCGTCTTTCAAATAATTTCAACATGCCCGATCACTCAGATTCGATAGTCACATGAAAATTGGCCATTTCTGTGACCCACTAATGGTGTGAAATTCTAACGAAAATTCTTAGAAAAGATTTTCGAAAGAAAATTCTTTTCGGAATTCGACCCGTGTAAGGCACTTGTGAATAGATATCCTTTTCACAGACTCCTACTTTTTTTTAATGAAATTTTTAATTTTTTTTTAATTCATGCTTAAGAACAGAGAAACAGACTCCAACTTTATCTGTCTATGGAGAGGTACTTGCGCTCCAGCGTGTACGTCCCACACAGCAGATCCACTGCCCACACTAGTGGTTTTGTGGCGGTTCCTGGTTACCAGTCACCCCCTCAGATAAGCAGTGATTTTATTTATGAGTGCTTTACTTTTTTTTCTACACAATAAAGACAAATTGTTAGGCTATGCTGGTGCACTGTGTTCTTGTATTGAAGTTTTAAGAAAGCTCCTCTCTTCTCTTCAACAGAGAATGTCATTTCTTTACTCGTAAACTCATTTTATTTGATTTTCTTGTTGTAGCTGATTTTTGAAGTTATTTCCATTAACTATTTAGTGACTAAACAGCACTTTTATTAATTATTAATAATGATTATTATTAATGTCACACAGGGGCTTTTCATATATTGTTTTTTTTTTTTTTTGCTGCGCCCTTTTGTCTTAAGTGCTGTTCAGATCCAATTTTTATTACTGTTTGATTACTGCTTAAAAACTCAGCAATTCCCATTTTGCACATTCCAAAAAAATGCAAAATGCACAAGAGCTCATACCTTTTTATAAAAGCTGCTTATTGGAAATGTCAGTAGATTCAGATATAGACATCACTAAAATGATATGCAAATCTTTACTTTTCCTCTAAAGTCAACCTGGACCAACTCCCTCCTGAGATTTTTTTTGGTCCTTTATTGATATAAGCAGTCTCATCGACCTATAGGGGGATAGGAGCCATCCTCATCTCAATGACAGCTGTCTCCGAGACAGAGGCCTTGTTCACACCATACGTGCAGAAAACCTGATGGAAAATGATGCGCAGATTTCACTTGCAGAAACATCAGTTTTTATGTGCGCCTAATGAGTTACAAATTCCTGCGTGGAATAAATCTGCATGTGACACCAGTGTTGTGGTGTGAACAGGGCACATAGAGAACAGTTGGTTTTGTTGTGCCCTTGCAGAATACCTGCAGAAAAACTTACGGCTCTGAACCAAGGTGTGCACGAATCCAGAAAGTAAAGGGAATATATGGACACAAATCCCCAAAACAGACACAAATAATAATACAAATCTGAAAGAGCTCCCAACCCTTCTCTATATCCAAAATTTAACAAAAATATATTTTTTTAACTTTTAGCAGAACTTGTCATGTTTCACACATATGTATTTCTAGGTTAGCTAGCTGAATGCAGGCTGTTATTTTCTGTTATCTGTCATTTCAGATTAGTGGAAGGTGTTTGCTGTGTCTTTCTGTGGGATTAACCAACAGGAAGTCTACTGCACCTTCCATTGGGACAGTGGGATTACTTAACAGGAAGAGTGTTGTGTGTTGCTGAATATTGCAACATCTTTCTTTGAAACATCTTCAATTCTGATAATCTCTTGAACCGTGCACGCATATGTTACACACGCACACACACACATATATATATATATATACTGTATATCTCCAGAAATAATAATCCTTGCTCCACCTCTGATCAGGTGGACCATGAATTAACATGCACAAATTATCATTTAAGCTCCATTCACACTTGCGTGTCTATGGAGTCGCATACTTTCCAGTGCAACTTTGGAGTGTAACTTTGAGTGCGACTTTGATCTGACATTACACTCTCTGGTACTAAGTCACATCAAAGTTGTTCAGGCACTTTTCCAAAGTTACTACGACTATAAATTGCACCAATCTGAACGAGTGCTGTTTAAAACAATGGGCTGAAACTTGTCATGTGACAAAGTGGCACAAAGATGCATAGTGCCTTACTGCTAAACAATGCAATGATTTGCAGGACAGTCAAAAGTTTAATGCAATAAAACAACTTTGGCAGATAAGGCCCCTTTCAGATGGGGCGGACCTGTCAGCTGATCTGCCTGCTTAGCGGGCGATTTCTCCACTGATCCCCGCTGAGCAGTTGGATGACAGCTCTGTGTCCACTCCGCTGCTGCAGAGTGGACACAGACACTGCCCGCTGTCTTCTGTGGGGCGGTCGGATGGAAACGGATTGCCTATCTGTTTCCATCCGACTGCCATCTGATCCACCATCCATCTATTTTTGGTATACAGGATTGGATTGGATTGGATGCCAGCAGGCAGGGGCGGACTGACAACTCATGGGGCCCCCGGGAAAAAGGGGATCATGGGGCCCCTGTGTCCTCGCCCACACCCAAAAAAGCCTATGAAAAAGCCAATGAAAGGTACTGGGGGCATCTCATGGGGCCCCCTACTGACATCGGGCCTCGGGCAGTGCCCGAGTGCTGGAATGGTCAGTCCGCCCCTGCCAGCAGGTATCAACAGACATTTGTCCACTGATAGACAGGGTCCACGTGATTGCGGCGTCCCGGGTGACATCACCGCAATGACTGGGAGATGGAGGGGAGGAACCAACATTGTGGCCGCAAGCAGGAGAGAAGGCCAGTTACCAGGATGACATGTTTCGCACGCATGCGCCTTTTCAAGTCCCTTGAAGTCACTTAAAAAGGTGCATGCGTGTGAAACATGTCGTTCTGGTAACCTGGAAACATGTTGTCCTTCTCTCCTGCTTGCAGCCACAGTGTTGGTTCCTCCCCTCCATCTCCCGGGCATCGCGGTTACGTCACTGACTGACAGGCGATTCCTACCACCAAGCAGACTTCCATCAGAGTGGACGGGCCGTCCATCCTGACCCAGACTTCCTCTTAAGCTACAGGCTTGTGTACTCACGTTTTTATCCATTGTCTTTCCCAATAAAGATACACCTCCTGGTGAGGTTTTTTCATCATTACACTCCCCACAGCCCTATGGTTTCTTTGGAACTTTTGGATTCATTCACATGATGTTAACAGCAGCAGTGGCTGCTATCCAGTGAATGCACTGTATGGAATTTGTTCTCATGGTTGGTTCTTCATTGCGCTTAAGAATATAGAACTTATCGACTTGTCCACTGACACCTGCTGGTCCTTAGAGATCTATAGATGGTCCAGACCACCTGATCGGACCATCAGTATGAAAGAGGTCTTATAGAAAATGTGTTTATATAGCAACTATACTATTTCAGACATTATTGTCCTAACTGGTTGTTGTTTACAGATTTGATGAGGTTGTGCCAAAACTGAAATTTGCTGACAATGTCCCTCCCTCGTCAGCTCAGAGATGAGAGGTAAGCAACACGTAGCAAAATGAGAGTGTTCATATATATTATATTATATTAATAGGTGATACAATCCGGATCACTCTATTAAATGTTTACCATTTGAAAGAAAATGTAAGACAAAGTAGGCATTAAATAACAAATATATTACACTAATGGATATTTGGCAAAAAGTCAGCATTTATTGTTGAATTCAATGTTAAATCTGAACTCTGGGCACCATCATTTGAATACGTTCAGAGGGATTAGTAGATGGTTTACCTACTCAGCATGTTAATTCAGTCTTTTTTCTATTTGCATAGCCTGAACTTGGCTTAGTCGCACTGGATAGTTCAACTCTTACTGCTCTAAAGGTATTAAAATGATGGCCTGAGTTCAGTTTTATATGCCAAGTACCATCTTCAGCAAGTCAAGATGAAAGGACTGGAAAGCTTTTTCTATATTATGAAGTAGCATTGTTCAGGTGTACCAGTGAGGCCTGGAGAATGTTTTATGCCTGACAGCATTTTTAGAAGAGTAAATAAGCTGACATTGCTTTTGCTCCAGTTCACATCTGAGATATTTGATGCTTCAATTTTCAACTTTAAAAAAGAAGTACAGTATCAAAAAAAATTAACACACATTCTCACCTAGATGGCTACAGCATCGAGCCAAGCTGTAGCTGTCCCCTGCCGGCTCTACACTGAGAACTGAGTGATCAAAGACAGCTGATCGCTCAGTTCTTAGGTCTGCTCTGAGGACAGAGCGGTGACTGTCAGTCATTGCTCTGTGCTTTGCCCCTCCAGTGTTCACAGGAGCACTGGACTGTGAATGGGCGGGAGCTGCTGCTCAGCCATTGTTGTCGGGATCCCTGCAGAGCCTGGACTGGCTCTCTGATGTCAGCCAACAGCGGACTATAGACTGCTGTTGACTGAATCTGGGTCAAAAGGAGTTCAGAACTAAATACACTGCTGTGACCCACAGAAGTATGGCCAAAAGAGCTTCTATATTTACTAGTTGTCACTCAGCTCAGCTCAGAAAAATACATGAGCTTCTTTAAGGCAGACTTGGTGGCTTCAGGGGCTTTTGACCTGTTTTGTTAACTATATTTGCAAATGTTTTTTTCTCAAAAAGTGTTCTTTTTCCTAAATCACCTTGGATTGTGCTGTGTGACCAGGTTGGATGCATGTAGCATTTGACTGAGTTCCTCTTCAAGTGGAGGTACATCTGAGATACAGTTTGACAAGTTTAAAAAAATTACATTGGTAGTACATTTGTTAAGATAAGGAATTAGTTCATAGTTTGTGGATTATTTATTTATGTCCTTAGATCTTTGTTTCTTTTTTCATCTAGTGACTATGAACAACTGCCGGGAGATGTTGCAGTCTCTGCCCACATTGCTGATGTTGAGGAGAGAAGTGGGTTCACAGTATATTATGTAAGGAGCTCAGTTTCTCAGTTTGTACAAGTAATATGGTATCTGACTGTTAAAGCAGCAAAGTACCTGTCAGTTAATTACTACAGTTTAGTTTTTCCCTAACATACCAGTTAAAAAAACTTTGCAGAACATCTAAAAAAATGTTGTGTCCTATGTAGGAAAAGTGTGCTAGCAAGAATATTTATGTTCCCATAGCAGCTAGTCAGTTTGCAAATGTAATTTCTGGAGAGTTGAAATTGAAGCAGGCATTCTAATTGGTCGCTATGGCCTACAAGAAGAGCCCACCATTCGTACATGGACATAGTTAATGCATGTACTCTGAAGACTGGTCTCTGTGGATAATTAATGATCCTACACCAGATACTGGTCATACATACATTACACTTGAGATTGGTCACTGGAGATTGGTCACTTAGTGGTTAATGTACGAAGAATTGAAGCTGCTCACAGATAGCTTAATGTATATACACTAGAGACTGGTTACTGAGGGTCAATGCACACACACAGGAGACTGATGGTTTAATGCTCACAATGGGTCACTGATGGGTTAATGCTTGCACACAAGTCAGTGATAACTGAGATGTACATACATTGAATTGAGTGGTCTGTGATGCATTAAAGCATAACTTTGCCTATAACAACTTGATAAAAGAAATAATGTTCTTTAGCAAGAAACATACATTCCACATTAATAATTATACTGTCAAAATTAGTGTGTGCTGTAAATTGCCTCCAGCATTGTTCCTGATTTCTTCCTGCTGGAGGCTGCCATTTTGCTGAAGCTCAGAACCCCTGAGCAGCAGTAAATCTTTAGGCTGTCAGTAGATTGACCTCTACATTTTCAGCAAAGTGTCAAAAAATAGAGAGCAACTGAGCATGTGCAAAGCAGGGTGAGTGCATTACTGGGCTTTAACCACTTGCCTACCAGGCACTTATACCCCCTTATTTACCAGGCCAATTTTCAGCTTTCAGAACTGCCGCACTTTGATTGACAATTGCGCGGTCATGCAACATTGTACCCATATGAAATTTTGATCATTTTTTTCTCACAAATAGAGCTTTCTTTTGGTGGTATTTAATCGCCACTGGGTGCTTTACTTTTTGCGCTATAAATTAAAAAATTTAAAAAAAAAAAAAAGTTTCTTTGTTTCTATTATAAAATTTTTCAAACAGGTAATTTTTCTCCTTCACTGATGTGCGTTGATGAGGCAGCACTGATGGGCACTGATAGGCGGCACTGATGGGCACTGATAGGCAGCACTAAAGGGCACTGATAGGCAGCACTAATGAGGTGGCACGGATAGGCGGCACTGATAGGCAGCACTAATGAGGTGTCACGGATAGGCAGCACTAATATGCAGCACTGATAGGCGGCACTGATAGGTGACACTGATGATGGGTACTGATAGATGGCACTGACTGGCATCACTGCTGGGCACTGACTGGCGGCACTGACTGGCACAACCGCTAGGCACTGACTGGTGGCACTGACTGGCAGCACTGTTGGGCTGCACTGGTGGGTGGCACTGGTGGGCAGCACTGGTGGGTGGGCACAGGTGGGCACAGGTGGGTGGCACTGGTGTTCACAGGTGGGTGGGCACAGGTGGGTGGGCACAGGTGGGTGGCACTGCTGGGCACAGGTAGGTGGCACTTCTGGGCACAGGTGTGTGACACTGCAGAGTGGCACAGGTGGGTGCACTGCTGGGCACAGGTGGGTGCACTGCTGGGCACAGGTGGGTGATCTGCTGGGCACAGGTGGGCGGAGCTAGTGGGCACACTGCTGGGCATAGGTGGGCGGAACTTGCGGGTGGCACTGCTGGGCACCGATCATCAGGGCACTGATCATCAGTGCCCTGATGATCGGTGCCGATCCCCGCTCTGACAACTGCCGGTTCTTGGCAGTACTTTCCTCACGATCTGACAGCGTGAGTAAAGTGCAGCCGAGAACCGGCACTTGCATTTCCCTGTGATCAGCGTGTCATTGGATACCGCTGATCACGTGGTAAAAGGCCGGTATGATTGGCCTTTTACCACATCACGTGATCAGCTGTGTCCGTAGGACACAGCGATCACGGAGATCGCCGGGTGCGCGCCCCCTGGGGCGCGCAGGAGAGCGCGTTCTGGGGGGACGTCATATGACGTCCACCCAGAACTGGCCGGCCACAGTGCAGCCGTCATTCGGCTATCTGCGGTCGGCAACTAGTTAAACAGTATAGGCACTTATTTTTTAATGTTTTACATAGCTATACCTGCAATAGGGGCCATCCTGAAGTGACCTAGCGGTTAATTTCCTGACTAAAGTTCCACTTTAATGTGCATTGATTAGAGATGGTTCACTGAGGGGTTAAAACAACTGCCAGTAAAATATAAAAATATGCTTCTGAAGGTCTACTGAAAAAGAGAGTGAATGCTTAAATCACCTCCACTCCCTGTGTCACCAAGCACTGCTCCTTTCAAGTAAAATCCCCAGCAGAAGTATTTAGGAAAACTTACATTTTTGGGAGTCAATCTCATTGGTCCCCACTGTACTCAGAGGCTCCTCAATTTCCCCCACCACAATCTCTGCAGTTGCTGGCAGGAGGTCAAGGAGATTGATAAATATTGGAATGTGAGGTGTGTATGTTGGACAAGGTTCAAGAAAAGACCAAAGGGTGTACGGGGGCTGGTATCTCACTGGTATAGTACACTGATCAGCCAAATTCACAACAGGAGGCACAATCCTCCAATAAGAAAACCAAACTTTAATACTATAATTCTACAGTATAAACAAAAATATACTGTATGGCACTATATACTGTATATCAGCATTCTCCAAACTGCAGCCTTTTGCTAGCCTTCATCTTACCCTTGGGGCACTATTCCTCCCACTGACACCAACAATGGGGCACTATGTCTTCCACTGATACCAACAATGGTGCACGATTTCCTCCACTAATACCAATGATGGCACTACTCCTAATTACCACCAACCCTGAGGCCATGTTTATTTTCACTGATGCTGTGCCCAGGACATTTTCTACTCCAGCTGTCCACAGTCCAGCCGCCATAAATTCTGAAGGACAGTACACTGGCCCTTTGTTTGAAAAGTTTGGAGTCCCCTGCTGTATATAATACTATTAGCGCACTGCTTAATATAATTGGTTGTTTTCTTTCTTTCATAGACATTTGTCATTGAGGTTAAAACAAAAGGAGGCAGTAAGTATTTTATATACAGAAGATACAGCGAGTTCTTTACTCTGCACTCTAAGCTAGAGCAGAATTATGGACCAGAGAATGGAGCTGCACCATACATTTGCTCCCTGCCCCCTTTGCCAGGTATGTGGCTGTAGTGTCTGTGATCTGAGAAATGGAATTCTCCTTTCTCAGGAGATCTGACTGAACATTTTTGTGTCTCTTGTGGCTCCTTTGTAATTGGCGCTGTCTGTACCCCTAGTTTTTCATGTTAAGGGATATGCACTCCTCTGCAGCCCAATTTAACTTGTATTTGACAGTATGATGATCAGTTGCTTCTTTCGTCCTTAGCATCTGTCTGTGTCCTTGTCTTGTAGCAAAGATTTATGTTGGAAACAAGAAGGATATTGCTGAAGGTCGCATCCCCCTTCTCAATGCATACATGAAGGTATGGTTGACAGACACCCTATTTATAGTTTATTAGGATTAGTCAAATCTCACTTACTCCCCAGTTATCTAAACCTTCTTTTAAGTACCACTTATAGTGCATACCTTTCATATCTCAGTCACAGGTGGGATAATTATGATGGTTCTTTTAAAATGTTTCACTTATTGTCACACTAATGTTCTTGTCTTAAAAGATTGCCGCTATTTTCAGGAAAATTCTGTTCTATATCAGCAATATATATCCATTGAATGTGACATCTTCCATGGCTTTTGATATTTTGGTTGCCCACCTTTGGTTAAATCTTCTAACTTGTTTTTACAGCGCAGTGCTTAGAAATAATATCCCATAGTCAATATATGGCCTATCGTTGTATTCATACAACGGTAATACCATTATATACCAGTATTTTTATTTCCCATTTTCTACATCTCAGGATTTCTTGTGATTTTACATCTACTGCTTGGCATCTAAGTCATACTCCAGTTCTCTTTTCCCCAACTGTAATATAGTGGTCATGCTATTATCACAGCTCGGGTATATAAACCGTACATTTAACAGCATTAAATGTAATCTGCAATTTAAATGCTGGTTGACATTTTATTAAAGTCCTTTTATAATCCTGCTGAGTTGATAGATCTGGCCTAATTCAATATTAGTTTGGCTTATTTTAATATGTATAATTTACAAGTAAACCTAGGGGCAATGTACAAGAACAATAGACTCCGGATTAAGTCAAGTATGGCAGGCTTTCAGGGAAAACAGCTTGCATTTGAAATGTGCTTTCCACACATTTACCGCACGTTTGCATTGCAACGGGATTGCAGAAATAACAATGAACACACGTTTACACTGCTCTATAAAATCCAATTCAAAATCCAATCACTGCATTCCACATCCATCAAAAATGTCAGTCAGGAGCACAATACAACTCCCCATGCACACTAACCCTTTCCTTTCTATCATTTAACTGGATCATACAAATGTCATTACAATGTCATTAAAAGGGAATCAAACCCAACATTTTAATCGTACTTAAACTTACTTAAAGCAGAACTTAAGTGCCCAATACTCATCTTCACTTCAGCAATTGGGCATGAGTCTTCTTGCTGGTGTCAACATCTTTGCTAAGTCTTCTTTTGGGTTTGACATCTTTGGCCATCTTATTTTGCAAGCCCAGGATGACATAGCTCCCACACATGTGTGCAGGGAGTTAAATCATTTGGACATCAAGGCATGCTGACATTGTACACTGAGCTGCGCATGTACAGTTTTCTGAAATTTGGGCCCAGAAACAGCTTATTAACTATATAGTTCCTCCATACAGGAGAATGCATCGATCCTATATAAGGTGTAAATAAGTTATTAAATGAGAACACCTATATTCTTCACCATATTCCACCAGTGTGGTTAATCTATCTTAGTGCTCTCATATCGTCCTGAACTATATGCATTAGAAGATATATTACCACCGCTGAACAGTATGGTCCACCAGTGAGGGGGATATCATCCCTACATCGCCGTTTGGGATTCCACTTAAATGGCCCCTGCAGTGATTATCCTGAAAGCCTTTTGGCCCCTTAGGGTCTGAGCGCAAAGGTGAGGAGGCATTTTAGCCAGTGTGGGATTCACTAATCATTTACCTATCCACGTTGCGTTTTTTTTTTTTTCGTTTTGGATGCGTGTTTGTTGGACGTTCTTGCACATGGACTTTATATCGCATTTATGATTTTTTTTAGTCACATGATATTTATTTCTTAATTTTGTTATTGTATTTTACAGTGCACAGTAATACATTCATTTGGTTTCATTATGCGTCTGTATCACAATTTTCTGTTTTATACTAGTCGCGTTCTATATGTTTGCCACATTTATTTATGGTATTTATATAGTCACTTATTAGTTGTTTCATGTCACATGGCTTTTTGATGCACAGTGTGTTATGACCCTTTAGTTGCATGGTCACATTTTTTGGCCTCACTGTGCTTTGTTATTGTCATTCTTCTGTGATAAGTGGTTTGTCCACTTTTAATATTTAAGCACTTCATTTTGTATTTTTCACATTTTGCTCCACTTTCTCATCAGTTGAATTCACGTTATTTCATTTATGTTATGACGGACTCATATGTCCCACTATTACTGTGATTTAGTTAACATTTTATTTTTCCCTGATCATTTCCATGCGTTTGGCCAACAGTCACAGTTTATTGTCTGTTACACCTTTTGGTCCTCATTTTGGACCATTATTATTTCACCTTTCCCTTCACTCCCATATTCCTTCCATTTACTGATTTTGTTATGGTGTATTATCTATTGTCTTCTCATCTCATTATTTGTTTTGGAATGTCTGTGACATTATTGTGACTAGGGCAACATCAATTTTATGTTCATTGTGCACCATTACGACCTTCTAGGTGCCGGCATCCTGACAACCAATGGCATCATCAGTTGATAAGGAGGATGTTGGTTGCCTGCACAACATCCTTGTTTGACTCTCCCCTGTCCCCCTCCATCAGGGCTGGGGTCACGTCAGCTCAATGAGAGAGAGAAAAACTGAGGGAGAAGAGAAACATTGGAATATTAGTCAGTACTAGTGTGCAAAAGTGTATTTGCTTTGAAGAATAAATCACCTCTAACAATGGGTGTCCTACATGTGGATGCTGCTGCATTGTGTAAAAAAAATTAGAATAGTTTTTTCACATTTTAGAATGGGGTGCCTCAAGACTCTCCAAAATTTTAGAGGGTGCCCTGACTGAAAAAAAGGTTGAGAAACACTATGCTGTACAGATTTTTATCAATATTTATTACTTTGTTCTCAAAAATAATAATTATAGCAAATTATATGATAATGAAACATTTTCAAAATCCCCATGGCTGTTGGGTACTTGAATTGAACTATCCAATCTGTTGTCTAATTTCAACATATGCTAATCGAATGTTCTATAGCAAGGGTGTCAAACTGGTGGCCCTCCAGCTGTTGCGAAACTACAAGTCTCATCATGCCTCTGCCTTTGGGAGTCATGCCTGTAGCTGTCAGGCTTGCAATGCCTCATGGGACTTGTAGTTTGGCAACAGCTGGAGGGCTGCCAGTTTGACACCCATGTTCTATAGGGATAGACGGGAGAACCGCTGAAACCAACCATATAGTCTTATTCCTCTAAGAATACTTGGAGGTTCATCTTAGTATTTAAACCCAATAGGAACTTATATAGCCACCATTTTTCTTTCCTGTGCAGGATAGTATTAAAGCCACTTTGTCTTTGAGAGAGTTTAAGGGCATAAATACCTTTAACTTTCACACCATCCAAACTCCCCCCAGGAAATTTATGAAAGTGTTTGGCTAGTGGATTCTCTGCATTTTTCAGATTTTTTTCTTTAATCTGTCTTTTGGTTTTGCCAACATAGATTTATTGCAATGGACAAGTGATCATATATATCACCTTAGTGGTTGAACAATTAATTAGATCTCTAATTTCAAACCTTTTTTCTTTAAGGGAGTCCATGAACATATTAGTCTACTCTACATACTGGCACATCTTCCACAATCTTCCACATCTTCTCGAATAGCCAGAAAGCCAACCACTGGTCAGTGTTTTAACTAATTCAGAATGAATTAAGATCTCCCCAAGATTCTGTGCCCTCCGGGCTACCATTTGGGGGGACTACCCACAATTTTAGCGAGTCTTGGGTAATTGGCAAGGATACCTCAATTCTTTTGGAGCATCCCTCTTATTTTATCCCATTGGGAACCAAAAGGAGTAATTAGCCTTACAGGGCCGGCAGTATTCATTTTTCCTTCAAGATTCTTTTTACCAGGTCTTTTTTTAGGGTCTTACTATCATAGCTGGCAGCTCTTCGTTTAGCCATACGTAGCTGTCTATGTGAGTATCCCTGTTCTCAAAATCGAGAATAGAGATCTCTTTCCTCCTTTCTGTAGTCACTGACCCACCGGTATTCCATTTTTTAGCCATGTTGGATGATGGCTGTCAGCTTGTAATAAAGTATTTACAGTAGTCACCTTACAAAAAGTACAGGTCACTAAAGATCCCCGCTCTACCAAAATCGACAAATCTATAAAAGAGATCTGATTTCTGTCAAAGTAAGTCAAATGGATATTCCTATCGTTCTGATTTAGATGACCTATAAATTGATGGAGAGTGTCAATCTCTCCTCTTCATATGACAAACACGTCATCAGTGTACCTCAGCCATGTGTGTACCTGGCATTGGTACATTGATGAGGTGTAAACATACTTCCCACATACCTAAATGGAGGCATGCGCTCATTGAGGTCCCTGTATCTGTTGATAATATTTACTTGAAAACTGAAAGAAGTTATTATTTAGTGCAAATTCTAATAATGCTAAAATCAATTCATATTGTGGGACCATTCCAGGAAAGAAGTGATTCAGAAAGAATTCTACTGCTAATAATACGCAAAGATGTGGAATTGACGTGTAAAGAGATTCTACGTCTATTCCAATTAACCAGAAATCCCCTTCTACTTCCAATTCTGCTATTTTAGATAAGACATCACTGGCATCCTGTACATACGATTTTAATTGGCATACCATGTCCTTTAATAGGTGGTCAAGGTACCACCCTACCCTTTCTAAGGGGTCCCTTACTGCGAAGACTACATTAGATCATTATATTATATTCCCGTACTCTCAGATTTTCGTATTCCGGCCTGGGTAATAGCCATCTTCAGTTATTCATTGACTTAATTTACCAAAATGGGGAAGGGATTTGAGTCTTGTTGTCTATAAGTGGTCTGGTCATCCAGTTGTCGTTTGACATCTCATAGGATGTTTTATTCAGAAGAAGAGCATTTCCCAACTTGTCATTTCTCTTTATTATTATGTGTTTGGTTTCCCTTAGTTCAATGAGAGCCTGTCATTCATCTGGTCTCTTGCTGTCCAATCTATAGTCCTTAGATCCATCTGTACAATCTCCAGGAACAGGCTCAACCATTTGTTTTTACTGAGGGGGGCATCCTTGTTGATCAAATCTTTAGGGTGGCTCATCTTCTGGAAGTGGTAACCTGTTCCTCCATGGCCTCATTCTTATCTAATAGCAAGGCTAAAATATCTAGCATTACTTCATCCTCATTGTCCAGCTGTACGTCTGCTTACAATGTTGGGGCTTTTTGGTCATATAATGACCTTAAAACACTTTCCAAAGAACAAAGTAATGTCTTTGTAGACTGTAAATTCATCCATATTGCTAGTTGTTGAAAAAGACAACCCCCTTTGTAGGAGGTGTGTATGTCTAGGGGCCAATGGGAATCTGAGAGGTGTATGACTTTCCTGTCAGAAATTTGTATATCACTACTCCCCATTATTTCTCTCTCCTCTGACACTTCTGCTTGTGTCTTTCTGTCTTGGGTAGGTTTGTCTTTTATTTTCCCTTTTCCTGTCCAGTCTGGTAGGGGTTCCGGGGGGCCCTTGTCTACACATCTTACCGCTTCTTGATCTAAAAAAGGCACTGTTTTTTCTACTTCTCATCAGTATCACTAGGTGTTCTGTCATCCCCTGATCTTGATGAATAACGTAATCTCCTTCTCCTAGACCTACTTCATTCACGTTTAATGGTCAAATCAAATATTTCACCGGTCTCCAAGTCATTTAAGTCTCTCCAGAACTCAGATGAAGTTGCACTTTTCAAGGGAAGTTTCTCCAGAGCTTAGCAAATTAGGTGAAGCTCTGCTGACTTCCATCATCCAATCAAGTCCAAGCAAAATAATGTTTTTCCTAATTTCCTTGCATGTGATTGGGTATTCTTTGCAAAGTGAAACTTCACCACGTTCACTAAGAGGTAAATTCCCTTGCAAAGTGAACAGCCTATTTGCTTTAAGCAAATTAATTTATTGGCTATATCTCTATGACAGATCGTTTGATACTGGCAACACCTCTGTGAAGACACTTGAAATTTTTTTTTAAATGTGTCACTGTTGCTTTGCCCCCCAAAATTACATTTTCTCATTTACTTGAAAAGTACTATATTTTTTAAATGTTTTTAACTTAGCTTATATCATTTTAAAACTTAATATGGTATTTCATTTCATATCATTAGAAATTAGATTTTTAACTTCAGTCTTTGCTAATATATTTTAAGAAATTTATATGACATTCCTTAACTTTCCTTTATTCATTTTAGTACTGCCAGATATTAAGAATTCAAATGCTCTCCTTTTGTGAATTGGTTTCTTATGTGTTGGTATTCAAGCTATGTCCTTGTGTTAAACAATGCCCTTAGTTTCAAATCACACGTACTGACAGTTGAAAAACTTGCTGCGCTCAGAAAATCTGACTTGCTATTCCAGAAATTTGAACCTCAGTTAGAACAAAGTCACAGGTGCAGTAAGTTAAAAACGAGTGACGAGTCTGACAAAGAGCCAGATGTTCAATGGCTGGACTGAACAAGATTGTTCAGTAAAATTATAAATCTGCACTAATATATTCTGGGAAAATCACAGTACTCAACAACAATATTCTTTTTCAGAGAACCCGTAACACTGATCATTAAGGCCCCATTCACACTAGTGGAATCGACCCGAATCCACCCCCCCACCCCACCCCCGATTTCAAAACGTTCTGCTAAAATGATAAATTGGAGAACCATGTGTTTAGGTGTCACGCAGTGCAGTTCTGCCGTGATTGTTGCACACATTGCACAAGGTGTGTCGCCCAACCTAAAACTTAAAAATACCATTTCAGTCTTTGCAGATGACACCAAGCTGTGTAGTGGAATAATGTCCTTACAGGATGTCTTCAACTTACAAGCCGACCTCAATGCTATTTAGTTGGGCAACAATGTGGCAAATGAGGTTTAATGTTTATAAATGTAAGGCTGTGCACTTGGGGGCTAAGAATATGCATGCATCATACATACTAGGGGGAGTACAACTGGGGGAATCAATGGTGGAGAAGGATCTGGGGGTTCTGGTAGATCACAAGCTTAATAATGTCATGCAATGTCAAACTGCGGTTTCTAAAGCGAGTAAAATCCTCTCTTGTATTAAAAGAGGTATAGACTCCAGAGAGAGAGACATCATATTACCCTTGTACAAATCATTAGTACTACCTCATCTGGAATATGCAGTTCAATTTTGGGCACCAATTCACAAAAAGAACATTGGGAAACTGAAGAAAGTACAGAGAAGGCCAACCAAACTGATAAGAGGCATGGAGAAGCTCAGCTATGAGGAAAGATCAGAGGAACTGAATTTATTCTCTCTTGAGAAGAGGAGATTAAGGGGGGATATGATCAACATGTATAAATACATCAGTGGTTCATATAGTGAACTCAGTGTACAGTTATTCACCCTGCGGTCATCACAGAGGACAAGGGGGCACTCTTTATGTCTGGAGGAGAAGAAATTTAATCTCCGAACACGGAAAGGTTTCTTCACAGTAGGAGCTTTGAAAATGTGGAATAGACTCCCTCAAGAGTTGGTTATGGCCAGCTCAGTGGATTGCTTTAAAAAAAGGTTGGATTTTTTCTTGGATACACAGAATATAGCTGGATATAACATTTATAGGTAAAGTTGAGCCAGAGAATATCCGGGGATCAGGAAGGAATTTTTTCCTCTGCAGGAGCAAATTTGATCATGCTTTGCTGGGTTTTTTGCCTTCCTTTTTTTCATATGGTTGAACTAGATGGACTTTTGTCTTTTTTCAGCCAGACTAACTATGTAACATCTTTTGAAATCACGAATGGAATTGCAGTGATTCTGCCCATGAATCAAAACACTGTAGTGTGAAGGGGCTTAAACAGTAGTTCTTGAGCTTCTGTCAATCGACTAGGCCTGAAAGGAGTATCTTTAAAGCATTATACCTTGAGCTTATTGCAGATAGGAGCAAGTCTTTCCTCAAAGTCGTTCTAAAGGCTCAAGGTTTTT
Organism: Staurois parvus; assembly: GCF_062004578.1. Lineage (NCBI taxonomy): Eukaryota > Metazoa > Chordata > Amphibia > Anura > Ranidae > Staurois > Staurois parvus. The sequence continues at coordinate 12,380,957 of NW_028318078.1, read as the reverse complement.
TACCATCATGTATTCTATGCATGAAGGTAAAAAATAGTCTGTGTGCAGTGGTCTCCCAGCCCCCCTAATCCTTATCTGAGCCACCTCTGATCCAGCAACGTTCTCGACAGCCTCTGCTGTCTATGGACTCTTTGGCTGAGACAGCAGTGGGAGCCCATTGATGCTGTCAATCACAGCCAGTGAGCCAATGAGGAGAGAGCAGGGGGGTGGGGACGCATAGAGAAGTGGCTCGGGGATGAACACGCAGCCGTGCCCCTGGGCGAGTGGCTTTCCCTGGGGGCATTGCTTGAGGGAAAGTGCCAGAAGGGCCAACAGGGATCCAAAAAGAAGATCAGGGCTGCTTCATGCAAAATCACTGCACGGAGCAGGTAAGTATAACATATTTGTTATTTAAAAAAAGAAAGCTTTAGTGCCACTTTAAGCTGGCTGTACATGGATCGAAATTTGGCTGGCTCTCAAAGACCAGCTGAATTTCAATCCATGTATGGACAGGCTGGCTGTACACAATTCAACCTATCAATCAACTACTGTACAACCAACCTGTTGGCAAATTTTCTTTCAATCAACACCTCCAGCTATAGCCACCGGTGCTGATGAGTGTATTCTGATGGTGGGAAAATCTCCCCAATGTCTTTCATTCAACACACTGACTGAATTAAAAAAATGACTGGTGTATGGCCAGCCTTAGTCTTCCATGCCCCAGTGGTCACTGGTTCTAGGTATTTAGGGGGCTAATATGTGTCAGAGTGTTAGGCTTAGATTACACTTGTGGTCATCTGAATGGCAAAAATAGGTGGCTGAGCCATGGTTTTACCTCCTACCCCCCCCCCCCCCCCACTGGTGTATTTGCCGTGAGGTAAACAAGACATTTGCCTTAGTCAGCATTTTAAAGGGGTGTGGCGCTTCCCCCAGGCAGGAGGGACACATTGGTTGTGAGCGGCAGGACTGCCATGGGAGGGGGGGAACAGCCAAGCCAACACACTAGCAGGGGCCAGGGGACCGGCTGCAGAGGAGGGAGGAGTGGTGGGCTGGTCCCTGGTGCACTTAGAGAGCAATGGAGGGCTGGGGCCCGCTGTCAGTATGTGCCAGGCTGTGCAGGGTGGGTGAGCTCAGGAGGTGCCAGCGAAGGGCCTGTGGAGGAAGAAGAAGAGGATGAGGCCAGGGTGGAGTAGCGAGGGGGGGGCTCCTTCTCCTTATATTGATTGTTATCATAGAGTAGTGTGCGCCAGCAGTTTGTTTATTTATATCTTGTAAAAGTAGCAGTGACATCATTCCTGTGCAGAGAGCAAAACTGTAGGAGGAAACCAGTTGGCCACATCCACTACAGTCTGCCTTCAGAAATGTACAAGAGAGGACGGATACAAGACCAGTCACTGCACAAGGTGAGATAGCAGCAGTCTTCATTCCTCTTGCACAAAGGCAAAATGTCATATTGGGTTACTGCACAGATCTGGATGAAACACACATTTTGATATTTGTGCATTTGTGTCACTCAGTATGTATTTTATGTTCAATGCAGTGACAGTACATAGAATCTGTTCTGCATTTTCTAACAAAAAAAATTATTATTTTACAGGGCCTGTTGAATTCCCCTGTATGGCTTCTGCTAGATGATGACCTTAGGATATTTTTCTACCAGACAGACTTTGACAGTAAAGGGGTCCCACGTGCTTTGCGCAGGTTACGTCCTCCAACTCGGAAAATGTAAGCCTTGTTATACAATCTCAATCTTCTTAAATAACTTCCTGACATAAATGCAAATGATCTTGAGATAGTGGTACCCAAACACAGTACAATAGCCATCCACTCTCAGCTTATTACACACTGGGTGTTTGAGTGGATGCAACGAGTGTTGATTGGTAGCCTGCAGTGACTGTACTAAGAAATGTAGTTAATAAGGGTCTCTATGATAGCTACACCTACTATACAGACATTTTAGCATTGCACCCATTTCAGGACATTATCTGACTTATTCAGTAAAGCATGGGATTGTAGACCGAATATTTGTTCCCTAAATAATAAAACATCAACCATTAATATTAAATACACAGACAACAAAATATGTGGTATTAAATGGCTGCGGCACCTTTATTGGTTTATAAAATAGAAATGTAAAATAACTTTATTAAATACAATAAATACTGAAACATCAAAACCTATAGCTCAGTCATAGAACTCTAGTGAGACAGTATAAATATTAATTCAACAATGTCCCTCCTTATAATCCCACTTTGCAAGAACTCCATTCTTTGCCTGACCCCCAACATTGGTCTTCTAGAGGACTCTAATACCTATGCCATCTGTTCACTACCCGGGGTTTTAAGACTTTCCAGAGTGGAGTGGAATTTAACCTGCCCTCCCACTAATTTTTTTATTATCAACTCCGCCATGCAGTGTGTACACAATTTGGGACTTTAGATAATCCTTTACAGATCACCCATTTAGAAAAGTTATTACTACAACCTGACCCTACTAAATTGATCACTACTTATTACTCTGCTCTAGTGATGGACTCCAAACCTAGATTCCTGGTTGCCCAGGCTAAATGGGTTTCAATGGACATACCGTTTGAGGAGGTGGACTGGTCCAGATTCAGTGATACCTACAATAAATCTGTTATCCCCTCTAAAGATAGAATCATCCAACTTAAAATTTTCTATCTTTCTACCTTACTCCTGCCCAGTTACATAAAATGGGTTTACTACCAACAGCAGATTGTTTCAACGGCTGTGGACAAAGGGCTGACTTCCTGCATTGTTTCTGGTTCTGTCCGACAGTCTGGGAATTCTGTCTCCTTTATAACCTCCACAATGGGCCTATCTAATTTCCCAATAATTGTCTCTTAGGCATTTTTGGGGATCTAGTACTCTCACAATGTATTAAAAGATTGTTACGGTTATTGTATTTCTATGCTAAAAAAATGATTCTGTTGTCCTGGAAGGGTTCCAGTCGACCCACAGTGGCTTCTTGTTAATGATTCCCTTCCCCTGTATAACTTACTTTTGAGCTCAGGAAAACATCCAAAGTATTCCATAAAATATGGGACAGATGGCTTTCCAATCCCCTTACTTTGTCCTCTATAGATCCATTATCTTGAGTGAGTTCTTTCTAGTTAAGCTTAGTTATGTATAGCCCCCCTTTTTTTTTCAATTGGAATACAATTATTTTGTTTGTTGTACACTTTGACATATTGGACATGTAAGGCAATGTGAGATGTTTTGACTGTTCACTACTTTAATTGTTGGACCTTTGTCTTGGTTTTTTTTTTTATTTCTTGTATGTCTTGTGTTAAAACTCAATAAACATATCTTAAAAAAAAAACAATGCCCCCCTTGATACAAGGGTGACAAAACCACATAAAGTGTCAGCAACCAGAGTGGAAGGGAGGGGAGCTTGTCGAGTCAATCCCGATCAACTGCGATGAGAGGCTAAAGATAGGGTCCTTATATAGTGCTTGCACGTGCTGTAGAATCTTTTGGAAAAGCAAGTTTTTCCCACTGCAAGTTCATATAATAGCCCAACTTAGTCTTAAAGGGGCAGTAACATAAAATGTCAATCCACATTTTTTTTTTTTATGAGCCGCAGCCACATTCCCATGTGTGTGGGTCCTAATTTGTGCCCCCCTTTTTCATTCAATCAGCTTTTAGTTTTCAGAAGATGGAATTGTGGAATTGAAATCTGATTAGTTATTGCATTTTTCACACATATGGCCATTTGCCTTAGTGAATAGGTTCATGATGTGTTTGTGTAAAATGATTGGTATCCATAATCTAGTAATTCAGTAATGGACACTGCTACATCAATACATCATGAGCAAATCAGACAACAGCCAATAAATGGGCATGATGAGTAACTGCAAATGTGATCAATGCAAAATACAGTCTGCATCTAGTCAAAACCAAATTAATTTAAAAAAAAAGTCTGGTCTCCAAAAAGAAGAGACAGACCTAGCAGAGAACCTCCAATACAACATAAATAGAACCCCACCCCTTAAAATGACATTCTGATCTCACTAAGCCTACACAGCAGACCTGATGGGGAACCACACAAGCTAAACCCTCAATTCCATTACCAATGAATTGTATCACATGGACGTGCCAATGCAATGGTCTGAACAGGCCCTTAGAGCATGCATGCTAAAACATGCAGTCATCGCTAAGATTAACTAACGCCATGTGGCTGTGGCAGCTGTTCTGAAGTTTAATTCCTATTCACCTATCTTATTCTATTATGGTGTATGTATATTAACCACTTGCCGACCGCGCATAGCCGAATGACGGCTTCACCGCGGCCGGCCAGTTCTGAGTGGACGTCATATGACGTCCTCCCAGAACGCGCTCTCCTGCGCGCCCCAGGGGGCGCGCACCCGGCGATCTCCGTGATCGCTGTGTCCTACGGACACAGCTGATCACGAGATGTGGTGAAAGGCCGATCCCACCGGCCTTTTACCACGTGATCAGCGGTGTCCAATGACACGCTGATCACAGGAAAATGCAAGTGCCGGTTCTCGGCTGCACTTTCCTCACGCTGTCAGATCGTGAGGAAAGTACTGCCGAGAACCGGCAGTTGTCAGAGCGGGGATCGGCACCGATCATCAGGGCACTGATGATCAGTGCCCTGATGATCGGTGCCCAGCAGTGACCCCCGCAAGTTCCGATCAGCTGTGCGCCCACTAGCCCCGCCCACCCATTCCCAGCAGTGCCCCCACCTGTGCCCAGCAGTGCCCCCACCTGTGCCCAGCAGTGCCCCCACCTGTGCCACTCTGCAGTGCCACCTACCTGTGCCCAGCAGTGCCACCTACATGTGCCCAGCAGTGCCACCCACCTGTGCCCACCCACCTGTGCCCACCAGTGCCACCCACCTGTGCCCACCAGTGCCACCCACCTGTGCCCACCCACCAGTGCTGTCCACCAGTGCCACCCACCAGTGCCACCCACCAGTGCTGCCAGTCAGTGCCACCAGTCAGTGCCCAGGGGTTGTGCCAGTCAGTGCCGCCAGTCAGTGCCCAGAAGTGATGCCAGTCAGTGCCGTCTATCAGTACCCATCATCAGTGTCACCTATCAGTGCCGCCTATCAGTGCTGCATATCAGTGCCGCCTATCCGTGACCCCTAATTAGTGCTGTCTATCAGTGCCGCCTATCCGTGCCACCTCATTAGTACTGCCTATCAGTGCCCTTTAGTGCTGCCTATCAGTGCCCATCAGTGCCGCCTATCAGTGCCCATCAGTGCCGCCTATCAGTGCCCATCAGTGCCGCCTCATCAACGCAAATCAGTGAAGGAGAAAAAATACCTGTTTGAAAAATTTTATAAAAGCAACAAATAAACTTTTTTTTTTTTTCAAATTTTTTGCACATTTTTTAATTTATAGCGCAAAAAGTAAAGCGCCCAGTGGCGATTAAATACCACCAAAAGAAAGCTCTATTTGTGAGAAAAAAATGATCAAAATTTCATATTTGTACAATGTTGCATGACCGCGCAATTGTCAATCAAAGTGCGGCAGCGCTGAAAGCTGAAAATTGGCCTGGTAAGGAAGGGGGTATAAGTGCCTGGTAGGCAAGTGGTTAAGCAGAGATAAGCTGCGATAATGATTATGGAGGCTTATCTTCCCTGGGGAGCAGTTTATGAAGCTGCAATGAAAGAGGACATTCTCTGCTTCTCATCGCAGCACAGTGAATGGCTGGCCATGGACATAAATACCAAAGGCCAGTGTAACCACTTACGGACTGCCCGCCCACAATGTACTGCAGATGGACAACCCCGTACATGCACAGCAACATACCTGTTCATCGCTGCAGCTCCTGCATTACATACTCTTGCTCCCTTTCCATCGGCTCCCGGGACCCATGCAGGACAAGGTCCAGGGTGAAATGCCTGATCTTATTTCACTTCTAGTGAGTTGCCATTGTTTCACCTTGCAATAAAAAGATACCTTTTAATGCTGCACTTAGTCTAGCGCCCCTCTCTTCTCTATCCTTACATGTTCACACACGCTGTGTACACAGCAGGAGTTTGTCAGCAGGTCACGGTCAATGATTCATGGCTGGGACCTTCTTATCAGCTGTGTGCAATCACAGCCCAGAGCCCTGTGTTGACAATCAACACAGGGCTCTGTACAGAGGGAACAATCTCTCTGTTTCTTCTCCCTGCAAAAGGAGACAAAGATATTTAGTAAAATGCAGTACAAATTATGCACATTATCACTTGTTAGGCACACATTTAACCCCTTGATTACCCTAGATGTTAACCCCTTCTAAGCCAGTGTAATTAGGACAGTGACAGTATTATCACTGATTACTGTATTTGTGTCACTAGAGATGTCAGTGTCAGTTAGTCAGTTCCCAATATCTATAAATCCGTGCACTTCCTAAAAATAATTCAAAATTATCCCAAACAAGAAAAGTAAACCTTTCACTCTTGAAAGTATGTAAATTCTATATCACCTTTTCTCAATACCCCAATAAATTTAAATAATGTCTAAATCATCCAAATCACATGAAATAAATTACAATTTTAAATAATATAATATTTAAATAAATGTCCCACAACTGACATTGTCCAACAGAAATTCCAAAAGTCTCTGTGTAAATATTCCAAAATATCTTGCACGTATTCCAGTGTAGACTTTCAAAATCGTCGTGTACCTCCAAAACAAAAAACTTTAGATAGTGTATTACTCTTTAAACTACATACAACCATGAACCTTGATACTGGTGTAACATGCGAACTCCTAAACGTGCACAATTCACACGTGAGAGAAAACAAACAACAACACACACAAAAAAAAAAAATAAAATAAATAAATTGGTGCTCCCATCCATACAGTAAACCACTGTGCATAAGGCAGCCACCCCTCTTTCTTACCCCTTCTTCCATATTTGGATACACCCTGTCACATTTGAATGCTCAATGTATAAAGCAAAGACTAGATCTAAGTGTTCATCTCTTACCAGCTGCTCACAGAATTTGTGTCTCAATATTTTCTTTTAAGTGCTATAAAGAGAGATTCAGGGTTTGTTCACACCATATTGACTAAGCTGCATTTTTATGCACAATAGGTATCAATAGGGAACCAAACAATTTTTTGGTGGTGTGTAGCGGTGTGCAGCTCAAAGGATATGATGTGAACAAACCCTGAAACTTCCATTTTTACTGATGAAAGATTCTTCCACCAGAAGTGTAGCAGGAAAGTATATATCTCACCTCTCCAATCTGATCTATTTTGGATCAGCTTCACTCACCTCCTCAAGAGAATTATACAAAAGGGATAACAGGAGCATGGTGTGGCAGTCCATGTATGTATTGATGAGTTCCATGTGGGCAGTGTTAAGGGTAGGCAATGTTAAGGGTAGTCCAGTAAGTACTCAGGGCAAGCTGCGAAGGAGCGAAGCATAACTCTGCAGAACGGAAACAAAGAAACACAGCACCTCTATGTGTGTACTGTGAAGGTATTTAATAAAAAGATAAGTAGTAACTCACATCTTAGAATATAAAAACAGGCTCATGGGTAAGAGGGTGAGATGTCTATAGCCAGATGTTGTGTGACTGATCCAGAGAGGAGATCGACTGAGTCCACCAGCAGGTGGTGCTCTGCATGTGCAACATGAATGGTAAGCCTGGTGGAATCTCCAAAGTGTCTGCCAGCAGATGGTGCTGTGCACATGCAGCATAGATGGTGAAGCCTGGCAGAGTCTCCAAGATGTCTGGGATCGGCCCGTGTGGCGTCTGACGTCATAAAAGTGTGAAGCGTTTCTGAGCATGAGCGGGACGAGCTGAGTCCGCTCTTTCATCAGTCACGGAGGAGCAGGGGGTGGATAATATTTTTATAATTTTTTTTCTCTTCCCTCTCTCCCCTTCTTTCCCCTCCCCCCCACTTTTTTTCTGGTGTTTGCTTTTTGAATTTTTTTTCTTAGTAACAGTGCTTACTGCAGAATTTTCCAGCTTTCACAGGGATTGGCCAGGATATCCCTATTAACACTGGACCAAGCTGGACCAATGTAACTATGCAAAAATATCCATACCTAAACTTTGTCTGTAACCGATTCCCACCCAGTCTATTGTAATATGAGGGCCAGGCAGGACCACTGCTGTCCTGGATGCACGTCATGTGACATCCTCTAGGATCGTGCTTCACACTCCCCCCACGGGCAGCACTGCAGCCCACTGTGTCCCACAGCCCACTGGTGGATGACAGATCAGTGTACCGGGCCTCTGCTAATACCATGTGATCACTGTGATCAGTCACAGCAGATCACATGACAATTGTACATAATGAATAGCTTCCATTCTTGCCATTCATTGTGTACTATTGTGTTTATCTCTTATCACATAGCAATTATATGATGACACTGTACTGCGCTAGAGACAGAAAAAAAAAATTGTGGAAAAAAACCCAATTTTTAAAAATGTCTTAATTTTTCAAAAAATTGTAACAAAAAATTACAACTTCAAAAAACTCACCATACCTCTTACTAAATACCTCCTTTGGGGGATGTTTGTACTCTCCTGGCTTTTTCAGACCTAAAGACATGAGGCTGTCAGTACATCAGGATTGACAGATTTTCAGATATACAGTAACTATAACTTTTCTTTAGACTTAATAATATACACTTTGGGTTATTTTCACTAAGGAAATGTAGCAGAATACATCTGGCCTAAATGTATGAAGAAACATTATTTATCAGAAAAATTTTATAACAGAAATAAAGAAAATGCTTTTTTTTTCAAAATGCTTAGTCTTTTTTAATTTATTTAGCAAAGAATTATTAACTCAGTGGTGATTCAATACCACTAAAAGGAAGCTCAATTTGTGTGAAAAAATGCTGAAAAAATCATATGGTATAGTGTCGCATGACCATGCAATTGTCATTCAAAGTGTGACAGCGCTGAAAGATGAAAACTGGCCTGGGCAGGAAAGGGGTGAAAGTGTCCGGTATTGAAGTGGTTAATGTATGTCCTGCAGTAACCTCCATTTACCATAGAGATAAACAGAAGTCCATAGACAGCCACTAATGCCGTTTAAGGGGGCACTCTTTATGTCTGGAGGAAAAGAAATTTAATCTCCAAATACGGAAAGGTTTTTTCAGAGTAAGAACTGTGAAAATGTGGAATAGACTCCCTCAAGAGTTGGTTCTGGCCAGCTCAGTGGATTGCTTTAAAAAAGGCCTGGATTCTTTCTTGGATACACAGAATATAACTGGTTGCTAACATTTATAAGTAAAGTTGATCCAGCAAATATCCGATTGCCTCGCGGGGGATCAGGAAGGAATTTTTTCCCCTGCAGGAGCAAATTGGATCATGCTTTGCTGGGTTTTTTGCCTTCCTCTGGATCAACTGTGGGTGCAGGATTAGAACTTTTTTTTTTTTCTTAATGGTTGAACTGGATGGACTTTTGTCTTTTTTCAGCCAGACTAACTATGTAATTATGTAATAACCAATATGCAGGTGTGAAGATCGGTGTATGGGCACTACAATTGCTAACAACTGCAAGGCAAGAGAAAAACATTTTGTAGTTAGGATCCGCAGGATTATCAACCTCTGTTTCTCATCCTCTCTCATGTACACAAAGCATGGAGTATAAAAAATTGGCAAATGTATTGTTGTGCTTTAGGTTCAATATATACTGAACAAAATCAGCTAGGAATGTGCATCATCTGAGAGTGTGTATTTTGTTTCTCAACAGTAAGAAAAATTCCCAACACATTTCAGAAATGGAGCGACCAAGAGCAGAGGTCAGATTGTATTGGCTGATTTATAAATTTTGGTGTATAAATGTCTCTGCTGCCAACTGCATCCAATCATAGCTCTGGCTGCTTTGGGAATGCAGAATCCTTTTCTTGTTTGGTTTTATAATAACTTTATTGTATACAAAATGAAGACAAAATTGCTAACATAGAACAATAATGGTGGCTGTAATATAAGAAGCAGAGGTGCCACTTGAACCCATCAGTGCTTCAAGGAATTCTGTAGCAGTGAAAGATACAGCTCAGTTGACATTATTAACCTTCTTCTGAAAATGCTAGTTTGTTACTGTCTGTCTGAGTTAGGGGACTTTTCTTTTACTTACCTTGCCAGTGATTGTTGTCATTGAGCTTGGAATTGACGGGAAATCTCAATAACAAGGTAAACAAAACTTACGTAGGTTCTCACCCTTCCACACGGTATTCAAAACTAAAAAAGCTTTGCCTGGACTGGCAGCTGTTCTCCTTTATGGACCATAGCCAGTGGTGTATTTTGGTTTTGTGCTGCCCTAGGCAAGACTAAAATCGGGCACCCCCCCGCATCTAAATGTGTCCCACCCCTTCCTGTTTAAGTGTTTAAGATCCACCCCTTCATCTGTAAACCCCACCCTCTCCTGTATAGGCTCCACCTCTTCATATTAGAGCTCCGCCCACTGACAACGATGGGGCGCTTTTCCTTCCACTGACACCAATGATGGGGCACTATTCCTCCCACTGACACCAATGATGGGGTACTATTCCTTCCACACTGACACTAATGATGGGGCACTATTCCTCCCACACTGGCACTAATGATGGGGCACTTCCTCCCACTGACACCAATGATGGGGCACTATTCCTCCCGCACTGGCACTAATGATGGGGCACTATTCGTCCAACTGATACCAACGATGGGGTACTATTACTTCCACACTGACACCAATGATGGGGCACTATTCCTCCCACACTGGCACTAATGATGGGGCACTATTCCTCCCACTGACACCAATCAGAGAGAGAGAGGAGGGAGAGAGAGAGGAGAAAGAGGGAGAGGAGAGGGAGAGGGGAGAGAGAGGGAGGGAGAGAGAAGAGAAAGAGAGGGGGGAGAGAAGTGAGGGAAGAGAGAGGGAGAGGGGGTGGAGGAGAGAGAGAGGGGGGGGGAGAAAGGGGGAGGGAAGGAGGGGAGAAAGAGAGAGAGAGAGATGAGAGAGGAGGTAGGGAGGGGGAGGGAAGAGAGAGAGAGGGGGGAGAGATAGGAGAGAGAGGGGGTGGGAGAGGAGGGAGAGAGAGAGAGGGGGGAGGGAGAGAGAGCAGAGGGAGGGAGAAAGAGAGGGCAGAGGGAGAGAGAGGGGGAGAAAGAGAGGAGAGAGAGAAAGAGAGAGAGGGGGAAAGAGAGTGAAGAGGGGGGGAGCGGGAGAGAGAGGGAGGGTGGAGGGGGAAGAGAGAGAAGAGAGGGGAGGGAGGGAGGGAGAGAGGGGGAGAGAGAGAGAAGAGAGGGGGAGAAGAGAGGGGGGAAAGGGGGGGGGGGAGAACGAGAGGAGGAGGGAGGAGGGAGAGAGAGGGGGGATATGGGGGGGAGAGAGAGTGAGAGAGGGGGAGAAGAGAGAGAGAAAAGAGGGAGAGAGAGAGAGAGAGAGAGGAGAGGGAGAGAGAGAAAGGGGGAGGGAGAGAGGGAGAGGGGGGAGGGAGAGAGGGAGAGGGGGGAGAGAAGAGAGAGAGTGAGGGGGTAGCAAGAGAGGAGGAGAGAGGGGGGAGAGGGGAGAGAGAGAGAAGAGAGAGAGGGGAGAGAGAAAATAGAGGGAGAGAAAGGGGGAGAGGGGGGAATCTGTAATTTATGCTGTACAGGAAAGCCAATTAAAATGTGTTACTGCCACTAAAGTTTATTATACATTGGTGGCATGGTGGCGAGGGGGGATGTGTCACAGGAATGTATGTATGTGTCACAAGCTAACTGTTAGTTTTATGATGACCCTCAGAACTGTGCCCTTCCCTCAGCGATGCTTCATGTCTCCGTTGTCCCACATGAGAGCCCAGAACCTGTATGGACGAGGGGTGGATGGGAGAAAGACCATGAACTTCCACTTGTGGATCTCCACTAGTTGCAAAAAACCCAGGAGCAACAAGTATAACATCACTTCAGATTTTAGGTGTCACTTTCCCTGGTCGCTGTGGCCAGGGAAGAATCTAACAAAGCACGATCCACACTTCATTAGCTTCAATGGAGGGCAGATGAAATATCAGGGGTCTAATAGACCCCAGATGTCTCAATAATTCTTATTGGCAGCCCAATGAACCTTGTTGATGCACATGCAAAATAATGCAAAAATACATGGTAACTAAGGAAAAGATGCTTGTACTTCTTTGGTGTGATTTTTCATACATAGGGCAGTCCATTCAGCCTGGGTTCACACTGATGCGGTGCGGTTTCTGTGTTCTGTGTGAATTCTGCATTGCATTAAAATTGCACCCTGTTCATATGAACCACTGTGGTTGTGTATGTTAAGTTAGCAACACCCCGAAATCGGTTTGCAAAACGCAGTGTGATGTGTAGAATCAGATCGCATGGGTGTGAATACCCATGCGATCTGATTCTAGTGCGGACTAAAAAAAGGGTCCTGCACCTTTTTGGTGTGGATGTAGTGCGATTTGAGCTGTACAAAATGTATAGCTCAAATCGCACCACACAGAATTTGCATGTGATTTGCATGTGATTTGCACAGGAATGCGGTGCGGTTCTTGTGCAAATCACATGCGATATGCCGCACCGCAAAAGTGTGAAACTAGGCTGAAACAAATTGGCGGGTCTAAATGACACACCAAAATGCACAAAAACCCAGCAGCATCATCACACCTGCATCCATAGCTCCATAGTGCTGTGGTAGTTCATTGAGAACTACAAGCCAACAACTGCAAATGCTGTCGGGACTTGTAGTTCATTCATTCACAGAACATCATAAATGAATGACGTGGCCGCATGGCCATGGTTTTTTAAAATTGTGACAGGGAGGAGAAGATCCCCCACTAGCTGTCACAATGGGGAGCAGGGAGGAATGGGGGCCAGTCCTTTCGTAACATGTTACCTGTGACACCCTGAATATGGGTTTAACATGTTATGAAAAGTGAACTTCTCCTTTAATTATAAGTATTGTCCTTTTGTGCTGTACCTACTCCTGTTCCCCCCAAAAAGTGTCAAATGTGGCAGTGAAGGGGGAGAGGATGCAATCAAGCGGAACTTCCCTTTTTGGATGAAGTTCTGCTTTAGCTAAACTTTATAAGCTTTATAAGGTGTCTGTCAAAGCTCCTACAGTATATATTCTCTATCCATTACTCGCATTATACTGACAATCATCATTTAAAGTCACAAGCTAATTTGTATATTCAACTTGGCAGGCAATAGTAAATGTTTTTTGCTCACGGCATTGTGTGTAAATATTCTGAGAAACACCCAGTACATCTTCTTTAATCTTTACTGCCTTGTGCATGCATACAGTAAATCTTCTTTAAACATAGGTAATAAATAAGGAAATTTTTTTTAATTGTGAAATAAAAAAGCAAGCTTTAACAACAAGTAATTACATGAAAACAAAACAAAATTCCCTAATGAAAAAATATACGGAGTTGAGGAAAGTTTGATTTATTTGTCGGATGTATTTATAACGCACTGAATGTTACTTTCACCAAGCGTTTCAGTGGTGATGATCAATCACTGTTACTTAAAACACATGGAAGATTCACCAACAGTGAATTTTTGATGAATGTCAGATTGAGATTTGAGTCTATGGTGACTATTGCAGGTATGCTGTGGAGCAATGCCGGATATTAAAATACATTTCTACAGTACTTAGGTAGAGGTACACAAACTTACACTGTGATTTTGTTAGTGTTCTGAGAAACCCAGTCCAATATATAATCTGAGTTTATTTAACATATTTATTTGGCATTTTAACAAAAAAGAGGAAAAGGCTAGATCATTTACTTTTCAGGGATAAATTTATACAATTTTGATCATTTAGGCAAATTATCTGATTAACATATGACATAACCCTCATACCCCCAGCCAAATCCACTTATGTAACACTCTAGACATCCAAAACTCCAAAAGACAGCCAGGGGAATTAAAATTGGGTGTTGATGATTGTGCCTGATTCGTGTACCTGTCACAGGGTGGTGTCCACACTGGACACTCTTTCCTCAGTGCACTCCCTTCCTCCCCCCCCCCCACTGACTCATCACCCTAACAGGCGCATGGTCAAGTAGTTATGTATTAGGGGTGGGCAGAGCCTGATGGGGAACTGAGAGACTAGTTACACATCAGGTCTGATTTATTTTTGATTGACAGCGCACATAAGTGGGCGAATTGATAGCCACTTTTCAGTTGAATAGTAGCTATCGAATCTGCCCACTGCCATGTGCTGTCAATCAAAAGTAAAGCAGACCTGATGGGAAACTAGTCTCTCAGTTCCTCATCAGGCTCCAGCCACCGAGTGACAAGTAGTTTCTCAAATATGGCCATTGCCATATTTGGGTAATGATATCACCAATATCCCTGGCCCCTTTGTTTTCATCCAGCTCTCGCCTGGGGAATCTCTCAGCTTACAGTTGAATGAGGCCGGGGATACAATACTATGCAAGAAACTGGCACATACATGACTGCTGCCAGCAAAGGCACAGCTCCTTGAATTCTGGAGTATCTCCTTATGTCAGGCCAGAGATGGTCTTAACTAGCACCAGATTCTTAACCTGAGAACTGGTGGCAATTCTTGAAGAATCTGTCACGGCCATAGTGACAGGTTAAAAAAGTGGCGATTATACAATGTACCAAATTTGCTGCATGTGTCAGTAATATTACTGACACTGGTGCAAATGCTTGCCTGAATTAGGAGCAGGTAGTTCTTAAAGAAACTACTTCCAGAAAGCTGTTCGAAATTTATTGTGTTCCACCAAAGTCTCTTTATTTAGCCATACTAGCTAAGAAATTCTTGTTTATTTACTCTCTGCATCGTTGGAGGAGCTGAAAGGGAATAAAACCTTCACCACCAGGCCTGTAACTCGAATGAAGCCATGTTCTGAATTCCCCAACACCATTAAATGTATAGATATACCTTTATGTGTGCATCTTTAAAGACATGACTTTCTGATACCTCTGTTTGTCGCGTGCAGGCTTTATTTGACTTTAATGGAACTGCTGCTCAAGAGTTGAACTTTAAGAGCGGAGAACTCATATATCTTCTGGGTCGAGTAAACAAAGACTGGCTGGAGGTGAGAAAAGGCAAGGACTGTATGGCTACAGGGAAAAGAATATATGAAAGACCTTATAAGTAAATCTGTTACTTTACCATGCATGCAATGTTTTCTAAATTCAATATAAAAAAAAACAGGTATAACAAGGTACCTACTGATTCCTTTATATGTTCTTAATGCCATCTCAGAATCCCCAGATCTTATCCTATAAAGTGTTTAGTTTAATTCATGTTGAACACCAAGATCTACATGCATCTCTGGAATTGAATATAAACTTTTTTTGAAATTTTGATTGAATTTGTAAATGTCGAATTTAGGTGCCAGCATACAATTGCCATGTGCAACATTAGACCCTGGCCAGTAGCTTCACAGCAGCCCACATGGGAGCTGCAATCCAGTCCCCTCATTACAAGAGTGGAGACTGAGAGCAGCCATAGGGTCAGTGTGTTGGAGTCAATGATACTCAGAGGACAGGAAAAGCTGGTTCAATTGTAGAAAGTTAGAGTAGGTGATTTAGTGAACTGTGTGTGAGTTCTGCAGTGGTGGGGTAGACTCTTCTTTTTGCCCCTTGATTTTTTTTTTAATTAAAAAAATCTGGTTAAATTGAAATTTAGCACATTCAGTCATCACTTGTGGATACCTTTGGGAAACCTTTATTTAAAATGAGTCTCTAACATTTTTGTAATACATTTGTAATACATTTTACTGTTTTTGTAAATGCCAAAAGCAGGCAGAGCTTTATGTCAGTTTCAGTTGCGGTTCACATATATGCGGATTGGATGCGGTTTGAACCATATCCAATCCGCATGACATGTGAAATAACATTGCTTCCTATGGTGCCTGTTCACATACACTATATTACCAAACGTATTGGGACAACCCCCCAAATCTTTGGATTCAGGTATTCCAATCACCTCCATGGCCACAGGTGTATAAAATCAAGCACCTAGGCATGCAGACTGCTTCTACAAACATTTGTGAAAGAATGGGTCGCTCTCAGGACCTCAGTGAATTCAAGCGTGCCACCTTGATTTGTTGCTACCTGTGCAAGAAGTCCATCCGTGAAATTTTCTTGCTACTAAAAAATTCCACAGTCAACTGTTAGTGGTATTATACCAATGTGGACGCAACTGGGAACAACAGCAACTCAGCCACAAAGTGGTAGGCCACATAAAATGACAGAGCAGGGTGAGCGTATGCTGAAGCACACAGTGCGCAGAAGTCACCAACTGTCTTGTGGACAGCCTTACCAGAAGAATTAAAGCTGTTATAGCAGCAAAGGGTGGGCCAACTCAATATTGAAAAAAAGGGGGAGAGAACAATGTTCTTGGACAACTTGCCAGCCAGCTTGCTAACAACCGAATTAACCTGTCTAACAGTATGCGTTTATAACAGGGGTTTAGTTAGCACACATTTGCAAATACATACGTAAGCCACAGAGCCACGACACGGCACCCTGATCATCTGTGGTCCTAACTCTAAAATTTGTGAGTCCCCATAGTAGAGGCACATGCATTTAATGGATAGATCAAGGGCAGGTGGACCTGAGGGAGCCACCCCTCTTAAAGGCAAAGGAGTGCACTGGACCCCAGCATGTAGCACAATGGCAACCAGGGCCCTAGTGCACCCACGTACCAAAAAACTCAAACATGCATAAAAGTGGCCACCCGCCCAAGTCTATAACTGGCTTATGAAGCAAGGACACATAAACAGGCATCACATAGTGAAAAAAAGGGGGAGAGAACAATGTTCTTGGACAACTTGCCAGCCAGCTTGCTAACAACCGAATTAACCTGTCTAACAGTATGCGTTTATAACAGGGGTTTAGTTAGCACACATTTGCAAATACATACGTAAGCCACAGAGCCACGACACAGCACCCTGATCATCTGTGGTCCTAACTCTAAAATTTGTGAGTCCCCATAGTAGAGGCACATGCATTTAATGGATAGATCAAGGGCAGGTGGACCTGAGGGAGCCACCCCTCTTAAAGGCAAAGGAGTGCACTGGACCCCAGCATGTAGCACAATGGCAACCAGGGCCCTAGTGCACCCACGTACCAAAAAACTCAAACATGCATAAAAGTGGCCACCCGCCCAAGTCTATAACTGGCTTATGAAGCAAGGACACATAAACAGGCATCACATAGTGAAAAAAAGGGGGAGAGAACAATGTTCTTGGACAACTTGCCAGCCAGCTTGCTAACAACCGAATTAACCTGTCTAACAGTATGCGTTTATAACAGGGATTTAGTTAGCACACATTTGCAAATACATACGTAAGCCACAGAGCCACGACACGGCACCCTGATCATCTGTGGTCCTAACTCTAAAATTTGTGAGTCCCCATAGTAGAGGCACATGCATTTAATGGATAGATCAAGGGCAGGTGGACCTGAGGGAGCCACCCCTCTTAAAGGCAAAGGAGTGCACTGGACCCCAGCATGTAGCACAATGGCAACCAGGGCCCTAGTGCACCCACGTACCAAAAAACTCAAACATGCATAAAAGTGGCCACCCGCCCAAGTCTATAACTGGCTTATGAAGCAAGGACACATAAACAGGCATCACATAGTGAAAAAAAGGGGGAGAGAACAATGTTCTTGGACAACTTGCCAGCCAGCTTGCTAACAACCGAATTAACCTGTCTAACAGTATGCGTTTATAACAGGGGTTTAGTTAGCACACATTTGCAAATACATACGTAAGCCACAGAGCCACGACACGGCACCCTGATCATCTGTGGTCCTAACTCTAAAATTTGTGAGTCCCCATAGTAGTCAACTCAATATTGAACCCTACGGACTAAGACTGGGATGTCATTAAAGTTCATGTGCATGTAAAGGCAGGCATCCCAATACTTTTGGCAATTTAGTGTATGTCCAGTGCACCGGCAGTGCAGATTCAATGCGGATTGAAAAAGAGTGCTGTATGATTTCTGAGCAGTGCGGTCTGGTTCAGGAACAACTACTGTATCAATTAGCTATGAAACCTGAGCTTCACCTCACATGTGTGAATCAGCACTCATACTTTATGCAGTTTCACATTCTGGACTTTCTTAAAGCGGAGTTCCACCAAAAAGGGGAAGTTCCACTTTAAAGACTGGTACCATGCCCCCCATGAAGGATTGTCACCTTTGGGGAGCGGGTACCCGAAATTGAGAGGTACCTGCTCCCAATTCCGCTGATATCATTTAGGCAAACAGAAGCGGACGTTGTCCTCCTACCCTCCCTCCCTGTAGTCTTCTGGGACACGTGACAGGTCCCAGAAGACTATGGGGCCATTCAGGAAGCGCAGTGCTGCTCATGCATGCGCAGTGGGCACCCTGCTGTGATGCAGCAAGCTGTCACAGCCGGGTACCCACACTGAAGATGCCGGCGTCTGGAACACAGGGCGGCTGGTGAAACAGGCCGCGGGGAGGATACCGTGGGATCGTGGGACAGGCAAGTGGCTGTTTTTTAAACAGTTTTTGTACTTGATGACTTTTATTTCTTTACAATGTGAGTGGAACTCCACTGTAATATAAAGCATAACATCCTCTACAAACCAAAAGTCATGTCATATATTTGAAAAATAAATATTTTATAGAGATAATAATTAATAAAAATGTTAAACGAGAGCACTGCCCTTTCATCCTGGGTGGGATTTACTAAAACTGGAGTGTGCAAAATCTGGTGCAGCTTTGCATAGTAACTGGCTTCCAGGTTTTATTATCAAAGCTTAATTGAACAAGCTGAAATTAGAAGCTGACTGGCTACCATGCACAGCTGCACCAGATTCTGAGTGCATCAGTTTTAGTAAGTCTAACCCACGTGTCAATATAATACTGCCACCTGTCTACTGGTTATATATTTGGACATACATCCAATCTGTGACTGATACTTGTAGTCTTAAATTAATATCTAGTTTTGGTTGAGGTTAACTATACATAGGTGGGTCTAATTACTCTGAGCCAAAACAATTAAACTTTTGGGCAATCCCTTCTTCAACCATGCACATCCACAATGTCTCAGTAGACACCCCATTGCTAAATATGAGGCAGCACCTCATGAGATTAGTTCATCCCTCTATCAGCAGTTATGAATATGGTTTTAAACAAAATTCTTCACTATACTGAATCTCCTGCAAGACCAGCACTGGTTTCATGTGACCTAGTGCCCTGAATGAATGGTTGTTAGTTCTTTCCATATGTATAATAAAGTGTACCTCTTGTCCTACAAGTGTGTAATAGAAGTAAGTGAATATACAAATGAGTATAATAAAGCGTTCACAGCTGCTGCTAGCATGTGCTTGTGTTCCCATAGAAGAATAAAGCAGTATATAATTTTATGATGCTGCGCTGCTGTAAGTACAATGAATAAGTGAATTATGTTCTATACTAGTGGGTAACAATATCCAGTGGATCAATACCTTAATAAAATTATTGTGTCCACAAATAAATACCAGTCAAATGAATCCAAGTAAATGCAAATTTGCACAAGGATAAAATACCAAATATCATAAATTAAAACATAAATCATAAATCCCACCTCTCTCGTGAGTATACCTAAGGCTATTATTCCACATGGAACTAAATCATAACTTAAACAAAAAAAAAGTAATAAAATATTTCAGTATGTAGCCATTCATTAGTGATATAACTCTTCTTTTGTGATTCTGAAAACTAATACCATGCGTAATAGTGCTCAAATATATATCAGAGTGTGTCCCGTTTTTGCCACCTCCAACACCTTAGTGCTCACAGAACTCTCAACTCCATGGAGATGTACATAGACCTATCAATGTTGGTACATCAAGATTCCTCCCCTGGATAACTCCTCCAACACTTGTTGCCCACAAGGGGTCCTCCCCATGTGTTCCCATTGCTTCAGCTATAGACAGGTTGGGGTCCCTTTAAGGATCTCTTGCATTCATATAGCCCTATTCATCTCGCCCAAATGAGGGGAAAGAGAAAGGCCTCCAAAAGTGTAGTATGAAGATGATATCAAGTGTATTAAAAAGTAATGAACTTACATCAATAAAACTTGTAAAAATACAGTAAAACGATCAGGGAGACCGGAATGCACTTCCACATGTGGCACTTCCAATCCGATGTCTGCCTCAGGTCACTCCCTATGCATTATGTCACAGCCAGGGGACTTCATCAGGGACCCCTGACCCACTCTTTCCATATGTAGCAGCAACTAACGTTGCTGCTAGTCTGGCAATCAAAGCTGATCCAATGGCTAATCTAATGTATACTGTAGCACTACCCTACAGTAAAATGACAGGCTATTCTGATTCCTAGATTTTGGTTGTTGGACTTGTTGCAAAGTCTCTGATACACCCACTGGGTAAGAAAAAGTGGTGGTCCTGGCACTACAGACAAGGGGCAGATATCTGACTGTCATCTTTTTCTGGGAATTTCCTGCCCATGTAAGGCTAATCATAACTGTTGGACAGAACTTAGTAAAATAATAATTATATATCAGAGGATAATGGCATGCTTTCGTATACTTCCCTCACATAACTTTCTTCTGGTTTCCAGGGAACAGTGGCTGATCGAGTAGGTATTTTCCCACAATCCTTTGTGAGAATCATCAAAGACCTACCAGAAGAGAAGTTTCCAGTGAGCTGGCTGCGTTGCTATTTTCACGATTATGACAGGTGTCACATCAGGTAACTATAGTAAGGGGTGATGCTCTGGTGACCTTCCACATCTTAGTAATGCTAAAGACATTACTTATGCATTTCTTTCTTTCATAGAGATATCTCCTTAGAAGAAGATGTGAAGAAGCTTCCCACTTACAATGAGCTACTGGAGCTAATAAGGTAAAATCCAACCTTAGGTTATTCAGAAGAGTTGTTTAATAAATCCAGAGTAATGAGACCTTTACATTGATTGTGATGGCTGCCGTCAGATTGGCTGTGGGTTTTAATTGGTAGTTTGGTTCAGTGCAGAAATTATTACTGGAAAGGGGCATTTCCCATAGCTGAAAAAGGTCACTGCTTTAAAAGCAGGTCTTCCTGCAGAAGGCAGAGGTTTGCTGCATTGGTATTTTTAGCAAAGAAGAGAATCAATACCAACTATATTTAATAAAATTTGGCTTGAAATTTTCAGAAATGCGGAATAAATCATCAGCAGTGCCACTAAAGAGGACCTGCCATCTAAAAAAGAAAAATGTATGTCCAAATTGCCTTAGAGGGAAAGTAAACATTTTATGTTTTGTAAGACAGATTTCTATATTCCCACATGCAGTAACCCTTTATTTTGCCAAAGCGCATTCCATACATCATATAGCTCTAGCTATTTTTTTTTCTTGGTTTTGGATAGATTGCAAAACAATTAAAACTTCTAACAATGTTTCATGGCTGTCGGTGTTCCTATGTTGGAGATTTCATCTCACTTTTTGTCTTTTAACAGCTGTCAGAAAGATCAGGGGAAAGGGGTATATCTCAATAAAGGGGGCACAGACAGTAAAACAAGGGCTTTTCTGGCAAAGTTGGAAAAAAGTGAAAACCGCTGTCTGTGCCACCATTGGGGAGTTCTCTTCTGACTTCCTGCCCATGTGACAGGAATCAGGGAAAAATGTTCTCTACAGGATATATATTGTTTACAAAAATGCGTGACCTTGTAATCCTGTGGAACTCTTCACACTGATCTGTTGCAGGTCCGCTGGGTTTAGTAAAATATCTCTTGCTGCATTTTTGATGCAGGTTTGGTGCAGAAAAAAATGCATCAAAAAAACATCACCCCATTGAAATGCATAGAAAATGTGGCAAAAATCGCAGGTGGTTTTTGAGTCACATGTCCTGTAAAAACCGCACCTAAAACGTGGTAAAACACGGCAAAAACACATGCATTTTTACCGTGTTTTTGTTATGGATCAGTGTGAAATTAGCCTTACAGAGGTAATATCCCACAAAGGGACAGTGTCTGGCTAAAGCGATTCACTGATGCTTCCTTTTCCAGAGATCCTCCTGCTGTATTTCCTCTGTTGCAGCCTGTTTTTGAATGATGTTGAAGCCTAGAGGGAGTAGTGACATCACCTCCTCCATTTAATGGTTTGCAGAGTAAATGGCACTTGGCCATTGTCTCAAAAACACAGTAAACCCTAAGGCAAGAACATTTGAATCTGAGGTGTGTTACATCATCGTTGTGTTTCTGGAGGGCTACTGTGGTGCTTATGATGCTGTGCATAACTAAACTGCTGTATACTAACTATAGTTGTTTCTCTTGGTGGTCCCTGAAAGGGAAAAACACACGTGTCCCTTTATACATTAGTTCTATCAATCACGACTTAGTCCAGCCTGACCAATAACCAGGGAAATTGCTCCATCCCTCCCCCCCCCCCCAAACAGGGCAGAAGCCCACAGGGGTTCTCTATATAGTCCTGGTCCTGCCCACCGAAAGAGAAAAGTTCTCACTTTACTCCCTAGAAAATACAACCATATGGGCTAAAATGTGCTCCCTGCTCTCTTCTCATGCAGGCCTTCCTGATTCCTCCCCCCAGCTCCTCACAGGGAGCACAATTGATAGAAATAATGGCTACCTAGAAACTGCTGAGAGGGACTACCCATAAAAGGAACCCACATAAATGAACAAAGGAAAAATAAGGGTGAACAGTGATGTCTAGTGATGCCTAGAAAAACGACAGCCAACACCAGGATCATTGTGCCCTGTTAAAGGCTCATATATTTTTCTGCTCCTCAACCAGTGGAAGTTTTTGACCAGTCTGATTAGTTGATTACTTGCACCCCTATTAGCTCCCTGTAGCACAGGGGTGTCAAACTGGTGGCCCTCCAGCTGTTGCAAAACTACAAGTCCCATCGAGATTTGCTTTTGGGAGTCATGCTTGTAACTGTCAATCTTGCAATGCCTCATAGGACTTCTAGTTTAGCAACAGCTGGAGGGCCGCCAGTTTGACACCTGTGCGTGTAGCAGGTGACATAAGGAGTATACATTCAGATTTATGGATTTGGGGTATTGACAAAGGAAGATGCAGATCTTCAGTCTCCAACAAGTGATGTCACCTTCATTTGACTATATAGCCATATTTGGGCTGCCCATTCTTCTTAGCAAAAATAGCTCAAGCTCTGTCAGATTGGATGGAGAGCATCTGTGAACAGCAATTTTCAAGTCTTGTCACAGATTCTCAATTGGATTTAGGTCGGGACCTTGACTGGGCCATTCTAACACATGAATATGCTTTGACCTAAACCTTTCCATTGTAGCTCTGGCTATATGTTTAGGGTCATTGTCCTGTTGGAAGGTGAGCCTCCACCCAGTCTCAAGTCTTTTGCAGACTCTACCAGGTTTTCTTCTAAGATTACCCAAGAAAAGCATCCCCACAACATGATGCTGCCACCACCATGTTTCACGGTGGGGATGGTGTGTTCAGGGTGATGTGCAGTGTTAGTTTTTCACCACACATAGCTTTTTGTTTTTAGACCAAAACGTTCAATTTTGGTCTCATCTGACCAGATCACCTTCTTTCACATGTTTGCTGTGTCTCCCACATGGCTTCTCGCAAACTGCAAACAGGACTTCTGATGGCTTTCTTTCAACAATGGCTTTCTTCTTGCCACTCTTCCATAAAGGCCAGATTTGTGGACTGCACGACTAATAGTTGTCCTGTGCACAGATTCTGCTGCCTGAGCTGTGGATCTCTGCAGCTCCTTCAGAGTTACTATGGACCTCTTGACTGCTTCTCTGATTAATGCTCTCCTTGCCTGGCCTGTCAGTTTAGGAGAACAGCCATATCTTGGGAGGGTTGCAGTTGTGCCATACTCTTTCCATTTTCGGATGATGAATTGAACAGTGCTCTGTGAGATGTTCAAATTTTGGTATTTTTTTATAACCAAACCCTTCTTTAAACTTCTCCACATCTTTAACCCTGAGCTGTCTGATGTTTTCCTTGGCCTTCATGATGCTGTTTGTTCACTAATGTTCTCTAACAAACCTCTGAGGGCTTCACAGAACAGCTGTATATACTGAGATTAAATTACACACAGGTGGACTCTATTTACCAAGTAGGTGACTTCTGAAGATAGTTGGTTCCTCTAGATTTTAGTAGGGGGTATCAGAGTAAAGGGGGCTGAATACAAATGGCATAAATACTTTTTCAAGTCACTGTAATGACAAAGGTTTAGTAGCTGAAACAGTTCAACAGATGTGTTGTCCACTGTTTATATAGCTGTCCTAACAGATATACTCTAATATGTGGACTAGCATTTATAACAGTGCTTGAAGGACAAGGGTAACGTCATGTGTGTGGGTGGTTATGCTGGAATGGTTCTAGTCAGTGATTGGCAAAATTGTGACTTGATGACATATGAAGAAGGTAGGTGTCAGGCCAAAGATGCCACAGTAAAATATAGATCCTTCAATAAAAAGTGCAACAAGTGCCAGTGCGATCTGCAAAAGATCTAATAGCATAATTCTAAAGCATTGAATGTGGCATTCATTACACATCCATTTTTGGTGAATCATTTACTGTATCATAAAAAAAAAAATCACCAGGGAGATCACCTGCGGTGAATGTTTGATCAAAACCACACTTACTGATTAATTAATGCCCCTTAGATTGACCAAACCCTTTATACAGTAGATATATAAAACAATTAATAAACAAAATGTATAGTGCTTTTCTGGCTAATAAACTAACGAATGGGACCTTGCACTAAAATATAAGGGCTACATATACTGTCCAAGCCCGCTTTCCCTTTAAAAATCACTCAATGTTACTAGATACAAAGTTAGAGTTATACTTACCCCCATCTTCCATCCGTGGCGCTTAGGCGATGGTAACGTCACATTCCTTCCAGTGAGATTCTGGGGAATACAGCGCAGCTGTAATCTTGCAAGAAGACACCAAACAATGCAGAATGTGGAGGTAAGGTAAATATAAATCTAAATTATTTTTTTACGGGTACATTTTGCACTTAGGACATAAGGTGATTTTTAAAGGAGGAAGGGGGTGCACAGCATATGTGGACCTTGTATTGTATTGCAAGGTCTGCTTAAATCAAAATAAAAATGATACTAATAATAATAACAATCATAAAACTAACAGTGAAAGACATATTACAAATGTAGCGGAAACATGCATAGTGTTTATAAAATGTAATGTCATATGAACACATTGTTAGCATGCATACCAACACCATAGGCTATAATATTATAGCCAAGCAGATAGGTACCGCAACAACAAATGACTCTTTACTAGGACAAGGATGTCTGAGCATACTTGAGGCTTGGTTTGATCCTTTGTGGCCCCTTGTGCCCTGCCTGTTTGCACATCACTTTTGGCTGTAAAAGTAAAAAAAATTTTTAAAAAAACTGGAGCAGTGTCATAAGACTTTTTTGTCTGTGTAATCATATTTGTAATTCTGCTTTCTATCAGAACTCAGTTCCCTGGGACTGACGTGGCCCTGAATATAAAAGATGCAGATGGTGACCTGATTCGCCTATTGGACAACAGTGACATGGAGCTGCTTTATACAAGAGGAAAGAGAAAGACTCACAAAGAAAACTTCTTCTCCTGGGAGTTACACATAACACACCATGAGGACCTAGATGTGTACAGTAATGGAGCCGAAGAAAATAGTCATACAGCATAGTCAAAGAATACAATACATTATATGCAAGAACAGTGACAAAGGACTCCAGTCTGGCAAGAAAAAGAGAAGAGGCTTTCTTTTTTAAAAAATGCCACTGTGTGCAAGCGTGTAAGGTCAGTGTACATACTGAACTAACACATCTAATACAGAAGGAAAAACTGCTGCCTCGCACCAGAATCCATCTGCTATTCATTTTATTGGCAGAAGCATCATCAATCATAGGCAGCTCCTGGGGGCATTACAGATGTCTTCACAACCCACAAGAGCAGGAAAAAAATGACAGATGTTATTAATTATATTTTTTCATTTTGTTCTCTGTCATTCTCTCCTTCATTTGCTTCCTTTCATTCCATCCTGTCTTTTCTTCCTTTCATTCCTTTCTGTTTTTTCCTCCTTTTGTTTCTATCTTTCCTATCTGACTTCCCTTCCTTTCTCTTCTTTCCTCCCTTATGGACAGATTCATAATCGATCATAGGCAGCTTCTGGAGCTTTACAAACGTATTTAACACTTCTCAGCAGCAGAAATAAAATGACAAATGCCATTGGATTTTTCTTTTTTCTTTCTTTCCTTCACCTAGCATCTCTTGTCAGTTCCTTTCTCTTTCCTCCCATTCCCTTTTATTTTCCTTCCTTCCTTCCTTCCTTCCTTCCTTCCTTCCTTCCTTCCTTCCTCCCTTCCTTCCTTCCTTCCCTCCCTCCTTCCTTCCTTCTCTCCTTCCTTCCT
The DNA here is from genome assembly GCF_062004578.1 of Staurois parvus. Lineage (NCBI taxonomy): Eukaryota > Metazoa > Chordata > Amphibia > Anura > Ranidae > Staurois > Staurois parvus. The sequence goes on along the minus strand of NW_028318078.1, from coordinate 12,354,675 downwards.
TCTCTCCTTCCTTTTTTCCCTTATTTCTTTTTTTCCCTCTTTCACTCTCCCTCTTTTACTTCAAATCTTTCTCTGTGCTGGCGTCCGCTATTTCTCTCTGTGCTCTTGTCCATTGTTATCTTACTTTCCCTGCCTTCCACATTCACTTACTTTTTCTGTTTATCTCTCCCTCGGTCTCATACCACTTTCTTTCTCATTTCACACAAGGCTATCCCTAGCTCTTTAAATTCTTGATTTCAAGTATATTAATTTTAAAAGAAAACTTCATTAAATATAAGCTATAAGATACAGTATATGCTCAAGGACCATTCTTCATGGTGATTTGATTCACAATCTGTTGTACATTTATTATTGACACTGAGACATATATAGATGTAGAGGGAGAAAGAAAACTCCTATGTGAGCACAGTGACAGGAGACCTTTTTTGCAGGGAAAACCGGACTTGTGTTTACTGTGTTGTCTTTTGATTTTTGAAGCCTATATTTTAATAAAAAAACAGAAGTTATAATAAAAGTATGCATTCCACTTTATATATGTTTGGTAAACACATGCATTTAATTGAATTAATGCTAAATATTTGCAGTGTACTCCCTGTTATCAATATGATTCTTTGCAATATGTGTATGCTAAGCATTTAGAAATAAGTTCTAAATGAACAGCCAAGGATCAGTCTAAACCGTTGGCTTATCTCCACTGGTTAGCCAGGTTGAGTCACTCGCCTTCTTCGTAAGACTCTCAGGAACCTTTGCACTTTCAATAATAAAAAGAAGCTCCAACTTTTCTTGACCCTCATGAGGGTGTAACAGAACTAACTGTACCCAATCAAAAGATTTGAGCGGTGTGACAATGGTGTTTTGTAGAGTATTGTATTACAGTATGTTCAGCAGACACTCTTTAATGCCCACTATCCTAAATACATCTATATTTCTATCTGAGAAGGTTTCACAATCCAACAGTCAGCATATTTTTGAGCAGAATGAAATTATAATACGTTAGATACCAAATATGATACAGATCTTATGTATATTTCTTCTTAGCAAGTCCAAGATGTCTTAATAGCCTTCTAGACCTTGTAAATTAGGTGTGCTTGGTGACTAACTGATTAGTGTAACCACTTTTTTTGAAGGTAACTCTGATAAAGCAGGAATTATGGCATATGTTTAATGTTGACATGTATGGAAGTTCAGTTTTCAGTTAAAAACCAGACTCGCAGATGTGTATAGCTCTCTAGACTGTTTAGGGCCTCATTAGAAGCTTTTTGGCTAGTGGGGGTTTGAAACATTTTTATACTTTCTTAGTTGGACTGTGTTATGTTCAGTGTGTCACCTTCCCTAGCTGCCTAGGACAAACAGTTACATTTTACCATTTTTGTTTTTAATGCCCAGTTATTAGGGGAAATTAGGGTGGCATAGGGTTCAGAATTACTCTCCTATTCTCTCCACTCAGTTTGGGTTTCATTAGTCTTCACTAACATCACCCTTCCCTCTTATAGGAGGTTGCACAGAAGGAATTACAAACCAACACGACCAAATTCTACTAGTTCTGCTTGCCTGTATGAATTGTCAAGGTTACTTCCTTTTTTATGCTGGATGGAAAAATTGTATTGCTGGAGAGTCAAGCTGCAATGAAGTAGCTTGCTGTTTTCCCTGGCAATGCAGTTTACCAGCTGAGTAGATTGTGTTTGGTGATTGCTGTGAAGCTGCACCCATAAAGGTAGCTTCTGCACTGCCCACAGGACCGCAAGGCACTCCTGGGGAGTAATCTCCTACTTAGGTAGAGGATGGGATGTTTCCCTCCTGATTGATCCTGGCTCAGAACTGCACATAAACCATAGGCAAATGCATTGACTTGCACCAGAAACCGATATTTGAAATCAGGTGCTTGTAATACAGGACCACTGGTCAGTGCCTCCTTCAAGTCCTTGAAGACCTTTTCTCACTGTAATATCCAAGACACCAACTTAGACAGTTTTGTTTGGGTTAGTTCAGTCGAGAGTTTGGTCAAGGCATTATAGTTTCAACAAATCTCATAGAGTATCCAGCTGTCCCCAAGAAAGACATGACCTGCTTCTTTGTAGACCAGGACATAATGGATTTGACTTTTCGTGTCTCAGGGTACTTTCTCCTACCAGGTGTTCCAAGTACTCAACTTCTTTCATGCCAATCTGACACTTACTTATTTGATTATCAGACTAACAGCTGGTAATTTGTCCAGGACCTGTGACAGATGTGCAAGGTGTTCTTTCCAAGAGGAGCTGCATATTGCAATGTCATCTAGGTAACTGTCTGAAAATGCTCCCTGTCTTTCTAGTAGGTCACCTTTGAAAGGTAGCTGGTGAGGGTTTCATCTCATATGGCATTACTGTACTTAAATAATCTTAATGGGGTGCTAAAGGCTGATTTTGACTGAGCCATAGGTGCTAGGGAAATGTTCCAGTGCACTCTGCTCATTACCAGGTTTGGTAAATGGTAGGCAGGCTATCTAAGAGCTTGTCAACACTGATGATTTGGTAGGCATCAATAGTAGTAATGGCATCCACCTTTCTGTAGTCTATGCAAAACCTGGTTGTCTGATGTCGTTTGAGGACCAGAATGACTTGTGATGCTCAGGCATGATGGCGCTTCTGAATAAGCCCTATCTGCAGCAACTCTTCATTTTCTTTTTCCATTTCTCCTGCAACTCCAGAAAGATGTAGTATGCACACAGTTTTTTTTGGAGAATGCACCCCTGTGTGTACTTTGTGGACTCCAAGGTGCATTCTCCCTGGTTTCCTGTGAAATGGTCACAGTGGGCCCAATGCACTTTCAGTAACTGAGTTTCCTGTGAGACAGGTGTAGACTGACCTTGACTTCTGCTCCCAATTCCCCAGTGTCAGCTTGGGTCTAACAGCTGCTTCCAGATCAGGCTAGCTGCAAACTGGCATTGCATGCAGCACCTTGAAAAGTATTCATACCCCTTGAAATGTTCCACATTTTGTCAAGTTACAGCCAAAAATGTATACATTTAATACATTTTATGTGGTAGACCAACACAAAGTGGCACATAATTGTGAAGTGAAAGGAAAATGATAAATGGTTTTTAAAATTTTTTACAAATAAATATCTGAAAAGTGTGGTGTGCATTTGTTTGCAGCCCCCTTTACTGTTATATCCCTAACTAAAATCTAGTGGAACCAATTGGCTTCAGAAGTCACCTAATTAGTAAATAGAGTCCACCTGTGTGTCATTTAATCTCAGTATAAATACAGCTGTTCTGTGAAGCCCTCAGAGGTTTGTTAGAGAACATAAGTGAACAAACAGCATCATGAAGGCCAAGGAACAAATCAGACAGCTCAGGGAAAAAGATGTGGGTAAGTTTAAAGCAGGGTTAGGTTATAAAAAAATATCCCAAGCTTTGAACATCTCACGGAACACTGTTCAATCCATCATCAAAAAATGAAAAGAGTATGGCACGACTGCAAAACTACCAAGACATGGCCTTCTGCCTAAACTGACAGGCCAGGCAAGGAGAGCATTAATCAGAGAAGCAGCTAAGAAGCCCATGGTAATTCTGGAGGAGCTGCAGAGATCCACAGCTCAGGTGGGAGAATATGTCCACAGGACAACTATTAGTCATGCATTCCACAAATCTGGCGTTTATGGAAGAGTGGTAATAAGAAAGCCATTGTTGAAAGAAAGCCATAAGAAGTCCTGTTTGCAGTTTGCAAGAAGCCATGTGGGGGACACAGAAAACATGCGGAAGAAGGTGCTCTGGTCAGATGAGACCAAAAGTGAATGTTTTGGCCTAAAATCAAAACACTATGTGTGGTGGAAAATTAACACTGCACATCACCCTAAACACACCATCCCCACTGTGAAACATGGTGGTGGCAGCATCATATTGTGGGGCTGCTTTTTTTTCTTCAGCAGGGACAGGGAAGCTGGTCAGAGTTGATGGGAAGATGGATGGAGCCAAATACAGGACAATCTTAGACAAAAACCTGTTAGAGTCTGCAAAAGACTTGAGACTGGAGCGGAGGTTCACATTCCAGCAGGACAAGAACCCTAAACCTACAGCCAGAGCTACAATGGAATGGTTTAGATCAAAGCATATTCATGTGTTAGAATGGCCCAGTCAAAGTCCAGACCTAAATCCTTTTGAGATTCTGTGGCAAGACTTGAAAATTACTGTTCACAGATGCTCTCCATCCAAACTGACAGAGCTTGAGCTATTTTGCAAAGAGGAATGGGCAAAAATTACACTCCCTTCATGTACAAAGCTGGTAGTGACATACCCAAAAAAGACCAACCATGGCACCACCTGCCTGTAGTTTGCATGTTCTTCCTGTGCCTGCGTGGGTTTCCTCCGGCTACTCCAATTTCCTTCCACACTCCAAAGGCATGCTAGTAGGATACTTGGATCCTGCTAAATTGGCTCTAGTATGTGTATGAATGTGAATTCGGGACCTTAGATTGTACACTCCTTGAGGGCTAGGGATTGATGTGAATGTACTGTATATACAGTGAGGAACAGAAGTATTTGAACACCCTGCGATTTTGCAAGTTCTCCCACTTAGAAATCATGGAGGGGTGTGAAATTCACATTGTAGGTGCATTCCCACTCTGAGAGACAGAATTAAAAAAAAAATTCAGGAAATCACATTGTATGATTTTTAAAGAATGTATTTGTCTTGCACTGCTGAACATAAGTATTTGAACACCTAAGAAACAGCAAGAATTCTGGCTCTCAAAGACCTGTTACTGTGCCTTTAAAAAGTTCACCTCTACTCCACTCATTAATCTAACTTAGTAGCACCTGTCTGAGCTCTTTAAAGACACCTGTCCACCCCACAGTCAGTCAGACGCCAACTACTACCATGGGCAAGACTAAAGAGCTGTCAAAAGACACCAGAGACAAAATTGTGGCCCTCCACAAGGCTGGAAAGTGCTACGGGGCAATTGCCAAGCAGCTTGGTGAAAATAGATCAACTGTTGGAGCAATTGTTAGAAAATGGAAGAGGCTAAAGACGACTGTCAGTCTCCCTTGGACTGGGGCTCCATGCAAGATCTCACCTCGTGGGGTATCACTGATGATAAGAAAGGTGAGGAATCAGCCCAGAACTACAAGGGAGGAGCTGGTCAATGACATGAAGAGAACTGGGACCACAGTTTCAAAGGTCACTGTTGCTAGAACACTACGCCATCATGGTTTCAAATCATGCATTGCACGGAAGGTTCCCCTGCTCAAGTCATCACATGTCCAGGCCCTGGATGATCCAGAGGAGGCATGAGAGAAAGTCATGTGGTCAGATGAGACCAAAGTAGAACTTTTTGGTCTAAACTTCACTCGTCGTGTTTGGAGGAAAAAGAAGGATGAGTTGCATCCCAAGAACATCATCCCTACTGTGAAGCATGGGGGTGGTAACATCATGCTTTGGGGGTGCTTTCTGCGAAGGGGACTGGACGACTGCACTGTATTAAGGAGAGGATGAATGGGGCCATTTATTGTAAGATTTTGAGCAACAACCTCCTTCCCTCAGTCAGAGCATTGAAGATGGGTTGTGGCTGGGTCTTCCAATGACAATGACCCGAAGCACATAGCCAGGATAACCAAGGAGTGGCTCTGTAAGAAGCATATCAAGGTTTTGGAGTGGCCTAGCCAGTCTCCAGACCTAAATCCAATAGAACATCTTTGGAGGGAGCTGAAACTCCGTGTTGCTCAGCAACAGCCCCGAAACCTGACAGATCTAGAGGAGATCTGTGTGGAGGAGTGGGCCAAAATCCCTGTTGCAGTGTGTGCAAACCTGGTCAAGAACTACAGGAAACGTTTGACCTCTGTAATTGCAAACAAAGGCTTCTGTACCAAATATTAACACGGATTTTCTCAGGTGTTCAAATACTTATGTTCAGCAGTGCAAGACAAATACATTTTTTAAAAATCATACAATGTGATTTCCTGAATTTTTTTTTAATTCTGTCTCTCAGAGTGGGAATTCACCTACAATGTGAATTTCAGACCCCTCCATGATTTCTAAGTGGGAAAACTTGCAAAACCGCAGGGTGTTCAAATACTTCTGTTCCTCACTGTATATATATATATATATATATATATATATATATATGTGTGTGTCTGTGTCTGCCCTACCATGTGTCTGTGTCTGTCCTACCATGTCCGCTACTACCAAAATGTATTGTTTGCCTGAACTGCTGGGGTTGGCTAGTGGCCAACAATATTCACCACTTCCCTATTGAAAAGTTTAATAATTACGGGGACAGACGCTTTCCTGAGAGCTCCGGCAGTCTGAACCCCCATCCATTGCCATCAGGGGGGAAACAGTAACCCGCCGCAGATCCCCTGTTGTCCGGACCTTACCTGACTTTCGAGGAGGGGTGCTGAGCGGTTTTGACCCTTCTCCGACACTCCGGGGCGTGGGATGGTTTGCGGCCTATCGCGGCGTGTGGAGCCGCGGTCTCGCCTGATCCCGCGGCCGGGACGGATTGCCGCTGCGGCGGGGTGGCCACATCGCTGCTCTGCTCCTTTGGCCTCTGAGACAGGACGATTACTGGGGCAGCCTGGGTGAGTCCCCCTGGTTCTGCTGGTGGCCCTGTAGTCCATACCAAGCCCCTGTACTATCCCACAGAGGAACTGGGGATCACACTTATTGCGGGGGTGGTGCTGCATGGGTAAAGAGGCTCCCTCTATCAGCCCCCATCCTGCGTGGATGAATCTGGGGTGCCTGGGGCACTTTGGAATAATTACCATAAAGCCTGCACACCTGGCCCAACTACCTTAACTACCAGCGCCTCCAAGGCTGTATTATCAGCATGAATCAAATGTGAACACCTCCCTGGCGGGGGACACGTACCGGGAGGAAATGCCTGAGTGACCTTCCGGTGCCGTGCCACCGAAATATTCTTCTCGGCAAATGGGCTTCCACACCCTAGTGTACTATCTCAATAGTTTGAAGGTGATTTGGCATCCTCTGGACCACTCCTAACAATGCACCGCACTCCCCGCACTAAACCTAAACATCGGGCCCAACAGCAATCCCCCCGCAGGGCCGTGCCGCTAAGCTGATGCCTAGCCCACCTGAGCCTGATGATAACACTCAGCTTCCTGGAGATCCTGAGTCTGATGGCGATAGTCAGCAGCATTTTCCATCGGGGATGGCAGATACTCTTGAACAACATCCTGAAGCCTTGCTACACAAATTCCGTGCTATAGTGCGAGAGGAGATTACCGCCGCCTCATGTAAATTCCCAGAGTGAGGAGGCTTCAGTCTCCTCACGTCCTCGAAATTCCCAGCCTCCCCGTAAATCTCCTCCTCGTCAAGGTGGCTCCCAGGCCCTCCGATCTCTGCAGGCCCAGCGTTTTCAGGAAGTCTCCGCGACTTGATGCTTAGAGGCTGATTGCCAGTATGTACTCTCATCACAAGTGGATTTTTATCGCCACTTCCTGGATTTAAAGCTAGAATTGTTCAAAGGTTTCATGACCTCCATATGTTTTATCCCTTCCAATCTATGGTGGATGTCTGTTTTCTCCTCATTGATTGGTTGAGATTTTCCTTGTCCTGCGAGTTTTGGATTGATCATCCACAGGTGTATTAGCCTAAGTTGTTTTGTATAATATGTTTAGATCTCTTTTTTATTAATGCCGAGCTATTCCGGTGGACTAACGTGTCCCCCTCCGAGCTGACTAGCGGTCTGGTTTTTTGTCCCGCCCGCTACCCAGCTTCTATGTGGGTGTCTTACCCACAGTTAACTGCTATGATGTTTGAATTAACCTTATTGCTTCACAGATATATTGCTTGTATATCAGATGTCTTCTTGTCTTCTCCTTCCTTTTTCGTCTCCTCTCTTTTGTTTTTTGCTTTGTGTGTCCTCGTAAATGTTTTTTTCAGGGCTCCCGGGGATTGCGGTGCATTTGATCTTTCTTCCTATAGATCACCATGTCGTTGAACTGGTTATCATTGAATGTCCAGGGGATGAACTCTCCGCAGAAACAGGTAAAGATATTTACATTTCTCCGGGCTCGTCAAGTTGACATTGCTTGTTTGCAAGAAACCCACTTCTCATCTACTTCTGCCCCAAAATACTTTGATGCTCGTTACCCTCAGACATTTCAGGCTAATCACCCCACTAAACAGAGAGGCGTATTGATCGCCTTTCATAGAAAAACTCCATTTGTCTGTGTGAGACGTATTGCTGATCCCAATGGCAGATATCTTCTGCTTCAGGGCACAATACAAGGTATAGAAGTTACCATAATGTCCTATTATGCTCCTAACGTTAATCCTGGACCTTTTCTGTCACATCTGTGTTCTCTCCTGGCTACACATCAACGGGGTACTCTTTTGATGGCCGGGGATTCTAACTTAGAGTTAAATCCGGCATTAGATAAATATCCAGCAGAGCGTTCTGACCCTTCCGCATCGGCGAAGTCCTTTATACGTACATTACATACTCACGATCTGGTGGACTTATGGCGTGAACTTCATCCTCGGGGGACAGACTATACCTACTATTCCCACCCTCATCCTTCTCATTCCAGAATTGACCACGCCTTCGTATCACATAAACATCTCCCCTTGGTTCGCTCTATTTCTATTCTTACGGTACCGTGGTCTGACCATGAGCCTATTTTGGTGGTCTGTCAATCTCTTCTATGTAGGCCGGCCTTTTCTTCGTGGATAATGAATGACTCCTTGCTTTCGCTGAAGGAGATTCAGGCGGAACTCCATCGTAAATCTCAGGAATACTTTCAATTAAACTCGGGTTCTGTCTCTTCTTCAGTAACGTTATGGGAAGCGTACAAGGCAGTTCTTAGGGGACATATTATCCTGATAGCTTCAAGGCGAAAGAAGGAACGACAGCTTAAACAGTGTCAGTTAGAATCTAAGTTGACCTCCATATCGGCTCAATTTAAACAGTCACCTACCCCATCGAACCGTAGATTGTTGGATCAGGCCCGTTTAGAACTGGATCTATGCTTAACGAATGAGGCTGAACGCTCCTTACGCTGGACACGCCAGAAGTGGTATAGTAAAGCAAACAAACCGGACTCCATGTTGGCCCATAGACTACGTTCTTTTGCACACCATCCCAAACCGATATCTTTACGCACTCAGCACAATACCCTTTTGAGAAATCCGGTAGCGGTTTTAGAAGAGTTCCGGTTTCGTCTGGCCAAACTTTACACTGACCCTACACGGGCTGATTCCCAATCCATTTCTGACTTTCTATCTCGTCTGTCCCTGCCTACTTTGACTTCAGCCCATAGGGATCTAATGGACCGTAATATTCAAACAACTGAGGTTTTGAAATGCATAGCAGACCTGAAGACGGGCAAGCGCCCAGGTCCAGATGGCTACACGGCACTATACTATAAGAAATTAGCTGACGTGCTCGCGCCCCACCTTGCCGCTATGTTTAACGCGGTGAAGGGGGGCGTGGACTTTTCCCCGGATTCTTTGACCGCCAATGTGGTTATGATCCCTAAACCGGATCGAGATCATTCTTCCTGGGCAAATTATAGGCCTATCTCTCTTATTAATATCGATATGAAGATTCTCACTAAGATTTTGGCTACTCGATTGAATTCCTTCCTTTCTCGTTTGATCACAAAGGACCAGGTGGGCTTTGTTCCCCACAGACAAGCTGGAGATGCTATCAGACGTATCCTACAATTACAACATTTAGCCCATACCCGTAAACTCGACATGATGCTCTTATCCTTAGATATCAATAAGGCCTTCGACACTTTATCCTGGCCTTATCTTCTATCGGTCCTTCACCGCTTTGGCTTTGGTCCTTCATTTCTAAGATGGATCTCTTCGCTACACACTTCCCCTCAAGCGAAACTTAAATATTACGGATTTGAGTCTTCTACGTTCTCGGTCGCCAGAGGCACTAGACAAGGTTGTCCGCTCTCCCCTATACTCTTTATTCTAACCTTGGAACCATTGGCGGAAGCCATTCGTATGAATCATGATATTAAGGGGATTGAAGTGGCAGGCTCCCAACATAGTAAATTGTCTCTGTTTTCAGATGATATACTATTGTCAATTTCGAATCCGGGGGTTACTCTGCCTAATTTACTCACGGTTCTCGATTCCTTTGCAATTCTTTCGGGTCTTCACGTTAACCCCGCCAAATCGAAAGCTATGTCGATTACCCCCCCACCATCACTTTTGACAACTTTGAAGCAAACTTTCCCTTTTCAATGGCATTCGGCCTTACCAAATTTAGGAATTAAGCTCACCCCGACATATGACGGACTGTACCAGGCTAATTTTCCTACTGTTTTTCAGGAGCTGACCGAACTATTGACCTCCTGGTCTCATTTCCCGCTTTCATGGTTCGGCAGAATTAATGCGATCCATATGACCTATCTCCTTAAACTACTGTACTTATTTCGGGTTTTACCAGTTCCTGTACCTTCGCATATATTGCGTATTCATCAGCGAAAACTTTTGTCTTTTATTTGGAGTTCTTCCCGGCCCAGAATTAGTAAACATATTTTGTTCGCGCAAAGGAGGGAAGGTGGGTTATCTGTCCCAAATCTCCAGTCTTACTATCTGGCGGCTAATATTGCCCCTTTGGCTCATATCCATGCTTCTTATCACTTTCCCTTGTGGGCTGTCATGGATATGATGGACTCCCACCCAATACCGCTCTCCTCCTTGCCATGGCTTCCTACTTCTAAACGTCCATCTACCCTTAGCCCGACGCTGACGCTTTCGCTCCGTCTCTGGGATTCTATCAAATATTCCGCCGCCCTTATTTCTGCTCACCTGCCGCTGTTACGTCTATTGCATAACCCGTTATTCCCTCCAGGCCGGGACAACCCCAGGCAATTTGCCTGGTGGCAGACGCATGGTTTTTACGATGTACATTCACTTCTATCTCCCACTCGAATACTTTCCTTTGAAACTCTGCTCTCTTCTTATAATATTCCTCTGCGGGAACACTTTGGATATCTTCAACTTCATCACTTTGTTAATACACTAATACGCATGCATTCGGGACCGTATCGTCTGTCCCCCTTTGAAAGCCAGTGCAGACACAGACCCCATGCACCGGGTTTGATTTCCCTGATTTACTCCTCCATTATTTCTTATAGAACCCCTCCGGTTTGTTCCTATCATCAGCGCTGGCAATCTGAATTAGGGGGAGACTTTAGACCAACACGATTAGCGGACCATGACCCAAGCATTATCTAAATGTTCTAGGAATGTCATTATTCTTGAGAATGCCTACAAAATTCTTTATCGATGGTATAATACACCTGCTCGTTTAGCTAGTTTCATCCCTACATATTCCCTGGTTTGCTTTTGGGGATGGCAACAATTGGGTACCATGGCTCATATCTGGTGGACTTGCCCTAAAGTAAGCAGATTATGGATTAGGGTGTATGCCCTCCTTCGCACTATGCTTCACACAGACATTAAGCGTAACCCGTACGAAGCGCTTCTATTTAAACCACTGGAGGGCCTTCTCCGTTCTGAATGGCAGCTGGCATCATACTTATTTATGGCTACTAAATTGACAATTGCGAGGGCTTGGAAGACTCCCCTTCTCAGCTTTGAGGCTGTCAAAAATCGGATGAACTTCATCATGGTTAATGAAAAACTGACGGCCATATTATTGGATACCCATAAAAAATTTCTGCGGATATGGCATCCCTGGCTGGATATAGCCCAACCATCGAGATTCGACCTGTCTAATATTTTTCGATGTAGCAATTTTCTCTCTCAGAATCTACACTATCATTGACCATCAAAGATTGTTAATCGTATCCTTCCTATCGGGCATTTCTGTAATAAGTTAAAGCTGACGTTTTGGGGTTTTTTTTTTTTTATTCCAATGTACGCTTTACATTATTTCTCAATCATACCGTACAATTTCCTCTGTATTGGTCAATGAATCTATGTTCTGAATGTTTGTTTATCATTGCTCAATCTATAATAAAAAAATGGTCTGTATGTTAAAGGGATACACTAAAAAGTCACTTAGCTACCATTATAACTGGTCCACAATTTCTGTAGCAAACAGGACTCCATGCATCTCAAGCAATTGCAGAAATCCAGGTTCTTGGTATTGTTTCTCTCTTGCAGTGTCTTGTTTTCCCCTCTAGCATAGTCTTTCTTGATCTTGTAGAGTCCCCAAATGTTTTACTTCAGGTAAATATTGGTCCCAGAGTTCTTCAAGAAAGTATATGCATTTACAAAAATTTCGTATTAAAAGGGTATCCTTACTTACAGTAATTAAAGACGTAAAAAGATGTACGGGTTCAAAGCCACTTAGGAAATCTGTGAGTCTATCTATATATATGCATGTCAAGCAGTTAATTCTTAAACTATCTAGTTACTCTTGTTTAAGCAAATAACAATAATATCCACAATAATTGTTACTTGGCTTCAAATTAGAAACTGATGACTGATATATGTTTCTGCAATGATCAGGATTTCTTCAGCTGGTCAGGAAGCACATTCATAGCTGAACCCTTCCTTTCAGTCTCCCACTCTGTGGTTCCAAGCATATGGCTGAGGGATCTCATTTCCTGCCATCACCATTGCTCTTTAACCAGCCCTTTCAAGCCAATTGGAGAAGTTATTTACCATTTAAATAGAGGAAGTCTAGATTCTGGATGAAACACAAAGTTAACCCTTTTCCATATGGTAGCTAACATTGATTATTCTAAAATAAATCAGTGTATTCTGTCAGCAACAGGTGCCACTGTCAGAATACAATGCCCCAGCTAGGGAGATTTCTTCATCTACTTGGTTTGTGTGCATGGAGGGATCTGTTCATTTTTTTTCAATGTTAAATGTGATATAATGCAACTTACTAGTCCTTAGATGTGGTTCCTGCTTTACTCTTCTATTTTCAGTTTTTTTTCTATACTGTAGACGAGTAGTGTTGTTACCCTAGACTGCTGTCCTGATTTGGACGACTTACCACCTCTCTCACTTCTCCACAACAAAGGGAAAACTGTTCTCTAGTTCAGAGACTTGAGCAGCAAAGAAAGTTATGAGCTCGCTGGATTTACATCAAGATCAAGGCATTTATCAAACACACGGTTGCGTATTTAACAGACCTAAAGAGAGCAAATTTAAAAAGTACATGGTTAGAGTTTCAATTACTTTAAGTTAGCCTAAAGCTTTTTGGGTTACTACCAAAATGTTCCAATTTTGCCAGATTTTCAACTATGGCTTACATTTTTTATTGGTTGTCTAAACACCCATCTTCCTGTACATTACACTCCTACATACCATATTATGTGCCCTAATTAATGTTTTATGCAACACAATGTGAATGTTCTTTATATAAACAGTTACATAAAACTGTTAGTGTTTCGATTACTATTACAATGCAAGAAAATATTGTATACTGATCTCAGAGGGTGGATTATTATCAGTAAGAATTCAAACAAAGTTTTAATTAATTGTAGCAGCACAAATTGAAAAACTGTTACTGCGTTTAATTTATTTTGATTGATTTTAGCAGGCAGCTCTGCAGTATTATATATGGGGAGCAGTTTTGAAGCATAAAATAAGGATTCAAGTAAACAAGGCTCATGTAATACTACTGGAGGCTGATGGTGGACTTTCAATAGTCTACAGAAAAAGTTATTTTTAAGGAAACGTCACAAATTCAAACTGTGCCTGTAATTTAAAAAAATTGTGAAAACAGAGTACCTTCCATGAAAATCAATGTCAAAATGACCAGTTTATCCAGTGGTATTAAAAGCTAAAGTTATATGCAAGTCAAGCTTGGCAATACACATTATCTTCACCTTCTACCTTATAATATCCCTCCACCCATTAACTTTTTAACATGTTGGTATGAGTGTCCTCAATGAGCCTCAAGAAGGTTTAGCAGGTAGGAACAAGCCATCAGAAGTGTAAGGGCTCTGTCCATAGCAGAGGTACTCAGAGACCTGGCATTCCTACCAGTACCTTGCATGGCCGCAGAAACGCACACTGGCGAAAATCTATGCGCATTGGCGCACAGGTGTGAGCCGGAACACGCATACGCACTGGCGCATAGTTACGCATGTATTAGCCCAGTTTGGCGCCAGACGGCCTTTATAAGGAAGCCCATCACTCCCTCAAATTGCTGGTTGATCTCTGGCTCCACAGTACCTTTGCCCATGTCCCCTTGCTACTTTGATTTGCTGTTACCGATTTGGCTTGTTCCTGGACCTGTCTTCTCTGCACGATTCCTGGCCTTACCCTGGCTTGGCTAATAGATATTCGCACCTGCTCTCCTGATCTGACCCCGGCTTGGCTAATAGATATTCTCACTTGCTCTCCTGTGTATGACCCCGGCTATCTTACTGACTACGTCTGCTCCAATCTCCACCCGGCATCTGACCTTGGCTTTGCACCAACTACTCTGTGGTCCTCTACTACCCTAAAGACCTGCATACCTCTCACAGGCGCCACCTGTCTGCAGACACCATTCCAGTGCATCAGTTGTGCTCCTGGGTATACCTCTGACAAGCACTCCTACAAACAACCCGTGCTACTTTGGGCCAGACTCCTTCTGTCCCATATCCAGGAGTGTCTGGAACTTAGCTGCAAGGGAAGCCCTCTCTCCATTGGCCTCTAACACCAGGTACGTGATAGGAAGGCATAGGAGGTTGAACTAAATGCAACCTGTTCATGTATTCTTAGTATAAATTGTTCAGGGTTTACATTAAGCAAACGTGCTTGTCACTGATGCCTGTAAAAATGTTCATTTTTGTGTACAGGGTACATCATGCTATACTGTATACTTGTTAAATTAAGGAGACTGTTTTGGGTTTTTTCAAGATTAGTTTTCCTTATTTGGTATGCACAAAGTAGCAAAAAGTGTGTTTTAGAATAGGTATTGAGGATTGTAAATGAACTAATATGACCTCTAGACATGTGCATTTCATTTTGTAACAAATTGATTTTTGGACAAAAATTAGATTTTTGGAGATTTGAATGTTTACGAATCTCCGAACAGATATACTAACAAATGTTAACGAATCTGAAAAAAGTTATAATTAGAGATGAGCGAAGTATTCAAAAATTCGATTCGACTGATTCGGCGAATTCGTGGAAAAATTTCGATTCGAGTCGAATATATTCGCTGCGAATTTAACTTATAAAAGGGTGTTTCTAGGCTTCAGAGAGCCTTTATATTAGTGCAGAACACTGTACCTTTAATTTAAATGCCCTTGGAGTCTGCTGGGGAAGAGAAATAATACTGACAGTCAGTATGACATGCAGATGAGTGCTGTCGATCTTAGAATCACCGCACACTTCACTCATTTGGGCAGTCACGGGGCCAAAACCAGAGTGTGGAGCCACAGTGTGGCAGTGGAGGCAGCAGCAATGGGAGGCCATACAGCACCCTATGACAAAAATGGAAACCACCAGCAGTGTGAGGAGACCTGAAAGTGGCACATGGCAGAGTGTGGCGATGGAGACAGCAGCAATGGGAGGCCGTACAAGGACCCATGACACACTCTGGACCTGGCAGCAGCATGAGGAGGCGGTACAGGGGCCCATGACAGATTACGGGCCTGGCAGCAGCATGAGGAGTCGGTACGGGGGCCCATGGCAGATTAGGGGCCTGGCAGCAGCTATGGGAGGCCCGAAATCTGCCAGCACCCTATGACAAAAAATGGAACACACCAGCAGTGTGAGGAGACCTGAAAGTGGCACATGGCAGAGTGTAGCGATGGAGACAGCAGCAATGGGAGGCCGTACAGGGACCCATGAGAGACTCTGGACCTGGCAGCAGCATGAGGAGGCGGTATAGGGGCCCATGGCAGATTAGGGACCTGGCAGCAGCTATGGGAGGCTCGTAATCTGCCAGCACCCTATGACAAAAAATGGAACACACCAGCAGTGTGAGGAGACCTGAAAGTGGCACATGGCAGAGTGTGGCGATGGAGACAGCAGCAATGGGAGGCCGTAAAGGGACCCATGAGAGACTCTGGACTTGGCAGCAGCATGAGGAGGCGGTATAGGGGCCCATGGCAGATTAGGGGCCTGGCAGCAGCTATGGGAGGCCCATAATCTGCCAGCACCCTATGTCAAAAAATGGAACACACCAGCAGTGTGAGGAGACCTGAAAGTGGCACATGTTTGGGGCATGATTCATGGCGGATTTAGTCAGTTGTGTCAGGAACTGGTGGTTTGAAATCCAGACTAATCCACGCCTGATTCATTTTCACAAACGTGAGTCTCTCCACACTTTGGGTGGACAGTCGTGTCCTCCGCGGAGTTGCAATACCTCCTGCCGCACTAAACACGCGCTCCGATGCCACGCTACTGGACGGGCATGACAGCCTTTCAAGGGCAAATTCAGCTAGCTGGGGCCAAAGGTCAAGTTTCGTTGCCCAGTAGTCAAGGGGATTGTCTCCCTCGGTTGGCAGGGTGCTGTCCAAGTAGGCCTAAGCCTGTTGTTTGAGGTCCTGCTCCAGGTCCACCTGATTCTGCTGCTGCTGCGGCTGGTTAGTAGTTTCCTCACTGCGCTGGTGAAGAAAGCTACTCATCATCGACTGCAGACTGAGGCAGCTGCTGCTGGTGGAGCTGCCACTGCTCCTACCACCCCACCCCTCCCCTGCTGCCATGGCAGTGGAACGCGAGCGCACAGGGCCCACAGTGTCTGAGGATGGACGTTGGCGCAGACAGGCAGAGACCAGCTGACTACATAGGTGGTTTTTATAGTACGTTATTTTGGCCTCCCTCTCAGCAGGTGTGAAAAAGGCCACCATTTTTGAACGGTAGCGAGGGTCCAACAAGGTGGACAGCCAAAAGTCATCCCTCTGTCTGATGGTTATTATTCGGCTGTCGGTACGCAAGCAAGCGAGCATGCTATGGGCCATTTGTGCCAA
The DNA here is from genome assembly GCF_062004578.1 of Staurois parvus. Lineage (NCBI taxonomy): Eukaryota > Metazoa > Chordata > Amphibia > Anura > Ranidae > Staurois > Staurois parvus. Next base: position 12,337,817 of record NW_028318078.1, on the reverse strand, counting down.
GGAATGCGAGGGACTCCCTGCCTCCATCTCCACAGCATACTGCCACGGTGCGTCTGGGTCCTCTGTCTCCTCTTCCTCCTCCTCTGCCAGATGCTCCTGCTCCTCCACTCCTGTCCGCTGAGTGGAAAAACCACCCATTTCACTCAATAATTCCTGAGCACCAATGTCCTCCTCTACCTCCTCCTCTTCTTCCTGTCCTGCCCCCACAGGGGTCATGTGGCGTTGAGATCTGTGCGCCACGTCTACCGCACCCTGACCAGCCATTGTTAACAGCATTTGTTCCAGGACGTGCAACAGAGGAATGACGTCGTTCATCCCATAGTCCTGCCGACTCACGAATAGCGTGGCCTCCTCAAAGGGCCTGAGCAAGCGCAGGTGTCACGCATGAGCTGCCAATGGCTGACATCTAAGTTACACAGGGAGTACCTTTATCCGCTTTTAACATCAGGAAATCTGTGATGGCCTTTTGCTGTTCGTAAAGGCGGTCTAACATATGTAGGGTTGAATTCCACCTTGTTGCAACGTCACAGCATGAGGAGTCGGTACGGGGGCCCATGGCAGATTACGGGCCTGGCAGCAGCAATGGGAGGCCCGTAATCTGCCAGCACCCTATGACAAAAAATGGAACACACCAGCAGTGTGAGGAGATCTGAAAGTGGCACATGGCAGAGTGTGGCGATGGAGACAGCAGCATTGGGAGGCCGTACAGGGACCCATGACACGCTCTGGACCTGGCAGCAGCATGAAGAGGCGGTATAGGGGCCCATGGCAGATTACGGGCCTGGCAGTAGCAATGGGAGGCCCGTAATCTGCCAGCACCCTATGACAAAAAATGGAACACACCAGCAGTGTGTGAGGAGACCTGAAAGTGGCACATGGCAGAGTGTGGCGATGGAGACAGCAGCAATGGGAGGCCGTACAGGGACCCATGACAGACTCTGGACTTGGCAGCAGCATGAGGAGGCGGTATAGGGGCCCATGGCAGATTAGGGGCCTGGCAGCAGCTATGGGAGGCCCGTAATCTGCCAGCACCCTATGTCAAAAAATTGAACACACCAGCAGTGTGAGGAGACCTGAAAGTGGCACATGGCATGAGACACTGTGGACCTGGCAGCAGCATGTGGAGGCGGTATAGGGGCCCATGGCAGATTAGGGGCCTGGCAGCAGCTATGGGAGGCCCGTAATCTGCCAGCACCCTATGTCAAAAAATTGAACACACCAGCAGTGTGTGAGGAGACCTGAAAGTGGCACATGGCAGAGTGTGGCGATGGAGACAGCAGCAATGGGAGGCCGTACAGGGACCCATGAGAGACTCTGGACTTGGCAGCAGCATGAGGAGGCGGTATAGGGGCCCATGGCAGATTAGGGGCCTGGCAGCAGCTATGGGAGGCCCGTAATCTGCCAGCACCCTATGTCAAAAAATTGAACACACCAGCAGTGTGAGGAGACCTGAAAGTGGCACATGGCATGAGACACTGTGGACCTGGCAGCAGCATGAGGAGGCGGTACAGGGGCCCATGGCAGATTAGGGGCCTGGCAGCAGCTATGGGAGGCCCGTAATCTGCCAGCACCCTATGTCAAAAAATTGAACACACCAGCAGTGTGTGAGGAGACCTGAAAGTGGCACATGGCAGAGTGTGGCGATGGAGACAGCAGCAATGGGAGGCCGTACAGGGACCCATGACACACTCTGGACCTGGCAGCAGCATGAAGAGGCGGTACAGGGGCCCATGGCAGATTACGGGCCTGGGAGCAGCAATGGGAGGCCCGTAATCTGCCAGCACCCTATGACAAAAAATGGAACACACCAGCAGTGTGTAAGGAGACCTGAAAGTGGCACATGGCAGAGTGTGGCGATGGAGACAGCAGCAATGGGAGGCCGTACAGGGACCCATGACAGACTCTGGACTTGGCAGCAGCATGAGGAGGCGGTATAGGGGCCCATGGCAGATTAGGGGCCTGGCAGCAGCTATGGGAGGCCCGTAATCTGCCAGCACCCTATGTCAAAAAATTGAACACACCAGCAGTGTGAGGAGACCTGAAAGTGGCACATGGCATGAGACACTGTGGACCTGGCAGCAGCATGAGGAGGCGGTATAGGGGCCCATGGCAGATTAGGGGCCTGGCAGCAGCTATGGGAGGCCCGTAATCTGCCAGCACCCTATGTCAAAAAATTGAACACACCAGCAGTGTGTGAGGAGACCTGAAAGTGGCACATGGCAGAGTGTGGCGATGGAGACAGCAGCAAAGGGAGGCCGTACAGGGACCCATGACAGACTCTGGACTTGGCAGCAGCATGAGGAGGCGGTATAGGGGCCCATGGCAGATTAAGGGCCTGGCAGCAGCTATGGGAGGCCCGTAATCTGCCAGCACCCTATGTCAAAAAATTGAACACACCAGGAGTGTGAGGAGACCTGAAAGTGGCACATGGCAGAGTGTGGCGATGGAGACAGCAGCAATGGGAGGCCGTACAGGGACCCATGAGAGACTCTGGACTTCGCAGCAGCATGAGGAGGCGGTATAGGGGCCCATGGCAGATTAGGGGCCTGGCAGCAGCTATGGGAGGCCCGTAATCTGCCAGCACCCTATGTCAAAAAATTGAACACACCAGCAGTGTGTGAGGAGACCTGAAAGTGGCACATGGCAGAGTGTGGCGATGGAGACAGCAGCAATGGGAGGCCGTACAGGGACCCATGACAGACTCTGGACTTGGCAGCAGCATGAGGAGGCGGTATAGGGGCCCATGGCAGATTAGGGGCCTGGCAGCAGCTATGGGAGGCCCGTAATCTGCCAGCACCCTATGTCAAAAAATTGAACACACCAGCAGTGTGAGGAGACCTGAAAGTGGCACATGGAAGAGTGTGGCGATGGAGACAGCAGCAATGGGAGGCCGTACAGGGACCCATGACAGACTCTGGACTTGGCAGCAGCATGAGGAGGCGGTATAGGGGCCCATGGCAGATTAGGGGCCTGGCAGCAGCTATGGGAGGCCCGTAATCTGCCAGCACCCTATGTCAAAAAATTGAACACACCAGCAGTGTGAGGAGACCTGAAAGTGGCACATGGAAGAGTGTGGCGATGGAGACAGCAGCAATGGGAGGCCGTACAGGGACCCATGAGAGACTCTGGACTTGGCAGCAGCATGAGGAGGCGGTATAGGGGCCCATGGCAGATTAGGGGCCTGGCAGCAGCTATGGGAGGCCCGTAATCTGCCAGCACCCTATGTCAAAAAATTGAACACACCAGCAGTGTGTGAGGAGACCTGAAAGTGGCACATGGCAGAGTGTGGCGATGGAGACAGCAGCAATGGGAGGCCGTACAGGGACCCATGACAGACTCTGGACTTGGCAGCAGCATGAGGAGGCGGTATAGGGGCCCATGGCAGATTAGGGGCCTGGCAGCAGCTATGGGAGGCCCGTAATCTGCCAGCACCCTATGTCAAAAAATTGAACACACCAGCAGTGTGTGAGGAGACCTGAAAGTGGCACATGGCAGAGTGTGGCGATGGAGACAGCAGCAATGGGAGGCCGTACAGGGACCCATGACAGACTCTGGACTTGGCAGATGCATGAGGAGGCGGTATAGGGGCCCATGGCAGATTAGGGGCCTGGCAGCAGCTATGGGAGGCCCGTAATCTGCCAGCACCCTATGTCAAAAAATTGAAACACACCAGCAGTGTGTGAGGAGACCTGAAAGTGGCACATGGCAGAGTGTGGCGATGGAGACAGCAGCAATGGGAGGCCGTACAGGGACCCATGAGAGACTCTGGACTTCGCAGTAGCATGAGGAGGCGGTATAGGGGCCCATGGCAGATTAGGGGCCTGGCAGCAGCTATGGGAGGCCCGTAATCTGCCAGCACCCTATGACAAAAAATGGAACACACCAGCAGTGTGAGGAGACCTGAAAGTGGCACATGTTTGGGGCATGATTCATGGCGGATTTAGTCAGTTGTGTCAGGAACTAGTGGTTTGAAATCCAGACTAATCCATGCCTGATTCATTTTCACAAACGTGAGTCTCTCCACACTTTGGGTGGACAGTCGTGTCCTCCGCGGAGTTGCAATACCTCCTGCCGCACTAAACACGCGCTCCGATGCCACGCTACTGGCCGGGCATGACAGCCTTTCAAGGGCAAATTCAGCTAGTTGGGGCCAAAGGTCAAGTTTCGTTGCCCAGTAGTCAAGGGAATTGTCTACCTCGGTTGGCAGGGTGCTGTCCAAGTAGGCCCAAGCCTGTTGTTTGAGGTCCTGCTCCAGGTCCACCTGATGCTGCTGCTGCTGCGGCTGGTTAGTAGTTTCCTCACTGCGCTGGTGAAGAAAGCTACTCATCATCGACTGCAGACTGAGGCAGCCGCTGCTGGTGGAGCTACCACTGCTCCTACCACCCCACCCCTCCCCTGCTGCCATGGCAGCGGAACGCGAGCGCACAGGGCCCACAGTGTCTAAGGATGGACGTTGGCGCACAAAGGCAGAGACCAACTGACTACATAGGTGGTTTTTATAGTACATTATTTTGGCCTCCCTCTCAGCAGGTGTGAAAAAGGCCACCATTTTTGAACGGTAGCGAGGGTCCAACAAGGTGGACAGCCAAAAGTCATCCCTCTGTCTGATGGTTATTATTCGGCTGTCGCTACGCAAGCAACCGAGCATGCTATGGGCCATTTGTGCCAAGGAATGCGAGGGACTCCCTGCCTCCATCTCCACAGCATACTGCCACGGTGCGTCTGGGTCCTCTGTCTCCTCCTCCTCCTCCTCTACCAGATGCTCCTGCTCCTCCACTCCTGTCCGCTGAGTGGAAAAACCACCCATTTCACTCAATAATTCCTGAGCACAAATGTCCTCCTCTACCTCCTCCTCTTCTTCCTGTCCTGCCCCCACAGGGGTCATGTGGCGTTGAGATCTGTGCGCCACGTCTACCGCACCCTGACCAGCCATTGTTAACAGCATTTGTTCCAGGACGTGCAACAAAGGAATGACGTCGTTCATCCCATAGTCCTGCCGACTCACGAATAGCGTGGCCTCCTGAAAGGGCCTGAGCAAGCGCAGGTGTCACGCATGAGCTGCCAATGGCTGACATCGAAGTTACACAGGGGAGTACCTTTATCCGCTTGTAACATCAGGAAATCGGTGATGGCCTTTCGCTGTTCGTAAAGGCGGTCTAACATGTGTAGGGTTGAATTCCACCTTGTTGCAACGTCACAGATCAGGCGATGCTGTGGAATTCCGTTCTGCCGCTGCAGCTCAAGGAGGGTGTGCTTTGCAGTGTAGGAATGGCTGAAATGCATGCAAAGTTTACGTGACATTTTAAGGATGTCTTGCAGTGGGATGGTGGATTTTAGGAACCGCTTGACAACCAGATTGAACACGTGAGCCATGCATGGCGCATGGCACAACCTTCCTTGACGCAAAGCAGACACCATGTTCTTTCCGTTGTCGGTCAACATGGTTCCGATTTTCAGTTTGCGCGGAGACAACCATCTGTCGATTTCTCTGTTCATTACACTGAGAAGTTCCTCCCCTGTGTGACTACGTTCTCCAAGGCATACCAGGTGCAGCACAGCGTGACACCGTTGCGCCCTGCACATGTGATATGCCGGTCGGGTAATGGGACTTGGCACGGGGGTGGCGGCTGAGGACACGAAGGAAGAAGAGGTGGTAGAGGCGGACATCTTTTGTGGACCAAGGACGTGCAAACGTGGAGGCAAAAGCGGCGTGACCTGTCCAAGTTGTTGGTGCAGCTGTGACGGCACCACGTTCACCCAGTGGGCCGTAAATGACATGTACTGTCCCTGACCGTAGTTACAGCTCCACACGTCGGCGCTGCCGTGCACTTTGGCAGAGACCGACATGCTCAAAGACTGGCCCACCATCTCTTCTACATGTGAATGCAGGGCTGGCACTGCCTTTTTGGCGACGAAATGACGGCTTGGCACTCTCCACCGCGGCGCGGCACAAGCCATCATTTCTCGGAAAGGTGCTGAGTCCACCACTTGGAAAGGGAGGGACTGCAGCACCAGCAACTTGGACAGGAGGACGTTCAGCTTTTGCACCGTCGGGTGCGTGCTCGCAAACTGTTGTCTCTTGGAAACGGATTCCAAGAAAAACTGCTGACGGAATCCGTGAAGAGGAGTAGCAGGAGAAGGAGCATCTGAACGAGCGGAAGATGGCAACGAGCGACAACTCCCCTCAGCAGAGGTGTTGGAGCCTTGACTGGCTGATAGAGGGCGATTGACGTCGGGTGACGGAGCAAGTAACGGAGCGGGTGATGGAGCGGGGGCTGGGGCGGACAGAACGTCCGTATCTTTATCACGGTTTTCCCAGGCCACCAATTGGCGACGCTGCATATGCTGCCGCAACGCTGTAGTCCCAACATGGGCCCCCTGGCCACGCTTGACTTTCTGGCCACATAGTCGACATACGGCTACGTTTACTTCCTCGGGAGGCTTGACAAAAAATTGCCACACCGCCGAGTAGGAAACTTTGCCCCCGATACTCCTCACTGGCTGACTGCTGCTTCCTCCGTGCACACCGGCACCACTACTGGCCGTGGTGGTAGGCTGCAGTGGAGCTGGTGCTGTACTCCGTGGCCGTTTGCCTCCACTGACACTGCTGCGACCCTGCTGCCTCCTGGGCAACCCACCGACTGTTTTGCTCGCTGCCAAGCTGCCACCCTCTTCTCCTGATGATGCGGAAGCAATAGCCTGATGACGACGAGGCTGCCAAGTGCGATTAGCCTCATCATCATCAATTAGGGTCTCCGCCTCACTACTAGCCCCCTCGGCTGCGTGTGGGTCAGGAGACAGACCTGTCTCTAGACCGGCTACCGAGCCACTCTCCTCGCCACTACTTCTTCGCCTGGCTGCTGAAGAGGTGGATGTCTCCCCCCGTTCCTGACCGCCCTCTGTTAGCTCTTCCTCACTGTACAGTGGGGCTGAGCCCACAGCATGCGATACTTCGCTTGGTGAGGGAACACCAAAGGACAGGGGCAGGTAGAGGACACGTGATTTCAGTGGGCTTGCTCCCGGGCCATGCCAACTAACGGTTGTGTCTGACGTACCCACCGACCGTTGGCTGTAGGTGTCAGAGGTGACCTGGGAAGAGGAAGACGACCGAGCCAACCAATCGATGACGGCAGGGTTGTCAGTGGAGACACGACCGCTGGATGACACCGGGAGCACTGGCCTCTGGCTGCGAATAGTGCTGCCTCGACCCCTTCCTCTGCTGCCACGTCTGCTCGCTCCTAAAACATTGCCTCCTCTGCCACTCCTCTGCATGTTGTCTGACATACTCTTTAATTAAACGATTCTGTGTCCCTGAGTAACAATTCTGTGTCTGTCCCTGAGTAACAATTCTGTGTCCCTGAGTAACGTTTCTGTGGCCCTAAGTAACAGTTCTGTGGCCCTCAGTAACAATTCTGTGTCCCTCAGTAACAATTCTGTGTCTGTCCCTGAGTAACAATTCTGTGTCCCTAAGTAACGTTTCTGTGGCCCTAAGTAACGGTTCTGTGGCCCTCAGTAACAATTCTGTGTCCCTCAGTAACAATTCTGTGTCTGTCCCTAAGTAACAATTCTGTGGCCCTAAGTAACGTTTCTGTGGCCCTAAGTAACGTTTCTGTGTCCCTCAGTAACAATTCTGTATCCCTCAGTAACAATTCTGTGTCTGTCCCTGAGTAACAATTCTGTGTCCCTAAGTAACAATTCTGTGTCCCTAAGTACAGTTTCTGTGGCCCTAAGTAACGATTCTGTGGCCCTAAGTAACGTTTCTGTGGCCCTAAGTAACGTTTCTGTGGCCCTCAGTAACAAATCTGTGTCCCTCAGTAACAATTCTGTGTCTGTCCCTAAGTAACAATTCTGTGGCCCTAAGTAACGTTTCTGTGGCCCTAAGTAACGGTTCTGTGGCCCTCAGTAACAATTCTGTGTCCCTCAATAACAATTCTGTGTCTGTCCCTAAGTAACAATTCTGTGGCCCTAAGTAACGTTTCTGTGGCCCTAAGTAACGATTCTGTGGCCCTCAGTAACAAATCTGTGTCCCTCAGTAACAATTCTGTGTCTGTCCCTAAGTAACAATTCTGTGGCCCTAAGTAACGATTCTGTGGCTCTCAGTAACAAATCTGTGTCCCTCAGTAACAATTCTGTGTCTGTCCCTAAGTAACAATTCTGTGGCCCTAAGTAACGTTTCTGTGGCCCTAAGTAACGGTTCTGTGGCCCTCAGTAACAATTCTGTGTCCCTCAATAACAATTCTGTGTCTGTCCCTAAGTAACAATTCTGTGGCCCTAAGTAACGTTTCTGTGGCCCTAAGTAACGTTTCTGTGGCCCTAAGTAACGTTTCTGTGGCCCTAAGTAACAGTTCTGTGGCCCTCAGTAACAGTTCTGTGGCCCTCAGTAACAATTCTGTGTCCCTCAGTAACAATTCTGTATCTGTCCCTGAGTAACAATTCTGTGTCCCTAAGTAACGTTTCTGTGGCCCTAAGTAACGGTTCTGTGTCCCTCAGTAACAATTCTGTGTCTGTCCCTAAGTAACAATTCTGTGGCCCTAAGTAACGTTTCTGTGGCCCTAAGTAACGTTTCTGTGGCCCTAAGTAACGTTTCTGTGTCCCTCAGTAACAATTCTGTATCCCTCAGTAACAATTCTGTGTCTGTCCCTGAGTAACAATTCTGTGTCCCTAAGTAACAATTCTGTGGCCCTAAGTAAAGTTTCTGTGGCCCTAAGTAACGTTTCTGTGGCCCTAAGTAACGATTCTGTGGCCCTAAGTAACGTTTCTGTGGCCCTAAGTAACGTTTCTGTGGCCCTCAGTAACAAATCTGTGTCCCTCAGTAACAATTCTGTGTCTGTTCCTAAGTAACAATTCTGTGGCCCTAAGTAACGTTTCTGTGGCCCTAAGTAACGGTTCTGTGGCCCTCAGTAACAATTCTGTGTCCCTCAATAACAATTCTGTGTCTGTCCCTAAGTAACAATTCTGTGGCCCTAAGTAACGTTTCTGTGGCCCTAATTAACGTTTCTGTGGCCCTAAGTAACGATTCTGTGGCCCTCAGTAACAATTCTGTATCCCTCAGTAACAATTCTGTGTCTGTCCCTGAGTAACAATTCTGTGTCCCTAAGTAACGTTTCTGTGGCCCTAACTAACGATTCTGTGGCCCTAAGTAACGTTTCTGTGGCCCTAAGTAACGTTTCTGTGGCCCTCAGTAACAAATCTGTGTCCCTCAGTAACAATTCTGTGTCTGTCCCTAAGTAACAATTCTGTGGCCCTAAGTAACGTTTCTGTGGCCCTAAGTAACGGTTCTGTGGCCCTCAGTAACAATTCTGTGTCCCTCAATAACAATTCTGTGTCTGTCCCTAAGTAACAATTCTGTGGCCCTAAGTAAGTTTTCTGTGGCCCTAAGTAACGTTTCTGTGGCCCTAAGTAACGATTCTGTGGCCCTCAGTAACAAATCTGTGTCCCTCAGTAACAATTCTGTGTCTGTCCCTAAGTAACAATTCTGTGGCCCTAAGTAACGTTTCTGTGGCCCTAAGTAACGGTTCTGTGGCCCTCAGTAACAATTCTGTGTCCCTCAATAACAATTCTGTGTCTGTCCCTAAGTAACAATTCTGTGGCCCTAAGTAACGTTTCTGTGGCCCTAAGTAACGTTTCTGTGGCCCTAAGTAACGTTTCTGTGGCCCTAAGTAACAGTTCTGTGGCCCTCAGTAACAGTTCTGTGGCCCTCAGTAACAATTCTGTGTCCCTCAGTAACAATTCTGTATCTGTCCCTGAGTAACAATTCTGTGTCCCTAAGTAACGTTTCTGTGGCCCTAAGTAACGGTTCTGTGTCCCTCAGTAACAATTCTGTGTCTGTCCCTAAGTAACAATTCTGTGGCCCTAAGTAACGTTTCTGTGGCCCTAAGTAACGTTTCTGTGGCCCTAAGTAACGTTTCTGTGTCCCTCAGTAACAATTCTGTATCCCTCAGTAACAATTCTGTGTCTGTCCCTGAGTAACAATTCTGTGTCCCTAAGTAACAATTCTGTGGCCCTAAGTAAAGTTTCTGTGGCCCTAAGTAACGTTTCTGTGGCCCTAAGTAACGATTCTGTGGCCCTAAGTAACGTTTCTGTGGCCCTAAGTAACGTTTCTGTGGCCCTCAGTAACAAATCTGTGTCCCTCAGTAACAATTCTGTGTCTGTTCCTAAGTAACAATTCTGTGGCCCTAAGTAACGTTTCTGTGGCCCTAAGTAACGGTTCTGTGGCCCTCAGTAACAATTCTGTGTCCCTCAATAACAATTCTGTGTCTGTCCCTAAGTAACAATTCTGTGGCCCTAAGTAACGTTTCTGTGGCCCTAATTAACGTTTCTGTGGCCCTAAGTAACGATTCTGTGGCCCTCAGTAACAAATCTGTGTCCCTCAGTAACAATTCTGTGTCTGTCCCTAAGTAACAATTCTGTGGCCCTAAGTAACGATTCTGTGTCCCTCAGTAACAATTCTGTGTCTGTCCCTAAGTAACAATTCTGTGTCCCTAAGTAACGTTTCTGTGGCCCTAAGTAACGATTCTGTGGCCCTCAGTAACAATTCTGTATCCCTCAGTAACAATTCTGTCTGTCCCTGAGTAACAATTCTGTGTCCCTAAGTAACGTTTCTGTGGCCCTAACTAACGATTCTGTGGCCCTAAGTAACGTTTCTGTGGCCCTATGTAACGTTTCTATGGCCCTAAGTAACAATTCTGTGGCCCTAACTAACGTTTCTGTGTCCCTAAGTAACGTTTCTCTGTCCCTAACTCTCTCCCTGCATACAGCCAGGTCTGCCTCTGTTGAATGACTGGAGGCAAATGGAGAATTCTAAAATGGCCGCCATTTATAGCTCGACTATTACACTGTGCTGGCTGGCTGGCTGCTGATTGGCTAATGCGATCACATGTCATGAATGAATGCATTATGGGTCAGCGCGCCTTGTCTGCGCGCCTTCCCAGACATCCCCGCTCTGTCGCCGCACATGTCGCCGCCATTTTAGGAAAAATTTCGATCAAGAGGTGTAAACTGAAGGTTTTGCCATGGCCTTCACAATCTCCTGACCTCAACATAATTGAAAATCTATGGATAGACCTTAAAAGAGCAGTGCGTGACAGACAGCCCAGAAATCTCAAAGAACTGGAAGACCTTTGTAAGGAAGAATGGGCAAAGATACCTCAAACAAGAATTGAAAGACTCTTGGCTGGCTACAAAAAGCGTTTACAAGCTGTGATACTTGCCAAAGGGGGCAGTACATGCTATAAATTCTGCAGGGTGCCCAAACTTTTGCAGACGCCATTTTTTTGTTTTCTGTTATTTTGAAAGTGTAAATGATGGAAATAAAATCTAACTTTTGTTGACATATTATAAGAATGTCTAATCTGTAATTTGATGCCTTTTGGAGATTTTTCCATCTTTCCTTGGGCTCTTTATGCACATTAATACAAATTTTTAGCTGGGGTGCCCAAACTTTCGATCCCCACTGTATGTAAAATCTGTAAAACTGTGCTCTAACTGTAACTGAAAATGCATTAGCTGGAGTTTGGCTAGGGGGGGCACATGCTAGGGTGGTACATGTTGGGGTTCTTCCAATAAAGTGGGGTTCTTTAATTAAGTGACACTTCCGCTCATCTGAACATCTCTTCTCTTCCTTCACAGGTACACTTTACATCTATGTTACTTCTGCACAGGGGCGGACTGACCATTCGGGCATTTGGGCATTGCCCGAAGGCTCGGGGTCAGTAGGGGGCCCGTGAGAGGATCACTGTCCAGTGACAGTGTGGGGAGCGGAGGAGGAGGCATCCCCTCCAAGCGTTAAGGGTCATTGGCCAGCAGAGGAGGAGGTGGTGGCCAGTGGAGGAGGAGGCAGTCTCAGATCCTGACCCAAAAGTAGCTCATCTGTCACTTTATGTGGTGGCAGATTGAGTCGGGTGATGGGAGGGGAGGCTTCCAGCTGCCATGTTGAAATCCATGCAGGGAGATCGGTGCTATCACTGTCCCTCCACTGCACCGATCATCCTTGACTGTGCATCAGATTTCCCTCCTGGGCTCTCTCTCCCTCCATCTCTCTCTCTTCCCTCTCCCCCATCTCTCTCTCCCACTCTCTCTCTCCTCTTTCTCTCTCTCTCTCCCTCTCCCCCCTCCCCCCCCTATCTCCCTCACTCTCTCTCCCTTCCCCCCCTCTCCCTCTCTATCTCCCCCTCTCTCTCCTCTCCCCCCTCTCTCTCTCCCTCCCTCTCTATCTCCCCCTCCCTCTCTCTCACCCTCCCTCCCTCTCTATCTCTCCAATCCATTCATTACTTCCTTCCTCCATTCATTCCCTCCCTCCCTTTTCTTCCTTCCTCCATCCCCTCCCTTCATTTTTTTTATCCCTCCCCTCCATTCATTCTTTCCTCCCATCCCTCATTAAATTTCCTTCATTCCTTCCATCCTTCTTCCCTTACTCTCTCTCTCTCTCTCCTTTCCCTCTCTCCCCCCTCCTTCCCTCCCTCCCTCCCCCTTTCTCTCTCTCTCCCTCCCTCTTTCTCTCTCCCTCCCTCACCCTCTCTCTCTCCCTCCCTCTCTCTCGCTCTCTCTCCCTCCCACTCTATCTCTCCTGCTCTCTCTCTCCCTCCCCTCTCTCTCTCTTTCCCTCCCTCCCTCCCACTCTCCCTTCCTCCCTTCCACTCTCCCTCACTCCCTCTCTCCCATTCCTTCCTTCCTTCCTCCATTCCCTCCCTCCCTCTCTCCCTTTTCTTCTTTCCCCCATCCCCTCCCTGCAATCTTTCCTCCCTCCCCTCCTTTCATTCTTTTCTCCCATCCCTCCTTTCATTTCCTTCATTCCTTCCTCCCTTCTCCCCTGCCTTCCTCCTTCCCACCCCCTCCTTCATTCCTTCCTCCATCCATTCTTTCCTTTTCTACCTTCCCTCCCTTCTTTCCTTCCTTCCTTCATCCATTCCCTCCCTCCCTCCCTTTCCTTCCTTCCTCCCTTCCTTCCCTCCCCTCCCTTCATTCTTTCCTTCCTTCCCTCCCTCCCTCCCTTCCTTTTGCTCCCCCTCCCTCCCCTTCTTTCCTTCATTTCATCCCTTCTTCTTCTTCCCTCCTTCCTTCCTCCCTCCCCTCCTTCCTTCCCTCCCCTTCCCTCATTCCTTCCTCCATCCATTTTCTTCTTTCCTTCCTTCCTCCATTCCCTCCCTCCCATTTCTTCCTTACCTTCATTCCTTCCTCTATCCCCTCCCTTCATTTTTTCCTTCCCTCCTTCCTCATCCTTCAATCATCCCTTCCTTCTTTCCCCCTTCCCTCCCCTTCCTTCAATCCTTCCTTTCTTCCTTTCTCCCTCCCTTTATTCCTTCCTTCCTTCCTGGCTCTTTCCCCTCCCTTCCTTCCTTCCTTCCTCTTCTCCCTCTTTTCATTTTCTTCCTCCATCCATTCCCTCCTTCTCTCCCCTTTCTTCCTCCCTCCATCTATTTTCTTTCTTTCTTTCTTTCTTTCTTTCTTTCTTTCTTTCTTTCTTTCTTTCTTTCTTTCTTTCTTTCTTTCTTTCTTTCTTTCTTTCTTTCATCCTTCCTTCCTTCCTTCCTTCCTTCCTTCCTTCCTTCCTTCCTTCCTTCCTTCCTTCCTTCCTTCCTTCCTTCCTTCCTTCCTTCCCTCCCTCCCTCCTTCCTTCCTTCCTCACCTTCCCTTTCTTCCTTCCCTCCCCTTTCTTCCTCCATCCATTTACTCCCTCCCTAACCTCCTTTCCTTTCTTCCCTCCTCTTTCTTCATCCATTCCCTCTCTCCCTTTTTATTCCTTCCTTCCTCCCTTCTTTCCCTCCCCTTCCTTCCTTTCCTCCCTCCCCTTCCTTCCTTCCTTCCTTCCTTCCTTCCTTCCTTCCTCCATCCATTTTATTTCTTTCCTTCATTCCTTCCTTCCTCCATCCATTCCCTCCCTCCCTTTTCTTCATTCCCTTCCTTCCTCCATCCCCTCCCTTCATTCTTTCCTTCCTCCATCCATTCCCTCCCTCCCACCCTTTTCTTCCTTCCTTCCTTCCTTCCTTCCCTCCATCCATTCCCTTCCTTTCGATATAAGGGGGTGCAGGTTCTGTTTATTCATCCCAATCTAATGACAGCCCAACATATACTAGTACTCCCTGTTCACTCCCTACTGACACTGTCCACTGCCCTCACAAAATCATTGTGAAAAAAATAATACAGAAATAAATTGTAAAAAATAATTAAAAATTAGACAATAAAAATTAAAAAATTCTGACACCCACACCTATGCTCTACTGACACCATCCACTGGCCACCCAAAAACATTTTGAAAAAAAATTATAAAAATAATAAAACAATTTGTAAAAAAAAATCTTAAAATTGTAAAAAAAAATTAAATAATACTAATAAAAATGAAGAACTACTGACACCATCTACTGACACCATCCTACACATACTACCTACAGCCATACACTCAGCACTCCTCTCCCTGTACATACTACCCACTGTCATACACTCCACACTGTACATTCCCTATTTAACATTACCTCATTCTGCACTACTATCTCAGACACTATTTAACACACCCCTTTTAAGCCATGCCCAATTTTTAGTGCAATTTAAAACACACCCCTCCTCTCTCATCCCTTCCTCTCTCTCTTACTCCTGCTCCTCTCTCTCTCACACCCTCTCACTCCCCTCTCTCTTTCACTTCCCCTACATGGCAGCCATCTTTAAACCTGGAAGTGCCCAGTGGCTTCTACATTCATGCAGACTTTGCTGCAGTAAATATTTAAATGCCCCTTCTATGCAGCTGTGGCTTGAGTGTAGGCATAGGAACAGGGGGCCCCATTATCTCATGCTGCCCGGGGGCCCCATGAGTTGTCAGTCCACCCCTTCTTCTGCATTATATCCACATTAAACTGTATACAGACTGACCTCTCTCAATGTCTTTTTGGTAAACATTACATCTATATTAGTGCTGCTTTACATCCACCTGTAGCCCTGTTCACATTATTGTGATGTTTACTTTGTCTTTAAGTTTCTTACTTACATTATGACTGATCTTAATCTTTACAATTTTGTTGCAAGCTCACAAAGCTACACTTAGAGGGAAACTTATACAACTGGCATCACATAAAAGAAGGAGAGAGACTCATGCATATTATCCTTATCTTCCACCCTTGCGCAGCTGGAAGCTCAATATAAAGAGCCCCACTCTGCTTCCTTACACAAACAGCTGGAGGCTACCAGAGTGGAATTAAATCTCCTTCTTGATGGCAAGGCGAAAAGCCCATTAGATGGTCTCGCGGTAAATATTATGTATGTGCTAATAAGCCAGGCCCGATGCTGGTTACGCTTCTCAAAACCCATACACAAGACATCAAACCGATCATGCTTCGCTTATCTAACAAAGGCATTACAACCAGTCCTTCCAAAATAGTAGATGCCTTCGCTTCAGTCTTGACTACACTGCATAAACCCTCACACCCTTTTCCTATTTTGATATCCTATTTCGAGATATCCATCTCCCTAGCCTTTTCCAATCTATGTCAGACAAAATGAAGGCTGATATTACTATTACTGAAGTCCTTGCAGCAATTAACACACTAAAGGTGGAAAAAAACCCTGCACCCGATGGCTCTTCTGCGTTATACTATAAACAATTTTCAGACATCCTAGTTCCTCACCTAACTTATTCGACCATCTTCATTCCCACACCGATCTACACCCATCATCGAGGATGACCCAAATAGTCATGATTCTGAAACTCAGGAAGGATTCCCAAGGCCCCCATAATTTTCGACCCATCTCCCTGCTAAATGTTGATATTAAAATTCTCGCTAAAATCCTAGCTACCAGGTAAATTCCTTCTTGTACCACCTTATCCATAATGATCAGGTGGGCTTTGTCATCTTTAGACAGGCTCCCGATAAGACTCGCAAAGTGACCCACCTTATCCATTTGTTGCACCGCAACCAAACCCCTGCTATAGTTCTTGACCTCGATATTCATAAAGTATTTGATTCTTCATCCTGGGAGTATATGCATTATGCTCTAGATAAATGGGAATTCCCAGCCCCTTTTATGTTCTGGCTGAGAGCCCTATATCATTGACCCTCCGCCACGGTTCGTTACCTTTCTCAACAATCTCCTCCATTTCCAATTCAAAGGGGTACCCGGCAAGGGTGTCCATTGTTCCCCATACTCTTCATCCTAGCTCTAGAACTCCTACTACATCTTATCAAATCTAACTGAAGTATCAAAGGAGTTATGCTTGCCCAGCAACCATTCAAGGTCAGTGCATTTGCAGACGATATGCTCCTGACCGTTACTCAGCCTCACACTACGCCTCCTGTCCTTCTTTCTATCCTTTCCCACAACATTTCTGGCCTGGTAGTAAATGAAGATAAATCAACGGCTCTTAATATCTCCTTCCCTGAGGCGGAGATCGTCCAATTGAAACAAAATTATTTCACTTGGTTGAATACCCACTTAGATTACTTAGGGATCCACCTTACCAAATCCTATCAAACCCTCTGTGAGGCTAACTATATCCCAACATTTCACTCCCTTAAAGCTTTTCTTACATCTTGGTCTCACTACCACCTTTCCTGGATTGGCAAAATTAATGCTGTAAAAATGACAATCCTTCCTAAGCTTCTATACCTATTTCAAACCCTCTCTATCCATGTCCTTTCCTATGCCCTCACGTCATTCCAAAATCATGTCTTGAGATTTATCTGGTCTAACAAAAGGCCCTGGGTTACCAGGCATACTATGCTCATTCATAGGAAGCAGGGGGGTTTGGGTGTCCCCAACTTTTCCAAATATTTCATGGCAGCTCAGATCGCATCTATGACCTCTCTATACACTGCACAACAAACCCTGCATGGGTCACTTTGGAAGCACTTTCTTGTTCTCCAGTCTCCCCCCGCTGTCTTTTGTGGCTTCCTCCAAAGATAAGGCCAACAACCATTAGCCCTCTAATGTCCCACTCGCTGCAAGTGTGGGACTCTACCAAATATTCTAGTGGTTTACTATCCCCCCATCTACCCCTCCTTCCCCTTCTAGGTAACCCTATGTTCTTTCCAGGTCTCAAGTCCCCTAGCGCTTTTCACTGGAGGATTTCCCACAATTTTCATTGTGTCCATTCATTTCTCACTGGTCACTCTGTGTACACCTGGGCAGAAATAAGGGACAAACACCAAATTCCTCACACTGAACTCTTCCGATTCCTCCAAATCAAACACTGACTGACCTCGGTGCTTGTTGATAAAGACCCGATGGCTCAACTGTCTATATGTGAACACATATGTCACCAGACACCCTTCTCTCCCAAACTTATATCGATCTTCTACTCACAATTGAACAATCTTTAAATTCCTAACAAGCACACTTACATTTTCAGGTGGGAAAGTGATCTTAATAGTACCAAAGACAGGGGTTGCTGGTCTCAAATCTGGACCACCTTGACCTCCTGTTCTATTAACATCCTCACTATCAAATCAGCCTTCAAAACTGTTACGAGGTGGTACCTAGTCCCATCCCGCTTGGCTCATCTTCACCTATCAACCTCTGGTACCTGTTTCCAAGGATGCTCTACCACGGGAGATGTCCTCCATACGTGGTGGATGTGTCCCATGCTTTCTCGGTTTTGGACAAAAGTACTTAAGCTCCTACACTCATTATTTAGCTATCCCTTCCCAAGGGACCTGTGGCATGTAATTCTACATTTGCGCTCCTTGGGCCTTATTAAATACCAATTTCAAGTGGCTACCTACGTGCTACTGGCAGCAAAACAAACCATAGCGAAAGCCTGGAAACAACAATTTATCTCCTTCATGGAAGTCCACCTAGACTTCTTTCTCATTAGCTAAAAACTTTCAAGTATACTCTTGGACACCAAGGAGAAATTCCTTAAAATATGGACCCAATGGGTCCAACATGCCCACCCTACCATGTCAGCAGCCAGTTTTACATTGCTATATCTACTGAGACCCTATGACTTGGATTTGGGCGCTCCAGACGTCCTTCTCTTGTTCCTATTGTTTACTCCTTCAATTCTCTTTTTCCCCCACCCTACCATATCACCAGCCAGTTTTACATTGCTATAACTACTGAGACCCTATGGCTCCTTCACTTCTCTTATTTCCCCTCCCCCTTTTATTTATTATTTTCGGCTCTTCCGCAGGGACGATATATGGTTTGTTCCTCTATGATTTCTAGTTTGACGTTTAGTTCACTTATTATATAGATATCTCTCTCACCAATGCCTGTTCTGGTGGCATAGGCATATGGCGACTTGTCTGGTATCCTTATTATCTCATTGTTATGACATGTTTACTGTTTTTCTGCAGTGCCAACTATTTTGACTTTTGTTACTGCTTTACAGATTTATACACAGCCGCACTCATTTTGCCATTGTTGATTTTACACTTCTACCTGTATGCATGACTATGGCTACCATTGTATCTTTTAAAAACAAAAATCAATTGAAAGGAAAAATTACATTTACACCAACTGGGTGCCTCCTGCCCTTTCCTACTCTTCAAGACACCTTTCAGCTTCCTTCTTAGATGCTCTTTCGATATCTGCAACTGCAATATGCGGGGCAGGTGCAGTTCCCAGTGACTGTAACAATAGCATCTCATAAAGAAGAAAGATTTCTTACTACTTGTAATGCGACTAAGATTATCTCCTCAATCTATCTTCGCATTACCTGTGCTGATTCAGGGATAGACCATCACCTACTGCAAAGTTGGCAAGCTGACATCCCCAATATAATAGAAGAGGATAGGAATGAAGGGATTCAACATTATGTGACCTTGGTTATTTCGACCAGAGATAGATTTATTCAGCTAAAATTCCTTCATAGGGCTTGCTATATCCCTCAACGTCTTTCACGCATTTATCCTACACGATCCGCACTTTGTCCCAAGTGCAGTCAGGCAGATGGGACATTTTTTCATGTAGTCTGGGAATGTCCCATGATCCCGAGTTTTTGGCAAGAAGTGGTAAGGGATGTAAACAGAGCAGGTGATCTGGCGGTGGGGCTGGATCCTAAAATGCTTCCTTTAGGCATTTGTGACTCAGTGGCTCATTCTACCCATAAACAGCTTTTAGTACTTAATGTCATGTTTTATGCTAGGAAGGCTATCCTAAAGAACTGAAAACTATCTGTATCCCCTATCATTACACAGGGCGCTCACTTTTTGACTCTGTACTACCCTGTACAAACTAATTTATATGGGACGCAAGTGCTCCAAAACATTTGGCAAAATTTGAGATGTTTGGGTGGAGGCCAGAGCCTTGAATATCTGAAAGTCTCCTCTCAGATGCTGTTTTAAATGTTTTGCCATGGTAGCCAATATGTTGCATCCCATAACTTCACTGATGTCTCCAGGTAATGTGGAACTGGGTATTTCTCCCTGAATATCTCCCCTGTTGGGGATCCCCTCCCTCTTGCTCTCATTATCTGAGGTGTTAGTCCTCCTAGTCTTTTCCCCCCCACTTCTTGTCGCTCTTTTCTTCTTTCTTCCCCCCTCCTCCCCTTCTACTTTCTTTCCCTACTGTCCTCTACTTTTTTCAACTTGTACCTCAGTGCTTTCTCATAGCGGACCGTGGGAATCCTCACTTGTTCTCCTGATCCCTTACGGAGTAAAGGCTCACCTTACTTATCACCTCCTTAACCCCTGAAGTGGTACTTTGGGAATGGTCCTTAAAGGTTTTGATTTTTTTTATTAACAGTCTTACATGTCATTTAGTCTGATTCCCTGCATTGCGGATTGTATATTGGATGTCCTTGTATCCTTGAATTTATTCTTTATTTGACTATGCTTGTCAGAGTGTCATGTGCTTCACTGTTTATAGTACTATGTACTACATGTTTTTTTATTGATGAATACAACTTTTCTGGTAAAAAAAACTAAATTTACAATAAGCTTGCCTCATTCATTAAAAAAATAAAGTTCAAAAGGACTATTAATTTCCTTTATGCAAAGGTAATATGGTAGACATATATAGTGAAAATAATGTTCCTGTTCTATTTGCTAACACTAGATTGCTGAAATGAAAATAAAAAAATACAATCACAAAGAACATATTATTCATTTCTGTACTCACTGACTTCCTTAAACCAGAGCGCACTGTTATGTTTCACTTCTGCCATTGATAAGACTAACTATGACCAAACATAATGTTCTTCCTTGTTAGGCTGGGCAAATGGAATGAGTGCTCTGCAACCTCTGGCAGTGGCAAGTGCTCAATATTGGCAGTAAAGCAGTGAGTAATGGAGTAATGTCATCATCACTAGCCTGCAGGAATGAACAAGAAAGCGAGCCATTCTTCTTTTAGCAGGGGTTGATTGTAGACATGTTCCCATGCATTCTCTGAAAGTGACATTGAAATCACTTTCAGAGAATGGAAAGCAGGGGATAATAGAAGGAAGGGATCAGATTATTGTAATCAATTATGGGTAGACAGGGAAGAGGTGGTGAGTATGGACGAGCCTTATGAATCACCAAATCCTTGGCTATAAACTTTGCAGGTTCACTGCCAGAAATAAGGGACAACCTTTAAGGCCCCTTCAGGGGCGGACTGACAACTCATGGGGACCCTGGTCAGTAGGGGATCATGGGGGCCCTGTGTCCTTGCCCAAACTCAAAAAACCCTATGAAAAAGGTACCAGGGGCATCTCATGGGGCCCTCTACTGACCCCGGGCCCTCGGGCAGTGCCCGAGTTTCCAAATGGTCAGTCAGCCCCTGGGCCCCTTTCACATGGACATCCCATTTGTCCATTTTTCATCAGTCTATTTCCTATGGGCAAACGGATGCAAATTGATGATCATCCATCTTCATCTGTTTATATCCACATCCGTTCAAGTCCAATTTTTAAATTGGAAGTCTGTATTTTTGTTCTGTTTAAAAAACAGGAGAGGAACTAAACTGATAAATGCTCTGTTTATACTTCCATTTTTGCATTGGCTGTTCTGTTAATTTTCTTCTTCATTGATGTGCGCTGATGAGGCTGCACTGATGGGCACTGATAAGGCTGCACTGTTGGGCACTGTTGGGCAATGGTGAGACTGCACTAATGGGCACTGATAAGGCTGCACTGTTGGGCACTGATGAGGCTGCACTGATGGGGACTGATAAGCTGCACTGATGGGCACTGATGAGCACTGATGAGGTAGCACTGATGGACACTGATATGCTGCACTAATGGGCACTGATGAGGCTGCACTGATGGGGACTGATAAGCTGCACTGATGGGTGCTGATGAACACTGATGAGGCTGCACTGATGAGGCAGCACTGATGTGACAGCACTGATGGACACTGATATGCTTCACTAATGGGCACTGATGAGGCTGCACTGATAATCAGGGCACTGATGATCAATGCCCTGATTATCAGTGTAAACCATGTACTGATAGCCTTGCTAATTATCAGCTCTCTTCTCTTCACGCAGACACAGCGTGTGAGGAAAGGATTGTCGACAAAGGGCAAGTCTGCTTACATGTGTTTCACCCTCTAGCATACACAGTTATTTAGAGTAGTTCGAGGTTTGCTGGAAGCCTGGGTTTAGACAGAGGGTTACTTCAGGTCAGGCTGGAGGGATCTACAGGTCAGTAGATACTGTTACCTCCTCCTTCTCTAGAAACTTGGAGAAGCTGCCAAAAGCCAGTCGGCTAAGGGCATTATCTGCATATTTATGAGAGTCTGACCAATCTCAGGCAGAGGGGCCTGGTAGTGTGGCAGAGCAGCCCATAAATATAGAGCCTGGCCAGTAGGGAAGTCGAGTTGAAGATGGAGGATTTAAGTGCTGCTGTGTAGCCTGGGAGGGGGCCCCAGGGAAGGAGGGTTCTGCCTCCAGGCTGGAGGTTGAAGGAAGGAAGGAAGGAAGAAAGCTGAAGGAGGGAGCTCCACTGCCCTGCAGTCCACTGGGGAAGGACAGCCTGCATAACATGGAGAAGAACCAGCCCGGCGGAAGGCCTGAAAGAAGTTCTATCCATAGCTGCAGGACAAGGACAGTGTGAGTACCTCTACACCCCAGTGCCTACAAGGGAGAAGTCTGCTGAATGCAAGTTCTTTGCATATTTTCAGGGGAAAGTTCGTAGCTTACCCAATCCCTTGTCCTGGGATCAGATACTGTAGCCAGGTGGGCTGGTATTCTATTCACTTAGGGGACTTAGAGCTCCTACAAGTTGGGACATTGCTAAAAATCCACTCAGAGGGTGCCAAATTGCTAGGAGGGGATTACTTTGCTAAAGAATGTCATGTTCCGGCTGGTACACAGTCAAAAGTCTGTCCTTTTGCAGTATTCTAAAGAAGGAAATTGTTCTCATTTTGTTATTCTTTAATCAAGTTGGGCATTCCATAATCCCTTTACCCTATCCAAGTTGAACTCCCTAATAAATCTTAAAAACCAAGCCCATGGACTGTTTCTTGTGTCTGAAAAATGAGTGCTGCCTGGCTGTGCAGGAAATAAAGGGGGACCCAAAACCAGCGGCTCTCAAGAAGGTAGCACTACACATGTGATCAGCTGTGACTGGATACAGCTGATCACATGATAAAGGGCCACTGTGATTGTCTCTTTACCCTGATCTGTTATCAGCTGCATCCAAAGGACACAGCGGTCACAGAGCGCACCTAATGTGTGCCCCAGGGGCGCACAGGGGGCAGGGTCCTGGGAGGATGTCCATTGACGCCCCCCCGGAACTAGACTACTGCGCTGTAGCGATTTTTTGGCTATAGTGCGGTATTCAGGTGTTAATAAAGAACTTCTCAAAAACTGTGTTGTGTATTTATTTACACTTGTAATATTTTTGGTGAATAAATTGGGGCATTAGGTACAGTATATACTTTGCTCATATGGGGGGGGTGTCAGGATCTGGGGGCCCCCTTGAAAAGGGGCTTCCAGATTCTGTTAATTCCCCCCCCCCCACTCCCCACAACCACCAGGCCAGAGTTGTGGGGAAGATGCCCTTGTCCTCATCAACATGTACCCCCTCATGTTGGGGGCCTGTGGCCTGATATGGTTCAGGGGGGTGCATGCTCATCCTCCCACTTTCCTGGCCTGCCAGGTTGCATGCTGGGATAAGGGTCTGGTATGGATTTTGGGGGGACCTCATGCCATATTTTTGGTGTGAGGTCCCCTCCAATCCATACTAGACCCAAAGTGTCTGGTATGGATTGGGGGGCCTCACACCTATTTTTTTTAAATTTTTGAGCTTCCCCACAAAATCTTCTGGAGAAGATGGGAGTGCCGGGGGTCCAGACAGAGCAGCACTGGAGAGATTTGTTTAAATGGTAAGTCAGTTATAATATGCTAATACACTGTGTGTACTAGCACATTATTGCTTATAACTCTTGGGGGCCCATTAAAAAAAAACATAGCAGAGTTTAATTCTGCTTTAAAGTGTCTTAGGCCTTGTTCACACTTCCTCAAAATACTGAAACTTAACAAATGCACCTATAGCGTTAATGCAAGTTGTTCTTTGAGTTCGCCACGTGTTTAATGCGAGTTAAAAATGTGTTAAAAACAATCCTCAAATGCCCTATGCACGTTTAACACATGTTTGACACGTGTTAAGGCTAGGTGCACACCCGTGTGGGTGGTGACGCTACAGGACCCGCACAAATACTGGCAGCTGCACTGCCCCACACAGAGAAATGCAGCACTCATGTGCAGGTGCCATTAATTCTAATGGCACACTGCCTGTACTGGAGATCGCAACCATACTGGGAATTTCAGTTCCCTTGCGGACTGCGATTTAAAACATAGTGCAGAGACTTCTTTTCTAAGTGTTCCAGGGCACTGCAGCTGCACAGGTGTGAACCTAGCCTTAAGGACCGTTAAAAACACAACCAAGATGCCTAGGGTTTTTTTGGGCTGTTGTGAACAAGGCCTAATGTGCCCCAAATGAATGGCAAATGAGCTGCAAATGCGGCTGGTGCATTCATGATGTAGGGAAGGAGCCAGCCCAGTGAAAGGCCTGAAGGCAGCCACCAACCGACCAAGCTAACAGGAGAGGACAGTGCGAGTACATCTACATCTCCTGGGCTGGATAAGGGGTGAGGGCAGTCAGATACAAGACCCAACTAGCTTCTCATCTGGGACTGTTCTAAATGAACAGCTCTTGGGCCTCTTTGCCCAGGGATACCCTCAGGCAGCTGAATCAAGAGGAGGAATTATCTGGGGTCTGGGGAGATACACCAAAGAGCCTTTGGTGCTCTTCCAGGAAAGACTGTTGCTATCCACATTTTTGTACATAGTTGCTAAGGAGTTTGTCCTGCAGTTCCTTGGGCATCCCATATACCCCTAGACCCCATTCAAGTTCTTAACCCCTTAATAAAATCACAAAACCAAGCTCCAGGACTGTTCTTTGACTCCAGTTTGCAAAGTATGGGAAGTACGTGTTGCCTAGCCATGCAGAGCATAGGGGGACCTAAGGGGGTAGTGCTACATATGTGAACAGCACTGGGTGCTGTCCATATTATCAACTGCATACTACTTTACTAGGAGTTTGAGGAGAGTTAGAAGCGTACCTCAACTCCTGCTTTTAATGCCAGTGTGAACAGGGCCTTGTACCCTGTTCACACTGGCATTAAACGCAGGAGTTTGGGGCATGTTTTTAACTCTCCTCAAACTCATAGTATAGTGATCTGCAGTTAATACTATGGACAGCACACAATGCTGTTCACATTATCAAAATATGAAGCGTTTGTGTGGAGTCATGTTGTTGTACTTCAAAAGTGAACCTTCATGTAGAGTTTGGAAGGAGTTCAAGCATCTCCTCCGTGGTGTCCTCCCATGTACTCCATTCTTGTTTAATGTTTTCCTTATTGTAGATGTATCAACAAAAATGTTAGCACGTGCCAGAGATTTCTGTAGGTCTTTAGCTGACACTCTGGCATTCTTCTTTACCTCATGCAGCATTCTGCGCTGTGCTCTTGCAGTCATTTTTACAGGACGACCTCGCCTAGGGAGAGTAGCAACAGTGCTAAACTTTCTCCATTTGTAGACAGTCTGTCTTACCGTGGACACATGAACATCAAGGCTTTTGAAGATACTTTTGTAACCCTTTCCAGCTTCATGCAAGTCAACAATTCTTGATCGTAGGTCTTCTGAGAGCTCTTTTCTGCGAGGCATGGTTCACATCAGACAGTGCTTCTTGAAACCAGTAAACCCAAAACAGGTGTGTGTTGTTTAAGGGCAGGACAGCTGTCAGCAACACATCCAATATCATCACACTGATTGGAGTCAAGGTTGGCTCACTCCTGGCTCCAATTCTCTGGGAAAAGTCATTACGCTAGGGCCTCACATACTTTTTCCTCCCTGCACTGTGAATGTTTACATGTTATGTGCAATTAAACCATGGCAACATCTAATGTTTGTGTAGTATTTTGTTCAGCAGACTGTGTTCTTCTATTGTTGTGACTTTGTTAGGAATGGACTGGCCAGCAATGGTGGGACTCACCTGCCTTTTGATCTGCAGTACCAGGGCT
This sequence comes from Staurois parvus, assembly GCF_062004578.1. Lineage (NCBI taxonomy): Eukaryota > Metazoa > Chordata > Amphibia > Anura > Ranidae > Staurois > Staurois parvus. Next base: position 12,312,384 of record NW_028318078.1, on the reverse strand, counting down.
GGCCAGCGGGTGCTCCCAGCAATCAGAAACTCAACCTTTCAGCCAGCTAACACCTGGAACTGATGATACTGGGGTATTTAAGGGATGGCCAGACTTGCAGACTCTGCCTTGGTGTTGTGTTTGTCCTGGGCCCTGTATCTGTCCTGCATCCTGTTTCTGTTCCTTCGCTGACCCTGATCTGAACTGCTGCTGACTTCTCCTGCTCTGATCCTGGCTTGTGACCCTGACCACCCCTCTGTCTGACCCTCTGTACCTTGCTGCTTGCTACCTGCTGAACCTGGCCTGTGACCCCGACCATTCTCTGCTTGCTCCCCCCGTACCTACCTGCCCAATTGATATTGACCCGGCCTGCCTGACGACGCTTGCTTGTATGTACTGTTATCTGTGGGTGGTTGGTTTGGTTTGTTTGCACTGTAGTATGTTTAGTATTGCACTGCGTTTATGTTTGTATGGTTAGTGTTAATAAATTATATTGTTTATCACATTTCTGAAGTCTGCGTTTCCCTGCTTCAGTCACACACCTCTGGTCATACCTGGGAGCGCTGACATTACACCAAGGCCAATCCTGACCAGAAGTGGCTGCACAGGGAAGCCATCTTGGCTTGTTGATGGGAAGGATGGATCTTGATGAGGTTGAGTATTTATATCTGCTAGTGTTTGATGACAGGGAGTATGCTTATCAAACTCTGAAGGAGTATACCCGGGATGAACTGCTAGAATGTATACGGCTCGCTCATGTTCTAGTAGATCAGGGCACAGTGTTCTCTGAGGTGCAGCCATTGATTGAGGTTTGTGCAGATTTGGTTTCATCTGGTTCCCCCGAATGCAGGGATGAATTTTTGCCACCATTTAGTGCAGACCAGGTAGAGTCCCTGGTGTGGTTATTAGAGGATGATGTGGGTTACCTTTTGGAGCGTTACTCCACATGTTCACCACAGACACTAAGAGATTGTATCAACGCAGTGCAGTCATTGACCAGACAGGCTTTGTGTAAGCTCAGCTTTGTTCAACCCCTACTGCAGACATGGACAGACTTGTTGCTCCCAGCCTCAGTCAGCTTACAAAGACCCAGTCCTGCTTCTAACTCTACTCCTGTATTCCCACCAGCTCCTCCTGCCCTGCTATCTACCGCATGTCAGTCCCCTGTTCCCACTCGCTGCACCTATCCTGCCTTTAACCCTGTAAAAGAGCCCTCTGTAGCAACTGCTCCCTCTCCTGTTCCATCCTCCAGTTTTTCTCTGTCTCCAGGTGCTCCATTCGTTTGCAGACCTGCGTTTACTTGCAGTGCTCCAGTAGTTAAAACCAGAAAGAAGCGAAAATTCTTTCCAACCAATACCATCCTGCCAGTATCCAAACCGGTGAGCCTGCCTTCCGTGACTCGGCCTGAAGCCTCTACTCAGCCTGAAGCCTCTACTCGGCCTGATGCCTCTCTTCAGCCGGATGCCTCTCTTCAGCCGGATGCCTCTCTTCAGCCGGATGCCTCTCTTCAGCCGGATGCCTCTCTTCAGCCGGATGCCTCTCTTCAGCCTGAAGCCTCTCCTCAGCCTGATGCCTGCATTCAGCCTGATGCCGCTACTCAGCATGATGAACTGATCCAGCCCGACGATCCTATTAGGCCAGTTGACTCGATGCCCGCTGTTGATCCAGATGATCCGGTACCTGATCCAGTGCCCGCTGTCGTGCCAATTGACTCAGAGCCCGCTGTCATATCTGGTGACCCGGTGCCCACTGCCTTGCCAGATGACGCGGTGCCCGCTGGCAAGCCAAATGACCTGATGCCTGGTGACCCAGTGCCCGCTGTCATACCTGGTGACCCGATGCCCGCTGTCGAGCCAGACGATCCAATGCCTGGTGACCCGGTGCCCACTGCCTTGCCAGATGACGCGGTGCCCGCTGACAAGCCAAATGACCTGATGCCTGGTGACCCAGTGCCCGCTGTCATACCTGGTGACCCGATGCCCGCTGTCGAGCCAGACAATCCGGTACCTGATGCCCCGGTGCTCACTGTCGTGCCTGTTGACTCGGAGCCCACTGCCTTGCCAGATGACGCGGTGCCCGCTGTCGAGCCAAATGACCTGATGCCTGGTGACCCAGTGCCCGCTGTCCAGTCAGACGATCCAATGTCTGACCCAGTGCCCGCGTTCATACCAGTTGACTCGGAGCCCACTGCCTTGCCGGATGACGCGGTGCCCGCTGTCGAGCCAAATGACCTGATGCCTGGTGACCCAGTGCCCGCTGTCCAGTCAGACGATCCAATGTCTGACCCAGTGCCCGCGGTCATACCAGTTGACTTGGAGCCCACTGCCTTGCCAGATGACGCGGTGCCCGCTGTCGAGCCAAATGACCTGATGCCTGGTGACCCGATGCCCACTGTCCAGCCAGACCATACAATGTCTGACCCAGTGCCTGCGGTCATACCAGTTGACTCGGAGCCCACTGCCTTGCCAGATGACGCGGTGCCCGCGGTCGAGCCAAATGACCTGATGCCTGGTGACCCGATGCCCGCTGTCCAGCCAGACCATACAATGTCTGACCCAGTGCCTGCGGTCATACCAGTTGACTCGGAGCCCACTGTCGTGCCTGGTGACTCGGTGCCCGCCGCTCCGCCTGGGGGCCCGAGACCTGTTGCTCCGCTTGGGGGTCCAGCGCCCGCCGCTCCGCCTGGGGATCCGGCACCCGCCGCCCCGCCTGGGGGCCTGAGACCTGTCGCTCCGCCTGAGGGCCCGAGACCTGTCGCTCCATCTGGGGGTCCGGCGCCCGCCGCTCCGCCTGAGGGCCCGAGACCTGTCGCTCCACCTGGGGGTCCGGCGCCCGCCGCTCCGCCTGAGGGCCCGAGACCTGTCGCTCCATCTGGGGGTCCGGCGCCCGCCGCTCCGCCTGAGGGCCCGAGACCTGTCGCTCCTCCTGGGGGTCCGGCGCCCGCCGCTCCGCCTATGGGCCCGAGACCTGTCGCTCCACCTGGGGGTCCGGCGCCCGCCGCTCCGCCTGAGGGCCCGAGACCTGTCGCTCCACCTGGGGGTCCGGCGCCCGCCGCTCCGCCTGAGGGCCCGAGACCTGTCGCTCCACCTGGGGGTCCGGCGCCCGCCGCTCCGCCTGAGGGCCCGAGACCTGTCGCTCCACCTGGGGGTCCGGCGCCCGCCGCTCCGCCTGAGGGCCCGAGACCTGTCGCTCCATCTGGGGGTCCGGCGCCCGCCGCTCCGCCTGAGGGCCCGAGACCTGTCGCTCCTCCTGGGGGTCCGGCGCCCGCCGCTCCGCCTATGGGCCCGAGACCTGTCGCTCCGCCTGGGGGTCCGGCGCCCGCCGCTCCGCCTGAGAGTCCTGCCCGATGTGCCTCTGCCCGGAATCCTGCCCGATGTGCCTCTGCCCGGAGTCCTGCCCGATGTGCCTCTGCCCGATGTGCCTCTGCCCGATGTGCCTCTGCCCGATGTGCCTCTGCCCGATGTGCCTCTGCCCGGAGTCCTGCCCGATGTGCCTCTGCCCGGAGTCCTGCCCGATGTGCCTCTGCCCGATGTGCCTCTGCCCGGAGTCCTGCCCGATGTGCCTCTGCCCGGTGTGCCTCTGCCCGGAGTGCCTCTGCTCGATGTGCCGCTGCCCGGAGTCCAGCCCGGTGTGCCGCTGCCCGGAGTCCTGCCCGGTGTGCCAGTCTTTGCTATCCCGCCAGTTGCCAGACCCGGGCGGTGGAACATTTTGCCCAGCTAGGACTGTTTGGAGCGTCCTGAGGCCGCTCCTTGAGGGGGGGGTACTGTTAGGAATGGACTGGCCAGCAATGGTGGGACTCACCTGCCTTTTGATCTGCAGTACCAGGGCTGGCCAGCGGGTGCTCCCAGCAATCAGAAACTCAACCTTTCAGCCAGCTAACACCTGGAACTGATGATACTGGGGTATTTAAGGGATGGCCAGACTTGCAGACTCTGCCTTGGTGTTGTGTTTGTCCTGGGCCCTGTATCTGTCCTGCATCCTGTTTCTGTTCCTTCGCTGACCCTGATCTGAACTGCTGCTGACTTCTCCTGCTCTGATCCTGGCTTGTGACCCTGACCACCCCTCTGTCTGACCCTCTGTACCTTGCTGCTTGCTACCTGCTGAACCTGGCCTGTGACCCCGACCATTCTCTGCTTGCTCCCCCCGTACCTACCTGCCCAATTGATATTGACCCGGCCTGCCTGACGACGCTTGCTTGTATGTACTGTTATCTGTGGGTGGTTGGTTTGGTTTGTTTGCACTGTAGTATGTTTAGTATTGCACTGCGTTTATGTTTGTATGGTTAGTGTTAATAAATTATATTGTTTATCACATTTCTGAAGTCTGCGTTTCCCTGCTTCAGTCACACACCTCTGGTCATACCTGGGAGCGCTGACAGACTTAGATGACGTTCAGGGCACTTTTTTTGCCCAATTCATGCAAAACTCCACGTAATCCCAAGGGGTTCACATACTTTTTCTTGCAACTGTACCATTTTGTATTTTTTGATTTCTAGTATACTATTGCTGACAATATACCAAGATGATTTGTAAAAACCATACCTAACTACTTAAGTTCTTCTGAAGAAGCAGTGAAATGCGTCAACACCCAGGAGATGTGTCAACAGACAGGACTTTAGTTTTGTGTATAGTAGACCATATACACTGGTCAAAAAAATTAAAGGAACACTTTTTAATCAGAGTATAGCATCAAGTTAATTAAACTCCTTGGATATTGATCTGGCCAGTTAAGTAGCAGAGGGGGTTGTTAATCAGTTTCAGCTGCTTTGGTGTTAATGAAATTAACAACAGTGCACTATATGGCCAACAATGAGATGACCCCCAAAACAGGAATGGTTTTACAGGTGGAGGCCACTAACATTATTTTCCCTACTCATCTTTTCTGACTGTTTTGCACTAGTTTTGCATTTGGCTAGGGTCAGTGTCACTACTGGTAGCATGAGGCAATACTTGGACCCTACAGCGGTTGCACAGTCAGTCCAACTCCTCCAGGATGGCACATCAATATGTGCCTTTGCCAGAAGGTTTGCTGTGTCTCCCAGCACAGTCTCAAGAGCATGGAGGAGATTCCAGGAGACAGGCAGTTACTCCAGGAGAGTAGGACAGGGCCATAGAAAGTCCTTAACCCATCAGCAGGGCCGGTATCTGCTCTATAGTGCAAGGAAGAGCAGGATGAGCACTGCCAGAGCCCTACAAAATGACTTCCAGCAGGCCACTGGTGTGAATGTCTCTGACCAAACATTCAGAAAGACTTTATGAGGGTGGCCTGAGGGCTGGACATCCTCTAGAGGGCCCTGTGCTCACTGCCCGGCACCATAGAGCTCAATTAGCATTTGCCAATGAACACCAGAATTGGCAGGTCTGTCACTGGCGCCCTGTGCTTTTTACAGATAAGAGCAGGTTCACCCTGAGCACATGTGACGGACGTGAAAGGGTCTGGAGGAGCTGTGGAGAACCTTCTGTTGCCTGTAGCATCATTCAGCATGACCGTTTTGGTGGTAGGTCAGTGATGGTCTGGGGAGGCATATCCATGAAGGGACGCAAAGACTTGTACAGGCTAGACAATGGCACCCTGACTTCCATAAGGTATGGGGATGAAATCCTTGGGCCCATTGTCAGACCCTACGCTGGTGCAGTGGGTCCTGGGTTCCTCCTGGTGCACAACAATCATGTCAGCCTCATGGGGCAAGAGTATGCAGGCAGTTCCTGGAGGATGAAGTAATTGATACCATTGAATGGCCCCCATGCTCGCCTCACCTAAATCCAGTTGAACACCTCTGGGATATCATGTTTCGATCCATCCGACGCCACCAGGTTGCACCTCAGACTGTCAAGGAGCTCAGTGATGCTGATCCAGATCTGGGAGGAAATACCCCAGGACACCATCCATCGCCTTCTTAGGAGGATGCCAACGTTGTCAGGCATGCATACAAGCATGTGGGGGCCACACAAACTACTGAGTACCATTTTGAATTGCTGCAATGAAATTTCAGCAAAATAGACTAGCCTGCTGCATCATTTTTTCACTTTGACTTTCGGGGGTCTTTGAATTAAGTCCTCTGTAGGTTGATAATTTTTATTTCCATCAAACGATGGGGCATCCTTACTTTCCTAACACATTACCCGGTCCATATCAGTATAGATCCAGCATTAAATTTTTTTCCCCCTTGAGATTTGATGTGTTTTCAAAGTGTTCCTTTCATTTTTTTGAGCAGTGTATTTTGTTTGCAATAGTTCCAATTCTCCTTTATGGATCTTTATATTTGTTAACAGTATGGTCTAGGGGTGAGGGGCTTTTTGCCTCCCCCTGAGCAATATACAGACATGTGCAGAATTTTTACTTTTTGGTAACTCACAGATTTTTATCTACCTTTTGTATAAATAAAATTAAGATTATTTTAGGTCATTTTTTTTTTTCGGTGCTGTAATTGATGATGCATGACTACCTCAGCTGTTGTACAGTTTTCTGAATATCCTATTAAAAGACGATCAACACAGCACGTGATAATCTGATGGTTCCCTGTACTTCCAAGTTTGGATGTTTTTTCAGATAACAAATTAACACCTTGCTCACCAAACATTACTAACAGCAACAGTCCCTTTCATCTATAAAAAGGGCAACGGGGCTATTAAGCCAATAAATGGAATGTACCATTTGGAAGTTCCCATGTTTATTTATTACAACATGTGCACATGTGGACACATAGCCACTTCTCTATTCCCAGAAGGGGTTACAACACACAGGAAAAGAGTCAGGCATGTCTCTCTCAAACACAGAGACACACTCACAGACATTGGGTGGATGCAGTACTTTATTTACATGGAGGCACTCAATGAAGAACCCAGGACCTGGAGATGAAAACAGGTAACAGGAAATCAATGTGTAGAGGCGGTGCAGTAGATGTGAGACAAGATAATGGATAAAAGAAAACACCAACCTATAGAGGAGGCAGCACATCACTTATTCCTTCTTCACATAACGTCACTATAAAACTGGTATGCTGTCACCTCAAAATGGTTTCATCAACTGCATGATGTTGATATGTTCATTTCCAGAAAATAAGAATTGTTCCACGGCTAGTTAATGCAGGACTTCAGGTCTTTAAAGCAATAGAACAGAACAATTGGGTGTCTATTTATAAAGGTTTTCACATAAGATTCACACAATTTCACCCAGAATTTATACAATTTTCCATCTGCAGCCATGTAGTAAAATGTGTGAATCCTGGGTGAAAGTTGTGAGAATCTTGTGTGTTTTTTACAGACCCTTTAAGAATAGTCTTTTATTAATATATTGTGATTACGGAGATGCTGTTTCACTGAACAGCCCTCATGCCTTTTTTGGGACTTCAGTGGTGGGATTTCTTTTGACAGTTTCCAGCTCTACAACCTCGTCCATGAAGTCTCATTACTCTTGTTGCCACAATTCTGCTGCCTGTACCTTAGCGTAAAATCCAAGTGAGATGGCATATAAAAGTCTAGGTAGGTGGTTAGAACAGGAAACGTATACTGTCTGTTTTATTAGCTTTTGTACATTTAATATGGTGATTTGAAAACAATAAAATATTTAAATTTAAAAAAAGAACAGGAAACCAATGTTCTGTGATTTCTCGGACAAGATAATGTATGATTTTGCTACCTGCATTTATCTAAAACTGAATGGATGGTTTTACTAGTATGGATCCTGTAAAGTATTATTACCATGAGCTGCAAGTATTAATGTATATATTAATGTTTTAATATAATGAGTCCTTTTCATATTGGGGATTACTAGGTGACTGCTGAAGCTTAAAAACCAGCTCCAGATTTATAAAAAAAATCTCCTTCTGCAGTGGCCCCCCTCCCAAAAGGGTTGAATTCTCATTATGTCTAGGTGTAGAGGATTAAGGAGAAATACTTATTTCTTCACTTCAACAGGGTTCCTCCAGCACTGCATCCGGCAATCAACTGCTGCTCCGTAAGCTGCGACTAACTGTGGTCGCACTCCAGCCTCCTCAATTACAATTCAGGGATATGCCTTGAAGTGTTACTAAACCCAGGACCCTGCATTCACTATATCTGGTCTCCCACAGTACACAGAACATGGAAATGCAATTATTTTAGTAAATATAAACTGCTAAATACCTTTTCTCATCAGCAGTTAGAGCAGTCTTGTGACTTCTATCAGTGTCCATCAGAGCACTGGTTAAACATTTTAGGAGGAGTTTTCTTTTTAATCTAGGAGGATGCAGAACCCCTGACCTCTGTCTGGGCAGTGCTGATTGGCCCTGTGCTGATCACATGCATTCTCCCCAAAAAAAACCCCAAAAAACTATCTAGCATTACACACTGAGCATGTGCAGAGTGTCTCCACACAATATGTCTTATCCGGAGATAATAGGGGAGTACTGGAAGAAGGGGAGGATCAGAGAAGACAGAATCAAACAGCGTTTTTACACAGTACAGAGGATTAACCCCTTAGGTTTCACAGTGAGTATAGCAAGCATGCTTTAGTGCATATACAGACTGATTTTACTGTTGTGGGTTTAGTAACACTTTAAGGGACATTTTTGCTTCAGTTAGAAATATGCTAACTTGAAAATGATGTAATGTTTGATCTACAATATAATAAAGGGTTTGTTGAACTATAGAACTTTAAGATGACCAAACAATGATAAATGTCTAGTTTCTCATGCAGAATTTTGATTTTCAGACATTTAAGTGGCTGTGGACTGCTGGAGCATGCAGTCCAAGGATTTTGGACAAACACACTCATTGTGAGGCACGGGTTGCCAGGATTCTGGATGGTGTATATGTCACCAAGATTTCTCACCTACATCCTCCATTCCTAGACCTGGTTGACAGACCAACTATTCTCAATTGTCCATAGGCCTGTATATATGTGAGCTGAGTAATGCTCTGGGCTTTTTCCCTCATTTTCTCTCACCCTCTTTTCTGTGGGAGCCTGCTGCTGGGTGAAAAGGCTGACTGTTGATAGAACACTTAGGCTCCATGTACACGGGACTGACTGCTGGAAAACGTAGGTTAAAAAACGTCTGTTTAGCCGCGTTTGCATACCTTGTTTATATGCGTTTATGAGCATTTGCATTTAGAAGCGTTTTTTTAAAGATAACCTCAGGAGACCTTCCAAAATGCCCAGAATGCACTGAAAATAGCAAATAATTAACTATTTCAGACATTTTGAGAGAGAGAAGAAGCAGAGAGAGCATTATTTGTTGAGATTAGCTGTCTTTTTTTTTGTGGTGTTTGCATGTGTTCCAGCTCATTTCTGTGCAGAAATTATTGCAGCAGTGTCTAACATATTTTTTTTCACGCAAAACCTCAAAGTATGGTGTACCAGGTCCATTTGAATACAGGGAAAACGCATTGCATGCATTTTTCATGTTGAAAAAAGGCTCTGGACAGCATCTGGAAATGGGAGAATTCAAAAAAATTTCCAAACGCAAAAGCTTATAAATGCGGTTAGCCGCATTTACACTCTTTTGGCATTTGAAACGCTGATAAAATCTACTCCTGAACGCAAGTTTGGTGAGTTCAAAAAACAACTGTAAACTCAACTGCCTGTAAATGACTGTAAACGACAATGTGTACATGGACACATAGGAAAACATTAGGGAGAGTTCAGAGGCTGCTGAAAAATCGCAGAAATGCTCCTAAACGTGAGTTTATCAGCTGCAGTGTACATGGAGCCTAAGAGTTACATGCGTTGCCTATTTGTTTTGGGGAACCCATTAGTGGGCATCCTGTTAGTCAGGAAATTACATGTATTTAGTTAGTAGCTGGTACAAGCAGATGTTTTGTTGGTTTATGCTATGGGCTTGCTGTCCTGCATTGAAACTGGTTTTGCTGAATAAATGTGCAGGACAACCCTGTCCCTTTCTTGAGCATGGTATCACTCCCAAAACCAGTTAAACCTGTAAATATATATTCATGTGGATGGAATTATACTGGAAATTAAACATCATGTGGTAAAAAGGGTGGCTGGTGCTGAACCCGCAACATATTGCTACCAAGACAGTACCAGTTCATCTCATAAAATGTCACAGTCTAGGTGGTAGGTATCTATTACACAGGTGGGCTAGTTGTCACAATAGCAATATATTCATATATACACTGTATATATACACTGGGCTTTTTGTCAGCAGTAACGCGGGGAAACACAGTTCCGGCACCTCCAGTACTGAATGTATGTAATGGCAAGGGGTGCTGGAGGGTATATTGATGCTGGCTGCTGAGGGATCTATTGTTGCTTGAGAGGATCTATTTTTGAGGGGGGTCTACAGTATTGTTGCTGGGGAGGTCTATAGTTGCTGGTGGGGGGTATATTGTTACTAGGGGTTGGTCTTATGTTGCTGGTAGTCAATTGATGCTGTGTGGGATCTACTGTTGTGTGGGGGGGTCTATTGTTGCTGACTGCTGGAGGGTCTTTGATACTGGCTGCGGGGAGATCTGTTTTTGTTGCCAGTGGTCTATTGTTGCTGGGGGGTATTTGTTTGCGGGTGGTCCATTGTTGCTGGGGAGATCTGTTGCTGCTGGGGTGGATCTATTGTTGCTGGCTGCAGAGGATCTATTTGACTGCTTTTCTTGTTACCATTAACAAATTCCATACAAGTTACTTAGCAGCACAAAATGATACTTGGTTCTCTATTTTTTAAAAGAGCTGTACTAGGAAGTGGTTAGGGGTGGAACCAAGGAATAGTGCTCAGAGGTTGGTAGGGGTGGAGACAAGTGACGACTTAGAAAGTGAAAATTCTTCTACCTATTCTCTGAGAAAAAAGCCCTGTATATACAATATACTGCGCGCACCTCCAGCACTGAATGTATGTAATGACAAGGGGTGCTGGAATGTGCTTGAGGATCTATTGTTGTTGGCTGCTTGGTGATCTATTGTCACTGAAGGGGATCTATTTTTGTGTTGTGGTCTATTGTTGCTGGGTAGGTCTATTGTTGCTGGTGGGGGATAATTTGTTGCTGGAAGGGATCTAGTGTTGAGGGAGGGGTCTTTTGTCTATTGTTGCTGAAGGGGTCTATTGTTGCTATGGGGGCTCTAATGCTGCTGGCTGCAGGAGATCTACTGCATGTTTCTGCTTTCCCTGTCATCATTAACAAATTGCATACAAATTATTTAGCATCACAAAATGATACTGCATTCTCTAAAAGGTATGGCACTGGGAGGTGGGTAGGGGGGCGGAGACAAGAATGACTCAGAAGGGGGAGTTACTGCACCTATTTTATGAGAAAAAAGCTCTGTATATACAGTATATATATATATATATATATATCTATATATATCACTACCCCGTTAGGAGTTTCTAAAGATTTGGGTCCCCCTATAGTCCTGCACAGCCAGGCAACACACATTTTCTTCAGACTTGCATTCCGGCTTGCATACAGGAGACAACTTGGTTTTTAAGTTTTATTAGGGGTATTTGAACTTGGATGGGGTATGGAGTATATGGGATGCCCAAAAGCAGTAAACTGAAGACAATTTCCTGGCAACTATGTACAAGTCTTTTTGTAGAAAATATTCTTTCTTGGAGAGCTCTCCAGCCTTTCCTGGTCTAACACCCCAGACTCCAGATGAATCCTCTTCTCATCCAGCTATTTGGAGGAATTTACTAGGCAAGGGGATCCAGTGCTTGCCACTTTAAGTTGAAAAAGTCTCGGGTAAAGAGCTAGTCAGGTTTCCCACCAGAATGCCCCTTTCCCCTTAACTGGCCCAGGGGGTGTAGGATTACTCACTCTTCTTCTCCTGTGTGCTTGTTGGGTTGGTGGCTGCCTTTAGACCTTCTGTTGGGCTGGCTCCTTCCCTGTTGCACAGGTGGTCCTCTCTCAGGGGACTCCTGAGGTTGAGTGATCCTCCTTTCTAGCAACCCTACCTGGAGGTAAACCCCTTCCCACAGAGCCTCCTCCCAGGCCTCTGCATCTCAACATCTTCCACCTGAACTCCCCTGCCTCTGATCAGGCTCAGTCACTTTTAGGGCTGTCCTGACCCCATGCCAAGCCTCCTGCCTGGGGATTGGCCAGGATCCCTCACAAGTGTAGAACAGCTCCTCCTTACCCCTGCCCACTTCTAGAGACCTCTCCAAGTCTTTAGATAAGGGGGAGGTATCAGAGAGTTGATTTGCAGAGCCTCTCAGCCCTGACCCGCATTTGACCCCTCTGACTATTACCCAGGCTGCTACTCAGCCTTATAACTAAAATAATAATTAGCTAGTTCCCCCTAGCTAACTAGGAGGGTGTTACATGTATGCACTGCTCAAAAAAATTAAAGGAACACTTTTTAATCAGAGTATAGTATCAAGTCAATAAAACTCCTAGGGTATTGATCTGGTCAGTCAAGTAGCAGAGGGGGTTGTTAATCAGTTTCAGCTGCTTTGGTGTTAATGAAATTAACAATAGTGCACTAGGTGGGCAACAATATGAAACAACCCTCAGGAATGATTTTACAGATGGGGGCCACTGAAATTTTTTTCCCCGCTTATCTTTACTGACTGTTTTTCACTAATTTTGACCCTACAGAGGTTGCATAGGCAGTCCCACACCTCCAGGATGCCAGAAGGTTTGCTGTGTCTCCCAGCACAGTCTCAAGAGCATGGAGGAGATTCCCAAAGACAGGCAGTTACTCTAGGAGAGCTGGACAGGGCCGTAGAAGGTCCTAACCCATTAGCAGGACCAGTATTTGCTCCTTTGTGCAAGGAGGAACAGGATGAGCACTGCCAGAGCCATACAAAATGACCTCCAGCAGGCCACTGGTGTGAATGTCTCTGACCAAACAATCAGAAACAGAGTTCATGAGGGTGGCCTGAGGGGGTCCTCTAATGGGCCCTGTGCTCACTGCCCGGCACCATAGAGCTCAATTGGCATTTGCCATTGAACACCAGTCCGCCACTGGTGCCCTGTGCTTTTCACAGATGAGAGCAGGTTCACCCTGAGCACATGTGAAAGATGTGAAAGGGTCTGAAAAAGCCGTGGAGAATGTTATGCTGCCTGTAACATCGTTCAGCATGAGCGTTTTGGTGGTGGATCAGTGATGGTCTGGGGAGGTATATCCATGGAGGGATATACAGACCTCTACAGGCTAGACAATGGCACCCTGACTGCCATTAGGTATGGGGATGAAATCCATGGACCCATTATCAGAACTTACTCTGGCGCAGTGGGTCCTGGGTTCCTCCTGGTGCATGACAATGCCCAGCCTCATGTGGCGAGAGTATGCAGGCAGTTCCTGGAGGATGAAGGAATTGATACCATTGAGTGGCCTCCACACTCGCCTGACCTAAATCCAATAGAACACCTCTGGGATATCATGTTTCGGTCCATCCGACACCACCAGGTTGCACCTCAGACTGTCCAGGAGCTCAGAAACGCCTCCAGATCTGTGAGGAAATACCCCAGGACACCATCCGTCGTATCATTAGGAGCATGCCCCAACATTGTCAGGCATGCATATAAGCACATGGGGGTCATACAAACTACTGAGTACCATTTTGAGTTGCAGCAATGAAATTTCAGCAAAATGAACTAGCCTGTGGCTTCATTTTTTCACCTTGATTTTCAGGGTGTCTTTGAATTCAGTCCTCTATAGGTTGATCATTTTCATTTGCATCAAATGATGGGGGGGTTCCTAACACATTACCCGGTCCATATCAGTATAGATATCCAGCATGATATTTTTCCCCATTGAGATCTGATGTGTTTTTAAAGTGTTCCTTTAATTGTTGTGAACAGTGTATATACAGTGCATTCATAAAATACTCAGACCCACTTCACTTTCTTCAATTTTGTTATGTTGCAGCCTGATACAACAGTTGTTTTAATTCATTTTTTCCTCATTAATCTACACTCAGTACCCCCATAATGACAAAGTGAAAACAGAATTTTAGAAATGTCTGAATTTATTCAAAAGAAAAACTTAAATATCACATGTAATTAAAGCAGAGCTCCACCCAAAAGCGGAAGTTCCATTTTAAACCTTTGTCCCCCACTCCCCATTGAGGATTGGCAGCCACCCCTTCCTTTCTTCATTCCTTCCATCCACTCCTTACTTTCTTCCTTCCTTCTACCCCTCCCTCCCTTCCTTCCACCTACCCACCCTCCCTTCCATCCACCCCTTCCTTTCCTCCTTCCTTTCACTCACCCTTCCTTCCACCCATCCCTTCCTTCCTTCCTTCCAGCCACCCCTCCCTTCATTCTATTCACCTACCCTTCCTTCCACCCACCCTTTTCTTCCTTCCATTCACCTACCCTTCCTTCCACCCACCCTTTCCTTCCTTTCACCCACCCCTTCTTTTCTTCCATCTACTCTTCTCTTCCCTCCTTTCATCCACCCCTTCCTTCCACCCACCCCTTCCTTCTTTCCTTCCATCCACCCCTTCCTTCCTTCCACCCACCTCTCCCTTCTTTCCTTCCATCCACCCCTTCCTTTCTTCATTCCTTCCTTCCACCCCTCCCTCCCTCCCTTCCACCCACCCCTTCCTTCCTTACATCCCTCCCTCCCTTCCACCCACCCCTCCCTTCCATCCACCCACCCCTCCCTTCCATCCATCCATCCATCCATCCATCCACCCCTCCCTTCCTTCCATCCACCCCTCCCTTCCTTTCATCCACCTCCCTTTCTTCCTTTCATCCACCCCTCCCTTCCTTCCATCCACCCCTCCCTTCCTTCCTTCAAGGGGGAGAAGTTGGTGGGGGGAGCGGTAAAAATGCAGCCCAGCTGCGAGCTGAACCCTTCCCCCCCCAAAAGAAAAAAAATATCTACTGCCCTCCTATCTCCCTCGATTGCTCAGTTTGCCGGGCGATCAGCTCGTGGAAGGGTCCTGAATGTGCCAAACTTCTTCCATGTGGAATTATGGAAGCCACTGTTCTCTCAGGAACCTTCAGTGTAGCAGAATTTTTTTTGTAGCCTTCCCCAGATTTGTGTCTTGCAATAATCTTGTCTCTGAGCTCTGAAGGCAGATCCCTTGACCTTATGGCTTTTGCTCTGATACAGTATGCATTGTCAGCTGTGAGGCCTTTTATAGAGAGGTGTGTGCCTTTCCAAACCATGTCAAATCAATTTAATTTATCACAGGTGAACTTCAATCAAGGTGTAGAAACATCTCAGTAATGATCAAAAGAAATGGGAGACACCGAAACTAAATTTCAAGTGTTGTTGCAGAGGGTCTGAATATTTATGTCAATGTGATATTTCAGCTTTTCCTTTTTCATATATTTGCAAACATTTCTAAAATGCTGTTTTCATTTTGTCATTATGGGGTGCTGAGTGTAGATTAATGAGAAACAAAAATGAACAACAAAACAAAATTGTAAAAAGTAAAGGGAGCCTGAATACTTTCTGAATGCATTATATAATATATAAATACAGTATATATATATTACATTGCTCTTTTTTTTACAGATCAGCACAATTTTATATTATAATTTAATGTTTTTTTGGGGGTACATGGTATTTTAACACTGTTCCACTATTGGTATATTTCAGGAAGTAGAAAAAATGAAGACATCATACAGTCTCTACAGATTGTGTATGCAAGTCTTCACCCTGCAGTACATACAGCGAACACAAGGTGTGTATATGTTCTGAAATGCTTGTTATTAGCAATTGTTATTAGAAGTAAGAGAATTGATGATCTAATGATTGATTTTTCCTAATATTTGCAGAGATCTATCTGATCTGCTAAAGAGCACAGAAATCAGGAATCCAGCCAATGTTAATTTATGAACTTTGTGATCTCTGCATGCATACGTAGAGTATGGAATAAGTAAAATTTGGAGTTTTCACTTTGCCAAACTTTTGGCATATCCTGTAACATTTCAGGGAAAATTTGGCATTCAACAAAATGCATCAGATCACTTCAAGGATACGTTCACCTTTTAAACAAAAATAATAAATGCACATTTTTTTTGCAGATAAAAAATGTGTATTTATTATTTTTGTCTACAGGAGCCTGGAAAGCATTGCATTAGCGATCAGTAGATCACTGATGCACATGCAGGTCTCCTGCTGACCTGTCAGAATATCTGCTTACCATACGGGATGTACGAGCAAGTAGATATTCTGACAGGAAGCTTCAATGAACTACCACGGCGCTCCACAGCGCTGTGGTAGTTCATTGAAAACTAGAAGCCCACAGCGGCTAAGGCTGTCGGGACTTACAGTTCATTCATTCACAGCCGCACTGTATTCAAATTTGGCAGATAGTACGGGGACACTTCTCCCCATACTATATGTGAGAGGGAGAGGGGGCAGGCAGCGGCTGCGGCTATGGGAACGTGTTACATGTTCCACGCTAAAAATGGTTGGAACATATAACATGTTCCCAAAGGTGAAATTATCCTTTAAGAAGGCGAAATAAAGGTATTTTGGTGGTTTTTAAGGGTGCAATGGATTTTGAATGGTTCCAGAAGGTTATATCAGCTCTATTTCACTATCTTACACCTGTTCTTCTACCAAAAAATGCAGTATTTTTAATTGTAAGCCTAACAATAACCATAACACGCAACCTCAAATGGATAATCCTAACAATTTGTTTATAACCATTAAACAAAATCATGCAATTGCCATGTCAGCACTGTCATTGCTATCACATGGCTTTGGTTATAAACAAAGCCAAATCATCATATTTGTGTGGCTTTGTTAATCAACAGCCTCTAACTGCCAGACACATGTAAATAAGTGAAACTTTCAGATCCCCTTCCATTCCTACTCTTTACCATGTCATAGCTATGCAAGTTTAAAATGAGAACATAAATGTAGCTCCCATTGTATAACAAGACCCTTTTGTGTCCTGATAGTACAGGAGCTTTGCTGTCAGCATCAGTTGGTGAAGAGGACACAGAGATATAATATGCAAGACCTTGATGGATTTCTGGATTTTTTGATATTGTGTAAAAGAAGGAGCTGAAACAATCAAAGATGTACAGGAACACCCAGAGACAAGTGAACTGGAACTTAGTTAAATATATGGCAAGCAACCCTCATGAATATTACATAGTAAAAGCCATTCTATCAGGATACACTTATATCTAAAATGTCACTTTTCACTGGGCTGACCCTTTACAACTCTCATTTAAATCACATTCTTGTTATTTAATTAGACTGGAGTTGATGTTTTTTTAAATTTATTGTCAAAAGAAATACAAATGCTTCTTCACACAATTTGAGTATATTCTAGTCTTCCCTTAAAAAATACAGCCAGTGCTTCTATATTAGACAAGCTTTTAAACCATACTTATTACTGTCAGTTGTGAGTGATAGATGATGATGTGTATCCCTCATGGAAATTAAAGAGCTGACAGATATTCTCGAGATATTAAAATAATTGTATGCTGTATTGCAATGAATGCTGCAATATTATAGTGATCAGATGTGAGAAGACTTTTACTAGATGATGATTTTATCTGTATTTATTATAGTACATCCATGGTTGGCTTATGAAGTGTGATAGTCGTATTGCAGCTTTCTCAAATTTATGGAAATACAGAAAGAAGTATCAGACCAATATGATATAAAAAGTCCTAGATAATTCTGATTGTTGGTAAAAAAAAAAGTAATATAAAAATAGCCAGCATGCTTTGTGAGTAACACCACTCCCCCTTCATCAGGGCTGAACAAAGGATAAAACTTGGATGGACTCCAGTATTGAACTCTCCGCATGGAGAAACAACAGCAAAACTTTTTCAAAGTGTCTAAAGTTGGAATTCTTTGTGCTGGCTAGGGGTGAGACTGAGCCTTGGCTGTTTGTGCATTTGAGGCAAAAGCCCAAACATCCATTCAGTGGGAGCTAAATGTCATGTATAAAAGTGATATTACTTCTGCTATTATAGATGACAGCTTCCCTTGTTCATGGTTGTTAAGGATGCTGGCTCCATTCGCTTACATGGCTGGAAGGCCAGAAAAGCATGAGTATCCCTTCCTGAACAATACCAAGTCAAATCGCAGGTCTAGGATAAAGGTCTGGTAGAGATGAATGGGGTCCCCTGCTGCTGTGTTTACAAAGAGAACAAAGCTGCTTGCCTCCCTCTTACAAGATTTTCTGCCAATTTTGAGGGCATCTGGACTGGTATGATTCAGGAGGATGGGGGACACTCATGCCTGAACAATAAAACATATGAATTTTTAGGGGGACATTTGTTAAAAAGTGTGCAGGCCATTTTTAGAGGAAAAATGGGCTGGGAATTTATAAAACACTCCTATTCAGGTATGCAGCCTGGCTGAGTAAAAATGGCAACCATTCCAATTCATTAACAGCTTTTAAGATGCACATAGAAGGGCTTAGCACAGAACAAACAGTATAAAATTTTCCCAGCACACACAGTGGAAGCTGCACTGCCTTATCAAGGACCCTCTGTATGGTGGGCTCTTAAATCTAGTCTATGAGAGTCCCTATGTTGCAGCATATGCTGTATATCAATGGCTAAATTGAGTGCAGGTATGCATGAAGGCTAGCCAGGAAAGAAAGGGCAGTGAGTTTGCTGCACCTCTCCTGAACCATACCAGGTCATGTGCTTTCACCATTGGTTGGGTACCTTACAAGGGGTAATGTCCAAGTGCTCCCATGTAAATGAGTACCTCATGTTGCTCATCCACAATAAATAAATAAACAAAAGCAGTAACATTGTGAAAAAAGTCCTTTATTAAAAAAAAAGATCCTCAATGTAAACAAAAGTACCGGGGATCCTGTGTGACCACATAATAAAATAGAAAAATAATGCCCCCGATGGAAATCGAACATCAATGCAGAGATGTAGATCTACATCAGTTGCAATGAGCGATTACTGATGATGTTGACCTGCTGCTACTACCATTGCAATGACAAATTCCTGTTGCTGCTTTAATGTAAGCACAGCAACAGGGAATCCAGGCAATGTCATTAACCAAATATGGTCATGAAGTTATTTGGTTAATGATGTCACTCAGAATCCTCAGCAGGTTGTTTGCAAATAGAAGCTGGCAGGGGTCTGTGATTTATAGGTGGTAGTGATACTTCAGCTAAATGACAGATCCCCTGTTTCTGACAAAAGGAAGTCAGCAGGGATCTGTGATTTATAGGTGGTAGTGATACTTCAGCTAAATGACAGATCCCCTGTTTCTGACAAAAGGAAGTCAGCAGAGATCTGTCATTTAGCAGCAGTAGTGCTAAATGACAGATCCCTGTCCATTGTTTGTAAACACAAAACGTTACTTTTAATGCATCCTATTACACCTGCAAACTCACATGTGACAGTGACCAGATACCTATGCTTTGTTTGAACTGCAAAAATTGCAAACTGGCCTTTCAAAAAGGCCAGAAAAAATGGATTTAATGAGGTTTAATGCTGTGTTTGGGTTTAGCATCCTTTTGGCTAGGTTTTCTGAACTTCCTGAAAACCGTACTTTGCCTGATTTGTTCATTCCAAGTTCCTCCCTACCTTTCTGTTTATACTCATCAGATATTTAAGTAAACCCTTCACAAATGTTAAATGACTAAGATCAGATGAGTGCAAGTAGGCAGGCAGAAAGATGGTTCAGTGCTTTGTCCAATCAGAGGAGGTTGGAGAGTTCATTACTGGGAGAATGCAGGGCCCCATGACAGCATTTATGGAAGGTCCTGTGAGTTATAAGATATGGTCCCGTGTCATGAAATTTGTCATTGCTACACAGGAGGAAATAAAAATATTTATGCTAAATTTATTTTTTCAGGCTTGGAACCCTTAGACTCTCTTAGATGTGTTAATAACTTCAAAGACAACTGGACATGTCACTGGACAGAAATGGTGAAAGTGCGAGAAATTCTTCCTGTGAGACTCTACCACTGGAATAATCTGGACAGGTATTTCTGCATATTAACGAACAGTCAAATTCTCCCTTCCAGCAAGCATATTCACAGTGATAGACCGACTGCAGTGTGCAAAGAATTACTGCTCCACTTGGTTTGGAGTGCTTATCCTCCCTATCCCATGTGAATACTCCTGTGCAGGGGACTACAGAAGGCTAACATGAATACCTATCAAAGTACTTCTACTAGCTGCAATCAATTTTTTTCTGACTATATAGCTGGGCCAAATATTTTTTTAATATCTGTCTGGAATGCAACTTTAAAGTGGAAAAAGGAGTAAAGATTTGGTATATTAGAATGGAATATCTAGAAATGGTAAAGTAGTTGTAAAGTTTTACCTCACCAAACAGGCCACTGTCAGTTTATCAAATTTTATGTTGTTTGCAATGATTAAATGAATAAACATTGCACCATTATTACCTTTTTTCTTTCCGCATTATCGTGTGACCACAAGTTCCCTGCATATCATAACACTTGGTGGAGGTGTGGATGCTGAAACCTGCCGTGCCACTAAAGGAAGTGACTTATGCCTGCTGGGACTAGGGTACAAGGATGGGAAGAACTCTTCAGGAGATGTGTACACATGCCTTGTTGGAGCTTTCTCATGAATAAGGTGTCACAGTCAGGGATTAGGCTCAAAGGACAGTAGCTATAGCAGTAGAGAAGTTCCCACCGACCAGCTGGATAAGATCCATCCGTTGAATCAGGTCGGATGTTCACCAGAGCTCCTGATGATGGAGATGGGTTTTGCTGCATGTTAGTACCAGGTCGCGGTCCTCAAGATCTCCCCATCAGGAGGAGAGCAAGCTGGGGTCCAGAAGCAGGTATAGCAAGTAGGGATCAAGCAGAAGTGTAGTCAGTAAACTAGCCAAAGGTCAATAACAAGTGGTTGCAGGTTGGGATTAAGCAGAAGCATAGGTGAGGAGAAAACCTCATTGGTAACGAGTGGTAGCAGAGATATGGACAGCAGCTGGAGTGACAAGAGCGAGGTATTGGCTAAAGAGAGGACAATAATCTGGCAAACAGAAAGTGCAAAGGCACAGCTAAAATAGGATGTTCATGAGAGGAGTAAAGGGTTCAAGAAAAATAAAGTTCAAGGCAAGATCATTCAAGGAATTGTCCAGGGAGCTGTCTAGCATCCCAGGTGGCTCAACAAGACATTGCCAGACATAGCAGAGGTTTCTGGTTCACATCTGGGTCCTTGTGTGTCTTCATTCATGAGAAGGGGTCCAATATGGATGCATCACCAGAACGGGAAAAGAGATGCAGTAGGCCGATAACACTAGTAGGAGTGGTATTTAACAGCAGCAATTTAGCATTGTTGGCCCAAAAAAAGAAATACCTGGCTGCTGCGCACACTGTCAGGATTAGCAGGTGCTTTTGAATAATACATAAATATATAACACTAACACATACTCCAAAAATGATTACTTTAAACTTACAAATGAATGGAAGATTTTCTGGTATTCCTGCTGAAAATATCAGTGCTTTTCCTGGTATGTGAGTGTGCCTAGGCACTCTTGCGCATACAGCCACTTAACTGTATTTCTGCAGTGTGAGATCTAAGGCCTGCTGCTTTGACTGATAGTTCCAGGAGATCCCAATCTAATCGTATTTATCAAAAATACAAGCACACAACTTTTTTGTAAGGATCTGTAAAAAAAATCTGTAATAAATGTATAGTGTTTTTGTGGTTGCTACTTTCTTTAACCACTTCCAGACCGGACACTTTTACCCCCTTCCTGACCATGGCAATTTTCAGCTTTCAGTGCTATCACACTTTGAATGACAATTGCGCAGTCATGCAACACTGTACCTATATTTTTTACCATTTTTTTGAGACAGATAAAGCTTTATTTTGGTGGTATTTATTCACCGCTGGGATTTTTATTTTTTTTGCTATGTAAATGAAAATGTCCAAAAATTTTGAAAAAAGTGTTTTTTTTATAACATTTTGCAAATAAATAATATTTCATCATAAATCTTGGCCAAAATGTATTCCGTTATCTTTTTAGTAAAAAAAAAAATCCAAATTAGTTTATAACCAAAAATTATAATTTTTAAACGTTTGTTTTACATTTTTATTTTATTTTTTTATATTATTATTTTTTATTTGTATTTTTTTTTTTACATACTGTCACCCTAGCAGTACAGTGTCACCATGGTGGCACTGTACTAGTGGGGGGTGATGAAGATTTTTTTTTTTTTTTTACACTGATTGCTTTTACACCCATATAGGATGTAAAAGCAATCATTTCTCTTTCTCTCTGTCTGCATTCTTGCAGTCATTGAGAAGTACTGAGTGAGCTGTGATTGGTCACAGCTTGTCACATGGTACAAGGCTGTTGTGAATAGCCTTGTACCATGTGACCTCTGTGATCATTCACAGATTTCACATGTAGTAAGCAATGATGTCACAAGTGACATCTTGCTTACTACTTTGCATGTGATCACTGATTGGCCAAGCAGTGATCACATGATCGGGACCTTGTACAGAGGTCCTGTCCGATGATCGGTGTTTCAGTGTGTCCGGAGGACACAGTGGGCACCGGATCGTGGTGCTGCGCGCTCCCAGGGAGCGCGCACAAGCAGGGTGCAGGGAGGCCGTTTATAAACAGCCATCCGACCCTGCACTGCCACCGTCCGGCTGTTTATATATAACGTGGTGGTTAATATATTTAGCACTAAAAATAAAGTTTGTAAAATATTTTTAATGTTGTCACTGTTAGGAAAATAGGATATATTGCATATGAACATTCCATATTAACCTATCTTTAGCCAACAGGTGGAGCTTTAGACTCCTTTTCACATGTTTAAGGGGCATTCCCACCCTTTGCGGTGCAGGAACTGTGCGTTTTTGTGCTTGTTGTGGTGCCCTGGGTGCCATTAATTTTTAATGCTACACCAAACACGTCTAGAAAACACGCACAATTATCTGGTTTGGTACAGTAAGATTTTAAAAGTCACACTTGCTATACTTGTGTTCCCATGCATTTGGCAGCCCAATAAATGAATGGGAATACATAAACATGTGTGCTTTGTGTTATGAACTGGCGCAAAAATGCTTGTTAGAAAATGCCTAGGACTGAAGAGCTTAAAGTGGAATTGCACTGCATCTGAGCACCACAAACCAAAAATGCTATTTAACTCATTTTTAATATTCAAAGCAAACTCACCAGGCCATTCATGTTTCTATGCTTTATTTTGCTGAGAATTCATGTTGAAAAACACCTCCTGGTATTTCTGGCAGTGGCCATCTTGAGTAAGGCATCAGCCCCTAGCACAGGCATTGGCTGAGCTGAGAACCCCCCTCCCCTCCTGAAGACTCCTGGGATGTATGACATCATTTGCCTAGGTATGGAAACCAGGAAGCAATGGAAGAAATTTATAAAAAAAGTTTAAAACAAGTAAATATGATGTGCTTCCTATCTTTTTACTAATGCTAGCAGCATAAGGACTACAAATAGTCAGTGTTGATTGAGAGAGTGAAGTTCCACTTTAAGATCAGATTAAACACACACACAGTGGCATTAGTCATAGAAATGACTCACAATCCTGCCTTCTCTGTACAGAACTCCAGCTAGAGTCTGAAAACAAACAGTTTCTGCTGTTCCCTCTTTTTAGAAAAATCTAGAATGCTCCATGATACTAGTGTTATGAGTGCACAGCGTACACACTGATCACACATGTACAGTGGATTGTCTTTTAAAAATTGTGGATTTTTTCCTAAATATATCTTCAGATTCAGACATCGCTGTGATCCCTTTGACTCTCAGAATCAGGAAGATGGGAAAGTTCTTATAAGTTGCCGCTTTAATGACATCTTCAGCTCTTTAGCAACTACCAATTTCACCTTCATAACAGAACGGGATGTACATACAGAGACTTGCATTATACCAGCATCTATAGGTAAGATTTTATAGACCAAACCATTATTCTATTCTACTCTATTCAGTTTCTTTTCTATTCTTTTATTTTCTTCTCTATTCTTTTCTATTCTATTCTGTTTTATTCTGTTCTATTCTATTTTACTCTTTTCTTTTCTATTTTACTCTGTAAAGCAGCCTAATTAGGAATCATCATCTTATTTCACTTGCATACCTTACTGTATTTATTGCAATATGTTTCCATTTCTAATTCCAATTAATTTTCAATTTAAATTAATTTTCACATTTAGATCATTTGTGTCGATACAATTTGTTTTGTATTCATTGAAATTGATTACTATTGTGATTAGAAAATTTGGATACATCCAAATCCGAATTTCGTCTGAATTTCTATTTGTAACAACACAAATCGCACATGTCTGCAAAACACCTTGTATTCTGTGTACAGGATCAAGCAAATTAACATGCATCACACATCTCAAAAGAGATAACTTTTTCCCCCCTTATGAATTTGTAAAATGACTGTGGCAGGAGTTCTGTTTTAAAGTGTAACCATACCTAACAAAACAAAAAAGAAAGTGAATATCCCAAAAAGGACCCACTCAGCACTAAGGCCTCTTGCACACAAAGCTTAAAAAATGCTGCATTTTTTTCAGCCTGTAGCACCTCTATGTAAGTCTATGAGGGTGATTTACTAAAACTGGTGCACACAGAACCCGAAGCAGCTGTGCACAGTAACCAGTCAGCGTCCAGATTTTAGGGCTCTTTCACATGGACGTTCTGATCGGATCCACCTGCCTGTTTTTCAGGCAGACCCGATTGGAACCTCCATTCTCCTCTATGGAGCTGCAGGTATAAACAGACATTTGTCCGTTTACACCCACCGACATGCAATCTGATCCGCCAAAAAGGGATGGATGAAAATGGACAGGTGGTCCATTTTCATCCGACCGCCCATTGAGGAGAGTGAGCAGCTCTGTGTCAGACACAGACCTGTCATCCGCTTGCTCAGCGGGGATCAGCAAAGATATCCCCCACTGAGCAAGCAGATCCACTAAACGGGTCCACTCTGTGTGAAAGGACCGTTATTGTCAAAGCTTATTAACCCGATGGTTCACACTGATGCGGCGCGGAATTCACAGCGTTTTCAGTGCGAATTCTGCACCGCATCACAATCACACCCCGTTCATACAAACCAATGCGGGTGTGTATGTTAAGTTAACAACACCCCAACATCAATCTGCAAAACGGAGTGCGATGTGCAGAATCTGATAGGTGTGAATACCCAGGCGATCTGATTCTAGTGCGGACCAAAAAAGGGTCCTGCACGTCTTTGGTGCGGGTGTGGTGCGAATAGAGCCATACGAAATGTATGGCTCTAATCGCACCGCATACAAATCGCATGTGATTTGTATGGGAATGCGGTGTGGTTCCTGTGTGAACATGGGATTTACTGCACTGCTGTAGTGTGAACCTAGGCTCAACAAGCTGAAGTTAGAAGCTGTCTGGTTACCATGCACAGCTGCACAAGATTTAGTACATATCCCCCCCCCCCCCTGTATGTACATGCACACATAGGAATTTTCAGGCAGAAAAAAACCCACCAAAGGCGTTTGGAGGAGGAGAGGAGCTGAGGAGCCGAGAAATTAGGAATGTGCTTTAGTGCACCTAGACGTGTCTAGAGTTTGAGCTTTAATGCATTCCAAAGGCCAGAATAAATTAATATATTGGCCAATAGAATGCATTAATGCTCAAACGCTAGACGTGCCTAAACATGCTTAAACGCACGCACGCATAATACGTGGCTTTTACTGGGTTTTAAGCAGCTTTTTCCTGACAGGAGTTCCTGTGTTTAGAAGGGCTAAAACTGCCGCCCTGTGTGAAAGAGGCCTAACCCTGATAGAAGTTCTAGTCCTTCCTCACTCTCTCTAAAAACAGAGAAAAGTTTCAGCTTCAGTTTAGATTTAAATCAGAGATTATATAAAAAAAGATAGCAAGACATTTTTCTTCCCATGGTTATGATTTATAATGAATGCTGTAACATAGATTTGTAGATAAAAGTAGGATAACATTTAGTATTTTCTGTTTGCTCCATTTTAAAACGTATTCCTTCAGTTCGGATGCTGCCGCCAGAAGATCTTAAGGTCCAAAAGTCGGACAATGTCAAAATC
This sequence comes from Staurois parvus, assembly GCF_062004578.1. Lineage (NCBI taxonomy): Eukaryota > Metazoa > Chordata > Amphibia > Anura > Ranidae > Staurois > Staurois parvus. The sequence goes on along the minus strand of NW_028318078.1, from coordinate 12,286,528 downwards.
AGTCTGACCTGGAAGATGCCAAAAAACACATCTTCTGCATCTCTTTTGTACCAAGTCAAGTACTGCAGAAAGGATTCAGAAACATGGGAGGTACAGTACAATGAATAGTATTTTTGTCTATATCTTCAAAGCACATGTGAATTTTGATCATTTTTCTCTCTTTATGGGGATGTTTTATACACTCCATGGATGCACTGAATGCAAGACTGTTGGACATAGTATAACAACACATTTAAAGATGGTACGAGTAGAACCAAGCACATAGCAAGCTAAGATCACAAAATTCCACTATATAGATCTCCTTTTTATTTAAAATATTTTTATTGTTTTAAAGTGTTACTAAACCCACAACAGTAAAATCAGTCTGTATATGCAGTAAAGCATGCTTGTTATACTCACTGTGGAACCTAAGGGGTTAATCCTCTGCTTTGTTTAGAAATGTTGTTTGACTCTGACTTCTCTGATCCTCCCCTTCTTCCAGTGCCCCCCTCTTATCTCCTGATAAGACATATCATGAGGAGTCATTCTGCACATGGTCATTGTGGTGTGTATTGCCAGAGAGGGTTTTTTTCTTGGGAGAGTGCATGTGATCAGCACAGGGTCAAGCACCACTGTCCAGACAAAGGTCAAGGGTCCTGCGTTCTCCTAAATGAAAACTCCTCCTATAAGCTTTAACCAGTGCTCGGCTGGACACTGATAGAAGTCACAAGACTGCACTAACTGCTGATGAGAAAATGCGTTTAGCAATTTATATTTTCTAACATAATTGCACTTCCATGTTCTGTGTACTGAGGGACCAGATATAGTAAATGCAGGGCCCTGGGTTTAATAACACTTTAATGGCATGAGGAAATAAAATCACAAGAGTATCCAAATGTTTGTAACGCAGGGTACAAGAATAATGAAACAAACTACACAAGTTAAAGTGATTGTAAACTTACCACTTTTTAAAAAAATAACAAACATGTTATACGTAGCTGCAATGGTTCTGTACAGAGCAGCCCTATCCTCCTCTTCTCGGATCAGCTGCTTCTAATGGAGGCACTCGTGCATGCTTACTCCCAAGCCCCGCTCTGTGTATTAATGTAAAGAACCTTCTAGCTTTACAACCACATTAAGAGTGTCAATGGCAAAATATAGTGTGGCATACAAATATATTGTTTGTTTATACAATGCACAATTGACAAAACTTTGGATGGGGGGATGTAGAAGTAGCACTAGCTTTTATTCTAAATGCAGAATTCATGGGATAGGGGAAAACAGGTAGGGGAGTGTAAGATCCTGGAATATCAGATCCATCCAGGTATATGTCAATGGGTAGGAGGGTGGGAAAGGGAAAGAGGAAAAAAAAAGGGAGAAAATCAAGGGAGGCAATGAAGGGTACAGGGAAGAGAAGGAAGGGAGAATAGAAAAGGATTGGGAGTAAAAAGATGTTGCCATAGAGAGATGCAGTCTCAGGCAATAGCCCACAGCTAAGGAAACAGTCATGAGGATTTTAGGAAGTGCTATAGAAAGTGATGTTCACATTATCAGTAAATCCATGAGAATAGCTGGACCTAGGGCTGATCATTTTTTTAACCCTCCACCACCACACATGAAAAAAGTTGAAAATATTAAAGTGCAGAATTGGGCTTAAAGGGGCAAGGTTAAATAAGACCTAAGCCTGCTCACAGTATACACAGCACAAAGTCTTTGCACCCTTACAATATGCTTTAAAGTTTTTTTTTTTTTAAAACAACAAACATATTATATTTACCTATATTGCACAAAGCAGCCCTGGTCCTCCTTTCTGAGGTCCCCTTCTGGCTCTCCTGGCTCCTCCTCTGCTCCGTGTGCCACCATAAGAAGCCGCTTCTTATGATAGCACACATGCAAACCTGATCCCAAGCCACACTGTGTGCATCTATTCATCCCACCCCCTCATCACTGGATCTGATTGACAGCAGCAGAAGCCAATGGCTCCTGATGCTCTCATTGAGTCCAGTGAGGAGTGGGTGAGAGAGTAAGCGGCTTGCTATGGGGACACTTGGAAGGAGGGAGGAGCCAGGAGTGCCAGCAGGGGACCCCAGAAGAGGAGGATTGTGACTGTTCTGTGCAAAACCAGGCACAGAGCAGGTAAATATGTTATGTTACTTATTTAAAAAAAATACCTCTTAATCACAAAAATGTAATACATTACAGCTGATAATATTATGCTTTGGCCATATCTGGTGATGACAGAGCGTTGCAGTTTTAGCACATTTTTAAATGCATGTTTTTGGAGCAGCACCATTCAATGATGAGCCAAAGTACAATATCTCCTGTACCATTTTTTTTGGAGCTGACTTTGGCACGTTTTGAAAAGCACGGTTTTGAACTTTGTCTGTGTTTTTTTGTGTGACAAAATGCCCGGTGCTTTTGCATGTTTGGGTACCATTAACATTAATGGCACCTAAACGTGCATTGAGGGTTTTTCAGCAATGCAGTATCACAGACAGAATTGTGCGAATCTGTCAGCAATTCTAGAGCGCCAAGATGGGCCTGAGTGTAGCATGTCTGCACCTTCGGACAGTCCCTTATGACCAGGCCTAGTAAAATTAAGCTGGGGGTAAAGTGTATCTATAAGAAAAAACAAAGCTTTAATATATTACAAGGAGTTTAAAGTGGTGGCTGCATTAGTTTTCATTTTCTTTTAAATATTTCATCTGGTTATGTATCCAGTAAGGGCTCTTTCAGGTGGGACGGACCCCTTTAGCAGATCCGCTTGCTCAGTGGGGGATCTCTCTGCTGATCCCCGCTAAGCAAGCGGATGACAGCTGTGTGTCCCCTCCGCTGCTGCAGAGCAGACACAGTGCTGCTCACTCTCCTCAATGGGTGGTCAGATGAAACGGTTTTCCTGTCCGTTTTCATCCGATACGATCAGACGGATGGAAGGGGAATCGGATCCCCATCCCCTTTGGCGGATTGGATGTCGGCGGGTGTAAATGGACACATGTTCTTTTACACCCGTCACTCCATAGTGGAGAATGGAGGTTCCAATTGGGTCTGCCTGAAAAATGGGCAGGTGGATCAGATAGAAACGTTCGTGTAAAAGAGCCCTAACACATTTCCTGTCTTAGGGTGTCTGCATTCTAAAAGGCGTAGTAAAGCAGACATCTTCGGACAGCAGCTTTGTCAGTCTGGGGGGAGAAAGGAGGGGGGAGTTAGACTAGATTTAAATGGACTTGACTAGCATATTGCAGCTGAACTCCAGCTAACACTGGCTGGATCACAGGTGAAAATAAAGGAAAGAAAGCCTAAAAAAAAGCCTAATGCAGCCACATCTAAGACCACGTCTAAGAATTGGTAAACAACAATTTGATACATTTTAGCTTTTTGGGTTTAACTTTTTAAATTATTAGGAGCACATTGCCTGCAGAATCTGGTAGCACTGGAACCTAGAGAATCTAATCCTGAAGCTGATTGGTTCACCATGCTCGAGTGGGGCTTTAAAAACTAAATACACCAATAAAATAATAATATTCTACTCGTAATATACAAGAGTTTGCTGTTAAATGTTAACTGAGAAAAAATACAAAATGCAAAGAATCACTGTTACAAATGTATTAAAGAAGAATTCTGGGTTTTTCCATAGTTACAGTGGGGATCGAAAGTTTGGGCACCCCAGCTAAAAATTTGTATTAATGTGCATAAAGAAGCCAAGGAAAGATGGAAAAATCTCCAAAAGGCATCAAATTACAGATTAGACATTCTTGTAATATGTCAACAAAAGTTAGATTTTATTTCCATCATTTACACTTTCAAAATAATAGAAAACAAAAAAATGGCGTCTGCAAAAGTTTGGGCACCCTGCAGAGTTAATATCTTGTACTGCCCCCTTTGGCAAGTATCACAGCTTGTAAACGCTTTTTGTAGCCAGCCAAGAGTCTTTCAATTCTTGTTTGAGGTATCTTTGCCCATTCTTCCTTACAAAAGTCTTCCAGTTCTTTGAGATTTCTGGGCTGTCTGTCACGCACGGCTCTTGTAAGGTCTATCCATAGATTTTCAATGATGTTGAGGTCAGGAGATTGTGAAGGCCATGGCAAAACCTTCAGTTTACGCCTCTTGATGTAATCCCCCGTGGATTTCGAGGTGTGTTTAGGATCATTATCCATTTGTAGAAGCCATCCCCTCTTTAACTTCAGCTTTTTCACAGATGGCATCAAGTTACCATCCAAAATTTGCTGAAATTTTATTGAATCCATTTTTCCTTCTACTCGTGAGATGTTCCCTGTGCCACTGGCTGCATCACAACCCCAAAGCATGATTGATCCAACCCCATGCTTAACAGTTGGACAGAGGTTCTTTTCATTAAATTCTGTGCCCCTTCTTCTCCAAACGTACCTTTGCTCATTCCGGCCAAAAAGTTCAATTTTAACCTCAACGGTCCACAGAACTTGTTTCCAAAATGCATCAGGCTTGTCTATATGTTCATTTGCAAAGGTCAAACGATGATTTTTGTGGTGAGGACGTAGACGAGGTTTTCTTCTGATGACTCTTCCATGAAGACCATATTTGTACAAGTATCTCTTTATAGTGGAATAGTGTACCACAACTCCAGTGTCTGCCAGATCTTTCTGGAGGGATCGTGCAGTCAAACGTGGGTTTTGAATTGTTTTTCTCACAATCCTGCGAGCTGTTCTGTCTGATATTTTTCTTGGTCTTCCAGATCTTGCTTTAACTTCCACTGTTCCTGATGACTGCCATTTCTTAATTACATTCCGAAACAGAGGATATTGACATCTGAAAACGCTTTGCTATCTTCTTATAGCCTTCTCCAGCTTTGTGAGCGTCAACTATTTTCAGTTTCAGTTTTCTAGACAACTGCTTAGAAGAACTCATGGTGCTGATTGTTGGGGCAAGGTCAGATGAGTCTGGGCATTTAAAACCTTTGAGATTGACATCACCTGGTCTTCCCAGACGATGATTGAGAACAATACATGACACTGGCAGATCTCAGCTTGGCAAAGGGGGCAGTGCATGCTATAAATTCTGCAGGGTGCCCAAACTTTTGCAGACGCCATTTTTTTGTTTTCTGTTATTTTGAAAGTGTAAATGATGGAAATAAAATCTAACTTTTGTTGACATATTATAAGAATGTCTAATCTGTATTTTGATGCCTTTTGGAGATTTTTCCATCTTTCCTTGGCACATTAATACCTTTCCTTCTTTATGCACATTAATACAAATTTTTAGCTGGGGTGCCCAAACTTTCGATCCCCACTGTACATTGGTTCAATGTATGCCATACCTGTGGAAGCTGGAAAACACTGTAATAGACACTGCTACTCCAGTGATCTCCACTAGCTTCCAGGTCCCTAGCCGAGCTTCTGCCTGGCTGCATTGTGAGCACAGGAGGTCAGACACTTGACATGGGCGCCATTCATTGAAAGCACAAGAAAGATGGGGCAGTGAATAAACCCACTACCTTGAAGACTGATGAGCTCTGTTTTCCCTCCTATCAACATGCTTACTGTCAGCCCATGAACTGACTGGCTTCTTGCTGCCTCTTTCTCTTGCACTCAACTCTGCTGCATATGAACTGTAAGTGGTTGACACCTGGCTGTATTAGGAATTAACACTGCTTAGGTTTAAAAAAATACATTATATTTTTCAATAATAAATAAAGACCTGTATGCTGTCCTACTAATGGTTAGCCGACAGCTAGCTAACAAAACTGACATTTTATATCTGCCTAGAGTTCAGTATTAACCAGTTGCCCGCTGCCCTATAACAGAAATCCTGCTACAGGGTGGCAGGTCTGCGCAAATTCATGTATATATATATATGTTTGCATTTCCAGGTAGGGAGCGGGCGTGCGCGCGCCCACCGCTATACCCGCACTGCCATTGGCGGCTACGAATGTCAATCACTGGGTCCCAGCCAGAGATTCTCCGCCAGCACCCGGCAATCGCCAAGTAACACTGACAGAGGAAAGACCTGTGTGTAAACCACACAGATCTCTCTCCTGCCAGCAAGAACATGCTGCTGTGTATTTCTCTGCACAGCAGAGAAATACACAGCAGCATGTTTCCCAAGTAAAACAAACACAATACACAGTTAACTCTTTGATCTCCCCAGATGTTAACCCCTTCCTGCCCAGTGTCATTAGTACAGTGTCAGTGCTTTTTATTAGCACTGATCACTGTATTAGTGTCATTGGGATGTCAGTGGCAGTTAGTCAGTTCCCACACAGTGTCAGAATGCCCACTGCTGTCCCGCTATAAGTCGCTGATTGCAGCCAATACTAAAAAAAATAAAAATAAAAATTCCAATATATATACCACCATTTGTAGATGCTAAAACATTCATGTAAACCAATGAATTTACATATATTTTACATTTTTTACTGGATATGTTTTATAGCAAAAAGTAAAAAATATAGTTTTTTTTTTCAAAATTGTCAGTCTTTTTTTGTTTATAGCACAAAAAATAAAAAATGCACAGGTGATCCAATACCACAGAAAGCTCTATTTGTGAGAAAAAACATAAACTGAATTTGGGTGCAGTGTTGCATGACCACGCAATTGTTAGTTAAAGTAACGCAGTGTCTTTATCGCGAAAAATGGCCTGGTCAGGAATGGGTGTAAATCCTCTAGAGGGCAAGTGGTTAAAATAATTTGTGTATCTCTTTTTAGGATGCTGTTTCAATAAATGTCTTGGGAAAGATGGAAGTCAATTTCAACCTTCAGTCATTTGTTCCCGGAAGCTCCTACCTTTTTAAAGTGCGTTCTGTGGCACCTAAAGATCCAGCATACCGCAGTGCATGGAGCAAAGAACTGACCTGGGCTATGCCTGCAGGTATTTCAAACCTGAACTGAAAGATATGCAGATTTTGAAGAACAGGAGTCCCCTTTCTGTTCAATTATCTTTTTTATTAATATTCATTTGACTGGAGTTAACAGCAGATATACCCAGGCTGGGACAAAAACATCTGCAATAAATGTCTGATCATTCATAGGAAATTACCAACATACACTCACTGGTCAGTTTATTAGGTACACCTTGCTAGTACTGGGTTGGACCCCCTTTTGCCTTCAGAACTGCCCTAATTCTTTGTGGCATAGATTCAGCAAGGTGTTGGAAACATCCCTCAGAGATTTTGGTCCATATGGACATGATAGCATCATGTAATTGCTGCAGATTTGTCGGCTGCACATCCATGAACTGTTGATACAAGACAGGATGGATCCATGCTTTCATGTTGTTTATGCCAAAGTATGACCCTGCTATCTGATTGTCGCAGCTGAAATTGAGACTCATCAGACCAGGCAACATGTTTCCAACCTTCTATTGTTTAATTATGGTGAGCCTGTGTGAATTGTAGTCTCTGTTTCCTGTTCTGACAGGAGTGGCACCCAGTGTGGTCTGCTGCTGTAACCCATCTGCTTCAAGGTTTGAAGTGTTGTGCATTCAGAGATGGTATTCTGCATGCCTTGGTTGTAACGAGTGGTTATTTGAGTTACTGTTGCCAGCCTGCCCATTCTCCTCTGACCTCTGACATCAACAAGGCATTTTCGTCCACACAACTGCCTCTCACTGGATATTTTCTCTTTTTCAGACCATTCTCTGTAAACCCTAGAGATGGTTGTGCATGAAAATCCCAGTAGATTAGCAGTTTTTGAAATACTTAGGCCAGCCTGTCCAGCACCAACAACCATGCTATGTTCAAAGTCACTTAAATCCCCTTTCTTCCCAATTCTGATGCAAGGTTTGAACTTTAGCAAGTCGTCATCAACACGTATAGATGCCTAAATGCATTAGGTTGCTGATACGTGATTGGCTGATTAGCAATTTGTGTTATTAAGCAATTGAACAGGTGTACCTAATAAAGTACCCAGTGAGTGTGCATAACAGGCATATTCAGTATCCCAAGACCCTAGGAATCCCTTTTGCTTTGTGTAGAAATACAAAGGATTTATTACTTCCCATAATATCTTAAGCTGGCCATAGATGGCACTGTTTTTTTCATTCAGCAAGCAGGCTGAATGAAAAACAAAAACTGAACCGATTTGAATGTGGGGCATATTTTCATTTTCTTGCAGCTGATCTTTAAAGAATACTTCAATGAATAAAAAGAAATCTATGAATGGAGGATGGGTGGCTGAATGAAAGGTCTGCCTGTTCATAGATCATTTTTTCATTGATGGAAGCTAAAGCAGAGTGTCTATGAATTGAGGAGGGGGGAAGAAAGGACTGGCATGGTTGGCACTCTTATTGAATGCAAATGATAGGTCCCTCAGCTCGTATTTAACCCAGCGACACTGAAAGATTATAATTGCAGGGGTGGGGGGATCAGAGAACATATATCAACTAAATCTATAGCCTACAGCACATGGGACACTTTACATTGTAAGTATCATCTCTTGTGCTGATTTGTTTAATAATGATCAACTGTGGATATAGGATTATAGCTTTTTTTTATAGTTGAACTAGATCAGTGGTCTCCAAACTGCAGCCCAGGGGCTGGATGTGGCCCTTTGCTTGCCTTTATCTGGCCCTTAGGGCACTTTTCCTTCCACTTATACAAGACACTATTCCTCCTACTGACATCAACAATGGGGCACAATTCCTGCTACAGACACCAACAATGGGGTGCTATTTCTCCCACTGATGCCAACAATGGGGCACTATTCCCCCCCACTGACACCAACCATAGGTCACTAGTACCAAAGATGCATTGTTTACTCCCACCAGGATCATTTCTACACCCAATGGCCAATGTTCGGCCCCCCTAAAGTCTGAAGGCCAGTGAACTGGCCCTTTGTTTAGAAAGTTTGAAGACCTGTGAACTAGATGGATTTTTGTCTTTTTTTAGCCAGACTATAAAAATATGTATGGTAACTAAACTGAGGCTTAAAAATATTAAAGAACGCTGTGGAGCAATGTTTTAAATAATAGCCTATGCTCAAAAATACCACTGCAATATTTGGTATAAAAACCCTCATCATGTGGTGAAGGCAGTTCCTGTTTTTGGCTTCCCCCCGACATCCATTGGTTCCCTGCAGACACTAAAGTTCTTTCCGTTATTACTAGGTAGTTCTGTGCATATAGAAAATGTATAACATGTAATAGTATATACAAAAATCAACTAATTATGTTCACTCCTGGGTTTGCCCGTGGAAATATTTGGATTTAGATTTCGGCAGGTAACCAAATTTTTTACTACAACGTATTCCACACATTAACAGTATGGCTATCCAAGGACGTATTGCTTTTCTGACTGAATCTATTTCTGTTTTTCTTTATTATGCTACCACAACTAACCTTGTAAAAAGATAAATCCAAACCTGGGAATATTGGGTATCTATATACCTATTTCTGTTGGAGCATTGTGAGTTAGTTTATAATGTGTACCTGCATTGTAACTGTAACATCCAGAAAACATCCAGACATCCTGTGTGGTTTTTATGTACGTCTGGCAGGAAAAAGCTGGCTTGCTCAGAAAAATAGAGCGTTAGATTATCCACAAAATACAGAACAAGTAAAACAAACTAACAAAGTACAGAATAGGATTTCTAAAGAAAAGTAACTCTTCATTAAACAGTGCTTGTTTTTCAACAGATAATAAAGCCATTATTCAAAATGTAAAATGTGAATACAATGGATCTGTAGAGATGAGGTGCAGCTGGGAGGTGAGGAGAGAACTGATAAACTCTGTGTCTTTTACTTTGTACTACGCTGAATCCCCCACAGATTGTCATAATATCTCTTCAATCAGCAACGCATCTCTTGATGGGTAAGCTTTGTCCATTTTTGGGTTCATATTCAAACTTTCCATGCGTTTTCAATTTTTTTTAAACCAATGGCTATATTACAAATGTGTTAAAGGAAATTTTTTTTTATGTATTTTTTTTGTTTGCACTCAGTAAATAATAATAATAATATTATTATGCCTTTTAAACAGTTAGATGCAGTTACCTCTTACAGTTACCACTTATGGTGTTCGATAGGTCTATCATAGAGTGCCTTGAAAAAGTATTCATACCCCTTGAAATGTTCCACATTTTGTCATGTTACAACTAAAAACGTAAATGTATTTTTTTGGGATTTTATGTTATAGCCAAACACCATGTGGCACATAATTGTGAAGTGGAAGGAAAATGATATATGGTTTTCAAAATTGTTTTACAAATAATTATCTGAAAAGTGTGGCGTGCATTTGTGTTCACCCCCCTTTACTCTGATACCCCTAACTAAAATCTAGTTGGAACACAGCAAACGTGGAAGAACGTGCTCCAGTCAGTTGAGACCAAAATTTAACGCTATATGTGGCAGAAAACGAACACGGCACATCACCCTAAACACACCATCCCCACCGTGAAACATGGTGATGGCAGCATCGTGTTGTGGGGATGCTTTTTTCACCAGGGACAGGGAAGCTGGTCAGAGTTGATGGGAAGATGGATGGAGCCAAATACAGGGCAATCTTAGAAGTAAACCTGCTACAGTCTGCAAAAGATTTGAGACTGAGGTGGAGGTTCACCCTTCAGCAGGACAACGATCCTAAACATACAGCCAGAGCTACAATGGAATGGTTTAGATCAAAGCATATTCATGTGTTAGAATTAGAGATGAGCGAATCGAACATGACGAAGTGGAATTCGTTCCGAAGATTTGGAAAAATTCTATTCGCGACGAATCCGAAGATTAGCAAACTTCGGATGCACGAATCGAATTTTCCCAAAAATGGCGGCGACATGTGTGGCGACGGAGAAAATGGACAGAGAAGATGGGGCGGGGATCTCTGGGAAGGCGCGCAGACAAGGCGCGCTGACCCATAATGCATTCATGACATGTGATCGCATTAGCCAATCAGCAGCCAGCCAGCACTGTGTAATGGTGGAGCCATCTTAGAATTCTCCATTAGCCTCCGGTCATTCAAGAGAGACAGACCTGTGTGTATTAAGGGACAGAGTTAGGGCCACAGAGACTTTAGGGCCACAGAATCGTTACTCAGGGACACAGAATCGTTACTCAGGGACACAGAATCGTTACTCAGGGACACAGAATCGTTACTTAGGGCCACAGCTATCAAAGAATCGAAAATTTAAAGTGACATACACCCTTTTTTTTTTTGGTGGCTGTCGTGCACAGTTGGTGCTGCAGTTTGCCGATTGTGCAAAATAAACTGACTTTCTGCTTCACAACCACTATTGTACGTTCAAAGAGTTAAATCCATTTACACGCCAGCTGGCGGTAATATTTTTTGGGTGATTAGTGCATTCCAGTGACACAAAACGTACAGTTTCCAGCCAACGGCAAGCTGCAATTGACCGATTGTGTACAATAAACTGACTTTCTGCTTCACAACCACTATTGTACGTTCAAAGAGTTAAATCCATATACACGCCGGGTGGCGGTAATATTTTTTGGGTGATTAGTGCATTCCAGTGACATAAACGTACAGTTTCCAGCCAACGGCAAGCTGCAATTGACCGATTGTGCTAAATAAACTGACTTTCTGCTTCACAACCACTATTGTACGTTCAAAGAGTTAAATCCATATACACGCCGGGTGGCGGTAATATTTTTTGGGTGATTAGTGCATTCCAGTGACATAAACGTACAGTTTCCAGCCAACGGCAAGCTGCAGTTGACCGATTGTGCTAAATAAACTGACTTTCTGCTTCACAACCACTATTGTACGTTCAAAGAGTTAAATCCATTTACACGCCAGCTGGCGGTAATATTTTTTGGGTGATTAGTGCATTCCAGTGACAGAAACGTACAGTTTCCAGCCAACGGCAAGCTGCAATTGACCGATTGTGTACAATAAACTGACTTTCTGCTTCACAACCACTATTGTACGTTCAAAGAGTTAGATCCATTTACACGCCGGGTGGCGGTAATATTTTTTGGGTGATTAGTGCATTCCAGTGACATAAACGTACAGTTTCCAGCCAACGGCAAGCTGCAATTGACCGATTGTGCTAAATAAACGGACTTTCTGCTTCACAACCACTATTGTACGTTCAAAGAGTTAAATCCATTTACACGCCGGCTGGCGGTAATATTTTTTGGGTGATTAGTGCATTCCAGTAACAGAAACGTACAGTTTCCAGCCAACGGCAAGCTGCAATTGACCGATTGTGTACAATAAACTGACTTTCTGCTTCACAACCACTATTGTACGTTCAAATAGTTAGATCCATTTACACGCCGGGTGGCGGTAATATTTTTTGGGTGATTAGTGCATTCCAGTGACATAAACGTACAGTTTCCAGCCAACGGCAAGCTGCAATTGACCGATTGTGTACAATAAACTGACTTTCTGCTTCACAACCACTATTGTACGTTCAAAGAGTTAAATCCATATACACGCCGGGTGGCGGTAATATTTTTTGGGTGATTAGTGCATTCCAGTGACATAAACGTACAGTTTCCAGCCAACGGCAAGCTGCAATTGACCGATTGTGCTAAATAAACTGACTTTCTGCTTCACAACCACTATTGTACGTTCAAAGAGTTAAATCCGGTTTTATTTTTGGGGTGCTTATTGAATTAAAGAGTATGTCAGACAACACGCAGAGGAGTGGCAGAGAAGGCAATGTTTCAGGAGCGAGCAGACGTGACAGCACAGGAAGGGGTCGAGGCAGCACTAGTCGCAGCCAGAGGCCAGTGCTCCCGGTGTCATCCAGCGGTCGTGTCTCCACCGACAACCCTGCCGTCATCGATTGGTTGACTCGGTCGTCTTCCTCTTCCCAGGTCACCTCTGACACCTACAGCCAACGGTCGGTGGGTACGTCAGACAAAACCGTTAGTTGGCATGGCCCGGGAGCAAGCCCACTGAAATCACGTGTCCTCGACCTGCCCCTGTCCCTGGTATATGATCTTCTTCGCACCCACGGCATTACTTCGTAGAATTTCTGCATTGCATCTGCAATCACAACGCTGACTTCCCGGATCGCCACTCAGCCATTGGACTCTTGATAGTCGTCTCCCCACACTGCTGCTGGGGGGACTTTTTAACCTAGGCCTGTGTATGGCCTTCAATTGAAGCTGCTTCTGCTCCGCCACTCTGCCATTGGACTCTTGATAGTCTTCTCCCCACGCTGCTGCTGGGGGGACTTTTTAACCTAGGCCTGTGTATGGCCTTCAATTGAAGCTGCTTCTGCTCCGCCACTCTGCCATTGGACTCTTGATAGTCGTCTCCCCACACTGCTGCTGGGGGGACTTTTTAACATAGGCCTCTGTATGGCCTTCAATTTAAGCTGCTTACGCTTCGCCACTCTGCCATGGGCCCCTGTACCGCCTCCTCTTGCTGCTGCCAGGTCCAGAGTGTGTCATGGGTCCCTGTACGGCCTCCCATTGCTGCTGACTTCATTGCCAGACTCTGCCATGTGCCACTTTCAGGTCTCCTTACACTGTTGGTGGGTTCCATTTTGTGATAGGGTGCTGTATGGCCTTCCATTGCTGCTGCCTCCACCGCCACCCTGCGCCATGTGCCTCTGTCGTCTGCTCATGCTGCTGACGGCTTCCGCTTTTTAACCGAGGCCTGTGTTTGGCTTCCGAATACTGCTGCATCCACCGCCACCCTGCGCCATGTGTCTCTGTCGTCTGCTCACGCTGCTGACGGCTTCCGCTTTTTAACCTAGGCCTGTGTATGGCTTCAGAATAATGCTGCCTACACCGCCACCCTGCGCCATGTGCCTCTGTCGTCTGCTCACGCTGCTGCCAGGTCCATACTGATTCATGGCCCCCTGTACCGGCTCCTCATGAACGTGGTTCAGCGGGTTTGCATCACTTAACGGCAAATCGTTGACAAACGCTGGGACGTTCAGTGTTGTGCGCATTAAGCCAGACACCAAAGGGCAGCACAGACCTGTTATTACTCGCTCAAGCATGGCTGAACAAAACCAGTCTCTACCACAAATTGGACCCAGACCTGCCCAGGGTCTCGTAAGTAGATTGCACGGAGGAGTAGAGTTCGTTATTGGAATTAACTGTGAGGGACTTTTAAACCTAGGCCTGTGTATGGCCTTCAATTGAAGCTGCTTCTGCTCCGCCACTCTGCCATTGGACTCTTGATAGTCGTCTCCCCACGCTGCTGCTGGGGGGACTTTTTAACATAGGCCTCTGTATGGCCTTCAATTTTAGCTGCTTACGCTCCGCCACTCTGCCATGGGCCCCTGTACCGCCTCCTCATGCTGCTGCCAGGCCCGTAATCTGCCATGGGCCCCCGTACCGACTCCTCATGCTGCTGCCAGGCCCGTAATCTGTCATGGGCCCCTGTACCGCCTCCTCATGCTGCTGCCAGGTCCAGAGTGTGTCATGGGTCCCTGTATGGCCTCCCATTGCTGCTGCCTCCACCGCCACACTGTGGCTCCACACTCTGGTTTTGGCCCCGTGACTGCCCAAATGAGTGAAGTGTGCGGTGATTCTAAGATCGACGGCACTCATCTGCATGTCATACTGACTGACAGTATTATTTCTCTTCCCCAGCAGACTCCAAGGGCATTTAAATTAAAGGTACAGTGTTCTGCACTAATATAAAGGCTCTCTGAAGCCTAGAAACACCCTTTTTATAAGTTAAATTCGCAGCGAATATATTCGGCTCGAAGCGAATTTATTCCTCGAATCAGCCGAACCGAATTTTTGAATAATTCGCTCATCTCTAGTTAGAATGTTTCAGTCAAAGTCCAGACCTAAATTCAATTAGGAATTTGTGGCAAGACTTGAAAATTGCTGTTCACAGACGCTTTCCATCCAATCTGACAAGCTTGAGCTATTTTGCTAAGAAGAATGGGCAAAAATGTCACTCTCTAGGTGTGCAAAGCTGTTAGAGACATCCCCAAAAAGACTTGCAGGAAAAGGTGGTTCTATAAAGTATTGACTCAGGGGGGCTGAATATAAATGCATGCCACACTTTTCAGATATTTATTTGTAAAACAATTTGAAACCATTTATCATTTTCCTTCCACTTGACAATTATGTGCCACTTTCTGTTAGTCTATCACATAAAATCGCAATAAAATACATTAAAGTTTTTGGTTGTAAGATGACAAAATGTGGAGGGGTATGAATACTTTCCAGGCACTGTAAGTAAAATATTCTACTTTCAGGCAGCTGTTGTGTAAAAATAGAGTTGAATGAGTCAAATGAGGGACATATTCATTCCCTTTATCTTCTAGTAACAGTCTGCCAGAAAGGTTACAGAAAGTGCTGGAATTTCTTCTAGAAAGCACAGCAAGCATTCAAACACAGTGTTATGTATGTAATAAACAAATGAAATAATCCAGCCTTTTTCAATCTTTTCAACGTGGAGGAGCCCTTAAATTAGCTTTAAGGTCTCAGGAAACCCCTGCTTATATTTTTTATTATATCTAACCGTTCACAGGACATTACTGTGAACGGTTAGGATATAAGTGGATATACGAATAGATAAAAGAATTGGGAATGTAGCATAATTAGGGTTTTTAGTAAGAATGAAATGAAAAAAATAATATTCATAAATGAAACTTAGACCATGAAAATTGTTACATTACATTGGTGGTCAGTGAAAAAGTGCCCCTTTACGCTGGTGGTCAGTAATGCCCCCACTTATACTAGTGGTCAGTATACTGAGCCTTACCTTGGTGGTCACTGGAGAAGGGCCCTCATAGATTGGTGGTTGGTGGAAAAGGGTTCTGTTACAATGGTAGTCAGTTGGAACGATGCTCCTTACATTGGTGGTCAGTGGGAAGAATGCCACCCCCCCTTTACAGTTTTCTGAAAAGATCATTGATGTCAGTGATAAAGTATGTGAAGGCAAAAATTTGATCATTGGTGCGTCTATGGAGGAACCTTAGGTTTTCATGGGATCCTGGTTGAGAAGGGCTGTTATAATTCCTGAAATAAATGTTTATTTGCACATTATATATTTATGCAAACAATTAAAAGTTGTAAAAGACAAATTTATAAAAGCTTTCAACAATAGAAAATTAACCATAAGCCACTACAGACTATCTTTATTATATGAGCACATCTGTAAAAAGCTGCCTCAGGAGGCATCCAATGAGATATGCAATGCTGAATTCTAAGGACTTGTACATGAAATATGTGCTCTTAACAAGTGTACATTATTTACCGTAGTTAAACATTAACATTCACGTAGCTTGAAGTGAAACTGTGGCCAGACTGTGGACAATCAAGTTTTTACATATTCTTAGTAAATGATAACTAAACTTTAAAACAAGCCCACCTGCTGACATTGTAGTTGCAGGCACTGTGGACTAATTCATTCATTGTAGAAGTTCCCACTGATGGCCCCCTTACACATTAATGTGAATTACATTAAAGTGGTTTTAAAGCCTAATCATTTTTTACGTTAATGCATTCTTTGCATAAAGGCAAACAATGTTTAGGAATAATTTTTCCTCCTCATCCCCTCTTTTAATTACCTGAGCCCAAATTTAATCCAGCATTGTGCACGTCTATAGCTCTTCTCTCCCCTCAGTTCCGGGTCTCGCAGGCTTAGCTGGGGCATCGGGAGCCATTGGCTCCCCCTGCTGACAATCAAAGCCAGTGACAAAGGAGCGGGGGGGCAGGGCCACTTTCCCCTGTCTGTATCAATGGACACAGACAGCAGGGCTTGGGAGTGAGCCTGCACAAGTGCCCCCAAAGGAAACGGCTTTCTATGGGGCCACTGGACAGTGAGGAGGAGCCTGGATCACCAGCGAGGTACCCAAGAAAAGGAGGTTCGGGGCCATATGCAGGTAAGTATGAACCTGTTTGTTATTTTTTGTATTTTTACAACCACTTTAAGGCAACTGATTCTTTTTGAACGTGCTACCAAAGCACCCTAGCATACCAAAAGCTGGCCTAACATTTTTTAAAAAATAAAGCACACCACAATGCACAGAAATGCTTGACCATGAGTTGTGCTGCAACACAGGTCCTTAACCTTAGTCATTGGGTTGCTATTCATAATGCTTGACCCCACAAAGCATGCTATGGTACCGTGCATTGCACAAAGCTATGAAGTCAGCTTTCAGTCTTTGTCTGTCAACAACTCACCCTTTCCCCCTTCCAGAGCATCTACTTTACTGTTTTTTTTCTGCACCCCACCCCTTCTTCCCTTAGCCCCCGCTCCCACCTTCCATCTCAAAGTTTGGATATACAGTTTTTAATTTGCAGCTATATGTTGATGACTGTTTATGTATTTTGCATACACTACTAACCAGCCTAAATGTGTGTTATGTAACACACAGCTTATACATCCTAGTCTCTCATTTTCTAGTCTTGTTTTTTCTCCTTTCCCCACCTTTTCCTTGCTTTTCCCCCTCCATTCTCCTTAGGTCCTACCACTCCTTAGTTTTCCCTGGGTCCCATAGGGTTGCATTTGCATTGCCAACAGTTTGCTCAGTGCTTTACAATATAACAGGAGACAATACAGTAACAATACAGTTCAATACAAGAGGGTTAGAAGGGCCCTGCTCCTTGGAGCTTACAATCTAAGAGGGAGGGGCTAGTGGTACAAAAGGTAATAACTGTGGGGGATGGACTGGTAGGAGGAATATTCCATTATTAGCTGAGGGCAGGATAGGCTACCCTGAAGAGTTAGGATTTCAGAGATTGCCTAAAAGTGAGCAGAGTAGTTGATAGTCTGATAAATTGGGGTAGGGAGTTCCAGAGGATGGGGGAAGCTCTGGAGAAGTCCTGGAGACGAGCATAGGAGGAGGAGACAAGGGAGCTAGAGAGCAGGAGGTCATGCGAGGAGCGGAGAGTAAGGTTTGGGTAATATTTGGAGACTAGATTGGTGATGTAATTTGGGGCAGACTTATAAATGGCTTTATATGTTATTGTTAATGTTTTGAATTTTATCCGTTGGACAATGGGAAACCAGTGGAGGGATTGGCAGATATGGAACGGTTAGTAAGGTGGATGAGTCTGGCAGCAGAAATCATGATAGACTGAAGAGGGGATAGCCTGCAATGAGGTAGGCCAATGAGGAGGGAGTTGCAATAGTCAAGGCGAGAGATAACAAGGGAGTGAATAAGTTGCTTAGTAGTTTCAGAGGTTAAGAACGGGAGTATCTGGGAGATGTTGCGGAGGTGAAGTCTACAATATTTGGACAGCGATTGGATTTGGGGTTTAAAAAACAGATGGGAGTCTAGGATTACACCTAGTACCCTGGCATGAAGGGAGGGACTGATGGTTGTATTATTGATCTTGATGGAGAAGTCAGGGAGGGGGCACGGGCTGGAGGGAATAGTATGAGCTCAGTTTTGGAAAGATTGAGTTTGAGGAAGTGGAGTGTGAGGTGATTGTAGCCGTATTAGTGCACTTTTGACAGAAACAATTCAGTCAAAAATAAAAAAAGTATCACGGACAGTAAGGAAGTGGAGTGACATCCATGCTGATATATCACTTAGTAGGTTAGTAATGCAAGAGGAGACTGAAGGGGTGAGGTGAGGAGTAGAAAGATAGATTTGTCTGTCATCAGCATAGAGATGGTACTTAAAGCCATGGGAGTTTATCAAGTGACCAAGGGAGGAGGTGAAGATAGAGAAGAGAAGGGGTCCAAGGACAAAACCTTGAGGGACCCCTACAGAAAGAGGGAGTGGAGGACACAGAGTTATAAGTAACGCTG
Source organism: Staurois parvus (assembly GCF_062004578.1). Taxonomy (NCBI): domain Eukaryota; kingdom Metazoa; phylum Chordata; class Amphibia; order Anura; family Ranidae; genus Staurois; species Staurois parvus. Next base: position 12,267,936 of record NW_028318078.1, on the reverse strand, counting down.
AAGGAGCGCTGCGATGGGTAGGAGGAGAACCAGGAGAGAGCAGAGTCTTAGAGGCCAAGAGAGTGGAGTTTTTTTGAGGAGGAGGGGATGATTAACAGTATCCGCAGAGAGGTCAAATAGTAAGAGTACGGAGTAGGGCCATTGGTTTTAGCAGTTAATAAATCATTAGTGTGTTTTAGTAGGGCAGTTTCAGTGGAGTGGAGTGGAGTGGAGTGAGTGAAAGCCAGACTGTAATGGGTCAAGAAGGTTGTTGTCAGTGAGGTAGGAGCTCAGGCGATTGTAGATTAAGTGTTCTAAGAGTTTAGAGGTAAACGGGAGCAGGGAGTCTTAAGTTGTTCAGGTTGGTGGGGTCCAGGGAGGGCTTTTTAAGTATGGGAGTGATGTGTGCATGCTTTAGAGGGGTGGGGAAGGCACTGTTAGAGAGGGAGAGATTGAAGATGTGAGCGAGGGAGCAAAGGATAGAAGAAGAACATGACTGTAGTAGTTGTGAGGGGACAGGATCCAGGGGGCAGGTAGTGAGACGGGCTTCTGAGAAAACCTTAGTGAGCTCTTCGGTAGTAGCAAGGTTAAAAGAGGAAAGTGTTGAGGGAGGTTTAGTATCAGGTATGCTAAGTGGGATGGATGTCTGTGCAGTGGAGATGCCCCTACAAATTGCATCAATCTTGTTTTTGAAATGATTTGCAATCTCGTAAGCAGTGAGTGAGTTACTGGGTGGAGATGGAGAAAGCAGAGAGTTAAAAGTAGAGAAGAAACGATGAGGACTGGATGACAAGCTATTGATGAGAGTGACAAAGTAGGCTTATTTGGCAGCATGGAGGGAGGAACTGTATGTTAAGAAAGCAGATTTATTTAGGGTAAAAGCTTGCTGAGATTTGGTTTTATGCCACAATCGCTCCAGCGCATGACTATGTCGCTTAGGATTTCTGGTGTCGTCAGTCTGCCACGGTTGTAATGGTTCAGGGCCTGAAACTTCGTGTAGTTATGGGAGCAAGTGAGTTTATTGTGGGTGAAAGTGAACTGTTGCAGACAGCAGTGGCCAGGTCAGGCCAGGACAGGGGAGCGATTCTGTCATAAAGGCGGTCAGTTGAAGAGTGGAAAAAAGAAGGGTTTAAGTTGCGATGGTTTCTGCGGGTAATTGTTTGCTGCTTAGAGGCATAGATGTTTGAAGGCGAGGACACTGTGAAGGTGATGAGATTGTGATCAGAGAGAGAAAAGGGGGTGTTTGTGAGGTTGTAGGGAGTGCAAAGATGGGAGAAAACAAGGTCTAATGTATTTCCATCAGAGTGAGTGGAGGACTGTGTCCATTTTATTAAGGCAAAAGATGAGGTTAGGTTGAAGAGTTGGGATGTAGTTGGGTTGTTCACATTAATGGGGATGTTAAAATCTCCAATAATGATAGTGGGTAATTCAGAGGAGGGAAAGTAGGGTAGCCAGGCAGAGAAATCATCAAGAAAGCAAGACACCAGTCCAGGAGGCCAATAGATCACTGCAATCGTCATAGAAATGGGAGAAAACAGCTGAATGCAATCAGTCCCAAAAGAAGAGGATAGAGAAGGAGGGTTAAGGAGGACTTGAAAGATGCTCAGTGGGGATAGAAGCAAACCAACTCCACCTCCCTTCCGACCACTGGGTCTGATTGAGTGGGTCCAGAGAAGGCCTCCATAGGAAAGTGCTGCGGGACAAGCAGAATCTGCTGCTTGAAGTCAGGTTTCTGTAATTGATAGTAGGTTAAGGGAGCGGGAGACAAAAAGGTCATGGACAGAGATGAGCTTATTACAGACAGAGCTGGCATTCCACAGTGCACATGAAAAAGGGAGGGTGGTTTTTAGGAGCATGGGGATAGAGATTAAATTGAGCAGATTGCGGCTATTCCTGGAGGAAGGAGGGTGCCTGGTGTGGGGGTGAGATACTGGAGGACTAGGGTTTGGGGAAATATCCCCAGAGGTTAGTTGAAGAAGTAGGGTGAGGAAAGTAAGGTGGGAGCAGGATGTATATGAGTGGACATGTCTTCCTGTCCTGGTGTTTGGGTCAGCAGTTGAGTAAAGTATCAGCAGGAGGTGATGAGAGCAGTAGTAGGGAGATGGTAGCAGTGATGGTGAGATGTATAAGCTTTGGGGTGGAGCAGAGGGGTAAAGAAAGGATTTTTTTTTATTTTTAATGGCTCTTAATTGTCTTTAATTAAATGTCCATAGCCTAAATTGCCTCTCATTAATGTATTAAAATTTTTTGTTTCTTGAGCATATGTTTATGTTTCTAACATATCTTGCCTGCAAGAAACATGTTTGTCCTCCCCATCCACCCCCAAATATTTTGATATGCATTTTCCCCTCATAATTTAAGCCAACGTAGCAACGTCTTAATAGCTACAGTCATGGCCGAAATTGTTGGCACCCTTGATATTTTTCCTGAAAATCAAGTATTTCACACAAAAAAGGTATTGCATTAACACATGTTTTGCTATACACATGTTTATTCCCTTTGTATGTATTGGAACAAATATAAAACAGAGGCAGAAAAGCAAATATGACATAATGTCACACAAAACCCCAAAAATGGGCTGGACAAAAGTATTGGCACCCTTAACTTAATATTTGGTTGCACACCCTTTGGAAAACATAACTGAAATCAGTCGCTTCCTATAACCATCAATAAGCTTCTGACACCTCTCACCCGGAATTTTGGACCACTCTTCCTTTGCAAACAGCTCCAGGTCTCTCTTATTGGAAGGACACCTTTTCCCAACAGCAATTTTAAGATCTCTCCACAGGTGTTCAATGGGATTTAGATCTGGGCTCATTGCTGGCCACTTCAGAACTCTCCAGCGCTTCTTTGCCATCCATTTCTGAGTGCTTTTTGACGTATGTTTGGGGTCATTGTCCTGCTGGAAGACCCAGGATCTTGGACGCAAACCCAGCTTTCTGACACTGGGCCCTACAGTGCGACCCAAAATCCTTTGGTAATCCTCAGATTTCATGATGCCTTGCACACAGTCAAGGCACCCAGTGCCAGAGGCAGCAAAACAACCCCAAAACATCATTGAACCTCCACCATATTTTACCGTAGGTACTGTGTTTTGTTCTTTGTAGGCCTCATTCCGTTTTCGGTAAACAGTAGAATGATGTGCTTTACCGAAAAGCTCTATCTTGGTCTCATCTGTCCACAAGACGTTTTCCCAGAAGGCTTTTGGCTTACTCAAGTACATTTTGGCAAACTGTAGTCTTGCTTTTTTATGTCTCTGTGTCAGCAGTGGGGTCCTCCTGGGTCTCCTGCCATAGCGTTTCATTTCATTTAAATGTCGACGGATAGTTCGCGCTGACACTGATGCTCCCTGAGCCTGCAGGACAGCTTGAATGTCTTTGGAACATGTTTGGGGCTGCTTATCCACCATCCGGACTATTCTGCGTTGCAATCTTTCATCAATTTTCCTCATCCGTCCACGACCAGGGAGATTAGCTACAGTGCCATGGGTTGCAAACTTCTTGATAATGTTGCGCACTGTGGACAAAGGCAAATCTAGTTCTCTGGAGATGGACTTGTAACCTTGAGATTGTTGATATTTTGCCACAATTTTGGTTCTCAGGTCCTCAGACAGTTCTCGTCTCCTCTTTCTGTTGTCCATGCTTAGTGTGGCACAGACAGACACACAATGCAAAGGTTAAGTGAACGTCTCTCCTTTTTATCTGCTTTCAGGTGTGATTTCTATATTGCCCACACCTGTTACTTGCCCCAGGTGAGTTTACAGGAGCATCACATGCTTGTAACATTCTTATTTATCCGCAGTTGTGAAAGGGTGCCAATACTTTTGTCCAGCCCATTTTTGGAGGTTTGTGTGACATTATGTCGAATTTGCTTTCTTTCCTCCCTTTTTTTGTTTTGTCCCAATACACACAAAGGGAATAAACATGTGTATAGCAAAACATGTGTTAATGCAATACGTTTCGTGAGAAATACATGATTTCCTGGAGAAATATCAAGGGTGCCAACAATTTCGGCCATGACTGTATCTATAAAACCTCTCCTTTTCGCTTTTAATAAAATCTGTTTGTGTCCTGGAGGGCTTTGCTAGGACTTTGGCCAACTGAAAGAAGTAGTAATGTGGCACATGTAGCATGCCACTGTGAACAATAGGTGTGCCAAAAGTGTGTTAATTGTGGGAGGGGCTTAAAGTAGTTGTATTAAGCCCTTTTTTCTCTAATTAATTGGATAATGTCAAGAACCCAGGACAATTTTTAAATGTTTGTGCCCAAAAGTTTACTTACCCTCCCTGCTCACCACCAATGGCTCCAGGTCCTCAGCACCGGTTCCACGAAACCTCTGGCTAGTGTAGTTCACTCCCTATGCCCTTCACAGGCACAGTATAGCAGGGACAGCACAAGCTCCAGATGCTGTCAATCAGCCACTGGAGGGAGAAGCAGGGATGTGGCTTGCCAACAGGGATATTAATAAATCCCTAATCTTTTAAGCATGGAACAGGCATTGGTCTTATATACAGTCATGGCCGAAATTGTTGGCACCCTTGATATTTCTCCAGGAAATCATGTATTTCTCACGAAACGTATTGCATTAACACATGTTTTGCTATACACATGTTTATTCCCTTTGTGTGTATTGGGACAAAACAAAAAAAGGGAGGAAAGAAAGCAAATTCGACATAATGTCACACAAACCTCCAAAAATGGGCTGGACAAAAGTATTGGCACCCTTTCACAACTGCGGATAAATAAGAATGTTACAAGCATGTGATGCTCCTGTAAACTCACCTGGGGCAAGTAACAGGTGTGGGCAATATAGAAATCACACCTGAAAGCAGATAAAAAGGAGAGACGTTCACTTAACCTTTGCATTGTGTGTCTGTCTGTGCCACACTAAGCATGGACAACAGAAAGAGGAGACGAGAACTGTCTGAGGACCTGAGAACCAAAATTGTGGCAAAATATCAACAATCTCAAGGTTACAAGTCCATCTCCAGAGAACTAGATTTGCCTTTGTCCACAGTGCGCAACATTATCAAGAAGTTTGCAACCCATGGCACTGTAGCTAATCTCCCTGGTCGTGGACGGATGAGGAAAATTGATGAAAGATTGCAACGCAGAATAGTCCGGATGGTGGATAAGCAGCCCCAAACATGTTCCAAAGACATTCAAGCTGTCCTGCAGGCTCAGGGAGCATCAGTGTCAGCGCGAACTATCCGTCGACATTTAAATGAAATGAAACGCTATGGCAGGAGACCCAGGAGGACCCCACTGCTGACACAGAGACATAAAAAAGCAAGACTACAGTTTGCCAAAATGTACTTGAGTAAGCCAAAAGCCTTCTGGGAAAACGTCTTGTGGACAGATGAGACCAAGATAGAGCTTTTCGGTAAAGCACATCATTCTACTGTTTACCGAAAACGGAATGAGGCCTACAAAGAACAAAACACAGTACCTACGGTAAAATATGGTGGAGGTTCAATGATGTTTTGGGGTTGTTTTGCTGCCTCTGGCACTGGGTGCCTTGACTGTGTGCAAGGCATCATGAAATCTGAGGATTACCAAAGGATTTTGGGTCGCACTGTAGGGCCCAGTGTCAGAAAGCTGGGTTTGCGTCCAAGATCCTGGGTCTTCCAGCAGGACAATGACCCCAAACATACGTCAAAAAGCACTCAGAAATGGATGGCAAAGAAGCGCTGGAGAGTTCTGAAGTGGCCAGCAATGAGCCCAGATCTAAATCCCATTGAACACCTGTGGAGAGATCTTAAAATTGCTGTTGGGAAAAGGTGTCCTTCCAATAAGAGAGACCTGGAGCTGTTTGCAAAGGAAGAGTGGTCCAAAATTCCGGGTGAGAGGTGTCAGAAGCTTATTGATGGTTATAGGAAGCGACTGATTTCAGTTATGTTTTCCAAAGGGTGTGCAACCAAATATTAAGTTAAGGGTGCCAATACTTTTGTCCAGCCCATTTTTGGGGTTTTGTGTGACATTATGTCATATTTGCTTTTCTGCCTCTGTTTTATATTTGTTCCAATACATACAAAGGGAATAAACATGTGTATAGCAAAACATGTGTTAATGCAATACCTTTTTTGTGTGAAATACTTGATTTTCAGGAAAAATATCAAGGGTGCCAACAATTTCGGCCATGACTGTATATTCATGGCCACCAGACACACAATTGCAAGGGCCTGTAGGACATTCCCTTTAAGCTTTAAAGCAGTAAAAACAGGTTGACTGATATAATGATAAATGAAGAGCTGATGGCAATCTTGGCCAACATCTGCCAAATTCCTCCTTACTTGGCAGGCTTGAATATCTTATTTTCAACCTTCACAGTTTAATGATTTTTTATTGACCATTTATTTCCATAGTAATCTGATCCTCTGGGACCCTCCTTCTTCCCTTACACTGCCCTTTGTCTACATCCTCTTCTGTCCTTACAGTTTCTTTTCTGTGCACTTCTCTTTTTTATCTTTTCTCTTTAAAGCTCTAATATCCTCTTCCCAGATCTAAAGCATGTCTCCATATATTACCTTAAAGTGATTCTAAAGGCTTATTTTGTTTTAAAGAAAGAATAACATGTCTATACTTACCTGCCGTGTGCAGTGGTTTTGCAGAGAGCAGCCTGGATCCTCCTCTTCTCGGGTCCCTGCAGGCTCTCCTGGCCCCTCCCTCCTGTTGGGTGCCCCCACAACAAGCAGCTTACTGTGGGGGCACCCACTGCTCTGTGTGTCCATTCACAGCCCTACCCCCTCTTGCTTCTCATTGGCCTACTGGCTGTAATTGACAGCAGTGGGAGCCAATGGCTCCTGCTTCTGTCTCAGCCAATTAGAAGAGGGAGTCCCAGGATAGCCAAGACTCCAATGCACATCGCTGGTTTGAGATGGGGCTTAGGTGAGCATTAGGGGGGCCTTGGGGTGATGCTGCTCACAGAAGGTTTTTTACCTTCATGTATAGAATGCATGAAGGTGAGAAACCTTAAACCTTTAGAACCACAATAAATATCACTATTTACTCTATATAATTTAAAAAGGGGGCCCTTACCTAGCATATCCTAAACTAAGATACTTATTGTTGTTGCTACCTTATTGCTGCCTCTGTCTCTGCTTCTGCTGTGAACTTTGAGAATGATTTGCTCCACAACACATGCAGCCATATAGTTCAGTGGGGGCTTGTTTTGGAATTAATTTACTGCTTCTTAATATTGTTTAAATTCTTGACTATCCATAGCCTGGATATTCTTAGTCCCCTTTATCTGAGCACATTGGGCATTACTTTTATCATCTCTTTAAGAATAGTCTTTAAGAATCAAGCACATCCAAAGGATTCTGACAGGCCTTAATTGATGTAACTCCATATCAATTAAAATACAGATAGGAATTAATTGTAGTTGATTTGTTGATTCTGCTTTATATGTCTCTAAAATACATTAAAGTGGACCTTGCATTTCTGCAACGTCCACTTATTCTATGTGGCTCTCCCTTCCAAAAAGATTACAAAAAAAAACCACTGAAGGAAAAATAGTTTGCTAATATACTCACATTTACCCAGCCGCTTTAGTGCAGAGGACGATATCAGCCTTCTGCTGCCAAGATCCTTTGGAATACTGAGTAGATATTGCAGCATAGTGCAGGATTGTCTCCTTGTGAGATTTGGACTACTCTACATACTCTACATTACTCCAGGTTAATTTATTCTTAAAATGTACCGTGTTGTTTTTTTTTCTTTTTTTAGAAAGAAATCATGTTTTGCTGAAATGATTGGGACTAAAAACAGTGTGCCTTATGTACAGTACAGTTGTTCTCTGCAAGTACCTTCATCTAAGGCAAACAATTCCTTTAGTATCCAAGTAAGAATACAGGAGGAGGTGAAAACTTTGAAAGCGTGCAAGAATAGTGAGTATAGTTTTAATTATGTTGTGAATTATAGCCACTAGTATTAAGATTTAGAGGATGCATGGGTATAACAGAATTTTAGGGATTCACAGGCATGGGATTTAGAAAAATTAAGCATTTTATCCAAAATATTGCCACTGATGGTGGTGGAGTGAGTTCTATCAGTGCTGGGACAAAGTCCTATAGTACTAAAGGTATAAAAATGCTTAGCTGTACTACTCATCCACACCAGTCCTCTTCATATACAGTTCCCAGTGTGAAGATGCATAAATTCCCCCAAATTTCAGGCTTTTCCCTTGTTTAACAGAACCAAGGAACACAGTGATGGCAAGAGACCAATTGTACCATATCATTATGTTAAGGATGATTGCACCATCTAAGCCTGTGATGTTACACGAGAATTACTCCCACTAATAAGTAGACATTTGCGTTTTGTTTAATTACGATTAATGGATTTTTGGATGAAATTTTCCTTTCCAAAGTTTCCGATGTATACAAGTCTCTGAATGGACATAGTAACAAATGCCAATAAATCTTAAATCGTTATAATGAAATTAACGAATGCATTTGTTTCGATCGGATGGTGTCACATGATGCGATAGTACTTCAGGCCCATGGGGAAATTAATTAAGTTTTCAAATTTGTTCGCTAATTCAGATTCAAATAAAGAATAGATCCAAATTTCATTTTATTTAATTCAGACATACATGATACCAGTTGTTATTGTCCAGTTAGCTCATGTCATTTCTCTTGGTGGGTTGGACTAGTGCCTGAAACTATCGAATGCTTACAATTTGATAATTTATTAAATATACAGCAATTTCTCTGAAAAACTGCAAATTTTTTCCAATCCACCTGGACCAACGAATATATGAAAGAAGTGCCAAACGGGAAACAAATTCCAAAAACGAATCAGTTTAACATAACGAATATGGCAAAACAAAATTCTTCAAAGAACGAATGCATCCAGAATGAACATTTCTGGCATGCACATGTCTGTTAATAAGTTCCTAAATATACAGGTGAAACTCGAAAAATTAGAATATCGTGCAAAAGTTCATTTATTTCAGTAATGCAACTTAAAAGGTGAAACTAATATATGAAATAGACTCATTACATGCAAAGCAAGATAGTTCAAGCCGTGATTTGTCATAATTGTGATGATTATGGCTTACAGCTCATGAAAACCCCAAATCCACAATCTCAGAAAATTAGAATATTGTGAAAAGGTGCAATATTCTAGGCTCAATTGTGTCCCACTTTAATCAGTTAATTAAGCCATAACACCTGCAAAGGGTTCCTGAGCCTTTAAATGGTCTCTCAGTCTGGTTCGGTAGGAATCACAATCATGGGAAAGACTGCTGACCTGACAGTTGTGCAGAAAACATCATTGACACCCTCCATAAGGAGGGAAAGCCTCAAAAGGTAATTGCAAAAGACGTTGGATGTTCCCAAAGTGCTGTATCAAAGCACATTAATAGAAAGTTATGTGGAAGGGAAAAGTGTGGAAGAAAAAGGTGCACAAGCAGCAGGAATGACCGCAGCCTGGAGAGGATTGTCAGGAAAAGGCCATTCAAAAGTGTTGGGGACTTTCACAAGGAGTGGACTGAGGCTGGAGTCAGTGCATCAAGAGCCACCATACACAGACGAATCCTGGACATGGGCTTCAAATGTCGTATTCCTCTTGTCAAGCCGCTCCTGAACAACAAACAACGTCAGAAGCGTCTTACCTGGGCTAAAGAAAAACAGACCTGGTCTGTTGCTCAGTGGTCTAAAGTCCTCTTTTCTGATGAGGGCAACTTTTGCATCTCATTTGGAAACCAAGGACCCAGAGTATGGAGGAAGAATGGAGAGGCACACACTGCAAGATGCTTGAAGTCTAGTGTGAAGTTTCCACAGTCTGTGTTGATTTGGGGAGCCATGTCATCTGCCGGTGTTGTTCCACTGTGCTTTGTTAAGTCCTATTGTCCACGCAGCCGTTTACCAGGAGATTTTGGAGCACTTCATGCTTCCTTCCGCAGGCGAGCTTTATGGGGATGCTGACTTCATTTTCCAGCAGGATTTGGCACCTGCCCACACTGTGCTTGATTGGCCACCAAACTCGCCTGACCTGAACCCTATAGAGCAGTGGTTCTCAACCTGTGGGTCGCGACCCCTTTGGGGGTCGAACAACCCTTTCATAGGGGTCACCTGAGACCATTGGAAAACACATATTTCCGATGTGTAAAGAGCAGCTACTGTGTAGAAAGCAGCTGCTGTGTTGAAAGCAGCTACTCTGTTAAAAGCAGCTACTGTGTTGAACGCAGCAGTATTGGAGGTAAAACGACACTTCATGAATTATAATTACTGGGTAAATAATTTTATGGTTGGGGGTCACCACAACAGGAGGAATTGTATTAAAGGGTCGTGGCATTAGGAAGGTTGAGAACCACTGCTATAGAGAATCTATTGGGCATTGCCAAGAGAAAGATGAGAGACATGAGACCGAACAATGCAGAAGAGCTGAAGGCTGCTATTGAAGCATCCTGGTCTTCCATAACACCTCAGCAGTGCCACAGGCTGATAGCTTCCATGCCACGCCGCATTGAGGCAGTAATTGCTGCAAAAGGGGCCCAAACCAAGTACTGAGTACGTATGCATGCTTATACTTTTCAGAGGTCCGATATTGTTCTATGTACAATCCTTGTTTTATTGATTGGATGTAATATTCTAATTTTCTGAGATTGTGGATTTGGGGTTTTCATGAGCTGTAAGCCATAATCATCACAATTATGACAAATCATGGCTTGAACTATCTTGCTTTGCATGTAATGAGTCTATCTCATATATTAGTTTCACCTTTTAAGTTGCATTACTGAAAGAAATGAACTTTTGCACAACATTCTAATTTTTTGAGTTTCACCTGTACTTTCATATAATATGTGCTATCCTTATTGTTCGGTTTGAAAGTCCAGGTCGCTGAAGTCTGATCACAGACATACTACTGTCAGAATCTACATATTAGATTATCTTTCTTTGTCGCAGTTCAGACTGAGTCCCCTATGGATCTCAAAATAAAAGACCAATCAAAGGATGGATATACACTGAGATGGAGCCCACCAAAGGTTTACTATTCCACTATCCAATTAACATACCAGTTGTGTTACTGGAAGGAGGTACAGTTCTGCATAATATTACTGAATTATATTTTAATGTGGCATTTTCTCTAATATTATCCCAAGTCATTCTTTTGTATTTTACCTGCTTTTTCATTTGTTCTTTTCCCTTTTTCAGTCACCATACTTCAGACAGACAGCTGTTTCCTAGTTCCTAACATGCGAAAATTAGAGCTCTTGTATATGTCCATATATTAGGCGTACAGCTATACAGAGTAAATTATGCTTGTTGTTGTGGCTCCCAGGAGCCACAGCTGCAGTGTATTTTTGCCCATAGACATACATTACAAAAATGCAGTACGCAGCTATACATGTGCAAACGCCAGCACTCGAGTTCAGTCATCTACGAGCATATTTTACAAAACAAAAATTTTCCACAACAAGCATATTTCACTCTGTACAGCCATAATGCCTAATATATGGGCATGTGCAAAAGCTCTTACCTTAACCATTGCCCGTATGTCACTTCAGGGAGAACAAGAATGTCCTGCTTACTCATTGGTCAATGTCTCCGGCAATCCACCTGAATATTACTTTCCAGTTTCTAAACTTGAGGGCTCAACGAACTACAAAGCCAAGGTGCGTGCAAAGCCTGATGAAAAGTCTCTGTATAATGGCACATGGAGTGAATGGAGCCAGAGCTGTTCCTGGAAGACAACCTTCGGTAATGCCTGTGATTGTCATACTTCTTCTGTTCTTTTCACATTCATAATGTGTGTTGTTATTGACCCTACTGTTAGTTTTTTCCACTGTAAGGGCTTTGCTGATTCACTCTTTTGTGACAAAACAATTCAAAGGGTAGTTTCATTGATGTGTCCTTGGAGGATGCCTAAGATTATATCCTACACTAAGTTCACCCAAACCGTTGCATGAACGGGTCTGGGAGTGCTCAATCACTGACGTATATACTGTGTATACTATGCCATTACTCCTTAGCAGGATTTTAAATGTGGTTTGATGTCCTAAACGTATAGCAGTACATGAGACTAGATCAACACACCATACAAGTGTTTTCTTCTTACATTTGCAAACACCAAACTGTATAACTGTATAGAGCAGAAATAAATCAATGGTCCATGGGACACCAAAGCCTTTGTTAGAAAGCATTTTTTTTTACCTTTTGATGATTAAGAAAATAAGAAATGTAACTACTTAATAACTGAGGGTAAAGCAAATCGTAATGCCTCCTTTCATTTTAATGAGAAAAAAGTGCCAGTAGGAATAAAGTGACTGGACTTTCCTTCCATCACAGAGAGTTTGTAAAATGCAGGCACAGTGTGGATTAAATGCTGTGGTGGCCTGTGGAGATTTTCATCAGTTTAGCACCTTCAAAACAATAAAAATTGCTGATTAGTTGCCATTGTTTGTTGCATATTATATATTGCTTTTTGAAACTTACCCAGAATAAGATTTCATTTTTTGTTTTTTTGCAGTTTTAACAACAGACGTCATATGCATATTTGCCTTTGTAATCTCTGTCACTGTATCACTGTTTGCATTTTTTGCATTCAGGCATTATAAGAGGTGAGTGTAAATGGTAACAAGGAGCATTTTATATGCAAAACCACATGGGTGACCTCAAATTACATTATCTATATGACCAAGCATTGCTTGTGATCGATTAGAGGATTATGTGATCAATTGTTAAAGCTAGTAAAATGGTACCCTAAGGAGCACATTACACAGAACAGTGTTCATTTCTGAGCTAGCATTCTGAAAAAACTATGTTTCTTTTTCAGGTTGAAGAAAAGGTTGGATGATTCCTTACCCGACCCCAGCAAGAGCAAACTACTCAAAGGTCACTCACTAGTGAGTAAAAAGAAAAAGGCATACTGTGAGATAGAGATAGAAATAGAAATATGTATGTCAACTTTGGTCAGACAATGGTAACTTGGACTACAAAGTAGATGGGTATTTAGGACTCAATCATACTGCATTGGATGCAGAAAAACACCCAACGCAGTAGGTATCGATGGACATGACTCCTGTGGCTGGGCACCACTCTGGCTCTGAGGAAGAGGCAAGTCCTCGAAACGCGTTAGCCTATTGGATGTCTACACTCCCTATTGCGGACTGTTACTCAGCACGGTGTTGACTAAGCTGTTCTTTTATGTTGTGCCGTGACTTTATTGTCATTTGTGAGTACAACACCTACTTTATTTCTTATTAAACATTTTTTATGGTAATGCACTAGGCCTGTGCACCCTCTGTTTGTTCTTTCCTCATTCATGATAGGTTGCCACCTGTGCAATAAGTCCATCCGTGAAATTTCCTTGCTACTACATATTCCACTGTCAGCTGTTAGTGGTATTATAAACAAGTGGAAGCAACTGGGAACAACAGAAACTCAGCCATGAAGTTATAGGCCATGTAAAATGACAGACTGGGGTCAGCGCATGCAGATGTGCACAGTGCACAGAAGTCACCAACTGTCTGCAGAGTCAATAGCTAAAGACCTCAAAACTTCAGGTGGTCTTCAAATTAGCATAACAACAGTGCATAGAGAGCTTCATGGAATGGAATTCCTTGGCTGAGCAGCTGCATCCAAGCCTTACATCACCAAGTGCAATGCAAAGCATTGGGTGTGGTGGTGTAAAGAACATTGCCACTGAACTCTAGAGCAGTGGAGATGTGTTCTATGGAGTGATGAATCACGCTTCTCTGTCTGGCAATCCGATGGATGTGTCTGGGTTTGGCAGTTGCCAGGAGAACTTGGTTGCCTGACTGCATTGGGCCAAGTGTAAAGTTTGGTGGAGGGGGATTATGGTGTGGAGTTGATTTTCAGAGGTTGGGCTTGGCCCCTTAGGTCCAGTTAAGGAAACGCTTAAGGTGTCAGCATACCAAGGCATTTTGGACAATTTCATGCTCCTAACTTTGTGGGAACAGTTTGGGGATGGACTTCTGTTCCAACATAACTGCACACCGGTGCACAAAGCAAGGTCCATAAAGACATGGATGAGTTTGGGGTGGAGGAAATTGACTGGCCTGCACAGAGTCCTGACCTCAACCCTATAGAACACCATTTGGGATTAACTAGAGCAGAGACTGCGAGCCAGGCCTTCGCGTCTGACATCAGTGCCTAACCTCACAAATGCACTTCTGGAACAATGGTCAAACATTCCTATAGACATACTCCTAAACCTTGTGGACAGCCTTCCCAGAAGAGCTGAAGCTGTTATAGCTACAAAGGGTGGGCCAACTCAATATTGAACCCTATCAACTAAGACTGGAATGCTTTTCAAGTTCATGTGTGTGTAAAGGCAGGCATCACAATACTTTTGGCAATATAGTGTATGATTCATCAGACCAGGCCACCTCCTTATATTGCTTTGTGGTTCAGTTCTGATGCTCACATACCTATTGTAGGCCCTTTGGCTGTGGACACAGGTCATCATGGACACCCTGACTGGTCTGTGGCTATGCATCCCTATACACAACAAACTATGATGCACTCTGTGTTCTGACACCTTTCTACCAGAACCAGAATTTTAGCAATTTGAGCTACAGCTGCTCTTCTATTGGATCAGACTATGCGAGCCAGCCTTCGCTTCCCACATGGATCAATGAGCCTTGGCCTTCCATGACCTTGTCACTGGTTCACTTCTCTAGTTTTCTTTATTTGAACCACTTTTGGTAGATCCTGACCACTGCAATCTAGCCCTTGTCAAAGTTGCTCAAATCCTTATACTTCCTATTTTTTCTGCTTTCAACACATCAGCAACATGTACATTTGCTGCCTAATATATCCCACCCTCTTTCACCCACTGTAACAAGATAATCAATAATTCCATTGACCTGACAGTAGTCATAATGTTATAGATCAGGGGTTTCCAAACTTTTAAAACAAAAAGCCAGTTTACTGCCCTTCAAACATTAGGGGAGCTGGGTTGTGGCCAGTGGGAGTAGAAAATGTCCTGGCATCAGTGGGGCTAAACCATACCCTAGGCTTTGTAGTCAATGGGAGGAGCAGTGCCCCATCGTTGGTGTCAGTGGGATAATTAATTCCTAATTTATGGTATCAGTAGAAGGAACAGTGCACCATTGCTGGTGTCAGTGGGAGGAACAGTGCCCCGTTGCTGGTGTCAGTGGGAGGAACAGTGCCCCGTTGCTGGGGTCAGTGGGAGGAACAGTGCACCGTCATTGGGGTCACTGGGAGGAGCAGTGCCCCGTTGTTGGAGTCAGTGGGAGGAACAGTGCCCTGTCATTGGGGTCAGTGGGAGGAACAGTGCCCCATCGCTGGGATTAATAGGAGGAACAGCGCTCCATCATTGGGGTCAGTGGGAGGAACAGTGCCCCGTCATTGCGGTCAGTGGGAGGAATAGTGCTTCATATCAGTGGAAGGAAAAGCAAGCAAAGGGCAACATCCGGCCCATGGGCTGCAGTTTTGAGACCCCAGTTATAGATGATCAGTGTATACTTTAATTATACTTTGGAAGAAATGATGATCCAATTATGACATTACTACTGGAAAAACTGAATCAGGCTGTTGACCATCACTCCCTTTCTGGATTATCAAATAACATTTAGGGTCTCTGATCATGGCCCATTGACTTTTTTTAAACTGTCTTAATAAGGTTGGCCTTCTATTTATGGGCTTAAAATATTTGTCTCATAAAATATTTCTGTATTTCTGTAATCCAAGCATTACCAATTTTTGGTCTATATGTCTTATATTAGTATACTTTTGAAGTCTAGGTATTTTCTAAAAAGGTGCAAATATGAAAAACTACCACTCCTTTGTACAAAGGACTTGACTTGAGCTTTAAAAACAATGTATCTATCAGTGGCATCACTATGGGTGTGCAGGGGGGTGGCTCGCTCACAGGTGACAGCCGCCAAAAGGGTGACAACCAGGAAGGGGTCTCAGGCATCCTGAGGGGCCCAGCCGACCAGGCTCCAAACATGGCTGGAGCCCCCTCCCCCCCAGAATGCTGTGCTTTTCAGCTCCTCCACTACTGACCAGGCCAATTTAGCAGAGAGGAAAGGGGACGTTGGTGGAGGCAGAGAGGACCCACAGCACTGTGATCTGTAGAAATTTAAAAAAAAACTCCCCAGCCAAATAAACTATTTCTTCACTTTAGCGATGTCTGTTTGCTGAATCTATGGGGATGTCTCTGCTGGATTGGGCTGTCTCTTTCCTAAATATGTGGGGATGTCTTTGCTGGATTTGGTCATCTCTTTGCTGGATTGGGACTTCTCTTTGCTGAATATATGGGGATGTCTCTTTGCTGGATTGGGCTGTCTCTTTGCTGAATATATTGGGATATTTCTGCTGCATTGGGTCACCTCTTTGCTGGATTAGGCTGGCTCTCTCTTTTCTGGCCTCCACAGCATCCTTGCTTGCCCCTTCCTTGACCCTCTCCATCAGTGAGGGAGGAAAACTGAGGGTGTAGAAAAACACTGGAATGTTAGTCAGGTGTATTTGCTTTGGAAGAATAAATTACCTCTAATGTTGGATCACACATGTGGAGGCTGCTGTATTATATAAAATTATTAGTTTTGTTTTTTACATTTTATAATGGGTTGTCTCAAGATTGTGCAGAATTTTAAAAGGTGCCTTGACTGAAAAAAGGTTGAGAAACCCTGGGTTAGATAGTATACCCAGCTGATCTGGAGCCTGGGGGGGTGACATCATGTTTTACAGCACCAGGTGACACCAGCGTTAGTGACGCTACTAGTATTTATGTGTACGAGTTTTCGTAGTTCCTAGTTTTGATAACTCCATGGATCTAGTGGAAGGACAATCACATATGTAAATATTGTAGTGCACTTAAAACATATTTATATGGAAATGTTGCTTTGTTTTTTGTAAGGGATACTGGAAACTGAACTTGAGCCCATTCATACATCAAGACTTTTATGCAGAAGAGGAAAAACCTTCAATATGTGTTCCGATCAGGTGAGAAATTATGACCCTTTCTGTATTTTATATGCCTGAAATATTTTTGAACATATACACCACATGTTTTTGTAACTGAATCCTTGTTAAAGCCTACTTGCACCCAAAACTTTTTTTTTTTTAGTTTTTGAAAGTGGGGATAAGGTTACATTACTGTCAGGTTTTTATTTCCAGAGACTAGAAAATGAGCTGAGTTTCTACTGGTGAATAAATAAGGTTTTTCAGAATTTTGACAAATTATACAAACTAAACAAACAAAAACACAGCTATAATAATACACTGTTGACATTAACTTGAGGGCTGGACTAAAATTGTACATATGGATACTTCTCAGGCAATGTGAATAAAGCGTTGCAGAAAGAAAATTTTTAAATACAAGAGGATAAAAGTCAAAATTGAGAGGAAAATAAAATAGAAGGGATAATTGTAAAGGGAAGGGGGATTTCTGACCTGCATCATGCATTAATATTCATGCCATAGTCTTCCTGTACACACGTGTGTAAATATAACTTTTGCTGTAGCACATACTATGGCAAGAAGTGAAAAAAAAATCCATAAGTCCCTCCAAAACTCATACCAGACCCTCTTGACTTGGTATGGATTTTAAGGGGGTACCTCATGGAAAAAAAAAGTGTGAAGTCCCCCAGGAAATCCATTCCAAACTCTTGTGTCTCATACAGATTTTTATGGGGATGCCATGCATTAGGTCCCCCTAAAAATCTATACCAGACTCTTAATCTGTAGCCTGGTATTCACCCCCTCTTCTGAACCATATCAGGCTATATGCTCTCAACATTGAGGGTACCTTATCATGGTGGATCCTCTTGGCAAAAGCACAAGAAAAGGGCCTCTTCCCCACAACCCTGGCTGGTGATTGTGGGGGGGGGTGTGGACAAGGGGCTTATCTGATTCTGGAAGCCCCTCTTAACAATAAGAGGGACACCAGATACCACCTCCCCACAGACAAAATAAAATGTAGCCTGCTGCCTGCCCACTCACAGAGAAAAAACTTGGCACTTTTGACCGATCGCAGTGATACTCACAGCCGAATGTCAGCTCCCCGAGCTCTCATCAGCTATCTAAGAGAAGCGGTAGGGATGACATATTTGGGCAGTGATTTCACTGCTGCCTCTTTGCTTACATGGTGGGGATTCATAGTGATATCAGCAGTTCCTTGGGATGCAGTGGGTGCAAGCAACCACTACTTCCTTGGGAACCACTTACAGCCTGAACTTATATATAGAAGCTTATATATAAGATGTTCTAGTCCTGCTGAACAGGGGGGTCAAACAGGCAAAAGTTTGGGTGCCACACACCCAACTGTCGGTTCATCCCTACTGTGCATATACACATCTAACTTTGCTGTCATGCATTTGTGCACATGGTCCCAAGGTTTGTGTACTGGCCATTGCTTGAAAGCATTTGTTTGATTAATTTGGAAGGATTTTTTTCTTTATTGATCCAACTATTTTTCAATTCTACAACTGTTTATTCTAAACGTAAGAAATTACGAAACATCTTTTATGGAAGCCCTATGCACCAAAATGTAGTCTAAATGAACCACAATTTGCTTATAATATGGTAATTAAGCACCACTACTATCCGCAATAGTGTGCATCTCATCATCCCCTGAGTATAGCCATGTTTATGTACCACTTTACAAAAAAGTTTTGTATGATGATGGCTGGAGAGGCAGAGTAGGCCCTACTCATCCTTGATGACAATGTTGGACTGTGTTTAGCAAATCAGGTAATTGTAAGATCCAGGGTGTTTTATTAAAGGCTATAGTGCTTGTAGCCAAGCAAAATACCATCTCTTATCAATAAAATGTTTTTTGTTTTCTTCCATAAAGTTTTATGATATGCAGAGAATATACATGTCACATAGTGAATTGCATATACAGTGAACAATAAGAAGAAATTAGGAGACATGTTTCCAATAAAATGTTTAATGTCATTAAATGATGTAAGAAAAAAAGTAAAGCATTAGCTTATGGTGTCTGAAAATGTGCTGTATACAAACTGCTGAATGTTAAGAAAATATAGTGCCATTTTCTGGAGTCTGTCTATATACTGCCAGCACCAGGTGTCTGAAAAATAGTAGTGCCAGCTGTTCTTTTAAAGCACCTAGTCAATGATTAACGTCAATAAAATATGGTGTGTCAGAAACATACATAGTCTAACTGTAGTTTATACATGTTTCAAACTCAAAGTGGAACTAAAGCCTAAAAATGGTTGGAGACGTCTTCTGACTTCTCCTTCCTTCTAGCAATCTTTTTATTTTTTTGTGTGAATTGCCTGCAGCAAAGTGCAGTACAGTGTACACTGTCTGGCCATTCCTGGCATCTGTAAGCTGATAATGGAGCCAGAATAGTTTAACGTCAGCATGCATGTACAGGAATTACATTAGCAGTGGCTGACCAATGGCTGGAGGGAAGAAGAATAGGAGAAATTGTCAGCAGTTGGGACAAAGTAGCAAGGGAGATCACAGACCTGTCAGCGTCAGAGAAAGAAACACTCAGAGTTAAGTCTGCCATGGTTTACAAGTATGCTGTGCACAGTTGCACATTAAGCAAGAGCTACCACTCCCCATAATACAGTTCATGTTTATCTTTTTCCAATAGTATATAACCTTTGTTGTAGAAATATATATTTAATGGGCAGCACAGTGGCTAAATGGTTAGCACTTCCACCTGGCAGTACTAGGGTCGTTGGTTCGAATCCCAACCACAGCACCACCTGCCTGGAGTTTGCATGTTCTCCCTGTGCCTGCGTGGGTTTCCTCCAAGTACTCCAGTTTCCTTCCACACTCCAAAGACATGCTGATAGGTGAATTGGCTCCTGTCTAAATTGGCCCTAGTATGTGTATGTATGAATGTGAGTTAGGGACCTTAGATTGTACACCCCTTGAGGGTTAGGGACTGATGTGAATGTACAATATATATGTAAAGCACCCATGGCACAAGAGACAGCAGACATTTTTCTTGAAATTCTGTCTCTGATTGAAACGCCATTGGGCCTGAACATAGCAGGCGGGGGGAGGACGGAGAGCAGATAAGTAAGTCCTCTTCTGATGATTCACTTGTGTGTGTAATTTGTAGACTGAGCTACTGAGCTCTATAAACAACTGGGCAAAAATTTATAGGTAAACACAAAAAATGGGCATGGAGATCTACCTGCTTACAGTATTTATCAAAATCATTATATTAAAAACTCCATATTACTCTTTCAACAAATATATTTTATTTAGATTGCTATGGTTCTGAACAAAGAAAAGAACGAAACACTATTTTTCAGTTTACACTCCACTTTAAATGAAATATAACACCATAAAGGGGACAATGCCTATATACCCTTAGTTAGCCAACTCCAGCATCTGCTGGCACTTAAATTGTGGTCCCGCAAGCTGGAAAATCTTTGTGCAGGGTGAGACTGAGGGTGTCATTGTCATGTAGTTTTGACAGTATGGTGTGAGTTTATCCCATGTTTGTTACCTGTTGGTGGCATATCTAACCTGTTGTTTGTCAGATACAGTATAGGTGGTGGGATCTGACCAGCTGTTGTAAAAAAATCCATTGGAAATGAAAAAAAAAGCCTTTCAACACAGGTCTGTAGTGCATTTGCCTAGCTGACATTAATCTAAATTTATTATGTAATGCGGTGACTATGATATCATTCTTACTGACACAACATGCTCCATATTCACCTATAACCCATCTACGTTGCTTTTGGCCTCCATGTGCCTTCAAACCAGCCCCTCTGTACAACGGAAACAGGGCATTTTTTATGTGGCTTTGAGGACTACATTGAAAATACACAAATCCCTAAATAATTTCTCCAGTCTATTCAGCCAAAATTAAAGATCAGCAACTACAAAAACTGTAGCTGCTGACTTTTAATAAACAGACACTCACCTTTCCAAGGATCTAGCACCCAAGCCGGTTTCTTCACCAGTATTCAGTCTCCGGCACCAGTACCTTAACTGTGGGAAGCCAGCTGTGACTTTTTGCGGCTTTACAGTCAGCTGCCCAGTCGCACTGCACTTAGTGAATAGTTCTGCAGCCTTCTGGGACCTCTGACATGTTCCAGAAGGATGCAGGCAGTGAGGGGGAGGAGAACTTCTGCTTAAGACCTGTACCTGTCAAAACCAAGTAGACGCCCTTTCCCCCCACCCCTGAAAAAAAATATGTGCCAAAAGTGAAAGAGGAGGGAGGGAGGAGGAGGAAAAGTGGAACATCCCCTTTAGGGTGAAGTCTCGCTTTAAAGTATAGGCTTGGAACATGTGTTCAAGATGTACATGTTACAGAACAAGGTACCAAAGGATATGTAGCCCACCACTGCAAACTGCAGTATAGCACAATATACCACATTATCCATCCCAATATGGACTTGTCAGCTCTCCCTGACAGCTCCACACTAACAATATGTAAAATATGAGCCATATACCCCCCCCTCCCCCAAACCAAGCCTATACAATAAAGAAACCACACCGACGTTTGGAGTTATCCTTAATTCTACCTCCTCCAAAGACCGACAACTGCCAGGCTGCTATGACAACCACATAAGAGCAACCATGACCATCAATGGGGAGGGAGAGCAGGAAACTTCTTTTTCACCATAGAATCACTGGCCAGACTCTGGCGACTCACCACTCCCCGTTATGTCTTGAGACCACTCCCAACATTTGCCATTACCAATCAGGTAAGAAGACACATTCGAAAACAAAACTGCCTTTTAACCTCCTCCAGGTTGACCCCACTATTCACCCTGTCATGCCTGTCCCTCTGCCTATATATGTACAGTATGCATGTGTGTGTATATATATATATATATACAGAAAGAAATGTTAAGCCCAGGAACCCCACAGCAAGGCTGAGGATGGTAAAAAGTAGGACACTGCTGTGACGTCAACGTGTCCCGGACATTCAGACACCGCTACATGGAATTACCAATCAGCCGTGCCACACTGGATCTGCCACTGCAGTCTTTTTTGGAGTGCGTGACCAACAGCACCATACAGCCAATCAGGATCCATCGGTATCAGTCCCCATATCTGGAGCGTTGAGCTTATATTAATGGCCCAGGTTGTGTCCACATTGGAATTCATCCTTTGGATTGTGATTGCTCAGCCGAGAGCTACACACCTGGTGACTCTTTTCAATTGCAAGCAGCGAGAGGCTGTGCTTCATTATATACTCCCCCACAGGTCACTGTCATGTGTGGCTGCCATCTATCAGTGCTGGATTTTTGTTTATCTGCCGCTGTCAGTGCTATCATTGCCATACTTTACATGATTTGATTGCAAGTAAAGACCATCACACAGGATTATGTGTGTCAGCATTGGGCATATACATCCTCAGATTGGTGGACTGCCATAACTATGATCGCTTGGATTTTTTACGCTGATATACAACCTACCTGTGATTATTCAGGGGCCCCTGTGAGTTTGCAACTCTATACTGTCATTCAGTTGCAGTGATATTGCATATGACATTACATTCAGTTAATTCTATGAGGTCTGCAGCCTACATAGCCCCATTTTCATGTTATGCATATTCCAGTGTGAATGGCAGGTATGTTTGAATGCCCAGGTGGGTGATTTTATGATATGACAATGTTGTCATTGTGTTTTACTTTTGTGGAGGTACTATTTTTTGCCATATTGATATCTTACAGTGTTCAATAAATAATTTTCAAAGCCACAGATTTTTTCTCTTTGGGATTTCTTTTCTTGTGGATCCTTTACCCCCAAGTGGGTGTTTGTGTAGTGTAAAAAGGCAATGACTTTCCAAACCCTATGTCTGCAATTAACTGAAACTATTTGAGGGAACATATGAAATGTAGGAGGGATCTAGCTAGGACAGTTCTAACTAGGGACACAAAATTGTAGCCTACTATTTGCTGCCCCTTTAAAGTGAAACTACTGTATTGACGCACTACAAAATAATTTATATGATGCAGTCTGGCAATGGCATTTACAGTAGTTTTTTGTTTTTCTGAGTCCCCCTAGAACATATTTATTTAGTTTTATTACTTGTTGATCCTGCCAGTAGAATAGTTTTTTTTATTTATGTTTAATTTCAAAAAGTCAAGTTGTCCAGCATATGTTTTATTTACAGGGGTTGGAACAAATCATCTAGCACTGACAGGGGTGCTTACAATGATCATCCTTTATTCATGCGGTTTAAATGTTATTTTTTCTCAAAAGATGATTAAAAACTGTTGCTGTAACTTGTTAGCTGCAGTTGGGCTTTAATTTGCCTCCTACATAGATTTCATTCAAAACTACCTTCCGTCTAAGCCAGTGGTTCCCAACCTTCCTAATGCCGTGACCCTTTAATACAGTCCCTCATGTTGTGGTGACCCCCAACCATAAAATTATTTACCCAGTAATTATAATTCATGTGTGTCGTTTTACCTCCAATACTGCTGCTTTCAACACAGTAGCTGCTTTTAACAGAGTAGCTGCTTTCAACACAGCAGCTGCTTTCTACACAGTAGCTGCTCTTTACACATCGGAAATATGTGTTTTCTGATGGTCTTAGGGGACCCCTGTGAAAGGGTCGTTGGACCCCCAAGGGGGTCGCGACCCACAGGTTGAGAACCACTGGTCTAAGCCAACTCTGTCCTACAACTCTGCTGTGCAATTTCTCTGCAGAATGTCATGCTGTAGACTGTAGCCTCTAATGGAAAGTTGGTTCAAGGAGAATTTAGAAAAACAAAAACTGCTCTTACTGCAAATGACAGACTGTACCATGTATCACATTTTTGTTGCCCATAGGTCTACTTTCACTGTCCTAGGAAGTGGGGAAAGGTTTTTAGATGACTAAGCAGATGATAGGAAGCAACCTAACAAGAAGATGACAGAACCTTGGGTGTAGTAGTTTAAAACAAAAAAAAAAAACAGCTATTGATTCGTCCATGAAACATTTCTTGGCAAAAAAGTACCCTTAATAAGATTCAATAGAGCAAACCTTTTAGATAGCTGTTATCCTGCCAACAAACCTATAATAAGCTTCACCAAAGCAGCAGCTTTAGGAATAAAGTGAAGTTGCACTAAAGGAAAATTATTGGACTTTCCTCCTTAAAGTGGTTGTAAAGGCTCAAGGTTTTTTACCTTCATGTATTCTATGCATAAAGGTAAAAACCTTCTTTTTTGCAGCAGCACCCCTAATACTTACCTGAGCCCCATCTCTATCCAGCGATGTGCACAGGGGCCTCAGCTGTCCTGGGTCTCCCCTTTCTCACTGGCTCCTGTTACTGTCAATCACAGCCAGTGAGCCAATGAGGAGAGAGTTGGGAGAAGGGCAGAGGCACACCTGTGTGTGAATGGGCACACAGAGAAGCAGCTCAGGAGCAAGCCTGCTTGGGTACCCTCATAGCAAGCTGCTTGCTGTAGGGGCGCTTGGTAGGAGGGAGGGGCCAGGAGTGCCAGCAGGGGACCTGAGAAGAGGATTGTGGCTGATCTGTGGCTGATCTGTCCACAGTCACTGCACAGAGCAGGTAAGTATAATTAAATAATATTGGTTTACGTGAAAGTTATAGCGTTTACAAATAGCAGTATAGATACTGGAATTTTTTTTTTCTTTCTACTAATAATGGCGGTAATCAGCGCCTTATAGCAGCACTGCGGCGGACATTCTGACACTGAGGGAAACTGACTTGGTGTCACTGACATCCCAAGTGACACCAATACAGTGATCAGTGCTAAAAAAAAAAAGCAATGACACTGTACTAATGGAGGCCATGTCAGTGTGTCCGAGCCGACAGGGAGGAGGACTGTTGATAAACAAAGCAGTCCTCCTCCCCGTCGGAGATCTTCGGTAATCACGGGGTGCCGGCGGGGAATAACCGGCCAGGACCCGGTGATTGACAGCCGCAAATGGTGCAGGTAGGACATGCGTGCCCCCTACCCGGAAATACTATATCACGTATTTATACGTGATTTTGTGCACCCCTGCAGCATTATTTCTGCTATAGGGTGGCAGGGAAGTGGTTAATTAATGACAGATAAAGATATCAAATGTAAAACAAATAATATTTTGAAAATATAATAACAAACTTAGCTATAGATGCCTCTTAAAAAAACAGTCCCACCCGTTTTTCTATGACTTGGCAGATGATCAAATCAGACGCATGACCATTTGGAAACTCGGGCACTGCCCGAGGGCCCAGGGTCAGTAGGGGGCACCATCAGATGCCCCTGGTACCTTTTTCATAGGCTTTTTTGAGTATGGGCAAGGACACAGGGGCCCCATGATCCCCTATTGCCCGGGGGCCCCATGAGTTGTCAGTCCGCCCCTGGACGCATGCAAGTGCAGCCCTGGTGAGAGACTAACTTGCTCCAATTTTGACTGTGGTATACACAGGACTTTTTGGTAGTAATAATGACCAATCATAACTCTTGGAAAGTGGTATTACCTTTTCAGGAAGATAGCACACATTTCTTCAGTTAGTCAGTTCAAAGTAATGGCAATCCTATAGCATTAGGTCATTTAAGGTAAAACCATCCCTATACCAGGCTTGGGATGCATTCTTGTGTATTCTTGAGCCATAATAAGGAACATGAAATATCTCCATCAAAAGCAAACTCGCTCTTCTATCCATGTCTCCATGCTTTATTATGTTGAGAAATCACTTTGAAAAATGTATTTCAAGCTGAGACCATCTTGAGTGAGAACAGAAGATAGCATAATGGTACAAAGGGGTCAAGCTGGAGCTCCACTCTTAACAGGAAACATGTAACCTTCACTCTACCTTTTTAAAATGAACTTTAATGGACACATTAAATGGACACATTGTTTGCTGTTGAGAGCAGAGCTCCTGTCTGCAGCCATAACAAAGAAATGGCTGCAGACAGGAGCTCCGCTCTCAACAGGAAACATGCGACATCCACTCAAAGTTTTTTTTGTCTTTTTTTAAAGGAAAAGTTCACCTTTTTAATAAAAAAAAATAAATGCCCATTTTTTGTGCAGGCACAAAATGTGCATTTAAAATTTGTTTCCGGAGCCTCTAAAGCATAGCACCAGCGATCGTTGGGGCAGTGCAGGTCTCCTGCAGACCTATCAGTGTATCTGTATGCGTGCACATTGTATGGGCAAGTAGATAATCATCCCCAACCTCCCCAAATACCACCCCTCTGACAGCCCCTAGCCCCCTCTGGATTCCTAGGCTTCTGGTGTAGCATGAAGATATGTACCAACCATAGGTACCAGGCACCTCTTCGGTTGCAAGGCAAGTAAGGACTTAACCCGCTCGGCTGTCAGGGTGTAGCATGAAGATCTGCAGCTTGGCGCTCGGGTTATTTTGCCTGAATCTGGTGCATGCACAGTTGCTGTAGGGGATACATAGTTTCATGGAATACACATCTTCATGCTATACCAGTACCACAGCAATCAGGGGTTAATGGAGTGCCTGGCTGTCTCAGGGTCTGAGGCACACAGACATCCCCAAATTCGGATCTCAGAGCACAATGATCACTGTGGGAGCCGAGTGCAGCAATCATTGTGCCTTGCAGCTCACACTGGAGCACCACTCTAGACAGGAAATGTGACCTCCACTTACTCAAGTTGTGTCTATTGGTTGTTTGTTACATTAAAGTTGATTTACCTGCAAAAAAATGTGCATTGTTTTTTGGAAGGGGTCAACACAAGTTCTGATGTTTCCCAGGCTTGTCTGGGCTCTGCCCTCCACCCTGTGCTGCTAATAAAAAGGGGGAAGGCTCTGCTCAGGGGGCTTGGAGCCATGGCTACATGGGAAGAAGAGCAAGAGGTTGATCATGAAGATGTAGCCACTAACAACCTGCAAAGCACCCTCTGGGGATGTCACCTGGACCAGGACATTCCCATATTATGGACTACTGCCTTGGGAAGGTGTGCATTGGCCAGCCTGTGAATAGTTAGTTATGAAGAGACTGTTGATGTAATATTGGACTGTCATGTTGAGCGTGTCCAGTATAGGTTAACTGTTCAGTACCTGGTCTGAAGTTATTGCATGGTGCAAAGAAAAGGGCCTGTGTTATACACACGAGGAGAAGCGGAGTACATAAAGTTGCTAAGAATAACCATCGTAAAGGAATGATTTGACAGCCAGACATGGAAGTACAGTACCGGCAAGGGTGACATGTTCTCTGCACAGCGAGGGGAGCACTTCGCTGTTTACCTCCCTAGTAGTCGGTGATTCGGTTAACCTGGACCAAATTCACGTGGCAGAGACCTTAGGGAACTAGCTGCAGATATGGGACCCATTTTATCTAAAACTAAAAAAAAATGTTGCTGCTTGTAGAAACACATTAATGTTTAACTGCAATACAGCATAGAAACAATTCTGATCTAACAATTTAACACTACAACCTGTGTAAAAACTAGATTCTTTTAATCTACAGTAGCTGCCACAAAGAAATGTCAGTTGTAAAACTGCAACTCTCTTCCTTGCCACCGCCACTGCTTAAAATGTCTGTGAGTTTTAATTGGTGGGTTGATGCAGCATAGACAACATAATCAGAAAGAGGCATCTCTCATAGTTTAAACAAGGTCACTGTTTTAACAGCTAGTCTTTCTGCACAAGGTGGAGGTTTTCCAGCAATGGTATTTTAAAATGATAGAGAATCAATAGTAACTAAATTTAATAAAGTGCATTTTGCTATGGGATTTGAAATGTTCAGAATGATTAAATAAATCAGCAGCAATGCCATTAAAGCAAACCTATTGCCTGTGCGTAACAATACATTAAAAATCAACTCCAGGCATCAAGTAAAAAGCTTTTTGTGAACTGCTAATGCTGTTCAGAAAATATTGCCACTATATCAAAGTCCTCTCTGTTTACCTTATTTGAGCCTGATGTCATTTTCTTATTGTCAGACTGTGCAGGACATTCATAAACTGGGGAGGACAATAGCTTCTAGCCAACCATTCTGGCTCGTTTGACACATGAATAGTGACATCAACAAATCTCATTCCAGATCTGGTGAAACTAGTAGTCATAGGCAACAGCACCTTAGATCTCACACTGAAGATATACGGCTGTAGGTACAGGAGTGGCACATTCACATTGCTATTTTTCAGGAGAAATTCCAGACTCAGGGTACATACACCGATCAGCCATACCATTATGGCCAACGACTGGCAAAGTGAATACTATTTATTATCTCATTACAATGGCATCTAAAAAAGGGTTAGGACATATTAGGCAGTAAGTGAACATGTTGTCCCCGAAATCAAGCAAAAAGCATAAGGATTTGAATGCCTTTGACAAGGGCCAGATTGCAATGGCATGATGACTGGATCAGAACATCTCCAAAGCTGCAGCTCCGGTGGCATATCCCTGGTCTGTATTGGTCAGGACATACCAAAAGTGGTCCAAGGAAGGAAAACCAGAGAACCAGCACCAGGGTCAAAAGTGTCAAGGCTCACTGATGCACATACAGAGGAAAAGCTTGCCAATGTAGTCTGATCCAATTAGACTGACCATTTGGAAACTCGGGCACTGCTCGAGGGCCCAGGGTCAGTAGGGGGCCCCATGAGATGCCCCTGGTACCTTTTTCATAGGCTTTTTTGAGTTTGGGCAAGGACATAGGGGCCCCATGATCCCCTATTGCCCGGGGGCCCCATGAGTTGTCAGTCCGCCCCTGGATCCAATAGAAGAGCTACTGTAGCTCAAAGTGCTGAAAAAACTAATGCTACTTCTGATAGGAAGGTGTCAGAACACACAGTGCATTACACTTTGTTGCATATGGGGGCATGTAGTCACAGACCAGTCAGGTGCCCATGCTGACCTGTGACCACAGCCCAAAGCGCCTACAGTGGGAATGTGAGCTTCAGAACTGGACCACAGAGCAATGGAAAAAGATGGCCTTGTCTGAAAAAATTCAAAAATGGTTTGAGGAACACAAGTTCAAGGTGTTTACATGGCCTCCCAAATTTCTAGATCTCAATACAATCAAACACCTGTGAGATATGATGAAAAAACAAGTCTGATTCATGGAGGCCCCACCTTGCACACTACAAAACTTAAAGGATCTGCTACTGATTGGTGCCAGATACCATTGCATACCTTCAAAGATCTAGTGGAATCCATACTTTGAATGGGTTATGGTGTGTGGTCATAATGTTATGGCTCATCGGTGTATTTGAGGGTACTGTTAGTAAACAACATTTCTAAAAGTTTACTATAACCGCAAATCTGCACTTTTTCAGTTCAGATCCAGTTTAAAAGCATGATGATCTATTAGGCTTGTAGAGTACCAGAGGAATTAATCAGATACTTTGGCTATTTCCTTCATGCATACATAGACTGCAGGACTTGGATTGTTCAGAAACGGTGGCCTATTGGACCACAAGCTTGGAATTAGGCTCATGTTACAGTGGCAGGGTGTCCCACACAGCACAGAATCACAGAGGCTCAGCTGCCACTTTACCTAATGGAAGTCTCTGATCAAAACATCATAGTGAAGGAGCAACACCATAGGAGAAACTAAGTGAACTCCTAACAATTCTGTCACCAGTGACATGATCATAAGTTGGATATGAGCCTTAGGCTTTCCCAAAGGACAAGAGTACAGGAAAATAGGAGATTTTACACAGCATTTTAACGTGATGTGATATGCTCATTCAAAGGCCGGATATAAAACAAAAGTATTTAATACAGAAATACTGAATTCAGGTCTAAAGTACGGTATACAGACAAAGTTTTTTTTTGTTTTCAGTCAACCAGTGGGTTGAATGTAAAAAAACTGGAGAGATTCCAGCTTCCACACAAGTGATGTGGATGCAAGGAACACCCCCACTTCACTATTGTATTCTTACACCCCCCTCAGAAGGTTGAGCTGGCCCCGCCTACAAATGTATTCAAACAGGGCCTATCTCTCTCAGGTATATACCCTGCTAATGCCTGGGAAAAGGCAGGGCCGCATTAATGCCAATGCAGCATTAAGGCGACACCCCAGATTAAAAGCGAGCTGTACACCTGGTGCAGTTGTATCACAACTTGTGGTTTACTGAATGAGCCACACTATCTTATGATACATACACCTCTACAGAATGTAACATTTCGAAGGGAACACTGCAGAGCTATGTCCGGTTCCACTGATTCTTCCTATCACCTCTCTCCCAGTAATAGCGTATAAGTCCTGTCATGAGCCCAAGTGGACCCCTCTGCATGCATGACTTTGACTTGATTAACGGCTCCTATATCTGCAGCTAGTTCCCTAAAGTCTCCGCCATGTGAGTTTGGTCCAGGTTAACCAAATCACCGACTACTAGGGAGGTAAACAGCGAAGTGCTCTCCTCGCTGTGCAGAGAACATGTCACCCTTGCCGGTACTGTACTTCCACTGTCTGTCTGTCAAATCATTCCCTTGCGATGGTTACCATTAGAAACGTTATGTACTCCTCTTCACCCCGTGTGTGTAAAACAGGTCCTTTTTTTTGCAAAATGCAATAACGTCAGACCAGGTACAGAACAGTTAACCTTTACTGGACACACTCAACACGACAGTCTAATATTACATCAACAATCTCTTCATAACTATTTATTCACAGGCTGGCCAATGCACACCTTCCCCAGACAGTAGTCCAAAATATGAGAATGTCCTGGTCCAGGTGACATCCCCAGAGGGTGCTTTGCAGGTTGTTAGTGGCTACATCTTCATGATCAACCTCTTGCGCTTCTTTCCGCGTAGCCATGGCTCCAAGCCCCTTGAGCAGAGCCTTCCCCCTTTTTACTAGCAGTACAGGGTGGGGGGCAGAGCATAGACAAGCCTGGGAAACATTGGAACTTGGGTTAACCCCTTCCCACCTGGGCGGCCAGGGATATTTATCTAGCATAGCAGTAACAACACTGTAGCCAATGGGTGATAGAACGCTGGTTTTCCAGCAGGGCTATTCAACAGAAGCAGGTCTAACAAGCATCTTCTACTGAACAGACAGGTCTACACACATACCAAAATTGGCTTGTTCCTGCCGAATTTGGATACATCTATACCCAGCTTAAGGAAGAATTAAATCCCCGAGTCATATATCTGTGCTCCATCAGCAGCAAACTTTCTATGCCTGTGTTCAGAACTAATGCAGGAGGTCACAACACATAGCGAGTTTAAACACCAGGCTGAGCAGACATACTGTATGTGATATATGTAGATTTAAAGTGGTTCTAAAGCCTGGCCATTTTTTACCTTGATGCATTTCCTGCAATAAAGTAAAAATGTCACAGTGTTTGTATTGCCCCCTCCCCCCCCACTTTATACTTACCTGAGTGAGTCCTATTTTGATCCAGAGCTGTCCCCATCTTTGGAAGCTCTCTCCTCTCTCTCTGGTCACAGAAGCCATTGGCTTCTGCTGCTGTCAATCAAATCCTGTGAGCAGCAAGGGGGCTAAGCTATGCTGTGTGTGTGTCTATAGTTGCATCTTTCTATAATTTAACTATATTCTACATCAAAATGGGAAAATAAGACTCAATCACATTCATTTACATAGATGAAACATTGATAGATGAATACAGAGACACAATGTCTTCTGCTGAAGAAGTCTTAAATAGAAGTGACATTACTGTGACTCTCAGCGATTTCCTTTTATATCATGTGCCATTTTCTTATGTTATTATTATAATTATTGAACCTATATTTTATTTTATAGGTATTTATTTTGTCAATGACTGTTTTCATGTCTTAAACTTTCTTTGAACATTTGCAGTCCAGTAGCAACACAGTCAACGTATGAATCAGCAGAAGAATTGGTGACAGAGAAAGCTCTAAATTCTGGTGTTTGTCTGCTGAGATCTAATTTATTACCACCACCAGCAGAGGAGAAGATCATGCCTGACCAGAGCAAATGTGAATCTCTGGACACTGGAGGGAAAAGTGGCATTACTACAATGCCTGCATCAGAGGATATGAAAGGTCTTTCTAAAAAGAGCTATAATGGACCGTATCTGATGTTCACTGGTGCTCAGTCAATGTCAAATTTAGTTTCAAATGAAACAAAGCATCCAGGGTATTTTAGCCTCCCTAGATGCCAAGCTGAGATATTTAATCTTCCTAAAGAAACCACCCAATCATGTAAACCTCAGCCACCAGGGGATCAATTGGGTTATGTGATTAGTATGGAGAAACCACTTTCTGTTCAGCCAATGCAGAATAATGTCAAGAACTCTGCTCCTGATAACAAATACTTTGCAATCCCTGCATCATCTAACTTCCAAGCATTGCCAGAAGGACCATTGATGATGATTAACCCTGATGGATCTGGGCCACTCTTGCTGAAGCAAGTTGGAGATTACTGTTTTTTCCCTGGACTTCGTGGAAGCCAAGAAAATTTAGAAAACAAAATGACACCAGCCACTGAACAAAACCAGCAAAATGCACCAGAAGACCCGCCTCTACCTGCTGTACAAGCATTCAAAGTCATGCAAAGAGGGTATCTTGCTTTGCCACATACTTAGAATTACACTTGACGCTTTTTAGTACTTTGCAATAGATGTAAAAGTTGTTTTTGTACTGTAAGAATATTACCACAAACCTTGGAGTTTTGGGATTTTCAGTGCTTATGGCAAACATTTCTGTAGCTGTCTCGCCATAATTAATGCACTGCTGTAACCTTGATAGCAGAAAGCTATTAATACCTCAATAAAATTAGTCCAGTGCTGATAAATTTTTATGACGTACTTGTATTTCACTGTTATTTTGTGTTATTAGCCACAGACTGTCTTTTGTCACAACACATGGCCCAAAACAATGAGACTACCTTCCTTTGAGGTTGTCTTTATCTCGCTTTGGTTACAGAATAGATTACTGGATAATTTCCATAGATCAGGGGTGTCTAACATTTTGGCTTTCCTGGGCCACATTGGAAGAAGAGGAAATGTTTTGTGCCACACATAAAATACACTAACAATAAGGATAGCTGAGGAGCAGAAGATCACAGGTTAACGATCAATGATATAGATAATGTACCTGAGAAATAAAACTTCATTTTTCTGTAATATTTTTTTTATTATAAAAGTAAAAGAAGGCAACATAAAACTAGAGTGAAATTTTACACTGTTTTTGATGAATGAAAGCATCAATATTTGGTTTGATGGATGCAGTAGAAATTCTCAAGGTGCGCATCAGATATTTTGGTTTTAATTTTGCCCTTTGTGTGCTTCATCCTTGAAAATAGTTGCTCACAAACACAGATGCTGCCAAAAACTGATGACATGAATAAGGCGTGATTGTGAAGAGTGGGGTATTTAAAGAGACACTATCAAATTTTTCTTCAGCCACATGTTTGCTGAATGTACACACATTTTTCAAAATAATTCCAAAAAATCAACATTTGTAACACGTTTATGATTTTGTGTTGGACCGCATGGTTGGACACACCTGCCATAGATGTTATACAGGTCCATTACTATAAACACCACTATATAATAGGTTTCTAGTTGCTATGCAATAGAAACATAATCAAATGTATTAAATGTCTAAAAATGCTGTTCAAACTATACAGCTTTGGGTGTATGCAGTGGTGTGCTGGTTAATTTTCTAACACACTACCTTCTCTATATCACAATTTTTTTTTCCAGTAATAAGCAAAGAAACAAGCCCTCTTACACTGATGGTCAGTGGCAGGGAGAGCTATTAAATTGATGTTCAGTGACAGAAGGGTCCCCTTACATTAATGGTCAGTGAATCAATGCACCTTTCCATTGGTGGGCAGTGGAGAATTGCCCTCTTTTATATTGGAGGTTAGTGGAAAACATTCCATGTACTTTGGTGGTCAGTGAAGAAGTGCATCCTTATATTGGTGGTCAGTGAAGAAGTGCCCCCTTACATTGGTGGTCAAAGAAAAAGTCTCCACTTACATTAATGGTAAATGGGAAGACTGCTTCTCATAGTGGAAGTCAATGGAAAGAATGTCCATTACACACAGTTAAAAGATTATTTGTGTCAGTGGTTACTTACCTTAGAGAAATGAAGAGATGATCATCTGGTCCCGTATCTCTTTAATGAGTGTTGTCAGCATCCAAGCTATGCAGGCACTAGTAGGGGATCAGTCTGTACAAATGGCTTGCATATATACAATGCACCCTCTTACTGCTTGCACGCAAGGTGGAACAATGCTCCCAGAGCAGTAGTCTGCTAGGTGGATGCCAGATAAAGTCACCATGTGGGTTGACTCACCAACTGGCTCCACATATTTCTTGGAAACTAGCAGTTTTATATTCCAATATTCCAAACAGAATATTTAATATCTTATTCCTCCTGTTCCAATTTAAAAACATTACCAGTTCTTTATTTAAAGTAAATATTTTCCATATTCTATATAGAAAATAAGTTTACTGACTATATTCCTAATATCCTGCTCCTTTTATATCCGATTATCAAGTCCTGGAAAATCATGAACCCTGCATATGTCTGTCAGCTGTGGACAAAAGAACAAAAATGTTACATTACTGATTTCTTTTTTGATCAATCTCTTGCAATAGGTATAATCATTCTACAGTATAGTCAAAAACCCAGTCAGTCAATATGCCACACATGAGGAAATGGATTTCGATCAATATTTGGATTGTAAGTTATCGATTTCTTCTCTGTTTTTCCCATGCAATCTCATGATCTGATTGATCAAAATACAATCAATTCACAAACAAAGCATCTCAGTGCTGTCCATCGAGGCAACACAATCGATGATTATCCGCCCTGGCTGATCAACTCAGTTTAACTGCATCTGATCTAAATTAAGCCTACGTCAATTGGAAATTAAGATATTCCCATTTGATTGTTTGCCTATTCGATCATTTTGATTGAATTTCAGATTGAATGGATAATAAAATCAAAGCCTGTATGGCCACCATTAAACTTAAAAGGAAACTCTACTGAGTGGGTAGATGGAGAATAAGTGACTATAGGAAAAGAACACTTCTGTGCCTCACACCAGCCATGATGAAAGTCTCGTACTAAGAATTTCCACTGTACATTCACTTTTTTTTTGCACGTTGTTTATTTGGAATAACTGCAGGCAGAGAAGTATTATATTATTTTCAATGCCAAGCCAAGTTCAATAAACATGTCATTAAGGAAATTGTAATTCATTTATGTGCATTAAAGCAGAACTAAATGGTATCTGAGCACCACACACTGAAACCGCTTTTCAATTCATTTTTAATATTCAAAACAAACTCTCATTCATCCATGTCTCCATGTTTTATCTCATTAAGAAATCACTCTGAAAAAAAAAAACCCACTAGCATTTCTAGCCATGGCCATCTTGAGTAAGGGAAAATGATTCATGTAGCATTTACTTCCTGGAATTTATTTGCCCTTCGCTCAGGCATGCAGCCTGCATGAAGACTTAGCCCATGAAGACTCCCGGGATATATGACATAATTTTGGCCTAGGCAGAAACCAGGAAGCAACTGAAGAAATGTAAAAGAAAAAGTTAAAATAAGAAAATGCAATATGTCTTTTTATCTTTACTAATGCTAGCAACATATTGATTAAAAAAATGGTTAATGTTGATTTAGAGCAGGGGTGCTCAACCTTTTAAAGAGAGAGGGCCACTTAAGTGATTTGGTAAGCAGTCACGGGCCACAATGAAATTAAATGATTCCAAATTTAAATTTTTTTATTTTGAATAGCATAATGAACATTCTTCTCCTGCAGTCGGCTTTCAACAGTTGCAAGAGGAAAATGAAGAGGGTCAGTTCCTGTATATGCCGCCCCTCCTGTCCAAATGTAAAACAGAATGTGAAAGCACAGGCTCTCTGGAGCATGGGTCAACACTGCAACCCCTGACACTACACCAGTATTTGGGGGGACTGGTGGGAAAAATTGTGAGATTTTACAGCCCCCCCCACACACACACACTGCAAATGTAGACAAACCCTTACTGTCCTGAGCCTCCTGTAAGGCTGCTTTCACACTGATGGGTGCAGTTTACCCGCACCATGGGTGCAGCGCAGTGCACCTGCAGCTTTCCTGTGGGTTAGCTGTGCTTTGCCATCAACTTCTATTAAATCTTGCTGGTGTAGCATGTTTTCTGAAAGCAGACCAAACCCACAGGATATAATAGAAGTGCACTTCCCTGGTTTGAGGTCAAGGGCCACATACGAGGGCTCCGAAGGACACAGGTTGAGCACCCCAGATTTAGAGCGTTTACTGTAGTTCCGCTTTAAGACCTTATATCATATCATAGTCACATTACTCTAAACATTAAAAAAAACTTTAAACAAAAGGAAAATATTAGGTTATGCGCACAATCCTCCCAGAACAATCCTTTTGAAATCTGTATTGCTCTGCCATAAGAAGCAAGCAAGCATTGTCTGCAGGGTGACTTTTTTAAAAGGCTGGCATTGATGAAGGTGAGTTTGAAAATTGGATGAATTTACTGCTGTGACACATACATTACTATTCCTTGGTAGTGTTTCACACATGTGCACACAGTACATATATACATTCCCATGTCTTAAAATAGCAATGACAGCAGGACTTCCAAGTCTTTACATCACTATCTGCTTTTGAATTCCAAAGAGGTCCCTGGTTTTATGGTTACAAGACATCATGGAATGGGTTTGTCATAGAAATCCCAGAAATCATCATCTTCATCAGGTTGTATAACTGGATACATTTGTGCTTTTGGCTTCTTGGCTTTAGCCTGTTTGTGTTTCTTTGGCTTCTTGGCTTTTGATGGTGGAGGTGGAGGATCATCCATGGGGACTGCAGGGTGGACAAGCAATGGAAAAACGAGGGAAGGTTTCTGTTGACTTTCCAGGATCTTGGCAATGGCGTTTCTCTCCATTAGCTTTAGTGACCAAAGAGCTTACATAACAAGATGAGACATGAGTGACATAAAACTTGGAAGACTTCTGCCTAGTAAATCAGATCACTTTACAGGGAATGTGAAGAATAACTGTACTTTGCACATGTCTTCCTCCCCAGCAGCATGCTCACCTTTCCTGTGCTCTCCAGTTGCTCTAAATTATTCAGTAATTCTGGGTATGGATGGGGAATATGACTCCCTCCCCTTTCCCTTTATGTGATTGTGCTGCTGCTTGATGATTGGCCCAGGGCTGTCACATGGGGGCATAGAAAGAGTCCTTGTATAAACACCGTCTAGTGTGACTCAGAGCTTTCCCAGAGCTTCCTTTTCTTGATCCCATCAGCAAAATGAAACAGTGGGGAGGTGAACAAAAGGTGACTGTGAACTGCTTAAGTGGACTCATCGCTTTGCCCAGCATGGGTAAAGCACAGGTTTGCCGTGAGATGAACTAAACTAAGGGACTCTGTCGAGGCCAGAACTGTATCACTAGAGCCAGAAGGCACACAACATTTGGCAACCAAAGCAGCTTTCAGCTAGGCATTAGACCTTCACACGGACCATTTTTTAGTTTCATGATCCTTAAAAGAGAAGTTTGTTACCTAGGTAGATGCAGCATTGGTCCGAGGCTGCATTTGCCCCCTGCTGGCCCTAAGTATGAGAACTCAGCAATCACATGACCACTGATGGCTACTCAGCCATCAGTGGTCATGTGATTGCCATACCCAGAATTACTGTCTCACCACTGCTGTGAGCGATTGGATCACTGAGATGCTGAGCTAGGTGCCGCTCTAGACTCTGGGGTGGATCCTGACTTTAAAGTCGGGATCTTTCCCCAGCCTGGACTGGCTGATTTAAGTGAAAAACATTTTGACTATTTGAGTTTGCTTTTGTAAGAGAATTTAATATTTTGCTAATCTATTTTTACTCAGGTTTTCAATACCAAGGTATTCGCCCACATGATAAACAGTAATTTTCAAATAAGTGGTATATTTTCCACTATCACAAACAGACAGCTTCAGTTAAAATACACAATGATTTATTTGTAGGATATGAAAGAAAGTAAAGAGACATTAGAATCTAAAACATTTCAAAAACAGGAGCAATATTGTAGTACAAGCAGTTTTACTGTACAAACAGTTATTTCTTCCCCTCAGCCTCCCTCTGTTTTAGACACTTCTTTAGAGCCATGTATCTAAAGTTGCTCTCATGCCACCTGCCTGGAAAAAGTACAGGATGCAGGTCAGTGTTGACATCAACCCCAAATGCTAAGAATATTCCTTTAACAAATATACTATGGTCTGAAATATACATCAAGATTCAGGTACATGATCATAGCAAAGATAAAGTGAAAATAAAATTATCAATGGATCATCATATTACTGGAACATGATAGTCACATCCAAAATAAGTGTATTTATAGTTTTTAGAACATATTTGGATCTTTTAGGACCTGTTTGTTTTGCTTATGTTGATCAAGCATAGATATGTTGGAAGGCCACTTAAGCTAAGGCCATGGCCAAGGCCATCAGAACCACCTGAATACTTTCACTAGTCCTAATATAATACAATATAATATAATATATATGTTTGTGTGTGTGTGTGTCACCCTCTAGCGCTACTAGAATAGTGTAATGTATTGCAGGTAAAATCAATGTGTATGACTCGCAACTGTGTGAGTCTGCAATTGAGGTAGGGTTATTGCAGGTCAGCTGGATGGCTTAACAGGTTGTGGCTCTATCACCTCCTCCTGACTCTGGAGGACCATAGAACCTTCACGGAAGTCGGTAAGCAGGAAGGGGGAGAGACCTAATCTGCATGTTTATGGGAGTCTGCCCAATGCCAGGTTTGGAGGCCCTGGTAGAGTGGCAGATTGGTCCATAAATATGGGAGAGTCAGGCTGACAGAGAAAACAGGTGGAAGATGCTGAGGAGACTGTTGGTGAATGGGAGGGGTCCCCTAGGTCTTGGTGGGGACAGCCTCCAGGTTGGGATCGGGCTGGTTCAGGAGGATACATTCAGCAGTGCAGCATGAATGGGATCGA
The DNA here is from genome assembly GCF_062004578.1 of Staurois parvus. NCBI lineage: Eukaryota > Metazoa > Chordata > Amphibia > Anura > Ranidae > Staurois > Staurois parvus. The sequence goes on along the minus strand of NW_028318078.1, from coordinate 12,229,183 downwards.
GACCTGAAGCAGTGGGAGCAAAGAGGACAGAGTGAGTACATCACCACTCCTGGGATCCAAAAGGGGAAATACCGCCACATGTAGCAAGCTTTCAAAGGACAGCGCTGGGCTCAATCAATTATCCTTGTCCTGGGAGATCTTCCGAGCAGCCAGGGGGGCTGGTAGTGTCTGCAGGCTGTGGAGCTGGGAACAGCTCTACAAGGGGAGGGAATATATCTCTGCATGTAGTTAAAAGAAACTAAGCTGATTTTTGAGGGGCTGCTAGTTCCTAGCCCATAAAGGGCTGTTGCTACTGATCCACTAAGACTGACAGTTTTTAAGGAAAAGAACAGTCCAGGATCTGTTTTTTGTACATAGGAAGGAAGTTGTTCCCCCTTCATTGATTCCAGCCAAACTGGGCATCCCATAATCCCTATTTCCCTATCCAAGTTATTTCCCCTAATAATATAACAAAAACCAAGCCCATGGACTGGTTACTGTATTTTGGATGAAAGATTGTGTGAAAAATACCTGTTGGTTGCTTGGTTGTGCAGAGCTTACGGGTACCAACAACACAGTGGCCCACGAGGGTAATATATATATATATATATATATATATATATATACTGTATATATAAAATTGGAAAGCTCAGATAATACATATTAACCTCAAATCTCAATATTTTGCAAAATGTTTGAGCAGCTCTGTTTCTTTAAACACTAATCAGAATTTATATTTAATAGATCTAAATTCAGCTTTGCATATTGTCATTGCCCTTTACATTGCTTTATCAGGACACTGCATACAGAAATGAGTTAGAGCAGCAGTGGCAAGTCTGCACATGCTTTGTTTGGTGTATATTGCTAGAGAGTTTTTTTTTTTTTGGAAGGGTGCATGTGATCAGCACAGGGCCAATTAGTGCATGAAATCTCCTACAAGATTAAACAGTGCTCAGCTTGACACTGATAGAAGTCACACGACTGCTACTGTATATACTGCTGATGAGAAAAGGTATTTAGCAGTCTATATATACTAAAATAATTGCATGTCCATGTTTTGTGTACTGTGGTAGACCAGATACTGTGAATGTAGGGTCTTGGATTTTCAAGTGCAAAAGTTGCCCTAAACAGTGTTTTAAGCCAAGGTATGTCTGCCAAGACTTATCTGTAACCTTTTATATACTTCTGATGGATTTTACAAGAACAAATATACTATTAACCAAATACAAAAAAGTACTCAGCCTTGTGGAAATCTTGTGGCTCTATAATGGCAGCAATCAGTAAATACCTAAGTCATCTGTCTTCCTTCCATGCCAGTGTTGGTTGCGGCTCTTATTTAGTCTACCTCTTTCATTTACTTCTGCAGTGTACGAGTCGTGAGCCAGGCTATGTTGTTTTATGGATATCCCTGAAGGGAGAAATTTCTGTGAGACATGTCATACAATAAAAAAAACAGAAAAAAAGTCACAGCGATATTACTTTAATTGCCTAAGGTAACAAATTGAGTACCACTGCATTCTTCTCTTATCTAAACATACCTTTTAGCTGCATGTGGTTCAAGACACTATTTATTTTTAAAGCAGACCAAGACCTACAGGCAGCTATACTGTATCTTATAATTAAAATAGTGGTCATGCGCTTATGGCTGTGCAGTACTTAACAATTTAAAAAAAAAGGAAATTTGAACTATTATAGCAGTCCTAAAAGAATTGTGCAATACTAATACAATACATGAATAATAAAGGTCTAGGCAGACCGCGCATTGATATTATACATATCATTAAGTGCATATGACTCAAACCTTACAGTAATATACAAAACAAATTGCCATTATAAAAGTCCCAAATGGTGAAACAAGTGGTCTAAAACGCATGTGGGGCATAACCCAATGAAGTTGGTTCTCTCCAGATCACCACAAGTTCAAGATGGACATCTCACAAAAAGAGCAAGAAGGGGTATCCATAGTGTAAAACCGTATGATGTTTTATTAAAGAATAAGTAAAAAATTCCACTCACAAGTAAAGTGTTGATCGTTGAGCGAAACACGTTGAGGTTTGATGACGCAACTTCCGCTGACGTCACATCCGGCCTATGGAACGCATGTCGCTCTGAGGAGTGCTTAGCACAGCGGTTTCCACACTTTAATAGTAAGGCTGAGTATACCAGGTGGCAGGCACAGACACTTTACTTGTGAGCAGAATTTGTTACTTATTCTTTAATAAAACATCATACGATTTTACACTATGGATACCCCTTCTTGCTCTTTTTGTGATATGTTCATCCTGAACTTGCAGTTTCAAATGTTTTGTACACTTACTACATTGTTTTCTATTAACAAATTCCATACAAATTATTTGTATAGCCCCCTAAATTATACTTGGTTCCCTATCCTCTAAAGGAGGTAGTGCTAGGAGGTGTGTAGGGGTGGAGACAATTGGCGTTCCTAGGGGGCTGGTTGTAGGGGTGGGTAGGGGCGGGAACAGGCATGACCTAGGGGAGGGGGGGTGAGTTCTTGCACCTTTTCTCTGAGAAAATAAGCCCTCTATACAGCATATATATATTTCTAAAACTGTTGTTGCTGGTGTGTTTTCACATAGGATTACTGATGACTACGTCTACACACAAAAATGCTTATACCCCATGCTGGCGTTGCCACCACACCATCTGTTTAAGATGAGTCCTGCATGGGATCAATGCTGAATGGTTTTCAGCAGTATCTTTGACCTGCCCTCGAGCTGACCCCATCTGGATCTATGTGTGCCAGTTGTTGATCCTGCCCTGTCACTCCAATGACGAATCTGCCTCCTGACTCTCTTCAGTGCTGTCTTCCATTTTCTGACCTCTCCTGTTCCTCAGCACTGCATATATTTTCAATCTGCCATTTTGCTCCCATATGAAAAGTGATCCTAAATTCCAATATGTTTAGATATGCACTGCAGGCATTTGTGCTACTTTAGTGCCGTTGTGCCACCTGTTATCACTACTAGGGGTCCTTGGGCCAAACATGTAAGAGAAGTGGTCATCATTTCAGACTCCTGATATGGCATAATTGTTTACATAATATATACAGTATATTCTTATTATAAAAGAAATATAATGTGCAAACAAAGCAAACCTAAGACAAGATAACCATCACCTGGAAAGACATTACTACGGAGGCAGTGACTTAGCTCATAATATATCTTATGTGGATATTCTTCCATAAGCCAGGGTTTCAGTGTGGCGTGTTTCAGGGTGACTCTGGACATGTTCCTTGTTCTCTTATCCACATCTCCCAGGCTGTTTCGCACCTACATGGGACAGATTAAAAATTTTCACTTCATAAGCTGAAATGCTGAAAATGGTGATTTTTGCCTCACAATTGTTCTTACCTGTTCTGGAGAAATGAGTTGCTCAACCGAAGAGCTGCCATACTTGTGTCTGATATTAGCTGGGATAAGGTTCCTGATGTCTGGTTGGCAAATATCCACAGCTTCTGGAGACATTTCATTTCTGCTAGCGAAGACTCGAACTTCACTAGGCTTACTGCCCCTATAGCATTGGCCTGTTTTGTTCTCCACAGTGGTTTCGATCCGTTTCTCTTTTATATCAGGGGGAGCGGAGTAACAAGACAGTGGTCCTATAGATTGAATATGTGTAATGCGTTAGAACTGCAACCATAAATCCTCTCAATGTGTTTGAAATAAAATTATTAAAAAATAATTTTCTGCAAAATGATATGCTTTGATATAGTTATAATAGCTAAATGTTAATTTGTTTTACCTAGGGTGAACCTTGCAGTGAAAAGCAAGATCTCCTTAATATATTAGGGCCTATAACCCCACTGTAAATTGCAGCATTAATATAAATGTAGCACCCTCCTAGATAGCTAGGGGGAGCTAGATCCTAATCATTAGGCAGAGGCTGAGTAGCAGCCTGGTGCAACAGTCAGAGGGAGGTAAAATTATGGTCAAGGATGAGAGGCTCTACAGACCAGCCCCTGTGGAATTTCCCCCTGCTCTAGAGCTTTGGAGGGAGGTCTAGAGGCGGTGGGCAGATCTGAGGAATGGCTGATTTGTACTCTTAGGGGATCCCGGCCAATGCCCAACAGGAGGCTTGGCAAGGGGCCAGGACAACCTTTAAAAGTAGCTGAGCCTGCTCAGCAGCAGGAGAGTTCGGGTAGAAGAGAGAGTGTGAGGCTGGAGACTCTGAGGGGGCCCAGATGGAGAGGGGCTCACCTGCAGGCAGAGGACCTTGAAAGGCTGAAAACTTTGGAGATCACCGACCCACAGAGAGAGGACCACCTGTGTGGCAGGGAAAGAGTGGCCCAGCTAGAAGGTCTGGTAGCTAGTAAGGGGAAAAGAGCACTCTAGTAGGAAACTGGATTTTATATCTTACCCGGGACTGTTTACACTGCAGTGGCAGGCACTGGATCCCAGCTCATGGATTCACCCAGTACAGCTGGATGAGAAGAGAGTCTGGGGTGGTACTACAGGAGATGCTGGCTACCTCTCCAGAAAAGAAACTTTGCTGTAGAGACTTGTATATACTTGATAAGGAGTTTGTCCTCCATTGCCATTCCCTTGGGCATCCCATAAACCCCTTACCCCAACCAATTTCTAAATCCCCTAATAAAACTTAAAACAAAGCTCAAGGACTGGTTACTGTCTCCTAATACAAGTCTGAGTAAAGAAAATGCGTGTTGCATGGCTGTGCAGGACTATAGGGGACCCAAATCTCTTGCAACTCCGAAGGGGGTAGTGCTACATAAAAAAAAGAAACACCTATAGGGGAAAAAGTTACAACATATACAGTTGCAAGAAAAAGTATGTGAACCCCTTGGGATTACGTGGAGTTTTGCATGAATTGGGCATAAAATGTGCTCTGAACGTCATCTAAGTCACAACAATAGAAGAACACAGTCTGCTGAACATAATACTACACAAACATTAGATGTTGCCATGGTTTAATTGCACATAACATGTAAACATTCACAGTGCAGGGAGGAAAAAGTATGTGAACCTTTGGACTTAATAACTGGTTGACCCTCCTTTGGCAGCAATGACCTCAACCAAACGTTTCCTGTAGTTGCAGATCAGACCTGCACAACGATCTGGAGTAATTTTGGACCACTCCTCTTCACAAAACTGTTTCAGTGTAGCAATATTCTTGGGATGTCTGGTGTGAATCGCTCTGTTAAGGTCATGCCACAGCAGTTCAATCGGGTTGAGGTCAGGATTCTGACTGGGTCACTCCAGAAGGCGTATTCTGTGCTGTTGCAGCCATTGTTTTGTTGAATTACTTGTCTGCTTTGGGTCATTGTCCTGTTGCATCACCCATCCTCTGCGGAGCTTCAGTTGGCGGACAGATGGTCGTACGTTTTCCTGCAAAATGTCTTGATAAACTCTGGAATTTATTTTCCCATCAATGACAACAATCCATCCAGGCCCTGAGGCAGCAAAGCAGCCCCAAACCATGATGCTCCCTCCGCCATGTTTTACAGTGGGGATGAGGTTTTGATGTTGGTGTGCTGTGCCTTTTTTTCTCCACACATAGTGTTGAGTGTTCTTCCCAAACAACTCAATCTTGGTTTCATCTGTCCACAGTATATTTTGCCAGTAGTGCTGTGGAACATCCAGGTGCTCTTTTGCAAACTTCAAACGTGCTGCAATATTCTTTTTGGACAGCAATGGCTTCCTCCGTGGTGTCCTCCCATGTACTCCATTCTTGTTTAATGTTTTCCTTATTGTAGATGTGTCAACAAAAATGTTAGCATGTGCCAGAGATTTCTGTAAGTCTTGAGCTGACACTCTGGGATTCTTCTTTACCTCATGCAGCATTCTGCGCTGTGCTCTTGCAGTCATTTTTACAGGACGACCACGCCTAGGGAGAGTAGCAACAGTGCTAAACTTTCTCCATTTGTAGACAGTCTGTCTTACCATGGACACATGAACATCAAGGCTTTTGGAGATACTTTTGTAACCCTTTCCAGCTTCATGCAAGTCAACAATTCTTGATCGTAGGTCTTCTGAGAGCTCTTTTCTGTGAGGCATGGTTCACATCAGACAGTGCTTCTTGAAACCAGTAAACCCAAAACAGGTGTGTGTTTTTTAAGGGCAGGACAGCTGTCAGCAACACATCCAATATCATCACACTGATTGGAGTCAAGGTTGGCTCACTCCTGGCTCCAATTAGCTCTGGGAGAAGTCATTAAGCTAGGACCTCACATACTTTTTCCTCCCTGCACTGTGAATGTTTACATGTTATGTGCAATTAAACCATGGCAACATCTAATGTTTGTGTAGTATTATGTTCAGCAGACTGTGTTCTTCTATTGTTGTGGCTTAGATGACGTTCAGAGCACATTTTATGCCCAATTCATGCAAAACTCTACGTAATCCCAAGGGGTTCACATACTTTTTCTTGCAACTGTAAATAAGTATGATGCCATATAGCACCATCATGTAAAAAGGGGTTACCTTCTGCAGAGCAGTTAACTTCTTAGGGCCCAGATCATATTTTTCTTCTCAGTCCAGGGCATTACAAGATCTATCTATAGAACAATGGTATCTCCTTCCCACAAAGGTAACTTGGGGAAACTTCATCCCGACAGCCTCACAGCAGCTTCAGGGTAATTCTAGTGCGGCTCCTCAAGCTCCCTTCATAGAGACAGAGACAAGTCCCAAATTACCTGGAGCAGCACCAATGGGCGTGATGATCAACACCCACACCGTTGACCCTTGGGAACTCCAGAAAGCAACTAGTTTGGCAGAGCCAGATTACCAGTGCTACCATGGAGCCCAAAACTCTTTTCTGGTGTTTGTTCACCAGTGTCTGCCCACTGCTTTCAAGCTGTTCTTTTATGTGGAGAGTTCAATATTAGTTCTAATATAGATCTGTGAAGTCAGTGTTTTCCCTGAGTCCATCCAAGTTTATCCTGTGGTGTGCCCTGATGAAGGGGGAGCAGTGTTGCCCCCAAAACTCATTCTTTTTTTACCAACAGTTAAAATTATCCTGGACTCTCTATCCAGTTTTGGTCTGGTGATCCTTTCTCTATTTCTGTAGTTTGAGCTACTGTTGGGTGCCCATCAGAGGAGGCATTGCTGGGTGGGAGCTGCCTCACCAGAGCTATTGAACTTGTTTGACGTTTTCCTTCATCTGACTGCCCTTGCGCGTCTAGTTTTTGTATTTGTTGGGTTTCCTCTAAGTTCAAGATATTGTTTGCTTTTGTCTGTTGTGGGAGAGCATCCTTAATAAATAGAGTAATTAGAAACAATATATGGCAAATAACTAGAAGGTTTGTTGCCAGTGGTGAATGTTAAGGAAGCATACAAATATTTTGGGTGACTTTGGAGAAGGGTCCTTGCTTCCTGGGCTGTTGCCAGGAGAGGAGGCAGTGTTGGAGGTCCTTGCCTTCCAGGTCCTACCTGAAGAGTTGGGATGCCACCCATCCAGTAATAAATGGGATCAGCCCAGATTTGATGTTGAAATATTGTTTACCATGTTGTCTCTTTATGTGATGCAATTTGTGCTATATTTCCACATCTGACCTGTTGCTCCTGTCCCTCATCCATGGATTGCACCTGCCCATATTCCTCCCAGCCCTAATATCAGTTGTGCAGAATGTGATGGAATCTCTTAGTACTGGAGACAGGTGGGAGGTGTGGAAAGGATCAGCAGTAACACTGCAGAGTGGTAGGCTGAGCTCTGAGTCATGAGAAGGGGAGAAGGCAGTCTGCACTGCACACACAGTACACCGAGTAAAAGCAGACAGACAACACTGGAGCTTAGTGAGTGGGTGGCTGGTGGTGGTGACGGGTGAACAGTGCTGGAATAGGGTTGTAGGGGTGAGCTGTGTTGGAAGATGGTAGCAGGGGTTACAGAGGTAGCTGTGTTGGAAAGGGTAGCTGGGGGTGCACTAGTGAGCAGTGTTGGAAGAGGGTGGCAGGGGCTGCAGACAGGGGTGAGCTGTTGGCAGGAGATGCAGAGATGAGCAGCGTTAGAAGAGGGTCCAGAGGATGCAAAGGTGAGTAGTGTCAGTTGAGGATAGCAGGGGGTGCAAAGATGAGCAGCATTGGAAGAGGGTTGCAGGGAGTGTAGAGGTCAGCAGTATTGGAAGAGTAGAGGTGAGCTGTGTTGGAAGAAAAATGACTGGGGATGCAGAGGGGTATAGAGGTGAGCAGTGTTGGAATAGGGTGGCAGGGGATGATGATGTGAGCAGTGTTGGAAGAGGGTTGGAGGGAATGCAGAAGTGAGCAGTGTAGGAAGAGGATGGCAGGGCATGCAGAGGTAAACAGCATTGGAAGAGGGTGGCTGAGTTGAGAAGAGTTGAAAGAGGGTGGTAGGGGATGCAGACACAGATGAGCAGTATTGGAAAGGGTGGCATGGGGTGAATACAAAGGGAAGCAGTACTGGAAGAGAGTGGTAGGGTTGGCAGATGTGAACAGTGTTGGAAGAGGGTAGCGGGGCAAAGCCTTGCTTCTAGATCCAGAAGAAATGCAGGAAGAAGATGACTGCCTGTATAGAACATCTTAAGAAGAGAATGCTAATTCTTAACACCCTGGTCACATCAAGCCCGAATTTGAAATCGTGCCGCTTACAGTGAAGTCGCACGATTTTAAAGTCGGGGGAAATTTCAGGTACGATTTGCAAGACATCTGACACAGATGTCTATGCAAATTGAACCAAAAGTAGTGCATGTACTATTTTAGAAAGAAGAAAGTTGAACAGTGCAGAAATGTGGCAAATTGCTGCAGACTTACTATATGCTTTGTGAAAAGCTGTTGACTCTAACTGTAGTTTTATAAAAGTAATAATAAAGATACAGTGATTGGTATTTTGTTCACAATTACTAGATTTGCTGCACTTGGATTGAATAAGTGCTCTGTTGTTTGATTAAAGTGTTGCTTGAACCTTAAAGTAGACCTTGCATTAAAAAGCAAGGTCTGCTAGGCCTCCTACCCCATTTGAAATAGAAGCATAAATGTAAAAAAAAAAAATCTTAGGTACATTGCCTGCTTCACAGCACCTACCTAGGTGAGTGTGACATCACCATTTATCCTGGAAGATCCCAAGAACATGCTAAAGACTGTAAATCTCATGAGAAAATGTTTTTGCACTGTGTTTGAGTTCCCTTTTTTGAGATTTGAGGCATTGCACATTCTCCAGGATTTCGTCAGAAACATCATGATGCACAAAAGGTAAATACAGTTGCAAGAAAAAGTATGTGAACCCCTTGGGATTACGTAGAGTTTTGCATGAATTGGGCATAAAATGTGCTCTGAACGTCATCTAAGCCACAACAATAGAAGAACACAGTCTGCTGAACATAATACTACACAAACATTAGATGTTGCCATGGTTTAATTGCACATAACATGTAAACATTCACAGTGCAGGGAGGAAAAAGTATGTGAGGTCCTAGCTTAATGACTTCTCCCAGAGCTAATTGGAGCCAGGAGTGAGCCAACCTTGACTCCAATCAGTGTGATGATATTGGATGTGTTGCTGACAGCTGTCCTGCCCTTAAAAAACACACACCTGTTTTGGGTTTACTGGTTTCAAGAAGCACTGTCTGATGTGAACCATGCCTCACAGAAAAGAGCTCTCAGAAGACCTACGATCAAGAATTGTTGACTTGCATGAAGCTGGAAAGGGTTACAAAAGTATCTCCAAAAGCCTTGATGTTCATGTGTCCATGGTAAGACAGACTGTCTACAAATGGAGAAAGTTTAGCACTGTTGCTACTCTCCCTAGGCGTGGTCGTCCTGTAAAAATGACTGCAAGAGCACAGCGCAGAATGCTGCATGAGGTAAAGAAGAATCCCAGAGTGTCAGCTCAAGACTTACAGAAATCTCTGGCACATGCTAACATTTTTGTTGACACATCTACAATAAGGAAAACATTAAACAAGAATGGAGTACATGGGAGGACACCACGGAGGAAGCCATTGCTGTCCAAAAAGAATATTGCAGCACGTTTGAAGTTTGCAAAAGAGCACCTGGATGTTCCACAGCACTACTGGCAAAATATACTGTGGACAGATGAAACCAAGATTGAGTTGTTTGGGAAGAACACTCAACACTATGTGTGGAGAAAAAAAGGCATAGCACACCAACATCAAAACCTCATCCCCACTGTAAAACATGGCGGAGGGAGCATCATGGTTTGGGGCTGCTTTGCTGCCTCAGGGCCTGGATGGATTGTTGTCATTGATGGGAAAATAAATTCCAGAGTTTATCAAGACATTTTGCAGGAAAACGTACGACCATCTGTCCGCCAACTGAAGCTCCGCAGAGGATGGGTGATGCAACAGGACAATGACCCAAAGCAGACAAGTAATTCAACAAAACAATGGCTGCAACAGCACAGAATACGCCTTCTGGAGTGACCCAGTCAGAATCCTGACCTCAACCCGATTGAACTGCTGTGGCATGACCTTAACAGAGCGATTCACACCAGACATCCCAAGAATATTGCTACACTGAAACAGTTTTGTGAAGAGGAGTGGTCCAAAATTACTCCAGATCGTTGTGCAGGTCTGATCTGCAACTACAGGAAACGTTTGGTTGAGGTCATTGCTGCCAAAGGAGGGTCAACCAGTTATTAAGTCCAAAGGTTCACATACTTTTTCCTCCCTGCACTGTGAATGTTTACATGTTATGTGCAATTAAACCATGGCAACATCTAATGTTTGTGTAGTATTATGTTCAGCAGACTGTGTTCTTCTATTGTTGTGACTTAGATGACGTTCAGAGCACATTTTATGCCCAATTCATGCAAAACTCCACGTAATCCCAAGGGGTTCACATACTTTTTCTTGCAACTGTAAATGGTAAGTATGTGATCCTAGTGGACAGTACTGAACACTGCTGTGTTCATTCACAAATTGAAGGAATAGGAAATAATGCCATTCATTGGCTTTTTAATTAATAGCTGTTATCCTTGGCATGCCAACTGCTGATCACAGCTATTTTGTAATCAGTAGGGTCTATGGGACCCTTCTGTTATACTGTATGTTCATAGTTGCTGAAACAACAATATATAGCAGAAGGGAATTCAGTCCTTGATGCTGTTTGTAGGCAGGTTCAGTCTACACTCACCAGCCACTTCATTAGGTTCAATTGCTTAATAACACAAATTGCTAATCAGTCAATCATATGACAGCAACTCAATGCATTTAGGCATCTAGATGTGGTGAAGACAACTTGATGAAGTTCAAAATGAGCATCAGAACAGGGAAGAAAGGGGATTTAAGTGCCTTTGAACATGGCATGGTTGTTGGTGCCAGACAAGCTGGTCTGAGTATTTCAAAAACTGCTGATGTACTGGGGTTTTCATGCACAACCATTTCTAGGGTTTACAGAAAATGGTCCAAAAAAGAGAAAATGTCAAGTGAGCGGCAATTGTGTGGACAAAAATACCTTGTTGCTGTCAGAGGTCAGAGAATAATGGGCAGACTGGTTCGAGATGATAGAAAGGCAACAGTAACTCAAATAACCTACTTGTTACTTGTTAGTGCTGGACAGGCTGGCCTAAGTATTTCAAAAACTGCTGATCTACTGGGATTTTCATGCACAACCATCTCTAGGGTTTACAGAGAATGGTCTGAAAAAGAGAAAATATCCTGTGAGAGGCAGTTGTGTGGACGAAAATGCCTTGTTGATGTCAGAGATCAGAGGAGAATGGGCAGGCTGGCAACAGTAACTCAAATAACCACTCGTTACAACCAAGGTATGCAGAATACCATCTCTGAATGCACAACACATGGAACCTTGAAGCAGATGGGCTACAGCAACAGAAGACCACACCGGGTGCCAGGCATGTTAGCTAAGAACAGGAAATTTAGGCTACAATTTGCACAGATTCACCAAAATTGGACAATAGAAGACTGGAAAAATGTTGCCTGGTCTGAGAAGTATCAATTTCAACTGTGACATTCAGATGGTAGGGTTGGAATTTGGCGTAAACAACACGAAAGCATGGATCCTTCCTGCCTTTTATCATTCATTCATGGATGTGCAGCTGACAAATCTGCAGCAACTGCATGATGCTATCATGTCAATATGGACCAAAATCTCTGAGGAATGTTTCCAACACCTTGTTGAATCTATGCCATGAAGAATTAAGGCAGTTCTGAAAGCAAAAGAGGGTCCAACCCAGTATTAGGAAGGTGTACCTAATAAAGTGGCCAGTAAGTGTATTTTCTCCACTACAGGTGGCAGTCATCTGCAGAGGCAATGCTCATGGTGGAGGAAGTAGAGAAGAACCTAGTTCCTCTATGGTTTCCTCAGTCACAATGAGACAGTTATTTGGTTGGATGCTGGCACCCTGTGTGACTTTGGTGGCCATCTTGGGACAGGCAGAATCTTTTTAAGACCCTGGCTTCCAGGTTTGGTGCGCATATTTTGTGAGTGGCAGTGTAAGAACAGTATACCTGTCTGTCAGAGACAGAGCTTGGCATCAGGAAAAGATTCCGGAGGAGTAAGGAAAGTGCAGGGACATGCCATCTTTTCTGTAAACCTCCCCATCTGGGTACGGACCAGCCAGGCCACATTCTACACCTCGACACAGATGCTGCTGCCAACCCTAAGTTTTCAGTCTACTGTTGCTTCGCTGCCATTACCTGTGAGTGTTCCTGGTTGGGTTGCCTTTCTCCCCGGTCTGTTGTGTGTTACTGAACTTTCGTTTCATTATTTTCCTGTTACTACATTTGGACTCTGTGTTTTTTCTGCTGACCGCATCACGCTGCAGCTACCCAAAGGTAGGTATATCATATGCAGAGAAAGGATTAAAGCACAACTAAACACAAGAGCAAAAAGATAATACTTTGCAGCTTACCAGTCCTTAGATGTGGTGGCTGCATTAGTTTTAATTTTTCAGGTATTTCTTTCCTCTTTTTTTCATCTGTTGATCCAGACAGTAACACACTTTCACCCTCTCTCCTCTGATCCATTGCAGAATGGGGAGGGGTTCTGAAGTTTTCAGAGATGTCAGGTCTACCTCTGGGTATGATCTGGTCCACTAAAAAAACAGAAGGGGATCTGTTCTCTTCCATTTAAGCAGATCGGATTGGAGTTTAGTCTGGAGTAAATGGACAGTGGAGTCTGTTTACACCGGGGCGCCCATAGAGCAGTGCGGGCTTTGCCCGTGTCTGCTCTGCATAAGCTGAGTGGATACGGATGTGTCATCCATCCACTCTGCTCTGAGCAGCAGGGGAACTGTGAGCTGATCCCCTGCTAATTGGAATGGAGTCCACCCCATGTGAAAGGGGCCTAAGAGTCAGCATAGGCAAAGACCACAGAAAGTTGTCAGCTTACAAGATTTCTAGCAGAACCAACAGGTATTTTTTCACTTATCCAACTGTAGCACCCTCCTAGGTAGCTACAGGGAGTCTAATTTTCAGTTAGAAGGGCTGAGTAGCAGCCCAGGTGTCAAATTTTGATCAGGAGCTGAGAAGATCTGCAGATCAGCTCTCTTGGATTTTCCCCTGCACTAGAGCTTTGGAGAAAGTTCTAGAAGCAGTGGGAGGGAGTGAGGAGTGGCTGGTTTGCACTCTCAATGGATCCTGGCCAATCCCCAACAGGAGCCTTGGATTGGGGTCGGGAAGCCTTAAGAGTGACTGAGCCTGCTCAGTAGTAGGACAGTTCGGGTGGAAGATGTGAGAGAAGGAGGCGAGTTTGGAGCCTGGGAGGGAGCCCAGATTAAAAAGGGCTCACCTCCAGGCAGGGACACTGGACAAAAAGAAAGCTCAGCACCTCATCAGCCCCCAGAGAGAAGACAACCTGTGCAGCAGGGAAGGAGTGGCCCAGCTTGAAGGTCTGGTAGCAGCCACCAGCCCATCAGCTCACAGACGAAGGACTGAGTGAATAGCCCTACACCTCCTGGGCCAGTAAGGGAAAGGAACACTCTAGTGGGAAACTGGATTAGCAGCCTACCCTGTGTTGTCTTACATTTACAGCAGTGTTTCTCAACTCCAGTCCTCATGGACCCCCAACAGGTCATGTTTTCAGGATTTCCATTATTTTGCACAGGTGATTTGATCAGTTTCACTGCCTTAGTAATTACCACAGCTGTTTCATCTGAGGGAAATCTTGAAAACATGACCTGTTGGGGGTCCATGAGGACTGGAGTTGAGAAACACTGATTTACAGTGACAGGCACTGGATCCCCTGTCCAGGGATTCCTTCAGGCAGCCGGATTAGGAGAATCTGGGGTCTGAGGTGGTACTACAGGAGATGCTGGCTAGCTCTCCAAGAAGAGGATTTTTGTGTAGAGACTTAGTACATAGTTCCAGGAGGTTGTCCTCAGTTACTATACCCTTCGGCATCCCATACACCTAGGGTTGCCACCTCATCCCTTTAAAACTGAACACATATTAATTACACAGGTTCTGGGGCTAATTTATTGCAGATAAGGCACTAAGTGAGTTTAACTACCACCTCAATCAGACACAGAACCTGTGTAATTAATATGTGTTCGGTTTCAAAGGTATGAGGTGGCAACCCTACATATACCCCTTACCCTGTCCAAGTTCAATCCCCTAATAAAACCCCAAAACAAGCTCAAGGACTGATTACTGTCTCCTGGATGCAAGTCTGTGTGGAACATTTGTGTTGCCTGGCTGAGCAGGACCATAGGAATTCGCAAAACTTCAGCGACTCCTAAGGGGGTAGTGCTACACAACAGATATAACAAAACGATTTCAGTAGTATATTTTTCAGTCCAAACGAGGGCAAATAAGAAAAGATTCCTGTTACAAATCTCATTTAGCTAAGCAGAGCATTAGGTAACTGCAGTGCAGCTCATTTTTCCTTTGCCAACTCCTAAACGTGAATACAAGTTTCTAGGTACACAGCTAAACATTAGGAATGCACATCAGTAACATCAGGTTCCTTCCTAAGAGGTACTGGAAGATTGAGTTATCAATTGCCACTCTATAAGAGACATCTAACCACCGTTAGAAAGTAAGTGCACATCTTAGAATAAGCTATTCAGGAAAGAAATCACAAGCACCATTCACTAAAAACAGCTGTGTACTGGCCTTCGTAAACGGAAAGATTTAGAAGAGAAAAGGTATTCATTTTCTGAACGGAATGAAGTAATTGCAGTTTTAAAGTACAATTTTCTCATTTAAGGACTCTTTCAATTCATATTTGATATTACTCTACAAAAATCTTTACATGTACATTACAATTGCTGCCATTACTGCAATTGATTTCTGCTCTGAAAAATGTACCAGGGCAGCCAAAAGAATGTAGTCTGCCCATACACAGGCATGTCTCAGCCAAAGGTGATAATACTAGCCAAGGGCAGACTGGAAACATTATACTGAACGGCAAAAAGAACCAACTGGCTCTTATAACAAGCAACACGTTTCTGTGGGGCAGATCACATTGCAGCCTTATCAAAACAGAAAGTAATTGCATGCCTTAAGCTGGTCATACACTATACAATCTGATTGTATGATCTCCTTTAGATCTACTAATAACCATGTAATATAAGAGCCTGTGCAATTCCATAGAAATTGATTGGATTGTTTAGGTTTGTCCTCACATTGCATATTGTTGGTAAATACAAATGAGATTGTGCAGGGATTATACAATCATATTATAGTGTGTAAGGTCACTTTTATATTTATTATGAATACAAATAATAGGGGTTCAAGTCTCATTTTGGAATAGGGGGAGGGGCCATGCAAATCATTCTTGGGTAAACAGTGCATCCAGAACTGCTACAGCACAAAAACAGCCCAATATTATAGAGCCATTTCATTCAAACTGAATACAGCTGTTTCAGCCTTGTTTAACCTCATTAGCCTGCATGGAAATAATGGCTTTCAGTGTGCCTCGTGTACACTGGGTGTTTAGCCCTGGTGCATGAGATGCTGGCATTGTTGTGCGGGGGCAAGGCACAGGTGCACCATCCCCACTGCTGGTAGTCTGTAAAATTCTATAGGAGGATGAAAGCTGCTGCTGCTGGATGGGGCCCGACAGTTAACCTAGTTGTACTAACATTTAGGTCAGGATGCATCCAAGAACAAATTCCCACATGGTAAGATGTCTGCAAGAATGGTGGAGGGGTAGAACCCTGTCTGTGGGCTGGGCTAGCTGTATGATATCCAACATGAAGAAACAGCACACTTAACCCGGCCATAGACAATCAAACTTCAGCTAGTTCAGCACGAACCGGACTAATTGTGATCCATCTATGGGCAGGCTATCTCAGGTAACAGGTGCAGTAACTCTCAGTAGCAGGTTCATTAATACTCAGTAACAAGTGCAGTAACTCTCAGTAGCAGGTTTGGTAATACTTAGTAACAGGTCCAGTAATACTCAGTAACAGGTCCAGTAACTCTCAGTAACAGGTTCAGTAATAATCAGTAACAAGTGCAGTAACTCTCAGTAACAGGTCCAGTAACTCTCAGTAACAGGTTCAGTAATAATCAGTAACAAGTGCAGTAACTCTCAGTAACAGGTTTGGTAATACTTAGTAACAGGTCCAGTAATACTCAGTAACAGGTTCAGTAATAATCAGTAACAAGTGCAGTAACTCTTAGTAACAGGTTTGGTAATACTTAGTAACAGGTCCAGTAGCTCTCAGTAACAGGTTTAGTAATAATCAGTAACAAGTGCAGTAACTCTCAGTAGCAGGTTTGGTAATACTTAGTAACAGGTCCAGTAGCTCTCAGTAACAGGTTCAGTAATAATCAGTAACAAGTGCAGTAACTGTCAGTAACAGGTTTGGTAATACTTAGTAACAGGTCCAGTAGCTCTCAGTAAAAGGCTCAGTAATAATAAGTAGCTCTCAGTAGCAGGTACAGTAATACTCAATAACAGGTGCAGGAACTCTCAGTAACAGGTTCAGTAATACTCAGTAACAAGTGCAGTAACTTTCAGTAACAGGTTTGGTAATACTTAGTAACAGGTCCAGTAACTCTCAGTAACAGGTTCAGTAATACTCAGTAACAAGTGCAGTAACTTTCAGTAACAGGCTTGGTAATACTTAGTAACAGGTCCAGTAATACTCAGTAACAGGTTCAGTAATAATCAGTAACAGGTTCAGTAATAATCAGTAACAAGTGCAGTAACTTTCAGTAACAGGCTTGGTAATACTTAGTAACAGGTCCAGTAATACTCAGTAACAGGTCCAGTAATACTCAGTAACAGGTTCAGTAATAATCAGTAACAAGTGCAGTAACTTTCAGTAACAGGTTTGGTAATACTTAGTAACAGGTCCAGTAGCTCTCAGTAAAAGGCTCAGTAATAATACGTAACTCTCAGTAGCAGGTACAGTAATACTCAGTAACAGGTGCAGGAACTCTCAGTAACAGGTTCAGTAATATTCAGTAACAAGTGCAGTAACTTTCAGTAACAGGTTTGGTAATACTTAGTAACAGGTTCAGTAATACTCAGTAACAAGTGCAGTAATTTTCAGTAACAGGTTTGGTAATACTTAGTAACAGGTTCAGTAACTCTCAGTAACAGAATCAGTAATAATCAGTAACTCTCAGTAGCAGGTTCAGTAATACTCGGTAACAGGTGCAGGAACGATCAGTAACAGGTTCAGTAATACTCAGTGTAGCACTACCCTCTTAGGAGTTGCTAGATGATTTTCAGATTCCCTGTTGCTCTAGACCCCTCTCTGAAAGCCCAACCCCTGCTGACACCACAGTATACTTTTAACCAGATAAATCACTCCCAAGCAGTAAACTCACGCACTGATTGGGATGATCTGGTAAAAGATTTTATAGCAACTTCTATGTAGCTTGGTTACACAACATAAACAGAACTGGCATGTGCAGACTCAGTTACTACCTATGTCAACTTTAAGCAAAGCAAGGAAACAACACATCACAGAATCTCAGTGTTAGCAGGCTTACTTTTTAGAAACAAATCCAATAACTTCAACCTGAGGTGGCTTTACAGTCCCCAGTGAGCAGTGAGAACTATCAACCGTGCAGACTAGCTCACTTTGGGCCCTCAGGACCTGATGGCAAAGAAAGCCTGAAATAAGGAAAAGAGCTCTTTACCCCAACACAACCAATGTTCTCTAAAGGCAGTGAAGACTCTTCTGTGCGCGTGATGGGGCCCACTTAGTGCATAGTGAGAAGAAGTGTGAATTATTGGTTCTCTGAGGAACAATGTAATAAAGAAGGAAAGAACAGCACTCCCTCTGGAAGCAGCAATTGACTGGTGTAATGTTCCTTTAAAGCACTAGTCACTAGTGAATTGGAAGTAACAAGTGGCTAAGCTGGCAAAAGTGATTGTTGACACTGAGCAACTCTTCTCTGGGCTGCAAGACTATTGGCACAATAGGAAAAGGCCTCCTTAATAAAACGTATTGATGATGATGACACAGCGGTGTTCAGCCTATGGACTGACTGTCCTACTATCAGCTCTGAAGATAAAGCTGTGCTAAGTGTGGTCAAACAATAGCATCTGAAGGAACCGGTCTGCAGCTTCTAATAACTATGTGCAGTGTCCGCAGCTGTGTGCAGGAAAATAGCAAAGGTGAAGCAGGTGTCAGTGTTCAATGTCCTTAGTAATGCTTGGGACTCTCTCACCCGAGCGATTGTGTCTGGCGAATTCTGGCCGTCTTAATCTCTCCTTCGATAAGGCCTCCACTCACTAACTGGTCCTGCCTACAGCTTTCCATCCAATCACCTGCTAGCAGAGTAGCTTTCTCCATGATGCGGCAATCAACAGATTCTCCTGCCTACTCTCTCTCTTTCCACGGCCTGGTCCAGTCCTCCCACAGTCAGTGCATTCATCTCTCCAGATCTCTCCCCTCTCACTTCCTGTCTCATCTGCCGGGCTTTCACACACACACATACACACACACATATATATATACTTCAGTCCACACGCCAGCTCCTCTGGGAAATGTAGTTCTTTCCTACACTGCTCCTTAGTAAAGTCCTGTGGTTCAGCATACAAGTTCCATGAGGCTGCTCTACAGAGTGTGAATGCCACTGTTCTGCAGGACACTGCCACCTTGTGTTTGTTTTAACATCCTGCATCAACACTTGTAACAGGGTGTTAGGTCAGTAACAGATGCAGTAACTCGCAGTAACAGGTTCAGTAATAATCAGCAACTGGTAGAGCAACCCCTTCAGGCACAACATGGGTCCCAGCAGAATGCTGCACACGCCTAAAGGCACAGGGGTGGCAAAGCAATATGGCTAAGCCGGCTGAGATCGGGAGGTTGTAGTGTAGTATAGTTGTGCAGCGGTGTATGCTCAGATAGACTGGATCACAAAACAGATTGAATGGGTCTTACTGGAGCAGCATCTGCAGGAGGGGTGGCAGGTGGCTGACACAAGCGGTGGATCCAAAAGGCCCAAAGCATTTGGCTGCAATGGTAATGGAGGCCTGTGCTGGCTACAGCACACAGCAGTGTCCCTTACTCTGCCCCTCCTCACACAGGAACTTTTCCCTGACTCTCTCTGCCCCTGCCAGATGGGGTCACTAAACTAACCATTCACAAATGTGTACCAAATACTGTGGGCATTGCTATCTATTAGCACTGCCCCAGCCAAGTTGACCGCAATGGGTCACTGAAGGTTGGCAGCTTAGACTGATACTCTCCCTAGTGACACCCACAGAGGCTGCAGGGGAACATGATTCCCGCTAGGACCCCATTCGATCCTCGAGATGCTAAGATGCCACTTGCTAGAGGGAGTAGGAACCACACCTGCCAACATGTCAGGTTTTGATTATTGTCTGTTTCACTAGTTAGGCTGCTTTCAAGGACACAAAATGCATGACCATCAAATCCTATGGAACTCTTTATACTGGTCAGGTGCGGATGCATTGCGTTTTTTAAAGTCCCAGTTGCTACATTTTTGGTGCATGTTTGGTGTGGCATAAAAAATGCGGCAAAAACACACGTGTTTTTACCATGTTTTTGCATGAGCAGTGTGAAAGTAGCCTTAGTCACCGGTCACACTGCTATTATTTAAAATCACTTGATTTGTGTGCAATTTCAGGTGCGATTTCTGAAGACTTTATTGCTACTTGTGAAGATGATGATGATTTCCAATGATTTCCATTATATTCTATGTATGTGAAATCGCAACAAAACTGCAGAAAAAGTAATGCAAGAACTACTTTCGAAATCGCAGTGCAGTAAATCGCATATGTTAAGACACTCACATTCATTAAATGCGATTTCAGGTACGATTTCAGTTTGCAAATCACACCTGAAATCGTACCGATGTGACCAGGCACTTAGATTTCTCCTCACTTCTGTTGTACCACCAGGATGTTAGGTGAATCTCTCCAAGGAAAACACTGGCTGTGACTTTATTAGTAGAATGGAGAAGATTTAGGATTCCTGGTTCTTGTTTAATTTCTTCTTCATTGCATTGGCAAGATTTCCTTCCTCCCCTTGTTGTGTCATGGGGACAGGAAGTAGGGAAAATCCCAAAACAAAGACACACACCGCAATAAAAACCTGGCAGAGGGCATTCTCTCTGCGCTCAACTGAATTTAAAATAAAACAAAACAAGAGCAATGCTGGCCTGGAATTTCTGAGGTTGACATGCTACATTGACTTTAACCACTTGCCCTCCAGAGGATTTACCCCCCCCCCCCCCCTTCTTGACCAGACCATTTTTTGCATCACAGTGCTGCGTTACTTTAACTGAAAATTGCACAGTCATGCAACGCTGCACCCAAATGAAATTTACGTCCTTTTTTCCCCACAAATAGAGCTTTCTTTTGGTGGTATGTTTGTGCATTTTTTATTTTTTGCACAATAAACAAAAAAAGACAAAAATCTAATTTTGTCATAATTTTAGGCCAAAATGTATTCTGCGACATGTCTTTGCCAAAAAATAATCCCAATACGTGTAAATTAATTGGTTTACGTGAAAGTTATAGCTTTTACAAATGGTGGTATATATACTCGATTTGCTTTATTTTTCTTTTTACTAGTAATGGCAGTGATCAGCAGGACTGCGGTGGGCAATCTGACACTGGGGGGAACTGACTTGTAGTCACTGACATCCCCAGTGACACCAATACAGTTATCAGTGCTGATAAAAAGCACTGACACTGTACTAATGGCACTGGACAGGAGGGGGTTAACATCTGGGGTGATCAAAGGGTTAACTGTGTGCCGTTTTACTCTTTGCTGTGTGTGTGCTTTACACTGTAAGCACACTGCTTTGTATGGCTCTGCTATGCTAAGCAATGTGCAGGAGTTGACAAGGGAGAGATCTCTGTTGTTTATACACAGGTCTCTCCCCATCGGTAATACTCGGCAATCGATGGCTGCCGATGGGGAATCACCGTCCGGGACCCGGTGACTGAAAGCTGAGGCTGTGAATGGCGGTTAATGTATCCTTCCTCTAAAAAGCTCATTTCTACTGATGCAAAGTAATGTATATGGCTGTTTGCCATAGCATTTTTTCTTCCATTTTGGAGTAATGGAGGGTTATAACCTCAATAATATTCATTTTTGTGCCCTCTGTGTCCCATTGGGGAGATTTCCCTTCACTGCCTGTCCCATAGCCAAAACAGGAAGTGAGAGGAAATCCTTCCAATGTGAGGAAATCCCTGGGTCTCACCAGGGTCACCAGAGCTAGTGTCCCCATTGGAAGATTTCTCCTCTTCCTGATTTAGTGACAACCCAAAATTTTAGATTTTATTTCAGTTTCAATGATAATGGTAAACAGGACAAATAAAAGGGGTGTATCTCCCTAATGGGGACACAGACAGCAATTAAGACCTCATAGGTTTTCTATTCCCTGTCTACTCTATAAATGAATAACAAAGTATGCCCCATGAGCTGTGCCGGTGGAGAAGAGTGCACCAAAGGTTTGCTTAAGCCCTGGTTCACATATATGCGGCTGTGTGGGCCGTGTTTTGCGCGGGCACGAGAGCCCATTCATTTGAATGGACTCCCGTGCCCTGTGACACGCAGGGAAGAAGTCCCTGCACTTCTGAAAACGCAGCCCTCACGGGAACCTCGGTTCCCAGTACGGTTGCGTTTTCCAGTGTGGGTGGTGAGCCATTAAAACTAATGGCACCCACCCATTGCTCCGCATTCCTCTGTGTGGGTGGTGCGGCTGCACGAATTTTCGTGTGGATTTGCAGCCGCACCACCCGCACATATGTGAACCTAGCCTAAAGGAAGACTGAAAATGTCAGACCAGAAAATCTTTGAGTCATAAAATAAGATGCATTATTTCGAATCATAAAATAAAAGAGAGGCCAAATCAGTTCCATTAGTGATCCAGAAGAAACAAGCGTTCAATATATGGCAAGAAAGGTTTGTAAAGGCTGCTTTCTCACCTGAACTCCTAGCCTTCATTGAAGATATCTGTCGTCTTCAAAGACACATATGAATGACTTATGAAAGTCCTATTCCACAATGCCATTTGTTGCTAAGAAACCATTTCTGTTGTTGTATGGTAAGGCTGAAAAAGGCTTCATGGTGACATTTTCTGTTTTGCCTGTAGGTGGTGCTGTCACATAGCAATAGGAAGCACAGTCATTAATCAAAATGTTAATGCAGTCCTGGAAGATTGTTTGGGGAATTGCAGCCCTGAGGTCTATTAAAAGTGCAGTCGATTTTAATAAAATAATTTTTTTTTTCTTATTTACCTGTATGCTGTGAAAATCATTTTCAGTATGCTCAAAGTAATCTTCTCCGGAGAGAAACCCGGGACTGCTATTGCTGACCTCCTAGTGAGAATGCTAGTTGCCTGGCTGCTAGGCTGATTTGCTGGCTTTAGACCTCCTTCACAAGGCCAGTTAGCTGTATACAGCGGATTCTTGTGACTGCAATGAATAGTGGTGGATGCTTGGCCTATATAAATTATTGACAGGCTGCCACTGTTCGTATATAGCCACACACCGCACGGTTACCTGCAGTTAGGGACAGATGTCAGAGACTGAACTCATTCAGCTACGTCCAGACTTGGATATCTGTCCTTAACCACAGGTAACTGCTCGCATCTGTCCCTAACCGCAGGTGACCGCTCGTATCTGTCCCTAACCGCAGGTGACCGCTCGTATCTGTCCCTAACCGCAGGTGACCGCTCGTATCTGTCCCTAACCGCAGGTGACCGCTCACATCTGTCCCTAACCGCAGGTGACCGCTCATATCTGTCCCTAACCACAGGTAACCGCTCATATCTGTCCCTAAATGCAGGTGACCGCTCATATCTGTACCTAACCGCAGGTGACCGCTCATATCTGTCCCTAACCGCAGGTAACTGCTCATATCTGTCCCTAACCGCAGTTGACCGCTCATATCTGTCCCTAAGCACAGGTGACCACTCATATCTGTCCCTAAATGCAGGTGACCGCTCATATCTGTCCCTAACAGCAGGCAACCGCTCATATCTGTCCCTAAATGCAGGTGACCGCTCATATCTGTCCCTAACCGCAGGTGACCGCTCATATCTGTCTCTAACCGCAGATGACCGCTCATATCTGTCCCTAAACGCAGGTGACCGCCTGTATCTGTCCCTAACTGCAGGTGACCACTCATATCTGTCCCTAACCGCAGGTAACCGCTCATATCTGTCCCTAACCGCAGGTGACTGCTCATATCTGTCCCTAACCGCAGGTAACCGCTCATATCTGTCCTTAACTTCAGGTATGGTAGGACCCAGATGTTTGTGAATAATCATACGCTACCTATACCATATATAAATCCCCAATCTTAAAAATAAATAAATACAAAATATATGATGAAGAAAGTGTCCAAATATAAATAAGTGCAAAAAAAATAAAAATGATAAAAATTGTCTCCTTCAAAAATTAATATAGTCACTCAGTGGTAGTTCCAAAAAAATCCAGTTGTTGAAGCCTTCCAAACGGCTCCCATGGACAAAGTAAACCTCAAAAGAAAAGAGAATTTACATAGTGCATTATCCCTGATAAGCCATTATAAACATACACTGTGTAAAATATATATACTCTGTAAAACCGTATCAAAACCAAAAAACACACGTGATCACTGACAGTGAAAAAGTGAATTGATGTGTCAAACGTGACAGTGAACCAATCAAGTGAAAAAAAGGCATCCAGCAACAAGTGTCAATACCTGTGCACACTTCTATTGTGTAAGGAGTGCATACCCTTACCGAATAAAATTAATAAACACGCCTTTAGAACCAACAGGATAAGATATAATTCCAAAGAATGTACTCCACCGAGGAGATCCTTTCAGGATATCATCACAGCCTTATGGATAGATTCCTGATGTCACCTGGGTAAAACAACCTGAATATTCCTTTACCCTTCTATTACCAAGCTCCACCGATGCCCACTCTAGGAATGTCCTGGTATCCTCCACGAGTGTTTAGAGAGGATTTTACCAGTAACCAAGATGGCCGCTCCGTCACTTCCGGTTCCGCTGTGCGTCTGACTTCACTTCCCTTGATGCGTTTCTTCATCGGACGAAAGGGGTAATATCATATTACCCCTGTACAAATCATTAGTTAAACCTCATCTGGAATATGCAGTTCAGTTTTGGGCACCAATTCACAAAAAGAACATTGGGGAACTGGAGAAAGTACAGAGAAGGGCAACTAAACTGATACGAGGCATGGAGGAGATCAGCTAAGAGGAAAGATTAGAGGAACTGAATTTATTCTCTCTTGAGAAGAGATTAACGGGGGGCTATGATCAGCATGTATAAATACATCAGTGGTTCATATAATAAACTCGGTGTAGAGCTATTCACCCTGAGGTCATCACAGAGGACAAGGGGGCACTCTTTACGTCTGGAGGAAAAGAAATTTTATCTCCAAACACGGAAAGGTTTCTTCACAGTGAGAGCTGTGAAAATGTGGAATAGACTCCCTCAAGAGTTGGTTCTGGCCAGCTCAGTGGATTGCTTCAAAACAAGTATGGATTGTTTCTTAGATACACAGAATATAACTGGATACTAACATTTATAGGTAAAGTTGATCCAGGGAATATTCGATTGCCTCTTGGGGGATCAGGAAGGATTTTTTTTTCCCAGCAGGAGCAAATTGGATCATGCTTTGCTGGGGGTTTTTTGCCTTCCTCTGGATCAACTGTGGGTATAGGATTATAACTTTTTTTTTGTCTATGGTTGAACTGGATGGACTTTTGTCTTTTTTCAACCAGACCAACTATGTAACTTAGCAGATGAGGGCACAAGCCGTCTGTTCAGTCAAAACAGCGCTGTTTTGAATAAATTGGTTGCTTCCTTCAGAAGTCTGAGTCCGGAGTTTTATCTGATTTTGCGGAAATTTTCTACTACATTTTGGTGCATTGGCTGGGAAACCAGGTGTAACTACCGAGACAGGTGATTTTCCCACCCTGGCTCGGTCCAGAGCTGGCCCCTGAGATCTCTGTGTTGTTTCAGGCGCCACTGGACATTTGTCTGAGAAATCGCACGATATGCTAGTCGCCTGCTCCGAGGTTCGACCTGCTGGGGTCCAGAGAACCCGGACTGGGGAACCAACTGCTAAATAGTGAAGCTTCACACATCAGGAATAGGTGAGATCTTTGCCTTTTGATTTATAACAGTTGGGTTATAACAGTCAGTCAGGACCTCTTGACGGTTTTCGAGGGAAGGGGAGCTTGATCACCTCCCGAGGTGCCCTTGAATTGGATGATTGTGCATCCTTGAGCCATTTTGGGTTGGAAAGTCTGGTGTTTATGTAAGTGAATGAGACGCTGCCTAGCATCGAAGCCAGAGTTGACCCTGTGTAGGTGCTGTTCTTGGTACCGGGGCTGATATTATTCTGTACTGATTCACCGATAAGGGGAAGCATTTGTCTTTTAACCCTATTGTGGTGAGGACTTTGGACCCCTTACCAGGTTCTCAGTCCATGCCCTATCCCTCTGTGTCTGTCTTGGTGTCTCTATGAAAACAATATGGGTGGTAATCAGTCAGTCCAGACCCCCTTGGAGTGCCTTAGAGTGCATGATCAGTACTTTCAGAAGTGGGTTTTGCAAGACCTGCAAACTGAAACTCAGTTCTAAAAGGTTAGAAACACTGTGAGAAAGGCTGGCCCCGTTATGGAAAATGTTGGCTGCCCCAGGGTACGTTTGATTTAGAGACCATTGACCGATTGTAAAAAATATTAGGTGTATAGAACACTAAGGAGATGTATATAGGACAGTATATATATAATATGCACATATATTGTGTACCTGGATCTCTCAGGATACATTATCTGTATATTACATTTATGGAATGTATAGATAAAATATGAGTTGTGCAGGAGATGTACAGAGGATAGGAAAAGTACAGCTGATATACACTATGAAATATATAGATGACAAAGGTAACACTACAGCCTAAAAAGTAACAAGTGTATCTTTTCTCAACCTGAGGAGACAGATCTGCCTCCTCCATATGTATAGGGATATACCATGGGTGAAAGAGGGACAGATTCTAACTCCCCTAGTTGTGACACTCGATGAGGTGCGATTTTGCCGTAACTCTTACACAAAAGAATTGTGCAGCAGTCATGGCAAATCGCACTAAGCTTGTCGTCCAAAAAGGAATAGGAGCTTCTATTAAGCTACAAACGCACAAAAGGCAACCCACTAAAGTGAATGGGCTGCCCTATGCACGCCATGCATATGACAAAGATAGCAAGCAGGAATGTTCATTACCGCTACGCAACATCTGAACAGGTCCTTAACCACTTCAAGTCCGGACACTTTTACCCCCTTCGAGTCCAGACCAATTTTCAGCTTCCACTGCTATCACACTTTGAATGACAATTGCACGGTCATGCAACACTGTACCCATATGAATTTTTTAGCATTTTGTTTGAGACAGATAAAACTTTATTTTGGTGGTATTTATTCATCACTGGGATTTTTTTTTTTTTTTTTGCTACATAAATGAAAAAGTCCAAAAATTTTGAAAAATGTGTTTTTCTTATAAAATTTTGCAAATAAATAATCTTTCTTCATAAATCTTGGTCAAAATGTATTCAGTTATCTTTTTAGTAAAAAAAAATAACCTAAATTAGTTTATAACCAAAAATTAGAATTTTTCAAAATTTCTTTTTACATTTTTATTTTTTCATATTATTATTTATGGGGTTTTTTTTAACATTCTGTCACCCTAGCAGTAGTGTCACCATAGTGACACTGTACTACTTGAGTGGGGTGATGAAATTTTTTTTTTTTTATATAATGATTGCTTTTACACCCATAAAGGCTGTAAAAGCAATAATTTCTCCTTCTCTCTGGCTGCATTCTTGCAGCCATTGAGAAATACTGTGAGAGTTGTGATTGGTCACAGCTTGTCACATGGTACAAGGCTGTTGTAAATAGCCTTGTACCATGTGACCTCTGTGATCATTCACAGATTTCACAAGTAGTAAGCAATGATGTCAGAAGTCACATCTTGCTTACTACTATTCATGTGATCACTGATTTATAAACGACCACCCACTCTTGCAATTCTCCTGTATGGCCGTTTATGTACATGGGCCAGACGGGAAGTGGTTAATGCTTTGTGACATGTATGCTATTCTGTACAGTCCTAGTCCTTTTCTGCATACTAGTTTTAAATTTAAACTGTTGATACTACAAGGCTTTGTTTGAAGGCCAATGTGTAGGGAGTTTTTCAGTTTTCTTTTGGAACATACATCAATGCGAATGGGGCAGTCTTTATGCAACACCTGGGACATGACCCCATACAGCTGCCTTTACTAATGAATCTCAATGGGTGGCTGTACATGGCAGAAGCTCATCTTGGGAATGCCATGGGATTGTATACCCCATTAGGCCTCTTTCACATGGGCATTTGCTCTGCCGCTTGTAAATGCAGGTTTTGTTATTTAGAAATTCCATCACTCCTGGCACAGAGATCACTTGCGTTTGTACATTGCGTTAAACTGCATTTACGTGCGTTTACATGCGGCTACATTTAGCTGCGGTAGTAAACTCTTGCCTTTTCTAATGCAACTGTTTATTTGTTCTTTGTACTGTGATTAACTGCTTTTATGTACAGATAGCTGTGGTACATCGCTCCTGGATGCAGTCAAGTTTATTTTTCCTAAGTGCATAAAACCGTATGTTATGAAAACGTTGCTAAACGCAGTGTGTGAATGGAGCCATAGGGATGCATTGTCTGCATTTGGCTGCGGTAAGTAAGTTCCTCTAACCACAGCTAAAAGCTGAAATCTAACTGCTCGTGTGAAAGGGGCCTTAACATCCATCACTGCAGCCAGGTGCAGCTTGCCAGCTGAAGGAGTGGGCTGTGTGCTCTGTTCCTGCTCTCCTTCTCTCCCCTCACTGCCTTTTTACTGCAGGGAGAATGGGCTGTGCCCTGTGTCTGTCCTCTCTCTCCCGCTGCTGTACAAAGGATCAAAGTTGTTGTGTAAATTCCCCGCTCCTTCCTCCCTCCCCCTGGCAGCAGAGGTGGCAACCAATCAGTGGCAAGGAAATGATGATAGTAAGTTGAGGACACTGGGAGATTTAGGCCCGGTTCACACTATAGAAACGCAGTCCAGATGCGTTCTGGATGCGTTTCTACATATGCGTTTTTGATGCGTTTTTGACGTGTTCCGGTGAGTTTTTGATGCATTACAGTTAATTTTTTCCCCTCTTTTTCTTCAATTTAAATAGGGACATGTGCATTTTTGGTGCGTTTCAGTGTGTTCCAGTGCATTTTTTTATGTGTTTTACCAATTTCTAGTACAGTTTTGTGCAGAAAAAATGCAGCATGTTTTACTTTTTTCTCCAGACCACACTGGAACTGCAAGCACTGATGTGAACTATGACATTGACAACCATATAACCTACTTTCTGTGTGATTTGTATGCAGCAAAATAGCACACTGAAACGCATGTAGTGTGAACTGGCCCTTAGTCCGAAGGGGCCGCTGCACTGTGGGTGATGATGGGACTGTAGACTTCAATATCCAGGATTCCCTACACACAGAAGAAGAGAGCATTGTAAGTTTTCCTGGAAAATTGACTGGACGTCTGGGCCATGCATGGAACCAAGGAGTGCAGACCTGTGTGGCTATTGCCATTGCTGTGTTCTGTGTCCTCAGAGAGTCAGAGGACTGAGCCACTAAAAGGTCGTTTCCTGTGGTGGGACTGGAGCAGGAAGGACCTGTTTCTATATGTGCCTACAGCCAAGGAGTATCAGTGACAGCCTGAGCATGGGGACTGAGCCTTGTGAGTACTTGATCCTGTGGGCTGAGCCACTGGGGGGATTGCATTCCTGAGGCCAACAGCCTCCTGAATTCCTCCTGGATTCTTGAAGCCAACAGACCACCATGTGTTCTAGACCAGGCTCATTGTGTACCAGGAATGATAAACAGAATCAGCTGTGTTTATTCCATTGCTGTCCGCAGTTTAATACCAGTAGAGACCACCCATTACTTAGCAGCCCTATAGTCATCCACTGCATATAGCTTAAAGAGAAAGTAACACATGCACCACCGTACAGATGGGCCCCAACATAAGCTGGCTTTAATTTTCTAATTGGGCACCAGATACTTTACAGCCATCCCCAGGGGTATCCCTCTCAGGAAAGTGTCCACCCACTCTTAGGGGTATATGAGAAGAATGCACTCAGGGACACTTTTTGACTAGTAATTCCAAAAGTTACAGTGGTTCTTTTCTCAGTGCCATTCATGCTCTTTGCAGTTTGTGCTGTTCTGATTAATACTGTGTATACCAGTTTAATTTTGTTTAGCCTTATTGCAATTTAAGTTAATTGCCAAATTTGAGGCTAGTATTCTTGTCAGTCTAAAGAGTTCTAAAATATTCTCTGATCTGTTTATTGGATTGTGCATTGTGTTTATCTTGCCTTGCCATAATATACTTGCTTTACTATCAAGCAGTCTGTGGCCTACGTCCTGTATGCTAACATACAGTGGTGGCAGGCCAGGGTGGAACAAAAAAGAGGCATTTTAGACTGAGGAGCCAATTCTGTGCAGATCTCCTAGCACTGCATTCAAATTAAAAAAAAAAAATCCTGCCATGATTTTCCACAAATATTCCTGAATATTCATATTCATGTATACACACATAAACCAATCCCTTGAAAAAAAAATGCAAGAAAAGTCACAAAGATTATAAATTAGAAAGTTAGGAGGTGGATGCACTTATACTCACACGGATATTTACACATCTATACGGAGTAAAGGCATGCACTATACGGATCGTACTCCCGATTTTTTCTTCCAGGAAGATGATTTGCTGTAAAAATATTAGTCCTGTGGGCAGGGAGCCTTTGGCCTATTACACCTACGCCATGGAGGGCCATGGTTACCCGCACATGAGACACACAATGTGCCATGCATCCATCTGCAATCAGTCCCATTAATGTCAAGAGACTGTCCAGACTAACCCCCCACCCCCATCTACTCGAGACCAACTCCCCCAATCCACTCAAGACTGACCCACTCCCATCTACCCCAAACTGACCCCTCACTCCCATATACCCCAGACTGACCTCCCCACCCCAATCTACTCAAGACTGACCCCCCCACCCCCATCTACCCCAGACTAACCCCCTACCCCCATCTACCTTAGACTGACCCCCCACCCCCATCTACCTCAGACTGCCCCCCCCCACCCCCATCTACCCCAGACTGACCCTTCACCCTTATTCACTCAAGACTGACCCCCTACCCCCATCTACCCCAGACTGGCCTTCCCCCCACCCTCATCTACCACAGACTGACCCTCCCCCATCTACCCCAGACTGACCCCCCCACCTCCATCCACCCCAGAATTACCACCTCCCATCTACCCCAGACTGACCCCCCCACCTCCCTCCACCCCAGACTGACCACCCCCCATCTACCCCAGACTGACCCCCCACCCACATCTACCCCAGACTGACCCTCTTCCCCCGTTCCCATCTACCCCAGACTGACCCCCCTACCCCCATCCACCCCAGACTGACCACCTTCCATCTACCCCAGACTGACCCTCTCCCCCACCCTCATTTACCCCAGACTGACCCTCCCCCCACCCCATCTACCCCAGACTGACCCTCTCCCCCACCCTCATCTACACCAGACTGACCCTCCCCCCACCCCATATACCCCAGACTGACCCTCCCACCCCCCATCTACCGCAGAGTGACCCCCCACCCCCATCTACCCTAGACTGACCCTTCATCCTTATCCACTCGAGACTGACCCCCCACCGACATATACCCTAGACTGGCCCTCCCCCCCACCCTCATCTATCCCAGAGTGACCCTCCCCTTACCCCCATCTACTCCAGACTGACCCCCCATCGCCATCCATTCCAGACTGACCACCCCCATCTACCCCAGACTGACCCTCCCCCATCCCCATTTATCTCAGTCTGACCCCCCACCCCCATCCACTCCAGACCAACCTCCACACCCCCGTATACCCCTGACTGACCCCCTATCCTTATCCACTTAAGACGGACCACCCAACCCCATATACCCCAGACTGGCCCTCCCCCCACCCCTTCTACCGCAGACTTACCCGCCACCCCCATCTACCCCAGGCTGACCACCACCCATTTATCCCAAACTGACCCCCCCCCACCCCCATCCACTCAAGACCAACCTCCCCACCCCCATATACCCCAGATTGACCCCTCATCCTTATCCACTTAAGACTGACCTCCACCCCAATCTACCCCAGACTGACCCCCCCACCCACATCTACCCCAGACTGACCCTCTCCCCCCATCTAGCCGAGACTGACCCCCCACCCCCATCCACCCCAGACTGACCACCTTCCATCTACCCCAGACTGACCCTCTTCCCCACTCTCATCTACCCCAGACTGAACCTCCCCCCACCCCATCTACCCCAGACTGACTTTCTCCCCCACCCTCATCTACACCAGACTGACCCTCCCCCCACCCCATATACCCCAGACTGACCCACCCCCACCTCCATCTACCCCAGACTGACCCTTCATCCTTATCCACTCAAGACTGACCCCCCCCCCCACCCACATATACTCTAGACTGGCCCTTTCCCTACCCTCATCTACCCCAGACTGACCCTCCCCCTACCCCCATCTACTCCAGACTGAAACCCCATCGCCATCCACCCCAGACTGACCACCCCCATCTACCCCAGAATGACCCTCCCCCATCCCCATTTATCCCAGTCTGACCCCCCACCCCCATCCACTCAACACCATCCTCCACACCCCCATATACCCCAGACTGACCCCCAATCCTCATCCACTTAAGACTGACCACCCACCCCCATATACCCCAGACTGGCCCTCCCCCCATCCCCCTCTACCGCAGACTGACCCCCCCACCCCCATCTACCCCAGACTGACCACCCTCCATCTATCCAAGACTGACTCCTCCCCCACTAACTACCCTAGACTGATCCTCCCCCCACCCCCATCTACCCCAGACTGACCACTTCCCATCTACCCCAGGCTGACTCCCCTCATCACAAACTACTGATATCCCCACCCCCCCAGACTGACAGACCCACACCTCGAGACACTAACACCCCCTACACCCAACTTTTGAACCCCCTAGACTAACCCAGACTAATTAGTTTGGCTCACATCCGTGAAATCACATACCCTGTGCCTCTAATGTCACCCGTGCGTTTATGGGGTAAACTGGGGTAAAGCACATTGGGATCCAACTCAGTGCTCTGCCCCTCCAACCAATCACTGTTTGTTAATACCTGTAGGAGCCACAAGTGATTAGACACAGGGGGATGGGCTTATGACTCCAATCATACAAACCAGATGGGGCTTTTGGCTCTCCAGACATCTGCCGCTCCTCATTCTGTCAGCGGTGGCCAGGCTAAAGAAACTGAAGAAAATTTCACAAAGCCAAAAAGGTGATTAGATGACCATGTGTGTCCTCTCCCCCTCCTCTCTGTACATCTGGACACTGACATCCCTGCTGGTCCTGTACCCTACATCCTCCTTCTCTGTCATTACTGACCTAGGATGACATCTTTGGCAGGGTGGGAGAGAAGATAAAAGAATGGCCGCATAGCGGGAGGCAAATGGGCATCGCGGTCTGTGTTGGCCCTGTCCAGACCACGGCCGCTGTCTACCCACTGTGTGGCATGGTCCTCAATAGGCCTTTTTGTTAGGACATGCAGCCCCAGCTCACTGGGCAAATGCCCAGTGTGCCCTATGGCCAGTCTGGGCCTGAGTGGTAGTTTACTAATGCTTATGTTTTACAAGTGTGTGCAGCTTTCAGCTTATATAAGTAGGTATGTAAATGTGGTGTACAGATTCAGGGCAGAACAAAGAACCCTTCATACCAAGCGGCTCTTGCGGGAGTAAGTGCTACATTACCATAATAACATATCTAAAAAATAAAGTAAACATACAAAGGTTGTGGGAGAACTTTAGGTAGTGGTCCCTTTATTGGGTTTGAAAAGTTTTAATTATGAAATAAACTTTAACCTTTAATACCAAACAGAATCACTGTTAACCATTAACAGACCAACAAGCTTAGTCACCAAGACTCAAACAGTAATATCTTACACCAACCAATTTTCAGCTTACTAACCACTGTTCACCTACAAAGTGAGACATATTACCCCATAAATATTGACTGCATTGATGGATAATAGAGTAAAGGGGAGGGTGGATGTGGAGCAGGTCAGAAGATCCAAAAGGAAGGCTAAAGATTGACATGGACTTAACAGTCACCATAGCCCTCTATTAAGAGTGAAATTCATTTTAAAATAAATGGATGAGGGGGTTACAATCCCATGGTGCCACTCTTTTTTACTTTTCCTTCATGACCCTAACATTACGCAGGCTCTGCATTCTGTGGACCCTGTACAGCTGTGTGAGAGAGGCCTTACAGCCCAGGAATTAGAGTTTTCAGAGGTAAAAATTAACAAGTGTGACTTTCATGTTTCTGACATGATAGGTTTCACCCCTCTATATGTCCCGGTGACCATTATCACCGAGATAGAAAGTGATGTGAAATCAAACATTTTACACTTGTGTAGCACCCTCCTAATTAGTTAGGGGAAGCTCTAGTTCAATTGTTAGTTATGGGGGCTGAGTAGCAGCCTGGGTGTGATAGCTAGTAGGGTCGAATTTGGGTAAGAGCTGAGAGACTCTGCAAACTGAGACTTCCCCCTATTCTAGAACCTCTAGATCTAGAAACAGTGGGTGGAGGTGAGGAGTGGCTAGCTGGTACGCTTAGAAGATCCTGGCCAATCCCCAACAGGAGGCTTAGCAAGGGGCCAGGACAGCTTTTAAGAGTAACCAAGCCTGCTCAGCAGCAGGAGAGTGGAGAGAGGGTTCGGGTGGAAAATGGAGAGGAAGTGAGGTTGGAGAGCAGGAGCCTGGGAGAGGGTCTCACCTCCAGGCAGGAAGCTTGGAAGGAGGAAAGCTTGGGACTTCATCGGCCCCCTGAGAGAGGACCACCTGTGTAGCAGGGAAAGAATGGCCAAGCTAGGAGGCCAGTGAGTGCACCCCCTGGGCCAGATAGGGGAAGGAGCACTCTGGTGGGAAACCAGATTAGCAACTACCCGGGACTGTCTTGCTTTAAAGTGACAGGCACTGGATCCCCTACTCAGGGATTCACCCAGAACAGCTGGATAAGGAGTATCTAGGGTGGTACATATGGAGATGCTGGCTAGCTCTCCAAAAAGTGGATTTTTGCTGTAAAAAATTGTATATGGTTTCAGAAAGTGGTCCTCGGTTTGCCCTTTGGCATCCCCTACACCCATAACCTAATCCCAGTTCAAAACCCCTAATAAATCTTCAAAACAAAGCTCAAGGACTGGCTATTGTCTTCTGGATGCAATTAAATGTGGAAATGTGTGTTGCCTGGCTGTGCAGGACTATAGGGGGACCCAAAACTTCAACTCCTAAGGGGGTAGCGCTACACTTGTGACACTAAATCAGAGGTAAAGGTAAATCTTACAAAAAGGACATCTGTTCCAGTGACAACTGACAGACAGTGTGCGTTCGGGGCCATTCACCCACATTCTCACACCTGTGTCCAGGCAGCCACTGCATCCTCTTGGACTTGAATGGACTGTCTCTAGCTAGTACCTGCTAGCTAGAGATACAGAAAAAATGGCCCGTTCACAATGTTTGGGCCTTTGCCCCAGATTGCGCTGGCAGTGACCTCTAAATGCCTATGTGTGCATGAACTCCTAGTCTAACATGTAGGGACCAGGGGCGGACTGACCATTTGGAAACTCAGGCACTGCCTGAGGGCCTGGGGTCAGTAGGGGGCCCCATGAGATGCCCCTGGTACCTTTTTCATAGGCTTTTTTGAGTTTGGGCAAGTACACAGGGGCCCCATGATCCCCTGTTGCCCGGGAGCCCCATGAGTTTTCAGTCTGCCCCTGGCAGGGACATTTAGAGGCAGAAAGGTAAACACTAGACACCCCTAAGAGCAGCATTTTAAATGTCCAGTGCGCATGAGGCCTTACGGTCCGCTCCATTCAATGGCAAGGTTCCAGAACACACTTACCAGCTCCTGTGTGTGAGATGTAAAATCCACGGTGCTTTTAGACCACTTCTCAAAAAAAGTGGCGTGTCAAGGGAGAAGGGCCGTACACGCATACATGGGTAAATGCCGATGCAGAAGCCATCTGCATTTGCTCAAGCACGGTCGTTCACTGGTATTGCAGCTGTACACAGCACATGTAGCTCCTTGGTGCCGGAAAGCCTGGGGATTTTATGCCTCAGCACATGGGAGCTGGTAAGAATCTGCGAACATGAGGCCTAATATCAAGTATGTTTGATTGATGAGCCATAGTAAGAAAAGAAATACACTTTGTGAAACTAAATATACTTATTCTAGTGTGTGAGCTTAATGTATTGATTCTAATGTGTGTGATTTCAGTAAGGAAATTGGGAAACATTAGTGAAATGAAAAAAAAATCATTGTGATTATGATGAAAAAATTAAGGCATGTCTATGATTGCAGGGTTAAAACATATTTAATTTTAATATATGTACATTGGAATGATAGACGACACCACTGGCAGAAAACATTATACTCGTGTCATATGTGTCTTTATGAAGCTGTTTTAGAACATGTCATTATGGCACTCTTACGCTGATGTAAGGGGGGAGACATTTATGTAAGGGGGGATACTCTGATGTAAATGGGGGCACATTGATTTAAGGGGGATACTCTGATGTAAGAGGGTTACTCTGATCTAAGGGGGGGGGCACATTGATGTAACGGGGGATAAACTGATGTAAGGGGGGGCACATTGATGTAAGGGGGATACTCTGATGTAAATGGGGAGACATTGATGTAAGGGGGGTACTCTGATGTAAAAGGGATACTCTGATCTAAAGGGGGGGACATTGATGTAAGGGGGGATAAACTGATGTAAGGGGGGGGCACATTGATGTAAGGGGGAATACTCTGATGTAAGGGGAGGACTCTTATGTAAGGGGGACACACTGATGTAAGGGGTGTAACACCCTGCCTTAATACTGCTTGCAGGATGTTAAATGGACACAGGATGGCAGTGTCCTGCAGCCCAGTTGTATAGACTCAGCTAACAAACTACATTTCCCAGAGGAGCTGGTGTGTGGGTGCAGGCAAATATATACAGAAGCCTAGGAACCCAGGACAGGAAGTGAGTGGAGAGAACTGGAGAGCAGGGGTTAGGAGAAGCCTATGCTGGACCCCGGAGGACCGGGCTGACCACTGACACTGCTGACGAGTCTGATGAACTATCCTGCAGGCAGGTGGTCCTGAGTGCTGCTGTCTGGAGTGATCTCTGAAGGAGGAACCACAGGAACACTGGGGGCTCCCATGTGCAGAGAGACTATCAGCTACCTGACCGGTGCCATGGATCGGGTGAGAGAGTTCCATTCTCAAGTCATTCAAGTTGCCAATTACATTATTCAAGTGTGCTGCTTTCTGCTTAGCTTAACTGACACTGTTCACAAGTTATACATGCTTAAGGCCTAGTTCACCCAGCTTACTGGTTACTACACCTTCAGCATAATCCAGTCACAAGAGTCCCCTGCTGTGTCTTGCCCTTCACAAGTTAAGCCTTATTATTGCTTCCATCGCAGTTTGCCCACATTCACCAAAGAGCTCCTACATTGCTGCAGTTTGCCACTGGGGTTCCCAAGAGGAATTAATCCTTACAGAAAGGGCTGCTGCTCATTCTTTAATTTTTGCCAAAATTGACATCTTACCCTGTGTGTTTTAAGGGTACCATCCAAACCACTTACCACTTAAAGGGGCAGCTCCTTTCCTTTGTATTCACCACTTATTAAGTAGCTTCTACCTTTGCTTCCAGAGGGTTTTGAATTCCTAAAGTACACCAACTTGGGCCCTATCAAGTGCGTAGAAAATCTTATACTGCAGATTAAAGGGACATTGACCTATTCAATTCAAGAGCTTTTTCTTTACCTCAGAATTAAACCCTGTCACCAGCCCAAAGTGAGCTTGCAGCTCTGTTTGGTAGTTTTTTTCTGCTCACTGGGGAAAAGACATCTCAGGACTGGGGCTACTGGTTAAATTCTAAATTTTAGGATGTCCAGAACTGATTGAGATTTTCCTGTGTTTGACTTTTACGTGAAATTACTATGAGTGATATGTATTATTTCATGCACAAACATTTCTGTTGTTTTACTGTGCTTACATTTGATCTCAATACAACCAAGATATCAGTTCACTCAAAACTCTCTGTGAGCCTATTTTGTGGTTACAGCCAGAGGGTTCCTCTGACTGGAGGTTTAAGGTGGTATCAGCAGGGGATGGGCTTTCAGAGCGAGGTCAGGCAAGACAGGCAACCCAAAAATTACTCTGCGTGCTACAGGGGAATAATCTGATGTAAGGCCGGACACATTGATGTAAGGGGGGGCTCTTATGTAACGGGGCATTTATACAAAAGGGAAGCTCCTATGCGAGGAAGGCATTACTGTAAGAGGGACACTGATGTAAGAGGGAATTAATGTAAGATGGGGAATTGATATCAGAGGGAACACTCATGTAAAGGGGGACACTGATGTAAGGAGAGGCTCTGAAGAAAGGGCAGACACTGATGTAAGGCAGAATTGATGTAAGAGAGGACATTGATATAAAGGGGGAAACTGATGTAAGGAGAGGCTCTGAAGAAAGGGCAGACACTGATGTAAGGTAGAATTGATGTAAGAGAGGACATTGATATAAAGGGGGGCACTGATGTAAGAGGGAATTGATGTAAGATGGGGAATTGAGATCAGAGGGAACACTCATATAAAGGGGGAAACTGATGTAAGGAGAGGCTCTGAAGAAAGGGCAGACACTGATGTAAGGTAGAATTAATGTAAGAGAGGACATTGATATAAAGGGGGGCACTGATGTAAGAGGGAATTGATGTAAGATGGGGAATTGAGATCAGAGGGAACACTCATATTAAAGGGGGAAACTGATGTAAGGAGAGGTTGGGAGAAAGGGCAGACACTGATGTAAGGTAGAATTGATGTAAGAGAGGACATTGATATAAAGGGGGGCACTGATGTAAGGAGAGGCTCTGAAGAAAGGGCAGACACTGATGTAAGAGAGGACATTGATATAAAGGAGGGCACTGATTAAGAGGGAATTGATATAAGATGGAGAATTGATATCAGAGGGAACACTCATATAAAGGGGGAAACTGATGTAAGGAGAGGCTCTGAAGAATGGGCAGACACTGATGTAAGGTAGAATTGATGTAAGAGAGGACATTGATATAAAGGGGGGCACTGATGTAAGGAGAGGCTCTGAAGAAAGGGCAGACACTGATGTAAGGTAGAATTGATGTAAGAGAGGACATTGATATAAAGGGGGGCACTGATGTAAAGAAGAACTCTGATGTAAAGGGGAAAACTGATGTAAGGCTGCCTACTGTATGCCTTCCCTGGCGGATTGATTCTTATGTAGAGCTGCTCCATTTCCTTACTAAGTGCTGGCACTGCAGCCTGAGGTAGAGAATGATGTCAAACAGCTGAGAGGTGTAGCAGGACTAATTTCGGTGGCCGGTTGCAGGGCACAGGTAAGCGGCTAGGAGTGAGTGACACTAACACACTAATCTGGATAGAATAGAAGTCCCCAGATTCCCCACTGTGTGCTTATGATCATGATCATTATGATGATCACAGCACAGCAGGTGGACTATGGCTCTGGCACAGTGTCACATGGCTGTTGGGTGCCGACTTTGTTAACTTATGGCTGTACTGTGTCTTGCAAACTGTAACATAGTACAGTCATAACAAAAAACAGCACCCAACAGCCATGTGATGTATTAATTCAGGTAGGACATTGCTGAAAGCGTAGGTGTGGAATGCACAACCCATCACTGCATTTAAGTGACAATAGACAATATCCTTATTCTCCAGCACATCCATTACTTAATGGCCCTGTAACGTATTTCCGTGAAATGGTTTCTTACTGTGCTTTTGTGCCTCCTTGTAATGTCCTCTGTGAGCTCCCGAAGCTTTTCTTTTCTCCCTTTACTTCCATTTGTTTAGAACTAACAGTGTATGTTAGTTGCAGTCATGTGCACTGTTGTATGCACACTACAAATCCCAGAGCTCATAGTCCATCTCAAGAGCAAGCAAGAGAGGATGGCTAGCGTAGAGTGGGACCATGGAGAATGAACACTCACCACTAGCCATTCAAACTAGCCACTTTAACATGAAGTCAGATCACAGAAGCAAAAATAAAAAGGAGGGAGAGAGCAATAGAAGATACATTTTGAGTTAAGAAGAGATTCGTAAAGTGGTTGTAAACTCTCACATATACCCAGTGAAATGACTGACCGCAGGTGCTACACAGAGATGAAACAAATCATCCTTCATAAGTTGTACCTGTTTATCTGCAGTCTTCTCTACATCCATCCAAAGTCCAGAATTAATAAAGCTTGTCTGAGCTTCCAGAAAGCAGGGGGCGGACAGCTGAAATTACACACTGCAGAGCTCAGTGAGGAGAGCTCTGAGAGCTGATTGGAGGGAAGAGACACTCCCCTCTTCACACAGCTCCCAGGAACAGAGCTGAGGCTGTCAAGCTCCTGAAGGTCCCTCCCCTGTCTCCATTTTTCTCTTGGTGTCAGGAAAACATGTCAAAGTGATTCATAGCGATAGCAGAGTAATGAAGCCGCAGACAGAAATGACACTTAGTGCTTCTAATTGAACATGGTATACACTAGAGGAATGTGCTTTGTTCATATTTCATGTCTGAGGTTTACAACTACTTTAAAAAAGAAATTATTATTTTCCTTGCAATGGGGCTGTGCCTGCACTGCACGGGTTAAATACTCATTTGTGTCTAGAGGGCCAGAAAGCAAAGATATAATTAACTAATCTGCCGATCCTCAGCGCACAAGACCAATCCCCGCCGCTTCTGCCCCCCCACACACACTAACGGTCTTGTGAATGGGCTGTTCCTGATGTTATCACACCCATGGACCAGCTCCAGAGGTGAGGACGGCAGGAACAGTCCACCGCTGGACATGGGGGAGTGCAGTTTTCCGGAGGATTGGAGGAATGGGTAGGTACAGCTTTTCTCTGAGCCCCTGGGCACAACAAGTACTTAACTCATGCAGTGCAGCACAGCGCATGGGAAAATAACATTGTTAACAAGAGTTCTGCTTTAAATACATTTTTAAAAACCAGAATTGTCACTTTAACCTAATTTTTTAAGCTGACCCTAGCATTTAGGCTGCATTCAGCCTGTTGTAGTGCATTAATGCATGCCATTTTCCACATTAATGTGGGACGCAGTAAGAGAGTGTATTAGTTTTCAATGGGTTTTCAAGGCACCACAATCAAGGTTTTAATAGCCAAGGAGCATTTTTTTAGCACAACAAATTACAATGCACAGAACATTCACATTTGTTAAAATTTTCTGAAACGCAAATTATTTGTTATGCACTGGTTAATTCAGTTGGGGTGACCTT
The DNA here is from genome assembly GCF_062004578.1 of Staurois parvus. Taxonomy (NCBI): domain Eukaryota; kingdom Metazoa; phylum Chordata; class Amphibia; order Anura; family Ranidae; genus Staurois; species Staurois parvus. The sequence continues at coordinate 12,188,393 of NW_028318078.1, read as the reverse complement.
TTCAAAATGAATGGCACTGTAAAGCACTGCAATTAAGTTTATGTGTTACAGTGGCATTGCCGAATCGCCTGATGTCCCTTCAGCCTCTCTAAGGACACAATGTCAAGGCTACCTTCCTCTTCGGAGTCTGTAGGTGGCTCACACTCAGTCTCCTAGGATCCCTGCCAGGACAACCTGGGTAGAGGCTGTGGCAGGGGTGAAGATTCTAGGGACTCTAAGATCCAAAGGATGATCACTGGACTCGATGGCAGGAATCTTCTTAGTTGTAGGGTTTTTCTCTGGATTCCTCTCTGATGTCAGCAGTAGAGATGAGCGAAGTATTCAAAAATTCGATTCGGCTGATTCGGCGAATTCGAGGAATAAATTCGATTTGAGGCGAATATATTCGCTGCGAATTTAACTTTAAAAAGGGTGTTTCTAGGCTTCAGAGAGCCTTTATATTAGTGCAGAACACTGTACCTTTAATTTAAATGCCCTTGGAGTCTGCTGGGGAAGAGAAATAATACTGTCAGTCAGTATGACATGCAGATGAGTGCCGTCGATCTTAGAATCACCGCACACTTCACTCATTTGGGCAGTCACGGGGCCAAAACCAGAGTGTGGAGCCACAGTGTGGCGGTGGAGGCAGCAGCAATGGGAGGCCATACAGCACCCTATGACAAAATGGAACCCACCAGCAGTGTGAGGAGACCTGAAAGTGGCACATGGCAGAGTGTGGCGATGGAGACAGCAGCAATGGGAGGCCGTACAGGGACCCATGACACACTCTGGACCTGGCAGCAGCATGAGGAGGCGGTACGGGGGCCCATGGCAGATTACGGGCCTGGCAGCAGCAATGGGAGGCCCGTAATCTGCCAGCACCCTATGACAAAATGGAACCCACCAGCAGTGTGAGGAGACCTGAAAGTGGCACATGGCAGAGTGTGGCGATGGAGACAGCAGCAATGGGAGGCCGTACAGGGACCCATGAGAGACTCTGGACCTGGCAGCAGCATGAGGAGGCGGTACGGGGGCCCATGGCAGATTACGGGCCTGGCAGCAGCAATGGGAGGCCCGTAATCTGCCAGCACCCTATGACAAAATGGAACCCACCAGCAGTGTGAGGAGACCTGAAAGTGGCACATGGCAGAGTGTGGCGATGGAGACAGCAGCAATGGGAGGCCGTACAGGGACCCATGACACACTCTGGACCTGGCAGCAGCATGAGGAGGCGGTACGGGGGCCCATGGCAGATTGCGGGCCTGGCAGCAGCAATGGGAGGCCCGTAATCTGCCAGCACCCTATGACAAAATGGAACCCACCAGCAGTGTGAGGAGACCTGAAAGTGGCACATGGCAAAGTGTGGCGATGGAGACAGCAGCAATGGGAGGCCGTACAGGGACCCATAAGACACTCTGGACCTGGCAGCAGCATGAGGAGGCGGTACGGGGGCCCATGGCAGATTACGGGCCTGGCAACAGCAATGGGAGGCCCGTAATCTGCCAGCACCCTATGACAAAATGGAACCCACCAGCAGTGTGAGGAGACCTGAAAGTGGCACATGGCAGAGTGTGGCGATGGAGACAGCAGCAATGGGAGGCCGTACAGGGACCAATGAGAGACTCTGGACCTGGCAGCAGCATGAGGAGGCGGTACAGGGGCCCATGACAGATTATGGCCTGGCAGCAGCATGAGGAGTCGGTACGGGGGCCCATGGCAGATTACGGGCCTGGCAGCAGCAATGGGAGGCCCGTAATCTGCCAGCACCCTATGACAAAATGGAACTCACCAGCAGTGTGAGGAGACCTGAAAGTGGCACATGGCAGAGTGTGGCGATGGAGACAGCAGCAATGGGAGGCCGTACAGGGACCCATGAGAGACTCTGGACCTGGCAGCAGCATGAGGAGGCGGTACAGGGGCCCATGACAGATTACGGGCCTGGCAGCAGCATGAGGAGTCGGTACGGGGGCCCATGGCAGATTACGGGCCTGGCAGCAGCAATGGGAGGCCCGTAATCTGCCAGCACCCTATGACAAAATGGAACCCACCAGCAGTGTGAGGAGACCTGAAAGTGGCACATGGCAGAGTGTGGCGATGGAGACAGCAGCAATGGGAGGCCGTACAGGGACCCATGAGAGACTCTGGACCTGGCAGCAGCATGAGGAGGCGGTACAGGGGCCCATGACAGATTACGGGCCTGGCAGCAGCATGAGGAGTCGGTACGGGGGCCCATGGCAGATTACGGGCCTGGCAGCAGCAATGGGAGGCCTGTAATCTGCCAGCACCCTATGACAAAATGGAACCCACCAGCAGTGTGAGGAGACCTGAAAGTGGCACATGGCAGAGTGTGGCGATGGAGACAGCAGCAATGGGAGGCCGTACAGGGACCCATGAGAGACTCTGGACCTGGCAGCAGCATGAGGAGGCGGTACGGGGGCCCATGGCAGATTACGGGCCTGGCAGCAGCAATGGGAGGCCCGTAATCTGCCAGCACCCTATGACAAAATGGAACCCACCAGCAGTGTGAGGAGACCTGAAAGTGGCACATGGCAGAGTGTGGCGATGGAGACAGCAGCAATGGGAGGCCGTACAGGGACCCATGACACACTCTGGACCTGGCAGCAGCATGAGGAGGCGGTACAGGAGCCCAGGGCAGATTACGGGCCTGGCAGCAGCAATGGGAGGCCCGTAATCTGCCAGCACCCTATGACAAAATGGAACCCACCAGCAGTGTGAGGAGACCTGAAAGTGGCACATGGCAGAGTGTGGCGATGGAGACAGCAGCAATGGGAGGCCGTACAGGGACCCATGAGACACTCTGGACCTGGCAGCAGCATGAGGAGGCGGTACGGGGGCCCATGGCAGATTGCGGGCCTGGCAGCAGCAATGGGAGGCCCGTAATCTGCCAGCACCCTATGACAAAATGGAACCCACCAGCAGTGTGAGGAGACCTGAAAGTGGCACATGGCAAAGTGTGGCGATGGAGACAGCAGCAATGGGAGGCCGTACAGGGACCCATGAGACACTCTGGACCTGGCAGCAGCATGAGGAGGCGGTACGGGGGCCCATGGCAGATTACGGGCCTGGCAGCAGCAATGGGAGGCCCGTAATCTGCCAGCACCCTATGACAAAATGGAACCCACCAGCAGTGTGAGGAGACCTGAAAGTGGCACATGGCAGAGTGTGGCGATGGAGACAGCAGCAATGGGAGGCCGTACAGGGACCAATGAGAGACTCTGGACCTGGCAGCAGCATGAGGAGGCGGTACAGGGGCCCATGACAGATTACGGGCCTGGCAGCAGCATGAGGAGTCGGTACGGGGGCCCATGGCAGATTACGGGCCTGGCAGCAGCAATGGGAGGCCCGTAATCTGCCAGCACCCTATGACAAAATGGAACTCACCAGCAGTGTGAGGAGACCTGAAAGTGGCACATGGCAGAGTGTGGCGATGGAGACAGCAGCAATGGGAGGCCGTACAGAGACCCATGAGAGACTCTGGACCTGGCAGCAGCATGAGGAGGCGGTACAGGGGCCCATGACAGATTACGGGCCTGGCAGCAGCATGAGGAGTCGGTACGGGGGCCCATGGCAGATTACGGGCCTGGCAGCAGCAATGGGAGGCCCGTAATCTGCCAGCACCCTATGACAAAATGGAACCCACCAGCAGTGTGAGGAGACCTGAAAGTGGCACATGGCAGAGTGTGGCGATGGAGACAGCAGCAATGGGAGGCCGTACAGGGACCCATGAGAGACTCTGGACCTGGCAGCAGCATGAGGAGGCGGTACAGGGGCCCATGACAGATTACGGGCCTGGCAGCAGCATGAGGAGTCGGTACGGGGGCCCATGGCAGATTACGGGCCTGGCAGCAGCAATGGGAGGCCCGTAATCTGCCAGCACCCTATGACAAAATGGAACCCACCAGCAGTGTGAGGAGACCTGAAAGTGGCACATGGCAGAGTGTGGCGTTGGAGACAGCAGCAACGGGAGGCCGTACAGGGACCCATGAGAGACTCTGGACCTGGCAGCAGCATGAGGAGGCGGTACGGGGGCCCATGGCAGATTACGGGCCTGGCAGCAGCAATGGGAGGCCCGTAATCTGCCAGCACCCTATGACAAAATGGAACCCACCAGCAGTGTGAGGAGACCTGAAAGTGGCACATGGCAGAGTGTGGCGATGGAGACAGCAGCAATGGGAGGCCGTACAGGGACCCATGACACACTCTGGACCTGGCAGCAGCATGAGGAGGCAGTACAGGGGCCCATGACAGATTACGGGCCTGGCAGCAGCATGAGGAGTCGGTACGGGGGCCCATGGCAGATTACGGGCCTGGCAGCAGCAATGGGAGGCCCGTAATCTGCCAGCACCCTATGACAAAATGGAACCCACCAGCAGTGTGAGGAGACCTGAAAGTGGCACATGGCAGAGTGTGGCGATGGAGACAGCAGCAATGGGAGGCCGTACAGGGACCCATGAGAGACTCTGGACCTGGCAGCAGCATGAGGAGGCGGTACAGGGGCCCATGACAGATTACGGGCCTGGCAGCAGCATGAGGAGTCGGTACGGGGGCCCATGGCAGATTACGGGCCTGGCAGTAGCAATGGGAGGCCCGTAATCTGCCAGCACCCTATGACAAAATGGAATCCACCAGCAGTGTGAGGAGACCTGAAAGTGGCATATGGAAGAGTGTGGCGATGGAGACAGCAGCAACGGGAGGCCGTACAGGGACCCATGAGAGACTCTGGACCTGGCAGCAGCATGAGGAGGCGGTACGGGGGCCAATGGCAGATTACGGGCCTGGCAGCAGCAATGGGAGGCCCGTAATCTGCCAGCACCCTATGACAAAATGGAACCCACCAGCAGTGTGAGGAGACCTGAAAGTGGCACATGGCAGAGTGTGGCGATGGAGACAGCAGCAATGGGAGGCCGTACAGGGACCCATGAGAGACTCTGGACCTGGCAGCAGCATGAGGAGGCGGTACAGGGACCCATGACAGATTACGGGCCTGGCAGCAGCATGAGGAGTCGGTACGGGGGCCCATGGCAGATTACGGGCCTGGCAGCAGCAATGGGAGGCCCGTAATCTGCCAGCACCCTATGACAAAATGGAACCCACCAGCAGTGTGAGGAGACCTGAAAGTGGCACATGGCAGAGTGTGGCGATGGAGACAGCAGCAACGGGAGGCCGTACAGGGACCCATGAGAGACTCTGGACCTGGCAGCAGCATGAGGAGGCGGTACGGGGGCCCATGGCAGATTACGGGCCTGGCAGCAGCAATGGGAGGCCCGTAATCTGCCAGCACCCTATGACAAAATGGAACCCACCAGCAGTGTGAGGAGACCTGAAAGTGGCACATGGCAGAGTGTGGCGATGGAGACAGCAGCAATGGGAGGCCGTACAGGGACCCATGACACACTCTGGACCTGGCAGCAGCATGAGGAGGCAGTACAGGGGCCCATGACAGATTACGGGCCTGGCAGCAGCATGAGGAGTCGGTACGGGGGCCCATGGCAGATTACGGGCCTGGCAGCAGCAATGGGAGGCCCGTAATCTGCCAGCACCCTATGACAAAATGGAACCCACCAGCAGTGTGAGGAGACCTGAAAGTGGCACATGGCAGAGTGTGGCGATGGAGACAGCAGCAATGGGAGGCCGTACAGGGACCCATGAGAGACTCTGGACCTGGCAGCAGCATGAGGAGGCGGTACAGGGGCCCATGACAGATTACGGGCCTGGCAGCAGCATGAGGAGTCGGTACGGGGGCCCATGGCAGATTACGGGCCTGGCAGTAGCAATGGGAGGCCCGTAATCTGCCAGCACCCTATGACAAAATGGAATCCACCAGCAGTGTGAGGAGACCTGAAAGTGGCACATGGCAGAGTGTGGCGATGGAGACAGCAGCAACGGGAGGCCGTACAGGGACCCATGAGAGACTCTGGACCTGGCAGCAGCATGAGGAGGCGGTACGGGGGCCAATGGCAGATTACGGGCCTGGCAGCAGCAATGTGAGGCCCGTAATCTGCCAGCACCCTATGACAAAATGGAACCCACCAGCAGTGTGAGGAGACCTGAAAGTGGCACATGGCAGAGTGTGGCGATGGAGACAGCAGCAATGGGAGGCCGTACAGGGACCCATGAGAGACTCTGGACCTGGCAGCAGCATGAGGAGGCGGTACAGGGACCCATGACAGATTACGGGCCTGGCAGCAGCATGAGGAGTCGGTACGGGGGCCCATGGCAGATTACGGGCCTGGCAGCAGCAATGGGAGGCCCGTAATCTGCCAGCACCCTATGACAAAATGGAACCCACCAGCAGTGTGAGGAGACCTGAAAGTGGCACATGGCAGAGTGTGGCGATGGAGACAGCAGCAATGGGAGGCCGTACAGGGACCCATGAGACACTCTGGACCTGGCAGCAGCATGAGGAGGCGGTAGGGGGCCCATGGCAGATTACAGGCCTGGCAGCAGCAATGGGAGGCCCGTAATCTGCCAGCACCCTATGACAAAATGGAACCCACCAGCAGTGTGAGGAGACCTGAAAGTGGCACATGGCAGAGTGTGGCGATGGAGACAGCAGCAATGGGAGGCCGTACAGTGACCCATGAGACACTCTGGACCTGGCAGCAGCATGAGGAGGCGGTACGGGGGCCCATGGCAGATTACGGGCCTGGCAGCAGCATGAGGGTTCGGTACGGGGGCCCATGGCAGATTACGGGCCTGGCAGCAGCAATGGGAGGCCCGTAATCTGCCAGCACCCTATGTCAAAATGGAACCCACCAGCAGTGTGAGGAGACCTGAAAGTGGCACATGGCAGAGTGTGGCGATGGAGACAGCAGCAACGGGAGGCCGTACAGGGACCCATGAGAGACTCTGGACCTGGCAGCAGCATGAGGAGGCGGTACGGGGGCCCATGGCAGATTACGGGCCTGGCAGCAGCAATGGGAGGCCCGTAATCTGCCAGCACCCTATGACAAAATGGAACCCACCAGCAGTGTGGGGAGACCTGAAAGTGGCACATGGCAGAGTGTGGCGATGGAGACAGCAACAATGGGAGGCCATACAGGGACCCATGAGAGACTCTGGACCTGGCAGCAGCATGAGGAGGCGGTACAGGGGCCCATGACAGATTACGGGCCTGGCAGCAGCATGAGGAGTCGGTACGGGGGCCCATGGCAGATTACGGGCCTGGCAGCAGCAATGGGAGGCCCGTAATCTGCCAGCACCCTATGACAAAATGGAACCCACCAGCAGTGTGAGGAGACCTGAAAGTGGCACATGGCAGAGTGTGGCGATGGAGACAGCAGCAATGGGAGGCCGTACAGGGACCCATGAGAGACTCTGGACCTGGCAGCAGCATGAGGAGGAGGTACGGGGGCCCATGGCAGATTACGGGCCTGGCAGCAGCAATGGGAGGCCCGTAATCTGCCAGCACCCTATGACAAAATGGAACCCACCAGGAGTGTGAGGAGACCTGAAAGTGGCACATGGCAGAGTGTGGCGATGGAGACAGCAGCAATGGGAGGCCGTACAGCGACCCATGAGACACTCTGGACCTGGCAGCAGCATGAGGAGGCGGTACGGGGGCCCATGGCAGATTACGGGCCTGGCAGCAGCATGAGGAGTCGGTACGGGGGCCCATGGCAGATTATGGGCCTGGCAGCAGCAATGGGAGGCCCATAATCTGCCAGCACCCTATGACAAAATGGAACCCACCAGCAGTGTGAGGAGACCTGAAAGTGGCACATGGCAGAGTGTGGCGATGGAGACAGCAGCAATGGGAGGCCGTACAGTGACCCATGAGACACTCTGGACCTGGCAGCAGCATGAGGAGGCGGTACGGGGGCCCATGGCAGATTACGGGCCTGGCAGCAGCATGAGTATTCGGTACGGGGGCCCATGGCAGATTACGGGCCTGGCAGCAGCAATGGGAGGCCCGTAATCTGCCAGCACCCTATGACAAAATGGAACCCACCAGCAGTGTGAGGAGACCTGAAAGTGGCACATGGCAGAGTGTGGCTATGGAGACAGCAGCAATGGGAGGCCGTACAGGGACCCATGAGAGACTCTGGACCTGGCAGCAGCATGAGGAGGTGGTACAGGGGCCCATGACAGATTACGGGCCTGGCAGCAGCATGAGGAGTCGGTACGGGGGCCCATGGCAGATTACGGGCCTGGCAGCAGCAATGGGAGGCCCGTAATCTGCCAGCACCCTATGACAAAATGGAACCCACCAGCAGTGTGAGGAGACCTGAAAGTGGCACATGGCAGAGTGTGGCGATGGAGACAGCAGCAATGGGAGGCCGTACAGGGACCCATGAGAGACTCTGGACCTGGCAGCAGCATGAGGAGGAGGTACGGGGGCCCATGGCAGATTACGGGCCTGGCAGCAGCAATGGGAGGCCCGTAATCTGCCAGCACCCTATGACAAAATGGAACCCACCAGCAGTGTGAGGAGACTTGAAAGTGGCACATGGCAGAGTGTGGCGATGGAGACAGCAGCAATGGGAGGCCGTACAGCGACCCATGAGACACTCTGGACCTGGCAGCAGCATGAGGAGGCGGTACGGGGGCCCATGGCAGATTACGGGCCTGGCAGCAGCATGAGGAGTCGGTACGGGGGCCCATGGCAGATTATGGGCCTGGCAGCAGCAATGGGAGGCCCGTAATCTGCCAGCACCCTATGACAAAATGGAACCCACCAGCAGTGTGAGGAGACCTGAAAGTGGCACATGGCAGAGTGTGGCGATGGAGACAGCAGCAATGGGAGGCCGTACAGGGACCCATGAGAGACTCTGGACCTGGCAGCAGCATGAGGAGGCGGTACGGGGGCCCATGGCAGATTACGGGCCTGGCAGCAGCAATGGGAGGCCCGTAATCTGCCAGCACCCTATGACAAAATGGAACCCACCAGCAGTGTGAGGATACCTGAAAGTGGCACATGGCAGAGTGTGGCGATGGAGACAGCAGCAATGGGAGGCTGTACAGGGACCCATGAGAGACTCTGGACCTGGCAGCAGCATGAGGAGGCGGTACAGGGGCCCATGACAGATTACGGGCCTGGCAGCAGCATGAGGAGTCGGTACGGGGGCCCATGGCAGATTACGGGCCTGGCAGCAGCAATGGGAGGCCCGTAATCTGCCAGCACCCTATGACAAAATGGAACCCACCAGCAGTGTGAGGAGACCTGAAAGTGGCACATGGCAGAGTGTGGCGATGGAGACAGCAGCAATGGGAGGCCGTACAGGGACCCATGAGACACTCTGGACCTGGCAGCAGCATGAGGAGGCGGTACAGGGGCCCATGACAGATTACGGGCCTGGCAGCAGCATGAGGAGTCGGTACGGGGGCCCATGGCAGATTACGGGCCTGGCAGTAGCAATGGGAGGCCCGTAATCTGCCAGCACCCTATGACAAAATGGAACCCACCAGCAGTGTGAGGAGACCTGAAAGTGGCACATGGCAGAGTGTGGCGATGGAGACAGCAGCAATGGGAGGCCGTACAGGGACCCATGAGAGACTCTGGACCTGGCAGCAGCATGAGGAGGCGGTACAGGGACCCATGACAGATTACGGGCCTGGCAGCAGCATGAGGAGTCGGTACGGGGGCCCATGGCAGATTACGGGCCTGGCAGCAGCAATGGGAGGCCCGTAATCTGCCAGCACCCTATGACAAAATGGAACCCACCAGCAGTGTGAGGAGACCTGAAAGTGGCACATGGCAGAGTGTGGCGATGGAGACAGCAGCAATGGGAGGCCGTACAGGGACCCATAAGACACTCTGGACCTGGCAGCAGCATGAGGAGGCGGTAGGGGGCCCATGGCAGATTACGGGCCTGGCAGCAGCAATGGGAGGCCCGTAATCTGCCAGCACCCTATGACAAAATGGAACCCACCAGCAGTGTGAGGAGACCTGAAAGTGGCACATGGCAGAGTGTGGCGATGGAGACAGCAGCAATGGGAGGCCGTACAGTGACCCATGAGACACTCTGGACCTGGCAGCAGCATGAGGAGGCGGTACGGGGGCCCATGGCAGATTACGGGCCTGGCAGCAGCATGAGGATTCGGTACGGGGGCCCATGGCAGATTACGGGCCTGGCAGCAGCAATGGGAGGCCCGTAATCTGCCAGCACCCTATGACAAAATGGAACCCACCAGCAGTGTGAGGAGACCTGAAAGTGGCACATGGCAGAGTGTGGCGATGGAGACAGCAGCAACGGGAGGCCGTACAGGGACCCATGAGAGACTCTGGACCTGGCAGCAGCATGAGGAGGCGGTACGGGGGCCCATGGCAGATTACGGGCCTGGCAGCAGCAATGGGAGGCCCGTAATCTGCCAGCACCCTATGACAAAATGGAACCCACCAGCAGTGTGAGGAGACCTGAAAGTGGCACATGGCAGAGTGTGGCGATGGAGACAGCAGCAATGGGAGGCCGTACAGGGACCCATGAGAGACTCTGGACCTGGCAGCAGCATGAGGAGGCGGTACAGGGGCCCATGACAGATTACGGGCCTGGCAGCAGCATGAGGAGTCGGTACGGGGGCCCATGGCAGATTACGGGCCTGGCAGCAGCAATGGGAGGCCCGTAATCTGCCAGCACCCTATGACAAAATGGAACCCACCAGCAGTGTGAGGAGACCTGAAAGTGGCACATGGCAGAGTGTGGCGATGGAGACAGCAGCAATGGGAGGCCGTACAGGGACCCATGAGAGACTCTGGACCTGGCAGCAGCATGAGGAGGAGGTACGGGGGCCCATGGCAGATTACGGGCCTGGCAGCAGCAATGGGAGGCCCGTAATCTGCCAGCACCCTATGACAAAATGGAACCCACCAGGAGTGTGAGGAGACCTGAAAGTGGCACATGGCAGAGTGTGGCGATGGAGACAGCAGCAATGGGAGGCCGTACAGCGACCCATGAGACACTCTGGACCTGGCAGCAGCATGAGGAGGCGGTACGGGGGCCCATGGCAGATTACGGGCCTGGCAGCAGCATGAGGATTCGGTACGGGGGCCCATGGCAGATTACGGGCCTGGCAGCAGCAATGGGAGGCCCGTAATCTGCCAGCACCCTATGACAAAATGGAACCCACCAGCAGTGTGAGGAGACCTGAAAGTGGCACATGGCAGAGTGTGGCTATGGAGACAGCAGCAATGGGAGGCCGTACAGGGACCCATGAGAGACTCTGGACCTGGCAGCAGCATGAGGAGGCGGTACAGGGGCCCATGACAGATTACGGGCCTGGCAGCAGCATGAGGAGTCGGTACGGGGGCCCATGGCAGATTACGGGCCTGGCAGCAGCAATGGGAGGCACGTAATCTGCCAGCACCCTATGACAAAATGGAACCCACCAGCAGTGTGAGGAGACCTGAAAGTGGCACATGGCAGAGTGTGGCGATGGAGACAGCAGCAATGGGAGGCCGTACAGGGACCCATGAGAGACTCTGGACCTGGCAGCAGCATGAGGAGGAGGTACGGGGGCCCATGGCAGATTACGGGCCTGGCAGCAGCAATGGGAGGCCCGTAATCTGCCAGCACCCTATGACAAAATGGAACCCACCAGCAGTGTGAGGAGACTTGAAAGTGGCACATGGCAGAGTGTGGCGATGGAGACAGCAGCAATGGGAGGCCGTACAGCGACCCATGAGACACTCTGGACCTGGCAGCAGCATGAGGAGGCGGTACGGGGGCCCATGGCAGATTACGGGCCTGGCAGCAGCATGAGGAGTCGGTACGGGGGCCCATGGCAGATTATGGGCCTGGCAGCAGCAATGGGAGGCCCGTAATCTGCCAGCACCCTATGACAAAATGGAACCCACCAGCAGTGTGAGGAGACCTGAAAGTGGCACATGGCAGAGTGTGGCGATGGAGACAGCAGCAATGGGAGGCTGTACAGGGACCCATGAGAGACTCTGGACCTGGCAGCAGCATGAGGAGGCGGCACAGGGGCCCATGACAGATTACGGGCCTGGCAGCAGCATGAGGAGTCGGTACGGGGGCCCATGGCAGATTACGGGCCTGGCAGCAGCAATGGGAGGCCCGTAATCTGCCAGCACCCTATGACAAAATGGAACCCACCAGCAGTGTGAGGAGACCTGAAAGTGGCACATGGCAGAGTGTGGCGATGGAGACAGCAGCAATGGGAGGCCGTACAGGGACCCATGAGACACTCTGGACCTGGCAGCAGCATGAGGAGGCGGTACGGGGGCCCATGGCAGATTACGGGCCTGGCAGCAGCAATGGGAGGCCCGTAATCTGCCAGCACCCTATGACAAAATGGAACCCACCAGCAGTGTGAGGAGACTTGAAAGTGGCACATGGCAGAGTGTGGCGATGGAGACAGCAGCAATGGGAGGCCGTACAGGGACCCATGAGACACTCTGGACCTGGCAGCAGCATGAGGAGGCGGTACAGGGGCCCATGGCAGATTACGGGCCTGGCAGCAGCAATGGGAGGCCCGTAATCTGCCAGCACCCTATGACAAAATGGAACCCACCAGCAGTGTGAGGAGACCTGAAAGTGGCACATGGCAGAGTGTGGCGATGGAGACAGCAGCAATGGGAGGCCGTACAGGGACCCATGACACACTCTGGACCTGGCAGCAGCATGAGGAGGCGGTACAGGGGCCCATGGCAGATTGCGGGCCTGGCAGCAGCAATGGGAGGCCCCTAATCTGCCAGTACCCTATGACAAAATGGAACCCACCAGCAGTGTGAGGAGACCTGAAAGTGGCACATGGCAGAATGTGGCGATGGAGACAGCAGCAATGGGAGGCCGTACAGGGACCCATGAGAGACTCTGGACCTGGCAGCAGCATGAGGAGGCGGTACGGGGGCCCATGGCAGATTACGGGCCTGGCAGCAGCAATGGGAGGCCCGTAATCTGCCAGCACCCTATGACAAAATGGAACCCACCAGCAGTGTGAGGAGACCTGAAAGTGGCACATGGCAGAGTGTGGCGATGGAGACAGCAGCAATGGGAGGCCGTACAGGGACCCATGACACACTCTGGACCTGGCAGCAGCAAGAGGAGGCGGTACAGGGGCCCATGGCAGAGTGGCGAAGCGTAAGCAGCTTAAATTGAAGGCCATACAGAGGCCTATGTTAAAAATAATAACATGTTTGGGGCATGATTCATGGCGGATTTAGTCAGTTGTGTCAGGAACTGGTGGTTTGAAATCCAGACTAATCCACGCCTGATTCATTTTCACAAACGTGAGTCTCTCCACACTTTGGGTGGACAGTCGTGTCCTCCGCGGAGTTACAATACCTCCTGCCGCACTAAACACGCGCTCCGATGCCACGCTACTGGCCGGGCATGACAGCCTTTCAAGGGCAAATTCAGCTAGTTGGGGCCAAAGGTCAAGTTTCGTTGCCCAGTAGTCAAGGGGATTGTCTACCTCGGTTGGCAGGGTGCTGTCCAAGTAGGCCCAAGCCTGTTGTTTGAGGTCCTGCTCCCGGTCCACCTGATGCTGCTGCTGCTGCGGCTGGTTAGTAGTTTCCTCACTGCGCTGGTAAAGAAAGCTACTCATCATCGACTGCAGACTGAGGCAGCCGCTGCTGGTGGATCTGCCACTGCTCCTACCACCTCACCCCTCCCCTGCTGCCATGGCAGCAGAACACGCGCGCACAGGGCCCACAGTGTCTGAGGATGGACGTTGGCGCAGAAAGGCAGAGACTAACTGACTACATAGGTGGTTTTCATAGTACGTTATTTTGGCCTCCCTCTCAGCAGGTGTGAAAAAGGCCACCATTTTTGAACGGTAGCGAGGGTCCAACAAGGTGGACAGCCAAAAGTCATCCCTCTGTCTGATGGTTATTATTCGGCTGTCGCTACGCAAGCAACCGAGCATGCTATGGGCCATTTGTGCCAAGGAATGCGAGGGACTCCCTGCCTCCATCTCCACAGCATACTGCCACGGTGCGTCTGGGTCCTCTGTCTCCTCCTCCTCCTCTACCAGATGCTCCTGCTCCTCCACTCCTGTCCGCTGAGTGGAAAAACCCCCCATTTCACTCAATAATTCCTGAGCACCAATGTCGTCCTCTACCTCCTCCTCTTCTTCCTGTCCTGCCCCCGCAGGGGTCATGTGGCGTTGAGATCTGTGCGCCACGTCTACCGCACCCTGACCAGCCATTGTTAACAGCATTTGTTCCAGGACGTGCAACAGAGGAATGACGTCGTTCATCCCATAGTCCTGCCGACTCATGAATAGCGTGGCCTCCTCAAAGGGCCTGAGCAAGCGGCAGGTGTCACGCATGAGCTGCCAATGGCTGACATCTAAGTTACATAGGGGAGTACCTTTATCCGCTTGTAACATCAGGAAATCGGTGATGGCCTTTCGCTGTTCGTAAAGGCGGTCTAACATATGTAGGGTTGAATTCCACTTTGTTGCAACGTCGCAGATCAGGCGATGCTGTGGAATTCCGTTCTGCCGCTGCAGCTCAAGGAGGGTGTGCTTTGCGGTGTAGGAATGGCTGAAATGCATGCAAAGTTTACGTGACATTTTAAGGATGTCTTGCAGTGGGGTGGTGGATTTTAGGAACCGCTTGACAACCAGATTGAACACGTGAGCCATGCATGGCGCATGGCACAACCTTCCTTGACGCAGAGCAGACACCATGTTCTTTCCGTTGTCGGTCAACATGGTTCCAATTTTCAGTTTGCGCGGAGACAGCCATCTGTCGATTTCTCTGTTCATTACACTCAGAAGTTCCTCCCCTGTGTGACTACGTTCGCCAAGGCATACCAGTTGCAGCACAGCGTGACACCGCTGCGCCCTGCACATGTGATATGCCGGTCGGGTAATGGGGCTTGGCACGGGGGTGGCGGCTGAGGACACGGCGGAAGAAGAGGTGGTAGAGGCGGACATCTTTGCCGGACCAAGGACGTGCAAACGTGGAGGCAAAAGCGGCGTGACCTGTCCAAGTTGCTGGTGCGGCTGTGCCGGCACCACGTTCACCCAGTGGGCCATAAATGACATGTACTGTCCCTGACCGTAGTTACAGCTCCACACGTCGGCGCTGCCGTGCACTTTGGCAGAGACCGACATGCTCAAAGACTGGCCCACCATCTCTTCTACATGTGAATGCAGGGCTGGCACTGCCTTTTTGGCGAAGAAATGCCGGCTTGGCACTCTCCACCGCGGCGCGGCACAAGCCATCATTTCTCGGAAAGGTGCTGAGTCCACCACTTGGAAAGGGAGGGACTGCAGCACCAGCAACTTGGACAGGAGGACGTTCAGCTTCTGCACCGTCGGGTGCGTGCTCGCAAACTGTTGTCTCTTGGAAACGGATTCCAAGAAAGACTGCTGACGGAATCCGTGAAGAGGAGTAGCAGGAGAAGGAGCATCTGAACGAGCGGAAGATGCCAACGAGCGACAACTCCCCCCAGCAGAGGTGTTGGAGCCTTGACTGGCTGATAGAGGGCGATTGACGTCGGGTGACGGAGCAAGTAACGGAGCGGGTGATGGAGCGGGGGCTGGGGCAGGCAGAACCGCCGTATCTTTATCACGGTTTTCCCAGGCCACCGAATGGCGACACTGCATATGCTGACGCAACGCTGTAGTCCCAACATGGGCCCCCTGGCCACGCTTGACTTTCTGGCCACATAGTCGACATACGGCTATGTTTACTTCCTCGGGCGGCTTGACAAAAAATTGCCACACCGCCGAGTAGGAAACTTTGCCCCCGCTACTCCTCACTGGCTGACTGCTACTTCCTCCGTGCACACCGGCACCACTACTGGCCGTGGTGGTAGGCTGCAGTGGAGCTGGTGCTTTACTCCGTGGCCGTTTGCCTCCACTGACACTGCTGCGACCCTGCTGCCTCCTGGGCAACCCACCGACTGTTTTGCTCGCTGCCAAGCTGGCACCCTCTTCTCCTGATGATGCGGAAGCAATAGCCTGATGACGACGAGGCTGCCAAGTGCGATCAGCCTCATCATCATCAATTAGGGTCTCCGACTCACTACTAGCCCCCTCGGCTGCGTGTGGGTCAGGAGACAGACCTGTCTCTAGACCGGCTACCGAGCCACTCTCCTCGCCAGTACTTCTTCGCCTGGCTGCTGAAGAGGCGGATGTCTCCCCCCGTTCCTGACCGCCCTCTGTTAGCTCTTCCTCACTGTACAGTGGGGCTGAGCCCACAGCATGCGATACTTCGCTTGGTGAGGGAACACCAAAGGACAGGGGCAGGTAGAGGACACGTGATTTCAGTGGGCTTGCTCCCGGGCCATGCCAACTAACGGTTGTGTCTGACATACCCACCGACCGTTGGCTGTAGGTGTCAGAGGTGACCTGGGAAGAGGAAGATGACCGAGCCAACCAATCGATGACGGCAGGGTTGTCGGTGGAGACACGACCGCTGGATGACACCGGGAGCACTGGCCTCTGGCTGCGACTAGTGCTGCCTCGACCCCTTCCTCTGCTGCCATGTCTGCTCGCTCCTGAAACATTGCCTCCTCTGCCACCCCTCTGCGTGTTGTCTGACATACTCTTTAATTCAACGATTCTGTGTCCCTGAGTAACGATTCTGTGTCCCTGAGTAACAATTCTGTGTCTGTCCCTGAGTAACAATTCTGTGTCCCTCAGTAACAATTCTGTGTCCCTCAGTAACAATTCTGTGTCCCTCAGTAACAATTCTGTGTCTGTCCCTCAGTAACAATTCTGTGTCCCTCAGTAACAATTCTGTGTCCCTCAGTAACAATTCTGTGTCTGTCCCTGAGTAACAATTCTGTGTCCCTGAGTAACAGTTCTGTGTCCCTGAGTAACAATTCTGTGTCCCTGAGTAACAGTTCTGTGTCCCTGAGTAACAATTCTGTGTCCCTGAGTAACAATTCTGTGTCCCTGAGTAACGATTCTGTGTCTCTGAGTAACGATTCTGTGTCCCTGAGTAACGATTCTGTGTCCCTCAGTAACAATTCTGTGTCCCTGAGTAACAATTCTGTGTCCCTGAGTAACAATTCTGTGTCTGTCCCAGAGTAACAATTCTGTGTCCCTGAGTAACAATTCTGTGTCCCTGAGTAACAATTCTGTGTCTGTCCCTGAGTAACAATTCTGTGTCCCTGAGTAACAATTCTGTGTCTGTCCCTGAGTAACAATTCTGTGTCCCTGAGTAACAATTCTGTGTCTTTCCCTGAGTAACAATTCTGTGTCCCTGAGTAACAATTCTGTGTCCCTCAGTAACAATTCTGTGTCCCTCAGTAACAATTCTGTGTCTGTCCCTGAGTAACAATTCTGTGTCCCTCAGTAACAATTCTGTGTCCCTCAGTAACAATTCTGTGTCCCTCAGTAACAATTCTGTGTCTGTCCCTGAGTAACAATTCTGTGTCCCTTAGTAACAGTTCTGTGTCCCTGAGTAACAATTCTGTGTCCCTGAGTAACAGTTCTGTGTCCCTGAGTAACAATTCTGTGTCCCTCAGTAACAATTCTGTGTCCCTCAGTAACAATTCTGTGTCCCTCAGTAACAATTCTGTGTCTGTCCCTGAGTAACAATTCTGTGTCCCTCAGTAACAATTCTGTGTCCCTCAGTAACAATTCTGTGTCTGCCCCTGAGTAACAATTCTGTGTCCCTGAGTAACAGTTCTGTGTCCCTGAGTAACAGTTCTGTGTCCCTGAGTAACAATTCTGTGTCCCTGAGTAACAATTCTGTGTCCCTCAGTAACAATTCTGTGTCCCTCAGTAACAATTCTGTGTCTGTCCCTGAGTAACAATTCTGTGTCCCTCAGTAACAATTCTGTGTCCCTCAGTAACAATTCTGTGTCTGTCCCTGAGTAACAATTCTGTGTCCCTGAGTAACAGTTCTGTGTCCCTGAGTAACAATTCTGTGTCCCTGAGTAACAGTTCTGTGTCCCTGAGTAACAATTCTGTGTCCCTGAGTAGCAATTCTGTGTCCCTCAGTAACAATTCTGTGTCCCTCAGTAACAATTCTGTGTCTGTCCCTGAGTAACAATTCTGTGTCCCTCAGTAACAATTCTGTGTCCCTCAGTAACAATTCTGTGTCTGTCCCTCAGTAACAATTCTGTGTCCCTGAGTAACAGTTCTGTGTCCCTGAGTAACAATTCTGTGTCCCTGAGTAACAGTTCTGTGTCCCTGAGTAACAATTCTGTGTCCCTCAGTAACAATTCTGTGTCCCTCAGTAACAATTCTGTGTCCCTCAGTAACAATTCTGTGTCTGTCCCTGAGTAACAATTCTGTGTCCCTCAGTAACAATTCTGTGTCCCTTAGTAACAATTCTGTGTCCCTCAGTAACAATTCTGTGTCTGTCCCTGAGTAACAATTCTGTGTCCCTGAGTAACAGTTCTGTGTCCCTGAGTAACAATTCTGTGTCCCTGAGTAACAGTTCTGTGTCCCTGAGTAACAATTCTGTGTCCCTGAGTAACAGTTCTGTGTCCCTGAGTAACAATTATGTGTCCCTGAGTAACAATTCTGTGTCCCTGAGTAACAATTCTGTGTCCCTCAGTAACAATTCTGTGTCCCTCAGTAACAATTCTGTGTCTGTCCCTGAGTAACAATTCTGTGTCCCTGAGTAACAATTCTGTGTCCCTCAGTAACAATTCTGTGTCCCTCAGTAACAATTCTGTGTCCCTCAGTAACAATTCTGTGTCTGTCCCTGAGTAACAATTCTGTGTCCCTCAGTAACAATTCTGTGTCCCTCAGTAACAATTCTGTGTCCCTCAGTAACAATTCTGTGTCTGTCCCTGAGTAACAATTCTGTGTCCCTGAGTAACAGTTCTGTGTCCCTGAGTAACAATTCTGTGTCCCTGAGTAACAGTTCTGTGTCCCTGAGTAACAATTCTGTGTCCCTCAGTAACAATTCTGTGTCCCTCAGTAACAATTCTGTGTCCCTCAGTAACAATTCTGTGTCCCTCAGTAACAATTCTGTGTCTGTCCCTGAGTAACAATTCTGTGTCCCTCAGTAACAATTCTGTGTCCCTCAGTAACAATTCTGTGTCTGTCCCTGAGTAACAATTCTGTGTCCCTGAGTAATAGTTCTGTGTCCCTGAGTAACAATTCTGTGTCCCTCAGTAACAATTCTGTGTCCCTCAGTAACAATTCTGTGTCTGTCCCTGAGTAACAGTTCTGTGTCCCTGAGTAACAATTCTGTGTCCCTGAGTAACAATTCTGTGTCCCTAAGTAACGATTCTGTGGCCCTAAAGTCTCTTTGGCCCTAACCCTGTCCCTAATACAGAGAGGTCTGTCTCTCTAGAATGACCGGAGGCTAATGGAGAATTCTAAGATGGCCGCAATTTATAGCTCAACCATTACACAGTGCTGGCTGGCTGGCTTCTGATTGGCTAATGCGATCACATGTCATGAATGAATGCATTATGGGTCAGCGTGCCTTGTCTGCGCGCCTTCCCAGAGATCCCCGCTCTGTCGCCACACATGTCGCCGCCATTTTTGGAAAATTTCCCAATATTCGAAACGAATTCCACTTCGCCAAGTTCAATTCGCTCATCTCTAGTCAGCAGCTGTAATTGTGGGACTCGACTTCGGCTGCTGGGTATTCTGAGCATACCCTAGTCAATGAGTAGTAGGCATAGGCTAATCTATCCCAGTGTAGGTTTCGATGAAGAAATCACTTGCTCCTCTGTAGTGTGCTTGGTTGACCAATCCACTTTCAGTATATTGGATGGTAGATTGGGCTGTTAGCAGAAAGTGCCAGCTATAATGGCATTGGCTCCAAGGTCTCATAGCATCTGATGTCTACCCACCCAAGGTACACAGAGCAAGGCTTCCTTGCAGATGCATCCAAAGCTGAGCATCAACAAAGAGTCTATTGCTCTTGTAGGATGAAAATTCTCAACAAGCAAAAACCCATAGTATTTAATAGCCCTTGTTCACGTTAACGTCAGTATCCTGTCGCTTGTAGCAAAATGCCTGTTGCTCCAAAAAGTACCTGAGCTACTTTCCAGGCAGGATTTAGCATTTTGGTCCCATAGACTTCAGTGAGAATGCCTGAAAATGCTTTATTTGAGTGGGGTTTTTTTCAGGCATTTGTTAACCTACATTAACTGATCTCCTCTCCCTAGTGATTTCCACTGGCTAAAACAAAACACCTGAAGCTTAAATACACATGAAAAACGCCTGTAATACTCTTCTAAAAATGAATGTGTACACAAAAACTCAAAAAACTCATATAAAAACTCCTGAAAATTGCTTTGCTCAGGTGTGAATGCAGCCTATGGCTTCTGTGTAGGAAAGCCGAGAGCTATACTAAAATAAAAATGTAAATATTAATAAAAGGTCAACAATCCTGGATGTGACACACACCCCATGAAAGTTAAAACGGAGTTCCACCCAAAAGGGGAAGTTCTACTTTAAGGCCTCATCCCCCACTCCCTGTTAAGAATTGGCACCTTTGCGGAATGGGGGGAGCACTCCCACTTCTCCAACCACCTAGGTCAGGGTTTCTCAATCAGTGTTCCATGGAACCCTAGGGTTCCTTCATAGGTTGCCAGGGGTTCCTTGACCAATGATACATTTTTGCCTCTCAGATAAGTTCCTACTGACACCACTGATCTTTTTAGCAATCTGAAAGGGGGTAATTCTTCCCAATAACCAAGTAGCATGCTTACCTCTGACTATCACACTAATATATCATGAATTGTAGCTAAAGTCATTTTTAGCAGGGGTTCCCTGAGACCGTAAAGTTATGTCAATTGTTCCTCTGCGTTGAAAAGGTTGAGAAAGGCGTACCTAGGTCATTGAAAGTTCTCCATCCCCCCATAGTCTTCTGGGACATGTGACAGGTCCCAGAAGACTGTGGGACCATTCACAATATGCAGCGCTGCTCACGCATGCACAGTGGGTACACAGCTGTGAAGCTGCAAACTGTCACAGCCGGGTGCCCACTGTTAAGATGCCAGCCCTGTGGACCGAGGATGGCCGAAGAACATGGCTGCAGTGAGCACACTGCTGGATTGAGGGACATGTGAGTGTCTGTTTTTTAAAAGTCAACAGCTACAGTTTTAGTAGCTGCTGACTTTTATTTTTTCACAGGAGACCGGAGCTCTGCTTTAACTATTGGTTACACAGCATAGTTTTAATTAAAAAAAAAAAAGATTGCCTGGAGTTTTGCTTTAAAAGGGTAGAAAACTTAAAAACAAAAAAAAACTTTCCCACTGCAAGTTAACCGTTTCAATACCGTGCAATTTTACACCTTCCTGCCCAGGCCATTTTTCAGGTTTCAGCGCTCTCACACTTTGAATGACAATTGCGCGGTCATACAACACTGTACCCAAACTAAAATTTTATCATTTTCTTCACACAACTAGAGCTTTCTTTTGGTGGTATTTAATCACCGCTGGGGTTTTTATTTTTTGCTAAATTAACAAAAAAAGACCAAAAATTTTGAAAAAAAAACACATTTTTCTTTGTTTCCGTTATAAAAGTTTACAAATAAATAATTGTTCTTCATAAATTTAGGCCGAGATGTATTCTGCTACATGTCTTTGGTGAAAATAACCCAAATTAGGATGTATTTTTTAGTTTGTAGGAAAGTTATAGAGTTCACAAACTATGGTATAGATCTGAATATTGATCAATCCTGAAGTACTGACAGCCAATCTAATTTCTTGAGGTCCAAGAATGTCAGAACAGTACAGATATCCCCCAAATGACCCCTTTTTGCAGAGTAGACAGTCCGACATACTTCATAAGAGGCATGGCGAGTGTTTTGAAGTTGTATTTTTTTGTCATAATTTTTCGGAAAATGAAAAAATTAAAAAAATTATTTTCACTATTTTTTTTTTTACATACTGTCACCAGTGCAGTACGGCGTCATCATATAACTGGCATGGCGGTGAACAGGGGCACTGACTGGTGACAGTATGAAAAAAAAAAATATATATATATATTTTTTTTATTATTATATTTAATTTTTTATTACATTTTTTTTATTTTTTTAAAGATTTTTTTTTTCATATTTTACTATGACCAAAGTAGTACAATGTTACCATAGTAACATTGTACTACTTTGGGGAAGTGATCAGTATTTTTTTTTTTACCACAATTTGCTTATAGCAAAGAATTACTTTGCTATAAGCAAGCATTTACCTGAATGAAATCGATTCATTCAGCTTTTTTTTTTTTTTTTTTTTTTTGAGCTTAGCTGTGATTTGGTCACAGCTAATCACATGACATGTGCATGTGATTAGCTGTGACCATTCACAGCTAGGCACTAGTATACAATGGATGGCATCATGAATGAAGCCATCCATTGTATACAACTGTCATGTGACCTGCTGTGATTGGTCACAGCAGGTCACATGGTACCAGCAACGGGAGTCGGTACTCGGATCTGTCATCGGCCGTGTCCGAGGTGCACGGCCGGTGACAGATCGCACTGCTGCGCCGCTCTGCATTAGCGCAAACTGCGCATGTGCAGGAGCACGCCAAATGGCATGCACCCGGAGTGAACAGACACATTTGAAGCCGCCAAACGGCCATTGGCCGGGCGGCTAATGGTTAAAGACATAATGTGCATCACATACTAGCTCATGATGAAAGACTTACCTTAAAACAAAGCTCTCCAGTGGTGTGCCACCACCACTGTAGAGGCTTCCATCTTCACCCAGGCTTCCTTCCGAGTTCAAAGCCCGCAGCCATTTGAATGGTGAAGCCACGATGACGTCATTCCCACGCCACCTCACAGAGGTTTGAAAGAATGGCACAGGTATGCCGTACCTTCAGAGAGCATGTACCAGTGACGTTACCAGCTGCTAACCAAGAGAATATCTCCTAAACAGTGCATGTTTAGGAGATATTTCATTTCATCTACAGGTAAACTTTATTATAACAAAAGAAAAATATTCCTGCGCCAATCAAAATCAGTGAATCACCCTTCTAAATTGCTGCTGTGCAAAAAATGTGTGAAAACACAAACAGTAAAATATATAGATAAACAGCGCAAAATAGACCTAAATACAAATATTAGTAAATCACACAATATAAATGTCCCATATTAAATAGTGCATGTATATATCAAAAAATATTCAGAAAAAACCCATAAAGTCCCTTGTGATGAAAACCGAAGATTCCAAAAATCGTCTTGAGAATGCCCGATGGGAGGGGCGAAACGCGTTGATGCAATTTTGGTTGATTTGCCATATGTCTGACGTCACTTCCGGTGAGTGGAGCGCACGCCGAGCGGTGCGTTCCAGCGGCCATTTTGTGGGATCTAGGCTGGTTCTCTGCTCTATCTGGCTGCATTGGTGTGGGAATCCTGGATCATGTTGGCTGGTTTTCATCTTAAGGCTGTCATGGGCCTAATAAATGTGCCTGTTAAAAGCTGTTGAAATGTGAGTGGCCTGGATTTTGTTTTTTGGTATAATACTGTTGTGGCAATATTACATTATATAAGTTTTCTCTTTGACGATATGGTGGAGCAAACTAGGAAGCCACGGTAAGGACCTGAAAGAAGATCTAAAGTTGGAGGGGCAGGCTATCATTGAGCTGATGAAAAGGGGGTTTAGGATTCCCCAAAAATCCTTTAAGGCTTTTCACTCACCAAAATCTGGTGAGTGTATTCGATGTTGGTGTGCACGGGTGAGAGGTGGAAGGTTATAAACATTTTTGGAATCTTCAGTTTTCATCTCAAGGGACTTTATGGGTTTTTTCTGAAGATTTTTTGATATATACATGCACTATTTAATATGGGACATTTATATTGTGTGATTTACTAATATTTGTATTTAGGTCTATTTTGCGCTGATTATCTAAACTTTATTATAAGCTTACCTTTAGGTAAAAACCTAATTTAGACGTTTACTATCGCTTTAACAGACACTTCAACCTTAAACAATTTTACTTGTGTATTTCTCTAAGTACTAAAAAAAAATCTGTGTTTCTGGAGCTGCAATCTTCTCGTGTTCTCAGACCTCTGTACTCTAAAATTGTCAGACAAAAGCGTGATTTGCTGGACTTTGTGCAGTAATTAGTGTTGGCAAAGTCTACCTCTGTTTTCATTATAAAGCCAGGCTAAGGCAAACACACATGCTCTGTCTGATAAGGTTCTAGTATGAGTTGCTTGAACTAAATGCAGTTTTTTTTAATCTTTTTTTATCTTATATAAACACACATTTGTTCACCATATGCTTGCAAGATACATCAGAATTTTAACACTCAGATGCTTTGCACAATATTTTAGAATTTCCATTCCACAACTGAAAATAATACAGAAGAAAAAGTGAAACCTTTGTATCAAGTGTGGTAATTCATAGTCAGGGGCATTACTAGGAATATGAAAGACCTGGGAGACCCTTGGGTACCCGTAGGACAGCAATGTTTACAGAGCACCCTGATGAAGATAGATATACCAATGTAATAAATCAGATAAAATCTATAAATATATTACATAAAGTATATGCTAAAAAAATGCAAACTACTTGTTGGACCTTGTCATTGTGCATGCACAAAAGATCAATACTATATCAAAGACTACACTGTCTGATCCTCTGGCCCTGATAGGAAGCTTTTACACAGCAACCACTCCCTTGTAATCTAGCAGAAAGTTCCTCGCCTGGGTGGCTCCAGATTGCAATATTCCCAGATGCCATGTCTTTGTTGTTTTTACTTTTTAGGGTTTTTTTCCAAATGTTTTTATATTTCTTTTAAATAATTTTTTACATTTTTTGGCAAAGTTCTTTGTGCTGCAAGCCCTCCTATATAATTTACTAGAAAGTTTCCGGTTGACTCCAGCATGGCAAATTCCCTGACACCATTTATTTGTTGGTTTTTAACAGACAATGCAAAAGGGAAGGGCGGGAATCAGCAAATGGAGGAGAAAAATGCTATGGCTAGGGGGAAGGGCAGACAAGCAGCAGTCACCAACACTCATCCCACTATCTTGTCTCCTGTAACAACCTTCCCATGATTGTTTTTTTTGCTGGAGTAGAAGAAAAATAATGTTGTCAAACCACTTAAATTGCTTCCATTTTAGATGGTGAAAACAGTCCCCTTTCTCTAGTTCATATTCTGGGCATGTTACACATTAACATTTGCCAACCCCTCCATCACTTTTTACTTTTATTCTTTTTTTTTTTTTTTTTTGAAATTTAAGGTACAAAAGCAAAAACAATACAATATTCAGATTCCTAGCGAGTCATGTAAAAAAAAGTAATAGCAATATAACAATGGGAAAACGGATATACAGCATTCAAGATACCACAATGTCCGAGGCCTACCCAAAGCAGGACATAAATCCAGCTCTATAAGTGCTTTTAAAGGGTCACCAAGGTATTCTAACGAAAATACAAAACTGCTTCAAGGTAAGCTCCATGAGTCGCACAGGGTGTGAGTTACAGGGCAATGCCCAAATAGGGAAAAAGGAGGAAAGTAGAACAAGACAATCAAAAGGGAGGAAAATAGTAGGAAGCAAAGGAAGAAAGATGAAGAGCAGGAAAGGTTGGGGAAACCCAGAGGGTAAAGAGCAAGTCTTGCTAAACAGATGGAATCTCATAGAAGGTGGCTCCATCCAACGCGTTTCGTGCGCTTGCCCCTGACGATGTGCATGAAACTTATTGGGTGGAGCCTTACATGCTGGCGTCACGCCGCCGTGGCCGGAACTTGGAGCAGTGGCCATTTTGGTATGCTTTTATGCATTTAACTCTTTGCTGTATCCATGTGGATTGCTTTTAACTACTTACAATAAATACTGCACTATATTGCCATAACTGTGGTGAGCTTCTTCCCCTAGGAGGATCCTTTGCTGATTTTGCATAACCCTGACCCTGGAGAAGTCTTGTCCCTATTTATGGCTTCCTGAGACACCCCCATAAGGATCAGTATTATTATTATACAAGCAGCGGTGAGTGCACATCCATATAAGGTGGTGGATTCCTATGTTGGATCATGAGCACTCTTGAGCATCCCAGCTGGTATTGCTGCACCTTGTAGTTTCACAAACACCGGGCATTGCTGTGACCTGTAGTGCCACGGACTATATATAATCACCATTATTGCTAAATAAGCACACATATATCACTTGGCACTTCTGTGACCAGCAGTGCCACAAACTATCCACGATTTATATTCAGAATTCTAGATTTTTTTTTATGATTTTATGATTCTATGTGATCTGAGAAGTTTTATTTATTTCACTGGAATATTGTATAAATAAATAAATATTTATTTATTTACATTATTTATTATTTTCTAGCACAGATGTGCATGGATGCACGTTTGAAGGGGAGATTATTGCAAGAGTTATTTATAATTTTTAGTGCTTAGTAGGTGGAGCGCGACACATTTAATATTTCATTAGTTTATTTTCACACAGTATTATGAGTATGTGTATTCGTGTTGATGCACCATCACATTTTTAGTAGTTAGTCACTTATAAATATTTTTTAAATATCACTATAGTAGCTCACAAGTACATATTATTCTAATTTCATATTGTATGAACACTTCTATTCACTTAAGCACTTTATGATTGCATTTGTCACTTATGCTTTAGCGCTGCACTTACATTTACATTTTATATGTTGACTACATTGACTGTTGCACTATTTAATTAATGGTGCCCTGCTGAGGTGGTACCTCCTTGATGTCAAGGGTCAATTTCTTCAACAATTCCTCTGTGAAAATTAAAAACATACCAAAGAAAGAACCAAAGAAAGAGACCAAAGAAAGCATTTTTCCATGAATGGTATACATACAAATAGATTGATAAAAGAATCCATCGTTGTTATAATAAATCCACAATTTAAAACTTATTCATATAAAAAACAATCTAATAATTAATTTAATGGGTTTTACCTTTATCTATGCACCTTTGATATTATGTACAGTATATGTTGTAATAAAAACCTTTTCATTCTATATGCCTTCATATATTTTATAGATGGATGTTTTGTTTGGTTTCCAAGTATCACATTATTTATAACCTTCATGGCCAAAGAACTTGTAATGTGGTGGTTTGTTCTGGATTTCTAACCTCAGAGAAGGTAGTTATGCAACATATGTAATAGAATACTTACTGTGAGCAGTTGTCAGCAGGAGGACATCATTCTTCACATTAGGTGTCAATCTTGAGTTAAAAAAAGCCCAACTCTGGCACCCCAGAAGGCTAAAAAAGCAGCTCTGACTGTTTTCAGTTTTCCCATTTTAACTGACAACCTACCCAGCTGCATATACTTACCTTACATCTGCTGTCCCACTTCGACACTTCAAGGAGCACAGAGCATAAAATTCATTCCCCATCTTCCCACATTAGTGTTGGTAGTTAACTGTTCAGCAGGGGCGGACTGACCATCCGGGAACTCGGGCACTGCCCGAGGGCCCGGGGTCAGTAGGGGGCCCCATGAGATGCCCCTGGTACCTTTCATAAGCTTTTTTGGGTGTGGTTTTAGTGTGGGCAAGGACACAGGGGCCCCATGATCCCCTATTGCCCAGGGGCCCCATGAGTTTCAGCCCGCCCCTGCTGTTCAGGCACCCAATGCTGTTACACGGGGAAGCAATATTCAGCCCTGTGCAAGCTTAAGGTACTTTTTGACCAATCGTAGGTACCCCGCCAAACAGAAAAACCAGGTTGGTTACATCTCCTTTCTCCTCAGAAGTTAAAGCAGTAATAAACTCAAAACTAAAAATGTATTATATTGCAGTTTACCAATCATTAGAAGTGGTGGCTGCATCAATTTTCTTTTCTTTTGCTTTTTTTTCCCCTCAAACATCATTGCCAGTCTGGGGGGAGAAGGTAGTGTTAAATGTGTTAGCAGATTTAATTACACTAACAAGATGAAGTCAAACTCCATCTCACACTTTATAATCAGTTACAGCAAACTGTTCTTTTTCCCCCTTTTTGGATAAAAGGTTTTGCATGAATAAATAAAAGCTAATAATTTTAATCACCCCTGTCAGTGGTAAGTGGTTTGTCTCATCCATGTAAACTGATACATTCAGCTGTAAAGCTTGGGCTTCTGAAAAACAACATACCTGCTGACTGGATAACCAAGTAAAAAATAGAAGAAAGTCTAAAAATGAATGCAGCCAGCACATCTAAGAATTGGTCAGTTGCAATATAATAAATGTTTGGGGCCAGTTCACACTACAATGCCATATGGGAAACCCACGTTCCATGCCGGTTTCCAGCACCGCATTCAAATCACACTACCCTGGCGATCTGCAGTGGATGGCAGTGCAATGTTAATGACACCCAAAAGGCAGTTTGCAAATGCACTGCTTTTACCTGCACCAGATTATATGATACAAAACAACCATGCGATCCGGTTGCAGTGCATTTCCAAAATTAGTTCATGTGCAGTGTTTTCAGCCCATTCAAAATGAACGGGCTGAAATCACACTGCCAGAACTGCATGTGAATCGCCCAGGAATATGCGGCGCATTCCTGTGCGATTCAAATACAGTTCCTAGTGTGAAGGGGCCCTAAGCACAACCTGGTCACTCTCTTGGTCAGTCGGTGGGGGAGCGATAAAGAAGCATCAGCAAACTGATAAGATCATCTTGCTCTTCTCTCTTGCAGTGATATGTATAGTGTAATTATATAGAAGATAGTAGTTACCCTAGTTCTATATGAAGAAAAAAAAAATGGATAATTTTCAAATGAAAACATAACTGGATTAAATGTTTTTGTATGTTCATTTTGTAAATGGCTGACAAGTTCACCTTAAATGTCACTGATCTGTTATTTCTAAACCACACTGCACTGACCACTGAGCTTTACACCCAGTATATTTGGCACCAATTTGTGTTTTGTTAGATAATTGAACCCTCTGCTTGAGGCCTCATGCAGACAGGACGTTTTCATAACGGTCCTACAAGCCTTTCCTCCTTTGGCAAAAAAACTCCTGACATTTGTAAAAGTGTGTAACACGTTCAGCTGTATTTAGTTGTGTCAAGCGTTTGGGAATTAATTCATTTCGATGGCCAGAACAAATCATTGAAATGAATTAATGCTCACGTGCTAACTGCACCTAGCGTTAACATGCGTTTAGACGTGTTTACATGCATCAAGCGTTTTTTTTGCCAAAACACTGCTGCTCTTGAAGACACTGGAAGTGGGTTTATTTTTTCTGCCTCTAAAACTTTTATGTGTGCATGGACACTAAAGCCGGCCATACACGTGTCGAATTCTGAAGGAATCTTCTTTTGAAAACCTTTTCTAAGAATTTTCCTTCAAATTTCACATCATTATTGGGCCACAGAAAGGGCTGATTTTCGTGTAACCATCGAATTTAAGTGACCGGGCATGTTGGAAATATTTTTTAAAAAATGAACGAATTTCAAATCAATGATGGAAGAATCGTGCAATAAATGTAAATAAAAAAAAGAAATAAGCCTGAGCTGTGACCTGGAAAGAAAAGAACATTCTTGGCCATGAAAATTCTTTTCTGTAGCAACATGAGGTGAAATTGAAGGCTTGGTTGGTGAAATTTTGAAAATTAATGGTGGCACCATCCGATTACAAAATGCATGAAAATTCTGATTTTGTAAAGAAAATTTGCTCAGAATTCGATCCATGTATGGCCTGCATTAGATGCAGGGGAAATAAAAAAAACAAAAAAAAACTCCAGAAGCCCCAGCAGCAGCGATAAAAGTGTCCAAGGTGCATGAGACCTAAGGGCATAAGGCCCCATTCACACGGGCGTTCTGTTTTTTTTTTTCATCAGTTCAGTCACATTTTTTCCAAGAAAAAAACAAATCAGTTTAGGTCAATTTACCATCCCTCTTTTATCCATTCCGTTTTCTTTTTAAAACGGAAGAAAAATAGGGTTTTATTCGGTAAAAAAACCCCAAAAAAATGGATGTGAAACGGAAACGGACATTAACGGATGTAAACAGATGATCAACTGTTTACATCCGCTAGTCCATAGAATGACATGGGTGTCTGTTTTTTCATCTGTCCGTCTATGGATGAATAATGGACATACAGAACGCCCGTGTGAAAGGGGCCTTACTCTGAATTACTTTCTTGATATATCGTAACAAGTGATGAGTAATAAAGACGCAGAGGACACTAAGTCTTTTGGAATGGTTCCAGTTTTTTAACAACG
This sequence comes from Staurois parvus, assembly GCF_062004578.1. Classification (NCBI taxonomy): domain Eukaryota; kingdom Metazoa; phylum Chordata; class Amphibia; order Anura; family Ranidae; genus Staurois; species Staurois parvus. Next base: position 12,158,406 of record NW_028318078.1, on the reverse strand, counting down.
CTGGAATAGATCTGCTAAAATTCCTTATTATCAGGAAGAAGAAAAAACTTGCAAATTTAGACAAAGAGATTAATCTCAGAAGAGAGAAATTGACACCATTTAAGGAAAAGGACAGCTACAATATAGAATCAAATAAACTCAAAAAACATCTGGAGGGGATAGAAAAGGAACAAAGGATAAAGAAAAAGAAAAATTTCCATAGGGATTATAAGGATTATGCAGACCAAGAGGTCTTTAACTGGCAGAAACAGAAAGACCCTGTCCTGCCGAAAACCCCTACTATTAATACTCTCAAACCGATTTTTAAAAAATCTAAACCTAAGTCTTCTAATTGGTATAACAAGGAGCAATATCCTAACAGATTCCAACCTCTTCAGGACAATAATATTGGTTCTAGAGAGCTATATAGGCATCCTAATGCCCATACCAATTATGTAGGGGATAGGACCCCTACTGATTACTATACCCCTCCAAGGAAAACTAACTGGTCATGTACTCAATATAATAATTCTGACCGTCCTAACCAACATTACCACTCTAATCATAACCCCACCAACCATACCCCACGGAAATCTAAAGACAATAGGGGAAATAAGTACCCCCCCTTCTAACAATCCTCCTCAAAGGAGGAAACAAAACAATTCTCAGAGTAACTATCGGAATCATCGTCCGCACCCTCAAAAGTTTGCCCCTAAAAACTCCTATCAACCTCAACATCCCAAACAGCCTTTTTTAGAGGAGGGTCACTCAAGAAAAAGGAGAGGTTCGGGAGGGGAAGGAGAGGTGGAAGAAGGGCGAATAGACACCCCAAAAAAGAGGAAAATGTAGCAGGCAAGGGCATCTTTAACGTGAGTGATACGCATTTGACTGACAATGAACTACGCCTCCTTGATAAAGGACTTAAATATGCACTGGCAAATAAATTGAACACATTTAACACATATATGGATGTGCATAAATTTGCCAGACAATTGTCTTTGAAAAGATATTTTTTTAATAACCCAATTACAAGTAGTGCTAGTTCTAATGGGTTTGTGCATTCAAACTTACGGAATGCATCCACCTATAACCCACCACCTCAAGCGCATTCCTGTGTTAATCTTTTTAAGGATAAGGTCCTAAAAGACCTTAGAACCATCCCTGTTAAAGACTCACATAAAGGAGCAGGTGACAGCATGGCGATTAAATCCTTGCTTGAAAGAAAGGATCTGGTCATTAGACCGGCCGATAAGGGAGGAGGTGTGGTGGTTCTGAGTAAGACCCAATATATCACTGAGGTTAATAACATTCTTAGTGACAACACTACATATAGACCCTTACCACGTGATCCAATGTTAGGCTATAAAAAGGAGCTCAAGAAGATCATTACTAAAGGCTATGATCTAAACATTCTAAACAAGAAAGAAAAAGCTTTCTTGTGCCCCTCAGCACCCAAACTGCCTGTATTATATATTCTACCCAAGATGCACAAGGACCACGTCCACCCACCAGGTCGTCCGATTATTAGTGGGATCGGATCCCTCAGCTCTAAGATAGGAGAATACATAGATTGTTACCTTCAACCCTTAGTGGTGCAAACTCCGTCTTACCTTCGTGACACGAAGCAGGTGCTAAATATAGCTAGTACTTTGAGTATATCATCTAATACTTACCTTGTTACCGCAGATGTAGCATCTCTTTATACTAACATTGACCACGCTGATGGTATGGAGGCTGTGGACTTCTATCTCACTAACCATAGCACTTTACCCATGGCACAAAAGCACTTTATCCTGGAACTATTGGAATTTGCAATGGTCCACAATTATTTTTGGTTTGACCAGTCATACTACTTACAGGTTAAGGGGGCGGCAATGGGGGCCAAGTTTGCCCCCAGCTTAGCGAACCTCTTTATGTCTCGATGGGAAGAGGATCTCATTTACGCTAGAGACTGGCCGGAATTAGTTCTGTGCAAAAGGTACATTGACAATATTATTCTTCTTTGGAATGGGGAGAAAGAATCACTGAATAACTTTTTTACCACCCTCAATAACAATAAGCTTAACATCAGTCTTACGTTTACATACAGCCAATTCAAAATTAACTTTTTAGATCTTACTCTTATTAATTATAATGGTAAAATCATAACAAAATCATTTTTTAAAAGCACAGACAAGAATAGCTACATTCCAACCAGCAGTTGCCATCATCCTAACTGGTTGAGTAACATTCCGAAGGGGCAGTTCATGCGTATCCTACGCAACTGTACAAATATGGATACTTTCTTCACTCAAGCTTCAATATTGAAGAAAAGATTTTTAGAAAAGGGCTATAAGGAGAAAGCTCTAGACAATACGATAAGGATGATTGCCCAATGTGATAGAAATGACATGCTATCTAATAAACCCAGACCAATACAACCAAAGTTCTGTCCCTTTATTACAACTTTTTCTACACAGTTTAGGCAGATTGGGGGAATCAAAGAAAAACTGGAACCTTTTGAAACTGGATCCCACACTCTCTAAGATTTTGCCTGAGAAACCGGAGATTATCTTCCGGAAAGCGACAGCAATCAGGCATCAAATTGCACCCAATGTAGTGAACCCCCCAACTGGCACCACATTCTTTAATGAATTAAAAGGATTTTACCCTTGCAATAAGTGCGTTATCTGTAAATATAATGGCACTAGGAAATGCAGAATCAACACTTTTGATTCTTTCACAACTGGGAAAACATACACCATTAACCGGTTCATTTCATGCAATAGCAAATTTGTGGTATACCTCCTCCAATGTCCATGCCATAAACAATATGTAGGAAGCACGACTAGACGACTCCGTGATCGGTTAAGAGAACATGTAGCCAACATTAAGAAGGGCTACAGGGAGCATTCACTCTCTAACCACTATAGGATGTTCCACAATAATGACCCTTCCTCTCTTAAATTTGTGGGAATTGATGTGGTATCACCACATTGGAGGGGTATGAATAAAACTAGAGCCGTATCACAAACAGAAACAAAGTGGGTGTATGAATTGGACACCCTACACCCCAGGGGACACAATATTGAGATTGACGTTAATTGCTTCATAGCTAATAATTAGCATCCTGTGTACCTATTAAGACTTTTACTGACCCTATTCTTATTCGTATTCTCATTTCTTTTAAGGTCTTATTGACTTTATATTCTGGATTGACATATATCAGTTTCAACTGGGTTTTACTGCACTTTTGTGCTATTTTATTCTTTTTATATCGTCTTATTCTATATTTTATGAACCATCATTTTAGTGAATTTATTGGTGATTATTTTATATGGGGATTTCCTTTATGTATTAGAGTGTTTTTTTTAATACTTTTACCATTTATTACTGCACCTTGAGCACCTTTATATGCCTACGGACAAAATTAAAATAAAATATTATCTCCCACATTAATTCATCAATTTTGATGATAAAAACTGGAGAGGGGGTTCTTTGTCTTTATGATTACTTCCCTGGGTTGATGAACCACTATATGTGGCGTATAAGCACTTTTGTGCGCTCGCATCACTGGATGTAGCTATATCTCAGTGATTGTGTCTATATCCATGGCAAAAGAATGGTGTCTCTAAATTACCGATATGAGAATTTATCTGGTCCTCTTCTTCTGAAAATAACGGTGGGTTTTGTGCACAAGGGATGATTCCCGTCCTTTGACCAGCTGATGATGTAATCATGCAGAATAATGTTCATTTTTATTATATTTTAACCAGCTTGTAGACCTGTACACCCGGGGCACCTCCATAAGCCGTAGGTATTTTAGCATTATTCCCCTTACTAATCACCATTGTGGTGCTACATTACCTGGTAAGAGGTGGGGGGTTGTAGTATTGCAGTATGACCTATAGTTACTGCTTTAATCATCTCCCCCTTGGGATTATGAGCCGTTTACTTTGGCTCAAATGCACCTTTCAGAGCGCCCTGACAGCGATGTGGTATTCACCTGAGTTGACAGGTTTTTATCCACGGCAAAATGGCGCCCGGAAGTGCGCGCATGCGCAAACACCCGGTCTCTTCGAAAATGGCGGCGAGTTAGTGCGCATGCGTGACTCCCGTTTCTTATTATTTAAACATCTGGCATCCGTCACAGAGCTGTCAGCCTCCCCTCTGATGATGTGCCTTAGCACGAAAGGCCTTAGGAGGAACTGACAGCCTGTGACGCCTCTTTGCCGCCCAGACCACAAGGAGGTCTGGCAGCTGTTTTATTTCAGGTCACCTATCTTTTATCTATCTTCTAATTTGTGTTTTCTGCCAGTCTGCCAGTATTACTGACCTGTCCTGCACTTAGTTTGTTACTAATAAAATAAACTTGATATACTACACTATGGGCACTCTCCCATTCTTTACCCCTCATTGAGGGGTTAGCAGACAGCTTCTAGCACATGCCTTATCCTGAGGAGGGAAGCCTTCACCAAAAGGGAGCCTTCACCTGGTTATTTAATCCTGATCCTGAGGAGGCCCTATGAGTCCAGCAGATTATAGCTTGATGACACCTGTTCCGGAGACAGAACGACATCTGCAGAGTCTGATACACACATGCGCATTGCCTATGCGCGGTCGGTGAGTGCGCATTTCTGCCATTGCTTCTGGATTTTGTATAGCTGTATCTACTATATCATTATATCAATCAAAATATTTGATGAACATTTGATATCGAATTTTCATGATCAAAATTTTTTTGGGATCAAACTTTCTGCTTATCGATTTTTAGCGCTGCACTTTATATATATTTATTTAGACATGAGGCAGTTGTGATCTCCTCTAGTGCTATTAGCTGCTTATTTTTTACGAATTTCTATGAGCGCTCGCTTTATTATATATAATAAAATGACAGTAGTTGCTAGAAGAAAATCCAACCGTGGCATCCTGGGCTAAGCTCAGCTTTGATTTACTTGAAAAAAAAAAAAAAGAGAAGGACACAAAAGGCGGAGACACAATATCAAAAATCTCCAAAGTTTCTTGTTCTTGAAAACAAAACAATTTATTTTCCAGTCAAAATATACACAAGTCTATAGTTCACAAGAAATTGTTAATAAACCCTGGACCCTGCATTCACTATATCCGGTCTCCCACAGTACACACATGGAAATGCAATTATTTTAGTAAATACAAACTGCTAAATACCATTTTTCATCAGCAGTTAGAGCATAGTTACATAATTAGTCTGGATGAAAAAAGTTAAAAGTCCATCCAGTTCAACCATTAAAAAAAAAAAAAAAAGGAGCAGTCTTGTGACCTCTAACTGTGCCGAGCACTAGTTAATCTTGTAGATGGAGTTTTAATTCTCCTCTGACTGTTCTATGAGACTGCATCAGGGGCGGACTGACAACTCATGGGGCCCCCGGGCAATAGGGGATCATGGGGCCCTTGTGTCCTTGCCCAAACTCAAAAAAGCCTATGAAAAAAGGTACCAAGGGCATCTCATGGGGCCCCCTACTGACCCGGGCCCTCGGGCAGTGCCCGAGTTTCCAAATGGTCAGTCCGCCCCTGGGCTGCATTGTCATGTTTCACATGACTGTCATATGCCTTTAAATTTTTCAGTGTTTTGTCTCTGCTCCTCCCTTTCCTTTAGTTTAGCTAATGTTGCATAGATAGCCCTCCCCCTCTCCCAGAGATGCATTGCAGTAAGCCTCATGGCATGGAGCAGGAAACAGCATGTTCTTTTGACCTATGGAATGTTCATTGTTGTAAGATTCTCTCAATTTATGGAATAAACTTCACAAGATGTCATTCTCATTGAGTCACTGTGGTATCCATCAGAGGTTGAAGTTATCGCTATCTCATCACAACTGTAAGTTACAGAGATCACATTATCAATGCTTAGATTGGAGCCAACAGAACACTGATCACATGCGCCCTCAAAAAAGCAATACACACCAAACAGAGCACGTGCCACTGTTGCTCTAGCTATGGTAGATGGATTGGGGACAGTAAAAGAAGGGGAGGATTAGAGAAGACAGGATCAAACAGCCTTTTTACATATTGCAGAGGATTAACCCCTTAGCTTCCACAGTGACTATAACAAGCATGCTTTACTGCATATACAGACTGATTTTACGGTTGTGGGTTTAGTAACACTAAGCTCAACTGAGCTTCATCAAAACCAGCTAAATACATTCCAGGTATCAAAACAAGTGTTAAAAGTCTTAGCCCGGGTTCACACCGATGCAACTAGACAGTTTCAAATCGCATGACAAGTTGCACTCTATTGTCAGCAATGGAACTGTTAATATCGGTGCAACACTGACCCTGTCGGAGTTGCACCGATTTTGAATGTAGTCCCTACACTACTTTTTGCTTTGTTTTTTTTTTTCAATTAGATTTTTATTGGAGGAACGAAAGTCATGTTTAACATATTATACATATTTGACAGACAAAAAAAAAAAGAAAAAAACATTTGTATGCTACACAATAGCTTAGGTCAGCATGCATTTGGTACAGATATTCTTGCACAGGAGCAGAAATATATTTTGTAGGGGTTTAGCAAAATGGACTGAAAGGTCTTCTGCATACCACAACAGGAATATGGCGAGAGATAAAAAAAAAGGGAAAAGCCAGGAGCTCAGTACAAAGCAAAGCAAATCAGGTAAAGAAGAAAAAAAGGCAATGAGGGAGGGAGTATGAAAAGGTATATGGGTAGGGGAGGGATAAAGGGAGGGGGGCGGGGGTTATCACTGGCTGTGGATAAGGCAACTCTGTTATCATGAAAGGCAAGTTCATTGTTTGCACAATGCAGGAAGTCGATTTAAAAAGAAACCATGGTCTCCACAACGCCTCGTATTAACTGGTGTGTTCTGTGGCAGTCATCACAGTTTCTTCCGTATTACTAATGTATTCTACTGAAAGTAACCATTCAGGGATGGGGGGTACACGTGTCGTTTTTCAAAGTCTAGGAATAAGAACTTTGGCGGCAGTCAGTAAGGGGTTTATTTACTAAAGCTGGAGAGTCCAAAATCAGACTCCCTTCTGCATAGAAACCAATCAGCTTCCATGTTTCATTGCCAAAGCTTCATTGAACAAGCTGAGGTTAGAAGCTGATTGGTTTCTATGCGGAAGGGAGTCTGATTTTGGACTCTCCAGCTTTAGTAAATAAACCCCTAAGTGTCTTACCAGGGATTTCTTGTATTGACTAAGCGGAAAAGTGGAAATGTGTAATAAACAGCATTCTGGTGCGAGTTGCAATTTTGTTTCTGTGATTTGTCTAATCAAACCGCAAACTTCTTTCCAAAAGGTGTCCAGCAACCGACATTCCCACCATATGTGCATCATTGTGCCCCTTTCTTGTTCACATCACCAACAAAGATCTGCAGTAGAGAGGAACCAAGTATGCAATCGGACTGGGGTGGCATACCAATTGGTTAAGAGTTTATATGAGTTTCTTGGAAACTGGTACCAATTGAGCATTTGTGGGCATGTGTGCATGTTGTACATGTCATCTTAAAAGCCCTTTCCCAACTCCTGCAGGAGCCCAGCGCTGCATCCACCTCAAAGGACTGCCTGCACTACTCTTTGTGATTTAATTTGCGACTTGCATAGACATCTGTGCATGGAGTCACACAGACGTCTTCCAAGTTGCACTGACATGTGACTTTGAAATCATGTGACTTCAAGTGAAGTTGCATAATTTTAAAGTCAGATCTGGAGTCAACCTGCTAGCATGCTGCAGAGAAAGACCCTTGTTCTCTGTGATGAAGCAGTGGTCACCCTGCAGAGTTCTGGCACCCCCTGCTGAGCTGAAGCTAGAGTATTCCAAATTAGCAGGAAGCATGATCTTTGCTGACTGGAGATCAATAGGTTGGACTCCGCAGAGCGAGTGTGTTGGGACTCCGCAGAGAGACCACTGTTCCACACAGATAGCAATGGCCCTTCTCTGCAGCATGCTGGCATAGGACAGGCTTTTCGACTCAAGCTGTGGCCGCTTTCTAAAGAAAACAAAAATTGTAAGACTTTGCACACCTTTTGTTTTGATACACCTGTATACACCTATTTAGCTGATTTACACTGAAAATTTACTTTGGCTTTAAAGGACAGCTGCTTCTTTGTGTCAAAAGTTTCCAGTCACCCCATTCAACCTCAACTTCCAGAACATACATAGATGCAGATATATTGAAAGGTACTGTACCATAGAATTACCTCCACTGGACTGCCCTGTTTAGTGTGGTTGTCTCTGCATGAACATCATATACTTAAAAGCGGAGTTCCAGGCTCCTCGGCACTTTTCTACAAAAAGCACCTGCATTATTCTCTTCAGTTGCAATATATAATTAGGACAGTGTTCTAAGTGTTTGTCGTTTGCTTACTTGTGAATGTGACATTTCTCTGCAGGATCCCAGCAGGCAGCGGCCATTACTAGTGTGGGAATCTGAAGCAACCTGCTACTTTCTTCTGGATTCGGTGTAGCTGGATACCCAGCATGCACCTCCTGATCTCACACTTGCATTGTACAGACACGGCACGGCACACTGTGTTTGTAGGTAACCATAACAATGGCGTCGGCGGAAGATCCAGCCCTGTTATGGCAACCTGACAATCATTCCTCCCAATAGCGTCACTTCCGGTCAAGAAATACCGCAAGACTTCACCATTAGGCTTCCCAAAGACACCTGGGAAAACCAATACCGATATCCCAAGAGTCCTAGGGAATCGCCTAATGATGAAATCGGCTATGCGGCCGGACCAGAAGTGCAGGATATCGACAGCATTGGACAATGGGTGGGCATTGTGTGGCAAGGATCATGAAAAAAATGGGTGGAATTGCGCTTTAAGCCCTGGTTCACATATATACAAACTGGATGCATTTTGAATCATATCATGACACTTGGACCAAACGCAGTGCATTTTTAAAAAGTCAGGTACGATTTTCAGTCCGGTTCAGGTGCGATTTCGAGTGTCATGCACTTTAAAAATACGCACCTGAACTGCTGAACGAAACCGCACCGGACTCCTTAGAAAAATCACACTGAAACCGGATCCGCACATATGTGAACCCGGTCTTAAACATGACCAAGCAATTTTGGCTTAGTAAAAAACAAGCTAATTGATTTAGCTTGACGTAGCAAAGAGCCCTAAACCTCCACCAAAGGTTAAAAAGTATCACTTGACCCCTCTGCAGCTGGCCATCCCTTTGTTACACAGCTTCTAGTGATCAAAACACTGCTATGTTACCATAGACGGACAGTCTCCAAGCTATTTGTCATTTTTCCAGACAGTGTTTTTTTGTTCTGGCTTGGCCCGATGGAACCATTCATACCAAGACCCATTATAGATGGCAGTATCTTCCTTGCCCAGAATGTAGGAAGCTAAGGCCAGCTGACAGGCTGTTACACCACGCCGACAAGTAATTGTCAGGGGCTTCTTCAGATCTATTCCTTTATCTTGAAAAAGACATTGCATCTCTTCAGGTGACTTCTCAAATCCTTCTTCTGTCAAAAAACTGGTGAACGGGAGGTTTAAGGAGCCAGGGATGTGTCCAGGGAATATTTCTGTAAATTCAACGAAAAAGATTAATAGAAACATGTGAACAAAATGATATAAACTACAATCAAATAGTCTTATCCTAAATACATTTTTTTATTTACGTTGGTACATGGACCATCATAGGCTAAATCGACCACAATTCTTTTAATATAAGAACTGCATTTTGTAATAGAACTAGTATTTCACAATGCCTCCAATTCTATGCTGTGGTCTCAGCCAAGGACAATATTGCTGCAATAAAATGGTATTAAACCCAAAAGCAAACATTTAATATATTGCAGCTTACCATTTCTTAGATGAGATGACTCATTTTCTTTATTAGGCTTTCTTTCTTCTATTTTAACCTGGTAATCCAGCCAATAAGTTTGTTGTTCTTCAAAAGAACAAGCTCCCTTCCAAATGTATCAGTTTACAGGGGTCAGACAAACCATTGGCAGGGGTGCTTACAATAATAAGTTTTATATTTTTTAGGTAAAATCCTTATCCCAAAAAGGAAAGAAAAAAACAGTTTTCTACAACTGCTTATAAAGTATTAGCTGAAGTTTGGCTTCAATTTGTTAGTGTGTTTAAATCTGCTAGTACATCTAACACACCCCCTCCTCCCAGACTGGCAATGCTGCTGTCCAAATGTGCCCTCTGTGCTCCTTCATCCAGAGTGAAGGCAATCTAATACAGCAGGTGTGTCACTGGCTGGATCACCAGGTTGAAACAGGAGGAAATCCTAAAAACTAAAAACTAAATGCAGCCAACATACTGTATCTAATGATTGGTAAGCTGCAACATATTACATTCTTGGTTTAGGGTTTAATACCACTTTAGGCTGAAAGTAAACCTGTTCCCATTTTTTGAAATAAAAACCATTACTAAATTTCTAATCAGGGCTTTTTTCAGCGGAAATGTGGGGGAATACAGTTCTACTAGCTTGCACTGCACTGACTGTATTGTATGTAGTGGCAAAGGGCACTGGGGTGTGCTGCAGAGTCTATTGATGATGGCTGCTGGAGGATCTATGGTCTCTGAAGGGATCTATTTTTGTCGAGGGGGGGGTCTACTGCGGCTAAAGAGGCCTGATGGTGGGGGATCCATTGTTGCTGTGGGTCAATTATTGTTGAGAGTGTTCTATTGTTTAGGGAGGGGTCTAGTGATACTGGCTGCAAGGAAATCTGTTGTTTCTGCCAAAAAGGTCTATTGTTTGAGGGGATATTTTGTTACGTGTGGTCCATTATTGCTGGGGGGTATATTGTTGCTAGCTGCCGGATATCTATTTTATTGATTTTCTTGTTCTCATTAGCAATTTCCACACAAATTACTTAGAACCACTAAATATTTGGTTCTATATTCTCTAAAAGGGGTGGTGTTGGGAGGTGGGTAGGGGGTGGAACCAAGGAACATTGCTCAGAGGTGGGTAGGGGGCGAAGACAAGGGGTGACTTGGAAAGGGGGAATCTCTGCACCTATTCTCTGAGAAAAAAAAACAAAAAACCCTGTTTCAAGCAATGGCTACTCTCCTTCAGCTAGAACTGAGAGAGGCCCACCTGTTTTTCAAATTGCCATCTCCAGCCACCTTGGAAATGACTACCCATTAAGCATCCTTATGTCAACATCAACACTGGAAGTGACACCTTATGGGTGAAAAACACAGACATAGCCATCTTGAAAAAGGAAGACTGCCTACAAAAGACACAGAACAGGATAAACACCCAAAGAAAGGAAGGTAAAAAGAAAGAAAAAAAAAAGGTTCTTCTATCTAAAAGCTACTTAGAGCAGGAAATTCCATTTAAGTACAATGGTAAAACCCCATCACCAGAGGTGCACCAATCCAGGAAGACTAACCTCCCCACAAGATGTCCTACCCACCAGGAGAGATTGAACCTCGGTAGGTAGGGTATAATGGTTGGGAGGAAAACCAGAAATACATGTAAGGAAACAAAGTAGATAAAAAAATAACTAGAAAAATAAAAACTTGGAGCTAGGAGAAAAACAGAACACTGAAGGATACCTGTTTTGAATTTATAGACTAGTTAGGTGGTCCTACAGTTGCCAGGAGGGCAAATCTGGCCCAAGGTATTCTGACATGAGTTTTATAACAGAAATTCCATTGTAAAGCACTTTTTTACCTTTAAATAGAGTAAGGTTTTAATTATGCTGGTAGCGTTGGCTGTGTAAAGTCGTATTAAAAACGTGCGTTTTTCAGTATTCTTGCATTAGCATTTAGCCGCGTTTGGTTTAACACACACACAAAATGTCACTCAAAAAAAAAGGAAAAAAGTAAAATGCCGATTTACCGCGTTTTACAGTGTTAGAGCGTTTTTACAGCTTAAAAACATCTCTAGAAACCTACTAGTTTTGGGGGTTTTTTCCAGCCAAAAAACACTGATTAAAGCCTATGTGTGCATGGACACATAGGAGAACATGCTGGGGAGTTTACTGGCTGTAGAAAAAAAAAAAAAAACCCCAAAAACAGCAGCTGTAAAATTGCCCAGTGTGCATGAGGACTAATAGTTCTGGCGGTATGCACAACAGGATGCGCGGAGATCTGTGCAGGTGCATGCAGCCAGCTGCCTGTCATTGATTTCAATCAGCCTGCTTGCATGTACCTGCATGAAATACCTGTGCATCCTGGATGGCTGAAGACTGCCCTTTGCATGGGGGTATGGACCAGTACAGTGAATGAGGCCTAAGAGACACAGGAAAAAAAAGTGTTCTCTATATTTTGTCTCTGCTCCTCCATTTCCTTTGGTTTAGTTAATGCTGTATAGATAGCCCACCCCTTTTCCCAGAAATGCATTGCAGCTTCTAGCCTCATGTCATGAAGCAGGTCACATTATGATCTTTTGACCTATCAGATGTTCATTGTTGTAAGATTCTCTCAGTTTATGGAATAAACATCACAAAATCTACAAGATGTCTTCTGTATTGAGTCACTGCCTATGATATTCAACTAAGATTGGAGTTATCGCTATCTCATTACAACTGTAAGTTACAGAGATCACACTTTCAATGCTTAGATTGGAGAGACAGAACAGGGTACATTTCACTATGTACTATGAAGCAGCTCATAAGTACACCACATAATACAGTAAAAAAAAAAAAAAAAAAAAAAAACCACACACAACACACACATTCACTCAGCAGTATGATGCCTAACAAGCTAAGCAGAGCAAAGTTCCCCTAACCATCACATCAAGCATGTTTCCACTTACCCCATAAGCAGTTGAGGACCCTAAGGTACCAATGGTGCAATGTTAGATGTGCAGTGCCCGATTTAGACCCCTGCCCCACTTGTCCTGCATTGCGCCACAACAAAAAGTAAAAGGGTTCAAAACATTTTACCAAGCAAGGGGTGTGATGGAGGAAATCAAGGAGGGATACGGGAAGAGAAAGAGTTTACAGGCCTGAAGCTTTATTGAAGGATAGAGACACACGAGGCTTCATGTACATGAGCTTACCCTGTCCGCCGGCCACTGAAAACTGCAAACCGCACAGAAACGCGGTACCGCAGTTTTGCGTTGTTTCTATCCTGAACGTGATTCTTCCGCGTTCAGGAGAGGGATGATTAACCACACCTAACTGCTGCAGCTCCTAAACTCTGCTAAAAGCTTTATGTGTACATGGACATACTGTATAGGCTTTTATGGAGTTGAGTTTAGGAACTTCTCATATATCCTCTTCCACCTTAACTGCACTGCATATCGGCAGCACAGTGGCTAAGTGGTTAACACTTCCGCCTGGTAGTACTAGGGTCGTTGGTTCGAATCCCAACCACAGCACCACCTGCCTGGAGTTTGCATGTTCTCCCTGTGCGGGTTTCCTCTGGGTACTCCGGTTTCCTCCCACACTCCAAAGACATGCTGGTAGGTTAATTCGCTCTTGTCTAAATTGGCCCTAGTATGTGTATGTATGAATGTGAGTTAGGGACTTTAGATTATACACCCCTTGAGGGTTAGGGACTGATGTGAATGTACAATATATATGTAAAGCGCTACGTAAATTGATGGTGCTATATAAGTACCTGTAATAAATATGAGCACCTCAATCCAAAAATGTAATTTCATTCATTTTTAATATTTAATGCAAACTCACCCATCTATCCATGTCTCTATGCTTTAATTTTGAAATCATTTGAAAAGCCTCCCTGGTATTTCTGGCAGTGGACATTTTGAGTAAGGGCAGATGAATTGTGTATCATTTACTTCCTGGAATCCATCTGCCCATAGCTCAGGCATAGGCTGAGCCAAGAAACCTCCCTCCCCTCTGAAGACTGTTGAGATGTATGACATCATTTGCCTAGGCATGGAAACCAGGAAGTAACTGAATAAATGTAAAAGAAAAAAAAGTTTAAAACACAAGTAAATCTGAGAAACTTTCCTAACTGTTTACTATTGCTAGCAGCATACGGATTAAAAATAGTCCATGTTGACTGAGAGAGCGAGGTTCTGCTTTAAAGTCCATAAGGTAATAGTTTTGGAGTAGAATATAGACCAGACTACGAGAGTCCTCATTGACATCCTCTCCCTCTTGTGGATGAGGAGCTTCCTGGAGCACCACAAAACACTACACCATCCCTCAGGTGCCATCAATCTCTTCTTATGCAAATGCCCACAAAATAGTCATTGCAGCACCCCAAAGTAGGTGATGGCTGTCTGTGGTACAAAGACTTTGAGCTCTTGTTCCATGGCCCTTGACAGATTCTGAGCAAAGGGGCACTGCCAGAAGGTCTGCAAAGCAGTTTCCTCATAGATTATGCAAAAGTGGCAGCACCTGTTTCTGCTTACGTTTCTGGCATGGATGATGTCCCCAAAGGCAATCCTGAGACTGCCATCCATGCCAGATCTTTGTGCCTGTTGGTGATTCTATTAGACATCTGCTCCGAATGGACAGTAATAAATGTCAACAAATCCCAAAAAAAAATAAAAAAAATTAATGAATGCATTTGTTTCATTGAGATGGCGTTGCATGTTGCAATAGTAGTTCTGGCCCATAGCGAAAAATGAATGCTTTCGATAATGTGAATTTAGAACACGAATTGATTTGAATTTTGTTCCATTCGTTAATTTGGATGCACATGAACCCAGTCAATATTGTCCAATCAGCTTATGCCATTTTTCTTGGTGGGTTGGACTGGCATCCAAATATATTGAATCCATCAGATTCAAATCTGAAAATCTGACCATTTCGATAATATATTGAATATATAACAATTTTCCAGGAAAACTGCTAAATTTTTCATATCCACTTAGACTATACGTAATGCATGCTGAAGAATTCTGAAAACTCATCGGGTCAACATAACGAATATGACAAAAACGAAATTCTTCAATGAACGTATGCATTCAAACGAAATAAAAAATTTCTGGTGTGCACACGTTTAGTCTATTCCTCCACACTGCCTTGCAAGTGGCTTGAGGTAGGCCCAGAACATACTCCACACTGTCCTTGTCTCTAATCAACTTGTAGACAGTCTTTGATTTCCACAAATCAAGCTTGCTCCATGACAGCCAATCACAGTGGTCATGTGAATGGTCAGTTCTTCCCACCTTGTGGCTGTAAAGACCCAGTTAAAGGAGCATCTGGGCTGGGTGGGAAAGGGTTAAAGGAAAAGTGTTGAATACGCAAAATAAATATTCTGAATCACAAGGAAGGATGAACATTAGTCCCTCTATCAGGTATTTGCTTTGCTTTTACAAAGGGTGTGCAGTTCTGAGGGCTAAAACTGCTTTAGATTGTAGTTGCTCACAAAAATTCACACTATGCAAACATCATTTAACCCATACTTCTCTTTGATTCTCTTCTTTTCCTTTTTTTCTCTTTATTTACTTACAAGGACTTTACCTAAAGCTGAGCTCCAGGCTCCTCTAAAAAAAATGTAACTTTTATTAAAAGGGATCCAGCAATGTCCTCACCCAAGCTGATATTTCAATCAGCTTCGGTTGCCGGCAACTTAAGCAAGGGAAACCATTTCCTACTGTGCATGCATGAAGCACGTTGTACTTTGTGAATGGTCCCACAGTCTTCTGGGACCTGTGAAGTGTCCCAGAAGGCTGCGGGGGGGAGAACTTCTGGCCCAGTTGCCCCAGCGTATCTTACCAAAAGTGGGAGTAGATACTTGTCAAAACCAGGTAACCCCACAAAAAAGTGTCAAATGTGGAAGTGGAGGGGCAAGGATGCAAGCAAGCAGAACTTCCTATTTTGGGTTGAGTTCCAGTTTAAATACAATGCATTGAAAAAGTATTCATAACCCGTGAAATTTTCCACATTTGTCATGTTACAACCAAAAATGTAAAATGTATTTTATTGGGATTTTGGTGTCCTTTTATGAAACGGATATCAGCGGCGATCCTAAGGATCATTGCTGATCTCCGATCATTAGTGGTTTAGGAAACAGATGATCAGTGGAGAACATGTTCTCCTCTGATCATCTCAGCACACAGACGGCCAGTGTATGAAGGAGCAATGTCAGCCCTTCACTGGCGATCCAGCCCAGAGGTGGAGAATCAGGGGAACTGCAAACGAAGCAGTGATAATTTACCGCTGCTTAGTAAACGGTGTTTGACTGATCTCTTACTAGAATCTTGCGAGATTGCAGTAAAAGCAGCATTTTCTAGCGTGAGAAGCGTTTGTAGATCGCTTCTCTCCTCATTCGGAGAAGCGATCTATGCCGCTGCATAAAAAGGCATTCAGAGGAGAACTGTTTCCTCTGAGGATGCCAGAGAACCGAGCAGCGGTCATTTACCGCTGCATGATAAAAGGACACCTTTATGTGATAGAGCAACACAAAGTGGCACATAATTGTGAACTGTAAGGAAAATGATAAATGGGTTTCAAAATTTTTTACAAATAAATATTACAGTACGCATGTGATTTTTCAAGCATCCCCGACCTGCGCATATTTGAACCTAGGCGTAGTGCCTAGCAAAGAGGTTGCAGGAGATCAGCAGCACTGGATTGGAAAAAGGGATGGTTAGAGGGGACTCTGGAGAATAGTACAGTATTTTCTAAAAGAACAAAAACATGGCCTTTGTTTTAATATACAGTGCTTGGGAAAACTTGCAATGCAATCCAGTTAGGGTTTAGATCTACTTTAACACATAGGGCTTGTTTCACACATCTGCAATAGATAAATGCCATTCACTGCTATGGCACAAAGAAAACAATTGTTTTCTATGTGCCCTGTTCCCACTGCAGTGCAGAGTGGAGATGCATTGTAGGGAGCTGCAGTAACTGCAGTGCACAGGTAGGCATGTAATGTCACTGCACAGCAGCACAACATACCGTGCTGTGCAGAGACATTAATTTGTGCAATTCAAATTGGTTTATATAAAGAAACATTTAAATAAACACAGTGTGATCACTGTGGCTTACAGTAGCCAAGCACTGACAGCTGCCTACATGCTATAATGGATCATTTAGTGTGTTGTCAGAGTGAACAGGCCCTTAAAGTAAATCTAAAACACTTTTTTTTTCCATTTCGGATGAGAGTGTCCCATTTGGGAGATTTTTCTTCACTTCCTGTCCCATAGACAAAACAGGAAGTGAGATGAAATCCCTCCAAAATGAGGGAATCCCTTGTTGCCACCAGGGTCACCATAACTAGTGTCCCCTTAAGAAGATTTCCTTTCTATTCCTGCTTTGGTAATGACCCAAATCAGTTTTTTGGGGTTTTTTGGAGGGGGTAAAATATTGGACAAATAGAGAGGATGAACCTCTCTAACAGGGGTATAGAAAGAAAAGAACCTTATAGGTGTTTGAATTCCTCTCCACTCTATCTAAAACTAGAAAAAAAGTTTTACCTTTAGCCTGGGTTCATACTGCTGTGATGTGGAGTTCACACTGGTTTCTGTGCAAATTCCACATGCAACATAATCGCTCCCCGTTCATGCAAACCACTGCAGGTATGTATGTTAACAAAACCCCGAAATTGGTTTGCAAAGGCGGTGCGGTGTGCAGAATCGGATCAAATGGGTGTGAATACCCATGTGATCCGATTCTAGTGCGGCCAAAAAATAAAAAAAAGGGTCCTGCACTATTTTGATGCGGTGCAATCTGAGCCATACAAAATATATGGCTCAAATTGCACCGCACAGAATTCACATGCGATTTGCACAGGAATGCAGTACAGTTCATGTGCGAATCACATGCAATATACCGCACCGCAGAAGTGTGAACCCAGGCTTAGTTATACTTTAGACGTCGACAAAAATTGCATAGCCCAAGCCACCTTACCTTCTCCTGGTTCAGGTTCTGTCCCAGTGTATCGTCCTTCAGAACGTGAGTCCACCAGCTGGAACTCTTTGCTGTCTAGATTTCTTTGGACGTCTTCGAATGTCTTTACCAGGGAAGAATTTAGCACAGCTTTATAAGTCTCTGGCTGGTGTTGTATTACTTTGGATGTTACTGGATGTCCCTGCTTCTCCCAGTTCCTGAACCCTCCATTCAGAACAAACACCTTTTGATGACCAAAGACCTTAAACATCCACCAGATCCTTGCTGCATAGTAAGTGCCCACTTGATCAGCATCGTACACCACAACGTGGCTAGCATTATTGATGCCAAGGTTGCCCACATATTTGGCGAAGGCAGATTCATTGGGTAGCATCATTTCATAGGGAGACGTCTGGTCCTTACATTCGTCTATATCAAAGTATAATGCTCCTGGTATGTGCTTTTCTACATACTCCTTACGTCCATTCCTAATTGGTGGGTAGTAGAACGATGCATCCAGTACACGCAGAGCTGGGCCTGGTTGACCTGATTTCAGGGCTCCAGCTAGCCAGTTTATTGACACCAGAGCCCGGGAGAGAAGTTGCTGGGACATGCTGGCAGACCTGCGTAGACAGCCGTGCGTTGCGTGCTTTTCAAAGCAAGCAGATTATAAGGAGAGGCCAGTGGTGCTACTTCTGGATGACTTCCAATGGGCGGAAACTCTACTTGTTCTTTTTTAACTCCTCTAACTGCTGGAGAAAACAGCAGCCATTTGTCTCAACTGGTCGGAATTGAGAAATAATGTCACGTGACAATACAAGTACAATTTTTTTTTTTTATTGTTCAACTGTTAGAAGTACATAACACTGGTACACATATAGGGCTCATGTGTCTGCAGCTGATAAACTCACATTCAGGAGCTTTTCTGTGTTTTTTTCAGCAGCCCCTGAACTCTCCCTAATGTTTTCCTATGTGTCCATGTACACATCGTCGTTTACAGGCAGTTGAGTTTACAGTCGTTTTTATTAACCCAGCTAAATTGCGTTCAGGAGTAGATTTTACCAGCGTTCCAAACGCTTGTAAACGCGTTGTGGCAGTTCTGGGCACTGTCACTGTGAGAATCAAGGTTATATCCCGGGATTCTCAACTAAACAGGTTGAGGGGCTCCAGAGGGTTTATTTAATGCAGAGGAAACTGGCTTTTCAGTTTCCTCATTTGTTTGTAAAGTCCGTTTTGGGATCTGGAGCCTGGAAATTTCAAAGTGATCTGGGAGGGATGAAATCTCCAATCCTGGGTCCATGTTTTCTTAACCCCCAGCACAATAATTGTACAAGTGTGTGCAGGGCTTTAACCCCTTTACGCCGTCTGGGCCTATACGCCGGACAGCCGCACATTTCTGTTCACGTAAGAAAAAACATATGTGCTGAGAGCGTGCGCCCTGCGCGCTCCGAGCACACATGTCCAGTACTCATGGAAAGGTCCTGGTCTGCTCTTTCGATCGGGACCTTTCCCGATCATGTGACCACCATGACGATGCGTCACAGCGGTCATATGATCCCTAAACCCCGCCTCTCGGCTTCTGAAACTCTTAAAGGACCGGGAAGCGCCGGCGGGAAGGGGTTAAAGAATAACCTGACTAAGGCTGGCCATACACTATACAATTTTCTTGAGATTTTTGGTTTAGATTTACCAAAAACCATATAATACGAGGTCAAACCTAACAACACTTTCAGTTGTATCCAATCAGGCAGGCCCTTGCACTACATAGTTGAATGTAAATCTAAAGAAAATTGGGCAGAAATTGGACAGAAAATTGTATAGTGTATGGCCAGCCTAGGCTTCAGGGCTCCACCCTGGCAGATAGGAGGTCGTTGCCCAGGAGTCAGGAGGGCCCCACCTAGGAGAGGTGGGAGCCAGAGCAGCAAGGGGCTGTATACCTGAGATAGCCAGGAGGCTGAATATTGGTTTCATTTGTTTTGATGGTGGATACCCCTGTGTGGGAAACATATGGTATGGAACTTTCCTTTAAATAAAAGTGGGCTAAAAGGCCCTTAAAAAAGAAGAAAGCAAGTGGCTGTGTGCTTTAAAAGACTCTACCCTTGATGCTAGTTCCCACAGCATGTAAACGGGATTAACCACGTTTATAAGCATATGCGTTTAGCAGCGGTTTTTGACTGGCCCATATCCAGGGCATAATTCACTAAGTGGTATCTTACCGCATCCGAGTATACCATTACGGTAGGATACCGCATAGCATTTAAAAAAAAAAAAATTTGAATCCACTAAAAAAGGCTACTAAAATACTGCATGGGTTATTTTATCAAGTCATGCGGTATTTTAGTACTGAAAAGCATGCATTGACGTTTCAGCTGGCAGCGGGGTTCCCACTAACAGCTGAATGTAAAAGAGAATTGCCGGCAATTAAAAAAAAAAATTCCAAAAAATGGCGTGGGGTCCTCCCTCCCATCCATACCAAGCCCTTCAGGTGTGGTATGGATTTTGAGGAGAAGCCCCACGCCAAAATTAAAAAAAAAAAATTGGAGTGGGGGTCCCCCACAAAATCCATACCAGACCCTTATCCAAGCATGCAGCCCGGCAGGTCAGGAAAGCTCGCCCCCCCCCCCCCCCTGAACAATACCAGGCCACATGCCCTCAACATGGGGGGGAGCTTTGGGGTAGGGGGGACAAGGGCTGCGGGTGGGGGGGATTATCGGAATCTGGAAGCCCCCTTTAGCAAGGGGGCCCCCAGATCCTGGCCCCCCCCCACATGAATGAGTATGGGGTACCCATTCACAAAAAAAAAGCTGTAGTGTGAAAAAAGACAGGAGACAGTCTTTGACAAGTCCTTTATTAAAAGAAGGAAAATAAAATAAAAGAATGTCCCCTGAAGTAGATCCAACGTCAATCATGATGCCCGCCAACGCTCCGAAAAAAAAAAAAAAAAGCTCTGCTCCTAATGCTGCCCCCCCCATCTGCCCCTACGCTAGTTCGACAGTTCTTAAATATGTAAGGGGCAGGGCCACCCGGTGACATCACCATGTGACCCAGCCCCCGTGTGACATCATCGACTGGGGCATGCTGGTCACTGATGTCACATGGGGGTGGGGTGAATGAAGATAAAATAATGCATGCGGTATTTTAGTAGCCTTTTTTAGTGAATTTACTATTTTTCAGTGCATTATAGGCATTTGAGAGGGTCTAGCGAGGTTATCTTTTAATAAAGCTTCTAAACGCACACGTTCATAAACACTACTAAATGTGTATAAACGTGGTAAGTAAACGCAGCTAAACTGACATTTTCAACCGACGTTTTCTAGCAGTCAGTTTCCAGCGGTTAGAAGAGTTTTTCAAAGGCCCTGTGTACATGAGCCGTTAAAGGCAGGTATAGACAAAATAGATAAATAGATATATTCACGTACAATGAATATGGAGAAGGTGGGAGATGGAAAGAAAATAACTCTACCTAACCTTGTATATTGGTTTTACTGGTACCACACCCCTAAGAAAATAGTTGAAAAGACCCTAACCAAAAAAGCTAATGGGGCTTTAATGGTACCACACCATAACACTAGAAATATAGTAGACAGGTATAGACAATTGATACAATTGTATACATAAAACATGCAGCGCTAATAAAGACTAGAGATAAATAAAGCATAAAAATCATAAAAATCAAACAAAAACTCATAAAAACTCGGTCCTCTACATAGAGGGATAAGTGACTAAATAGTAATGAGAATATAATGGAATATAATGACGCTCAATGGCGTAATCAATAATGACAAGTGCAAACGTCCAGAATCAGCGTTATAAAGTGCACAGTGATAACGATGGTAACTCTCAAGGCAGATTAATGAAAACTGGTGACACTCTGTGACCGTGTTCCTTAAAAGGTGATGAGTAAAGATTGCACTAACCAGAAAGCGCAATTTAATGCGCATTTGAGTAATTCATAACCTACTCCTGGTCATCCACATCTGGGAACTGGAACACAGTGGGGATCATCTGGCCAGCGTCAGCTAGGCAGGTATCACACCATCAGGGTCTCCAGGTACCAAGGAAAAGCAATCTTCTCACCAGCAGGAGGAGCCAGTCTCACCATTAGTGTAGCAGCCACCAGGTCATCAGGGTATGCCTTGAAGGGGGGGGGGGCTCGGGAGTAACGAGCCAAACACAGAGAATCCAGATAGTGTAGTACTTTATTAAAACAGCGGGGGTGTATAACACAGATGAGAACTCACATGCTGCAGCCTGAAAGCTGGCAGGGAAAAAGCCATCCACGTGAGCCGTGCGGAGTGACATCACAGGGTGTAGGGCACCTCCCTAACGAGTTTCGTGCCCGTGCACGTTGTCAAAGGGCGGCCATCTTGGATTTTTCCCTGCCAGCTTTCAGGCTGCAGCATGTGAGTTTTCATCTGTGTTATACACCCCCGCTGTTTTAATAAAGTACTACACTATCTGGATTCTCTGTATTGGGCTACTGTATATCAAGCCAGGGGCGCCAGATCTGCAGAAACTTTGTGTGAGTGTCTAACAGCATAGCCGTCAGTTTCTCATTAACCATTTTAAAATTCATCCGATTTTTGACTGCGTTGAAGCTGAGGAGGGGGGTCTTCCAAGCCCTCGCGATCGTTAATTTGTTAGCCATGAATAGATGTGATACCAGCTGCTGCTCAGGAGTTTCCTGGCTACTTTCTCAGGTCCCAGAAAACTGCTGGACCAATCAGGAGGTGCAGTGCGACTTGCGCATGCACAGTGGGCAACAAGCTGTGAAGCCGCAAGCGGTCACAGCCTGGTACTCACAGTTGTGATGCCCTGGAGAAGGGGAAAAGGGGCAGCGCGGGTAAGCACATCACTGGACACTGGGACAGATAAGTGTGTGTTTATTAAGTCAGCAGCTACAGTTTTTCTAGCTGCTGACTTTTATTAAACACAAAAACGACTGGAACTCCACTTTAAGGAAAAATATCTTCTACTTCCAGCTCCCCACCCCCAGTCCCCACTTATACTTACCTGAGCTTTATCCCGATGCAGCACTGTGCACAGCTCTCCCAGCTTTCTTTCTCCTCATTGGATAGAGAAGCAGCTGCGGGAGCCATTGGCTCCTGCTGCTGTCAATTACAGCCAGTGAGGAGAGAGAGGGGATGGGGCTGAGCCCCTGTGTGTCAATGGGCACACAGAGCTGGCTCGGGAGCGAGCACACGAGTGTCCATATAGCACGTGGTTTGCTGTGGGGGCACTCAGCAGTGGGGAGAGATGTGAATAGGCACCATAATAATGTGATTTCTACTGTAGTGCTTTGTAGTGCAGCAGCATTAACAGCAAGTGGTGACCTATGGAATTATTGTGATAGCACAGCAGAGCAACAGTACAGGGGGCAGGTGTTGATGCTACTTATTCTTCAGAAGGGCAGGCTTGTTGAGTGTAAATAGAGCTTACAATCAGTTTAGGGTTTAGGCAATAGTATATATAGTAGTATAGATATGTGAAGAGCTTTGAGTAATTAGAACGTGTCTACAAACACACACATAAAAAGTAATGTATAGAAAATGTAGTTACATGTGAGCTTGGTGACCCAGATCTGCTGTCCAGCCTAGGATTTTGTTTGCCATTAAACCAGCTCTAGCCTAGATGGAATAATGAAAAATATGATGGAACTTGTTTTGACTTGTTAAGACATCAGAATCTTACCTTAAGATCTAGAATATCTACTTTTCTTCATGTGTGTAAAAGCTTACAACCAATAAAAATTGTATTGCAACACCATTTCTCAGGGTGTGGGATTTCTTTGGAAGGAATGCTGCATGCAAAACCATTCTGAGAATTTAACCACTTCACCTCTCACACCTGTTCACCACCAGGTGTTTGCATGGCGTCTGCAGTGCGGTTGCATCGCATTAATATTACAGTTTATTATAGGCATTTCTGGTGCGGTTTTAATGCTTGTAAAATACTTATAAAATTAAACCGTGCATAGGGCATTTGGGGAACATTTTTAATGTTTGTAAAATGTCAGTCTATTGCCCATACTAAAGCTCATTAATGCCTGTCTAACACCCATACAAACGCTATAGGACAAATAGAACTGGAGCTTGGCCCTACCCTGCCCCCCCCTGCTCTCTCCTGATTGGCTTACTGGCTGTGATGGACAGCAGGGGGACTCAGCCAATGAGGAGGGAGAGTCCCCATACAGCTGAGGCTATTGTGAACATCGCTGGATCGGAGGGGGCTAAGGATTTGCAGGGGGGCCACTGCATAGAATGCATGAAGGTAAAACACCTTAATCCTTTAGAACCACTTTAAGGGATATGAGACACTGATTACAAGACTTTAGCACTTTCAGATATCTAAAATTCTGTATTTGTACCTGTGACGAACTAGGAGCGCAAAGAGAGCACACAGAGGCAGATCACACGAAACCCGCATTTATTGGGGATACAGACAATAGAAAACTCGTTCACAGAATAACACAAGACACTGCAATGAAGAATGATTTTCAGTTTGGCAACATGGAGCAGCAGAGGGCAGGACGTCCACAGGGCAAACAGGGCAGAGCAGTGAGGGCACATCAGGGCTGTAGTCCCCAGCACACAAGGCAAAAGGTTCGGGGCAGAATAGGGTTGAGTCCAGCACACGGAAAAAAAATCAGGGCAGAATAGGGTTGAGTCTGGCACACAGGGCAAAAGGTTTAAGGCAAAATAGAGTTGAGTCCAGCACACAAGGCACATGGTTCCAGGCAGAATAGGGTGGAGTCCAACACACAGGGCACAGGGTTCTGGGCAGAATAGGGTTGAGTCCAACACACAAGGCACATGGTTCCAGGCAGAATAGGGTTGAGTCCAACACACAGGGTTCCGGGCAGAATAGGGTTGAGTCCAGCACACAGGGCAAAAGATTTGGGGGAGAATAGGGTTGAGTCCAGCACACGGAAAAAAAATCAGGGCAGAATAGGGTTGAGTCTGGCACACAGGGCAAAAGGTTTAAGGCAAAATAGAGTTGAGTCCAGCACACAAGGCACATGGTTCCAGGCAGAATAGGGTGGAGTCCAACACACAGGGCACAGGGTTCTGGGCAGAATAGGGTTGAGTCCAACACACAAGGCACATGGTTCCAGGCAGAATAGGGTTGAGTCCAACACACAGGGTTCCGGGCAGAATAGGGTTGAGTCCAGCACACAGGGCAAAAGATTTGGGGGAGAATAGGGTTGAGTCCAGCACACAGGGCAAAAGGTTCAGGGCAGACTAGGGTTGAGTCCAGGACAGGGCAAAATGTTCAGGGCCGACTAGGGTTGAGTCCAGGACACAGGGCAAAAGGTTCAGGGCAGAATAGGGTTGAGTCCAGCACACAAGGCACATGGTTCCAGGCAGAATAGGGTTTAATCCAGAACACGGCACAGGGTTCGGGGCAGAATAAGGTTGAGTCTAGCACACACGGCACAGTGTTCCGGGCAGAATAGGGTTGAGTCCAGCACACAGGGCTCGGGGCAGAATAGGGTTGAGTCCAGCACAGGAACTCCAAGATTTGATTAAAGCGGAGTTCCACCCATTTTTAATACTTTACCTTATTATGTAGTCCCTGTGAAATAAAGAACAAGTTGAATATTTTTTTTTTCTATTATACATACCTTTTAATCCACTGCAAGCCTGCAGTTCTGGTCCCGACTGCCTATGCGATGACGCCGTAAGGCGATTTGCAAGGTCTCCTGGGATGTCGTTTCCTGTATCCTAGGAGTCCTTTGGTTTCCTGTAATCGCAGGACTTGGAAACCGGAAATGACGCGAATGGGAGCTGTTTTGCGCCATTTTACTAGAGTCCATGATTACAGGAAGGCGTGTATGCAATATTCTGCTGTACTCTATGCTTGAATTGCATTGCTCCCTTTGGAGACTTTCCTTTTCCTTCCCTTCCTTGCAGTACAGTGCTGTACAGGTTGCCTGACGGGGGTGGGATCTCCATCCGGGACGGGACCATTGTTATGGCAACCTGTACTGCACACGTCGCACCGAGCAGTGTCTGTACTGCGCATGCGCAAGAACAAGTGGTGCATGCTGGGATAGCCAGGAGCATGATTCCAGGAAATAAATACCTGCGGAATTCAGATGCCTACAGCCATCATGTCGCCTGCCTGCTTCCGAGATCCTGGTAAATGTTTAAGGATTACTAAGTAATTTGCAATGCTTTCAATATTGAATTATTCCAATTGTTAATGCTATTTGAAAGGTCATCGTGGATCTGCTTTTAACAAAAATTTATTAGGGGAACTGGAGTTCCGCTTTAAGCAGACAAGCTGACTGCTTGACACGCTTGTTGATTTCAACAAAACACAAAAAAAAAATATTTCTGTTTCCCGTCACTGTACCCCACAATAAATTTTGTTGTGGGGGGGTAAAACATGTTAGGTTGAATTAATGACAATCGCAAAAAAAATCATGCACACCTTTGTCGAAATGCAAACTGTTTCAGTTAAGTTTCACCCTTAAGTTCACTATAGGCTGATTGAAGTTGACAAATTGATCAGATACAGTAGGCCATTCTGTTAAAGTCCAATTGAATCCTCTCTATATATTACTGAAATGTAGTCATTATTATTATTATTATTATACAGGATTTATATAGCGCCAACAGTTTGCGCAGCGCTTTACAATATAAGGGAGACAGTACAATTACAATACATTTCAGTACAGGCTGCAACAGTCGTGAGGGGACAGGATCCAGGGGACAGGTGGTGAAGTGGGCCTTGGAAAGGAGTTCGGTAACTTCCTTGGTGGTAACAGGGTCGAATGAGGAGAGTGTAGAGTTTGGTGTTGGGCCTGGTATGTTGGTTAGAGGAGGAAGCTTGACACTGGAGATCTCATCACGAATCGTGTCGATCTTCTTCTTGAAGTTACTGGCAATCTCCTGTGCAGTAAATAAGTTGGTGGGTGGAGGCAGTGGCGGGTGGAGTAAGGAATTAAGGGTAGAGAAGAGTTGACCAGAATTGGATGAGAGGGTCTTGATGAGAGTGTTATAGTAGGTTTGCTTAGCAGCATGGAGGCTGGAGTTGTATTTGAGCAGAGCGGATTTGTAGAGGGTAAAGTTTTGCAGGGATTTATTTTTACGCCGTGCTCGCTCAAGAGTGCGGCTGCATCTCTTGAGACTTCTGGTGTCATCTGTTTGCCACGGTTGTGACAGGCGAGGCCTGGGTCTGCGTGTAGAAAGAGGAGCAAGAGCGTCCAGGGAGGATGATAGATAGTTGTAGGCAGATGTGGCCAGCTCTGGGCAGGACAGGGGTGCAATTTCATCATAGAGGTGCTCAGTAGCTGAGTAGAGAAGGTCAGGGCTGTGGTGATGGAGTTTTCTGCAGGTAATGATTTGCTGGTTGGAGGCATGGGAGGTAGGAGGCAGGGAGAGTGTGAAGGGGTGTTAAAGAGGTAACAGGGAGTGCATAGGTGGGTGAATACAAGGTCAAGTGTGTTGCCATTGGAGTGGCTAGTGGATTGTAACCATTGTGTTAGGTTAAAAGAGGAAGTTAGGTTGAGTAGTTGAGAAGTGGCAGGGGTGTGAACATTGACTGGGAAGTTAAAGTCTCCGAGGATGATGGAAGGCACCTCAGAGGAGAGAAAGTATGGTAGCCATGCTGAAAAGTCATTGAGAAAATGTGAAACTGGGCCCGGGGGCCGGTAGATGACAGCGATCCTTAGACAAACAGGAGAAAAGAGACAAATACAGTGCACTTCAAAAGAGTGGAGGGACAGAGACGGAGGGACAGGAATAACCTGGAATGTGCTTTGTGGGGAAAGAAGAAGTCCGACTCTGCCCCCTTTCGTCCGCTGGGTCTGGGAGAGTGAGTCCAGAGGAGGCCGCCATGGGAGAGTGCAGCTGAGGAGACAGAGTCGGAATCCTGGAGCCAGGTTTCAGTAATAGCAAGAAGGTTAAGGGAATGGGAGAGGAAGAAGTCATTGATAATAGAGAGTTTGTTAGAGGCTGAGCGGGCATTCCAGAGGGCATATAGGAGGGAGGGGTTGGTGCATGGAAGCAGGGGAATTGAGATGAGAGAGTGAGGGTTGCGGCTGCAGCCAGAGAGGGGAGGCTGCTGCTTCTGTGGGTTGGAGTTTGATGGTGGAGGGCCAGGGTTTGGGGCAATGTCTCCAGAAGTTAGTAGTAATAGGGAGGTGAGGTAGGAGCGACATTTATATGAGAGCAAATGCTGCAGTGCTTTTGTAGCAGTGATATTATGTGGACCAAGAGAGAGCAGGAGATAAGAGCAGTGATATTGAGAGGGCAGAAGTGAGGGTGATATGTACAGGTTGTGTGGTGGGGAGGGGGGGGGTAAACAAAGTTTGAGTAGGGAGGGCATGATAGCAACAAAGAGAGTTAGCAAGAGCATACAGAAGAGAGGACAGATAACAAAGGAAGGCAAATGGTAAGAGGGAAGAGCACATGCAATCTACTTGAGGTGGAGCACTATTGTTTGTACTTGCCTTAGTTAAAGTGCTGTGTTGAAAGTGAGATGTACTTAGCACCATAATGTGTACTTTGCGCAAGGAATGCCAGCCTGTCCCCCCCTGGGCTGTACTAAATTTATACTTGGATGGACAGGGGGGAGGTTAGGCAATCCTTCAATTAAGAGCTAATAAATGACACATGGGGGATGTGGTTTGCCCTTAACAAATTGCAAGCAGGATGGACACAAGATAAGGCAAGGTGTTTGATCTCAGATAAGGCACTATGAGGCTAAGGTCACTTCATACAGGCAAGTATATGCAATAGTTTCAAAGAAAACAGAAAAAAAATCTAACAATGCAGATAATTTCAAGTATGCAAAGTAGTTTAGCGATTGAGAGAGCAGTGGAAGCAGTGGTTACCGGGGGCAACAGGAGGCAGTTGTCAGTTGCAGTTAGAGCAGGAAGTTTCAGAGGGTGATAGAAGCAGTGGTTACCTGGAGATCAGAGGAGAGATGATGAGAGGATGTTGGGATGTTCCCTTGTTCCCTTGTTGAAAGTGTATTTAGCGCTGATATATTGCATATACAGCAATAAGGCTAGATTCACATCTGTGCGGATTGTGCGATTTTGCAGTGCGTTTTTGCATTTTTGAAAACGTGTTTTTGATGCGTTTTACAGGGTTGTTTTGCCAATTGGAAAGTATTGACTTTTATGCCACTTTGATGTGACTTTGGATGGGTATGACTTGGATGTGACTTTGGATGGGTACAACTTTGGATGGCTGTGACTTGGATGCTACTTTGATGCTACTTAAGTGCCAGAGAGTGTAAAGATGCATCAAAGTCGCACCCAAAGTCGCATTAAAGTTGCATCAAAGTTGCACCTATCCAAAGTTGCATCAGAATCAATACTTTCCTATTGGCAAAAAAACCCTGAAAAACTTATTAAAAATGCATCACTTGAGTTTTTGGTGCAGGTCCATTGAAGTATATTACAAACAAAATACAATTTGCTGAGGGAAAAAAAAAAGTCCCTTATCCCTTCCAAAAAATGCAAAAACAAGGGCTCAAAACACACAGAACTAGATCCATAGGAAATCCTGTTAAATGTACTGTAGTTCATTTTTGCAAACTGAAAAACTGCACTGAAATCCGCACAAGTTTGAACCTAGGGTAAATAAGCTCTTCTACTTTTTCAACTGCTACGTCCTGAAATACGGGTTAAAATACCCAGTGCTGGCACAATGTATAGGAGTGGGACAACTACTCTCGCAGAAAGCAGCAGCCTGGCTTTCCAATGGTCCAGCGTGCCCCCTAAACCCTGCTCTAATCAACAGCACTTTCAGTCTCTGAACAGCACTCACAGTCCCTCTGTTTACTATGCTTCAGTTTATGAATGAACTGGAGCCTCTGTCTCCTGTTCATTATTCTGTAGTGCAGCTGAGGCTGCAGAAAGGGATTAGGGAATGTGTTTCCTCAGTCCCTTTCTCTGTCTCAAAAATGAGACTCAATGGAAGGGGGATTTACTAAAACTGGAGCACTCAGAATCTGGTGCCGCTGTGCGTGAAATCCAATCATCTAACTTCAGCTTGTTGAATTAAGCATTGGTAATAAAACCTGGAAGCTGACTGGTTTCTGTGCAGACGTGAACCTGATTTTGCACTCACTAGCTTTAGTAAATAGACCCCCCATGGCTCTGTTTAGACTCTGGATATCTCACCAAAGACTCCCCCAACAGTGTTGTGAAAAAAAAATAAATGGATCCTGGGGATTATTGGGTTGTGGGGCAGAGGGGTATTTGTACTCTGGTCTAGTATTTACAGTACATGCTGAGCTGCTGGCCCTGGAATATTCACCATTCAGATATCAATCACAGCAAGATGCAAAAAGGTGTGTCACAATAAAACATGTCCCTGAAGAACACCCACTTCTTAAAATGTTCTGCAGTCTATAAGGCACTACAACATGTTTTCTTTACCCAACAGAAATCTGTCAACAAGACTTGTTGACTGTGTTTTGCCCCCTACCCAGCCAACAGGGCCAACTTATGGCACGGGCACTCTTGGGCACTACCCAGGGGTCCGAGGTTCATGGGGGACCTCTGCAGTTTCCTGCACCCCCAGGAAGGGGAATCGCATGTGGACACAGTGTATGATCAGTGCACTGGTGGGGGAAACTACTGAAACTGATCTTTTGTGCCTCTCACTGCAGCAGCTGAAATCCGACATCTCCTCCTCCCATCTACTGGCTTTTAAATGCTGTAGGCAAGGATGTATCAAACAAGGTATTTGCCTAGGGCGGCATTTTTTTAGGGGGGCAGTGCTGCCCCTGGAAGAAGGGACATGTGCGGCATGGGGACCAGGTGGGATCTGAGGGAGGCTGCTTGATGGTGTATGCAGAGCCTGATTGTCGCTCCTGAGGTTGTCCAGAGCTGTGAAGGTGAGTATCTTTCTCTCTTTCTCCGGAGGTGTGTGTGTTAGTGGAAGGCTCTCTCGGGTGGGGGCTGGTGTTGGTTGGTGTCAGGCTCTCTCCACCGGGCAGGGAGGGTGTCCGATTTTTGTGTTGCCTAGGGCAGCACAAAACTTAAATACACCACTGGCTGTAGGGTGTGCCACAAAAGATCGGTGACCCTACCCACCACACTGATCACTCCCTCCTGTCCCTTATCGGTTTCCCCCTGCCTGTCTTTTTAGCAGCTTAGCTTATTTCCTCCTTGACCTTGCACGGTCTATTATCTCCAGTGTGTGTTCCTGCCTGTGTTCCTGTGTACAATTCGGTTAGGCTAACTTCTGTTCCTGATTTTTGGCTCCTGACTACGCTGACTCCTGGTTTCCTGACTACGGCTCGTCTGATAACCTGCTCTGGCATCCAAACCCTAGCTTCTGTTTTTACTACATTCCTGATCAGGGGTGGACTGATAACTCATGGGGCCCCCGAGCAATAGGGGATCATGGGGCCCCTGTGTCCTTGCCCAAACTCAAAAAAGCCTATGAAAAAGGTACCAGGGGCATCTCATGGGGCCCCCCACTGACCCAGGGCTCTCGGCAGTGCCCGAGTTTCCTAATGGTCAGTCCGCCCCTGTTCCTGATATGTTATATTTGCTATTTCATTAAAGGTGTAAGTAACTGCACTTTCTGTTTCTTCCTGGTTCCTGACAGTCAAACAGCCCAGCTCGGAAGCACACCCGCACAAGTGCCCTTATAGAAAAACAGCTTGCTATGGGTGCACTCAGAGTAGAGCAACAGTGGGGGACCCCAGAAGAAGAGGTTCAGGGCTGCTTTGTGCAAGACCATTGCACAAAGCAGGTAAGTATAATGTATTTGTTATTTTAATTATGCAGCACTACCTCCTTAGGATTCACTGACGTTTGGGTCCTCCTATTGTCCTGCACACTCAGGCAATGCGCATTTCCTTCACTCAGACTTGCCTCCAGGAGACAGTAATCAGTCCTTGAGCTTTGCTTTGAAGTTTTATTAGGGAATTGAACTTGGATGGAGTAAGGGGTGTATGGGATGCCCAAGGGTAATGGCAACAGAGGACAAACTCCTTAGCAACTATGTACAAGTCTTTACAGCAAAAATCCATCTGGAGAGCTAGTCAGCATCTTCTGCTGTACCACCCCAGACTGCAGATGAATCCACTCCTCGTCCAGCCTGTAGCTGGCCAGCTAAGACCAGTCCTAGGTTGCTAGTATATGTATATACCAAACCTGCCAATAACCTCAGTATAGTATATATGTGCATATGTTAAAGCCAAAAGCAAAATCATTGCTGTAATTTATGTCTTTGATTGTTATATGACATTTATATATTCATTGTGTTAGCAGAAGCAGAAAAGGAAAATGTGCCTTTAAGAGTTAGTATAGAGTTGAGCCAATCACAGACAGCCTCACACTGTACAGAGCCTTAACCAATCCCAGCCAGTTTCACATTTGTGCCTGTGTAAACTCCCTGCTAGGATTTTCTAGAGACACATGCTCACTAGACAGAAGAGGAAACAGACAGTTCCAATCAGAAAAGCTTTATGGAAGCAGAGGGCCAAATAGGTATTTAATGCACTTGTATGTTCCTCTATTGTTTAGTAATGCAGGTAGATCTGTATGTTGAAACTGTTGTGTGTGTTTTACATGTAGTTCCACCGAACGAACTTACAAATTTACGAACAAAAGAACGAATCGAATCGAACTTACGAATTTAACGAATCAAGTCACTGTAGAGTAATCATAATCGAACAAATTTACCGAATCTAACGAATTTATCAAGCTATCGAATCAACCCAATGTAATACGAGTTAAACCATTGTAATATGAAAGAAATAAGCCATTGTAAGCAGTTATATGAAGAAGATTGAAGTTATTAAAGAAGTTAACTAAAGTATTCGGTGTGCTCTTTAAACCTACTGCATCCATAGAGCGGCATTGGAAGAATTACAGAGTAAAGTCAGTCTAATCAAACAAAGAAACAGCAATTGCATAATTTTCTAATGCCACAGCGCACTAGGCACCAAAGGGTGCTGCGCCTGCCACACAGCCGTATTAGGTGAACGCCTGGACAGGGGGTGAAACAGTCCCAGGTAAGAAAGCTAATTCAGTTTCTAACTAGAGTACCTCTTTCTGGCCCAGGGGGTGCAGGTCTACTCACTCAGTCCTTCTCCTGTGCTGCTGGTGGGTCAGTGGCTGCTATCAGGCCTTCTAGCAGGGCCACTCCTTTTCTGCTGTACAGGTGGTCCTCGCTCTGGGGGCCAGTGTAGTTCTGGCCTTTCCTCCCTCTGAGGTCCTCTGCCTGTAAGTGAGCCCCTCTCCATCTGGGCCCCCTCCCAGGCTCCTGCACTCCAGTCCCACTTCCTCTCCTTCTTCCACCCGAACTCTCCTGCTACTGAGCAGGCTCAGTGACTCTTAAAGACTGTCCTGGCCCCTTGCCAAGCCTCTTGTTGAGGATAGGCCAGGATCTCTTGAGAGTGCAGACTAGCCACTCTTTACCTCCGTGCACCGCTTCTAGAACTTTTTCCAAAGTTCTAGTGCAGGGGGAAGTCTCAGACAGCTAGTCTGCAGAGCCTCCAAGCTCTGACCCAAATTTGACCCAGCTAGCTATCACACCCAGGCTGATACTCAGCCCTCCTTACTAACAATTAGGACTTTAGCTTATGTTGCAGCACTTACCAGTAAAATTAAGTAAACAAGCCCTATATACTGTATGTTACTGTAAATGCAGCCTGACTGCATTCCAGTAACACATAGCAAGGATTTATTTTGGACTGGAATATTTTTTTTTTTTTTACCCTAGTGCTATCCAAAAGCTCTTGCTTTGTAGTGCTGGGTTTAAAGAAAAACTCATACAACTCATTCATAACGTTTTTATGTTTCCCCATTTCTCATAACTTAACTCCAGGTCCTGCAGTTTGTTCCCAAAAACATAATGCAGTTAATTGGCATCAGGCGATTGGTTCCATAATGTGCATGCTTCTTGATTTTGGTCTAACTTCAAAACTGTAATAGCAAAAGGGAAAGAACAGAGCAGGAATTATTTCAGGCAAAAGATCTCAGTGCTAAATAAGCAATGATAGTATTAGATTAAACACTCTTGATTATAACATCTTTGTTTCTGTTAGGTAAATTAATGTCTTTGTTTTATAAAATGATTAAAAAACATTTTATGCCCATAGGATATTGTTAACAATAACTCACTTTTAAGGCCTCATGTACACTGGGCATTTTAAAAATGCCAGTAGAGTTAGCTGTATAAAGTTACAATAAAAACATGAAAGCTTTTCCACTTTTTTTTAGCATATATGCATTAGCGTTTAGCCACGTTTTTCCGTGCTTGACATTTAAAACATTAAAAATATTTTGGCCCCAAAACGCTCAAACGTGTTTTTCCATGCTTAAGTTTTTAGCACCCCAAAAAAGTAAATATTTTGACCCCAAAACACTCAAGCGTTTTTACTGCTTAAAAAAACTCCTTGAACCCCACTAGTTCTGGGGTTTTTTTCCCACCCAGAAAACAACCCTTTCAAAAACTGCTGATTAAGGCCTATGTGTGCATGGACACATAGGAGAACATGCTGGGGAGCTTACTGGCTCTAGAAAAGGTCAAAAGCCAAAAACAGCAGCTGTAAAAACACCCAGTGTACATGAGGCCTAAATCTAAGCCATTAATCCACTTGCCGACCACAGATACTTGAATAATGGCTTTACTGCGGCCGGCCAGTTCTGGGAGGGCGTCATGTCATCATGAGCAAAATTGTATAATTGAAACAAAGAAACTTTTTTTTTTTTTTCAAATTTTCTGCTTTCATAGCATGAGGAAATTACTGCCGATAACCAGCAATTGTCAGAGGAGGGATCGGCACTGATCATCAGGGCACTGATGACCAGTGCCCAGCAGTGCCGCCCACCAGTGCCCATAAGTGCCTCCCAGCAGTGCCACCCATCAGTGCCGCCCAGCATTGCCACCCGTCAATGCCCAGCAGGGCTGCCAGTCAGTTCCATCAGTCAGTGCCACCCATCAGTGCCGACTCATCAGTGCCAGCTCATCAGTGCCGCCTATCAGTGCAAATCAGTGCTGCCTCTCCATGCCACCTATCAGTGCTGCCTATCAGTGGCCATCAGTGCTGCCTATCAGTGCAGCCTCATCAACGTACATCAGTGAAAGAGAAAAATTACCTGTTTGCAAAATTGTATAATAGAAACAAAGAAAAACTTTTTTTTTCAAATTTTCTGCTTTTTTTTGTTTATAGCGCAAAAAATAAAACACCCAGCAGCAAGTAAATACCACCAAAAGAAAG
This sequence comes from Staurois parvus, assembly GCF_062004578.1. Taxonomy (NCBI): domain Eukaryota; kingdom Metazoa; phylum Chordata; class Amphibia; order Anura; family Ranidae; genus Staurois; species Staurois parvus. Next base: position 12,123,502 of record NW_028318078.1, on the reverse strand, counting down.
CTCTAATTGTGTGAACAAAATCAGAAAATTCCTATGGGTACAATGTTGCATGACCGCACAATTGTCATTCAAATTGCGACAGTGCTGAAAGCTGAAAATTGGCCTGGGCAGGAAGGGGGTATAAGTGCCCGGTAGGCAAGTGGTTAAAGCTGAACTCCTGCAAAATATTTAGCATACTTTACAGTAGGCCACCTTGGCTCAATGCATACAGTATATGATCTTTCAGCTTCCATGGAAACATATGTGATGACTGGCCTCTGTGGAAACTGTAAATTCCAAGCTACTGCAGAGAGGGCTGCAATTTTCTGAGCATGGAGTACCTACTCTTCATAGTAGTCGTAGAAGATCTTTTGCTCGGCACAGCTGCCATTCAGAGAATGCCTTGTATTGTTTTTCAATGACTGCAAAGAGTTCTCTGACTAGACTGAAGAGGGGAGTGGTGGTGACATCATGGCCCTGCCCATATTGCTCAATGATGTAACTTTCCCCGTTGTATATTCAGCTGTCATCAACCGTGTCTGTCATTCGAGGAGTCTTTGAGAGATCATGTTGCGGCTTTTTGCCTTTGGTGGATCAGCAGGCACCATTTATTGTGGCCGATGTGGATCTGCATTGGAAACTCAAAAAATTTGAATATTGTGCAAAAGTTCTTTTATTTCAGTAATGCAACTTAAAAGGTGAAACTAATATATGAGATAGACTCATTACATGCAAAGCAAGATAGTTCAAGCTGTGATTTGTCATAATTGTGATGATTATGGTTTACAGCTCATGAAAACCCCAAATCCACAATCTCAGAAAATTAGAATATTACATGCAATCAATAAAACAAGGATTGTACATAGAACAATATCGGACCTCTGAAAAGTATAAGCATGCATATGTACTCAGTACTTGGTTTGGGCCCCTTTTGCAGCAATTACTGCCTCAATGCAGCGTGGCATGAAAGCTATCAGCCTGTGGCACTGCTGAGGTGTTATGGAAGACCAGGATGGTTCAATAGCGGCCTTCAGCTCTTCTGCATTGTTCGGTCTCATGTCTCTCATCTTTCTCTTGGCAATGCCCCATAGATTCTCTATGGGGTTCAGGTCAGGCGAGTTTGCTGGCCAATCAAGCACAGTAATCCCACGGTCATTGAACCAGGTTTTGGGGCTTTTGGCAGTGGGCAGGTGCCAAGTCCTGCTGGAAAATGAAGTCAGCATCCCCATAAAGCTCGTCTGTGGAAGGAAGCATGAAGTGCTCCAAAATCTCCTGGTAGATGCCTGCATTGACCCTGGACTTAATGAAGCACAGTGGACCAACACCAGCAGATGACATGGCTCCCCAAATCAACACAGACTGTGGAAACGTCACACTGGACTTCAAGCATCTTGTGGCAGGCGCAGCACCCTTTGGTGCCTAGTGCGCTGTGGCATTAGAAAAATTATGCAATTGCTGTTTCTTTGTTTGATTAGACTGACTTTACTCTGTAATTCCTCTAATGCCGCTCTATGGATGCAGTAGGTTTAACCACTTCCTGTCCGGACACTTTTACCCCTTCCTGTCCAGGCCAATTTTCAGCTTTCGGCGCTCTCACATTGTGAATGACAATTACTCAGGCATACAACACTGTATCTAAATTAAATTATTATCATTTTTTTCAAACAAATAGAGCTTTAATTTGGTGGTATTTAATCATCACTGGGGTTTTTATTTTTTGCTATAAAAATGAAAAAAGACTGAAAATTTTGAAAAAAAACATGTTTTTCTTAGTATTTGATACTAAATTTTGCAAATAAATATACTTTCTTCATAAATTTAGGACAAAATCCATTGTGCTACATTTTGTTGGTAGACATAACCCAAATCAGTGTGTATTATTTAGTCTTTGTGAAAGTTATAGAGTCCACAGACCACGGTATATATATTTGATATATTTGAAAATGTATCAATCGTGATGCACGGACTACCTATATAATTTCTTGGGGCCCTAAAATGCCAGGACAGTACAAATACCCCCCAAACGACCCCTTTTAGGAAAGTAGACAGTCTGAGGTATTTAATGAGAGGCATGGGGAGTTTTTTGAAGTTGTCATTTTTTGCCAATTTTTTAAGGAAATGATGAAAGTAAAAAAAATTCTTTTTTTTTTTCCCACAAAGTTGTCATTTAACAAGTTCTTTCTCTCACACGGCATAGGCATACTTGCAATTACACCCCAAAACACATTCTGCTACTCATCCTGAGTATGGCGATACCACATGTGTAAAACTTTTTCACAGCCTAACCACATAGAAGGGCCCCACATCCAATAAGCACCCTTAGGCGTTCTAGGGGCAAAAATTACACATCTAATTTCTTGACTGTCTATCACAGTTTTGGAGGTCCTGGAGCACCAGGACAATTGAATTACCCACAAAATGACCCCATTTTCGAAAGAAAACACCTCAAGGTATGTTTTAAGAGGCATGGGGAGTCCTCTGAAGACTTCATTTTTTGCCACATGTTTTTGGAAAATGTGAAAAGAAAATGAAAATGTATTTTTTTTTACGCAAAGTTGTCAATCTATGAGATATTTCTATTACACAGCATAGGCATACTTAAAATGATACCTCAAAACGCATTCTTTAACTCCTGCTGAATATGGCGATACCAAATGTGTGAGACTTTTTCACAGTCTGGCCACATAGAGGGGTTCCACATCCAATAAGCACCTGTTAGCGTTCTAAGGGCAAAAATTACACATCTAATTTCTTGACTACCTATTGCCGTTTTGGAGGTCCTGGAGCATCAGGGCAATGGAATTATCCACAAAAAGACCCCATTTTGGAAAGCAAACACCCCAAGGTATGTTTTAAGTTCTCCGTCACTCTCATCGGTCATACTCAGAATTTGAAATGCCTCCTCGCTTGTATATGATCTTTTGGCCATATTTTTGACACTGATCAGGACCCACTGGTATGGCAGTGATCAGGATGGTGTTGCAGTGAGGGACAGATATCTGGCTGCAGTTGGTTCACACTAGTCACTGTTGGGCAAAAATCAGAGATACAGTGAGGTGGCTGGCAATGTTTTGTGAGTGTGTGTAAACTCTGTGCAAAGGCTGAAAATTACTCACAGTTAGCTGTACTGGATCTCTCTCCTCACAGACGATGGCAGTGAACAGGATCCACTGGTGTGGCAGAGATCAGGGACACTTTATGAACAGGCACACTGTAAGGTGATCAGGGACACTGATTGGGTCACTGTATGGTGATCAGGGACACTGCTGGGCCACTGCGGTGATCAGGGACACTGCTGGGCCACTTGTGTGGCGATCAGGGACACTGTGGCAATCAGGGACACTGTGGCGATCAGGGACACTGCTGGACCACTTGTGCGGCGACCATGGACACTGCTGGGCCACTGCGATGATCAGGACACTGCTGGGCCACTTGTGTGGCGATCAGAAACACTGCTGGGCAACTGCGGTGATCAGGGACACTGCGGTGATCAGGGGCACTGCTGGACCACTTGTCCGGCAATCAGGGACACTGCTGGCCACTTGTGTGGTGACCAGGGACACTGCTGGGCCACTTGTGTGGTGATCTGGGCCACTGCGGCAATCAGGGACACTGCGGTGATCAGGGACACTGCTGGACCACTTATGCAGCAATGGGGGACACTGCGATGATCAGGGACACTGCTGGGACACTGCGGTGATCAGGGACACTGCTGGACCACTTCTGCGGCGATCAGGGACACTGCTGGGCCACTGCGATGATCAGGACACTGCTGGGCCACTTGTGTGGCAATCAGAAACACTGCTGGACTACTGCGGTGATCAGGGACACTTCGGTGATCAGGGGCACTGCTGGACCACTTATCCGGCGATCAGGGACACTGCTGGGCCACTTGTGTGGTGATCAGGAACACTGCTGGGCCAATGTGGGGATCAGGGACACTGCTGGGCCAATTGTGTGGTGATCAGGAACACTGCTGGGCCAATGCGGTGATCAGGGACACTGCTGGGCCACTTGTGTGGTGGTCAGGGACACTGCTGGGCCACTGCGGCAATCAGGGCCACTGCGGCGATCAGGGACACTGCTGGACCACTTGTGCGGCAATCAGGGACACTGCGGTGATCAGGGACACTGCTGGACCACTTGTGCGGCAATCGGGGACAATGCTGGGTTACTTGTGCGGCGATCAGGGACACTGCTGGGCCACTTGTGTGGCGATCAGGGACACTGCTGGGCCACTGCGGCAATTAGGGACACTGCGGCAATCAGGGACACTGCTGGACCACTTGTGCGGCAATCAGGGACACTGTGGCGATCAGGAACACTGCTGGACCACTTGTGCGGCAATCAGGGACACTGCGGTGATCAGGGACACTGCTGGGCCACTGCGGCGATCAGGGACACTGCTGGACCACTTGTGCGGCAATCAGGGACACTGCGGTGATCAGGGACACTGCTGGGCCACTGCGGCAATCAGGGACACTTCTGGGCCACTTGTGTGGCAATCAGGGACACTGCTTGGCCACTGCGGCGATACTGCTGGGCCACTTGTGTGACGATCAGGGACACTGCTTGACCACTGCGGCGATCAGGGACACCATGACGATCAGGGACACTGTGACGATCAGGAACACTGCTGGGCCACTATGTGGTGATCAGGGACACTGACAATCAGGGACACTGCTGGGCCACTTGTTGGGCGATCAGGGCCACTTGTGGGCGATCAGGGCCACTTGTGGGCGATCAGGGCCACTGTGGGCGATCAGGACCACTGTGGGCGATCAGGGCCACTTGGGGCAATCAGGGCCACTTGGGGCAATCAGGGCCACTTGGGGCAATCAGGGCCACTTGGGGCGATCAGGGCCACTTGTGGGGGCGATCAGGGCCACTTGTGGGGGCGATCAGGGCCACTTGTGGGGGCGATCAGGGCCACTTTAGGGGTGATCAGGTGTCACTGAGGTGGAGGGCAGTTAGCTACAGCCCTTTTCTTCGCTGTTTCTCCTCTCACAGACAACTCCGTGAGAGGAGAAGGAGGCGGAAGCCGCACCATGCGGCTTTTGTTTACACTTAAGCTGTGTCCTTATTGGACACAGCTGATCACATGGTATGGGACCGATTTCATTGGTCCCATACCATGTCACGTAATCCACCGTGTCCGTCGGACTCGGCGATCATTGGGCTCGCGGGTGCGCGCTCTAGGAGCCGCGCACGAGCCTCAGATGCAAGGTGCCGTTTAGAGACGGCAACCCGCTCCTGTAGGTGTCCCGTCCTGCCGTTTATAAACAGCGGCCGGACGGGAAGTGGTTAAAGAGCACACTGAATACTTTAGTTAACTTCTTTAATAACTTCAATCTTCTTCATATAACACTGCTTACAATGGCTTATTTCTTTCATATTACAATGGTTTAATTCGTATTACATTGGGTTGATTCGATAGATTGATAAATTCGTTAGATTTGGTAAATTCGTTCGATTATGATTACTCTACAGTGACTTGATTCGTAAGTTCGTAAATTCGATAAGTTCGGTGGAACTACAAGTAAACACATACAACAGTTTTTACATACAGATCTACCTGAATTACTAAACAACAGAGGAACACACAAGTGCATTAAATACCTATTTGGCCTTCTCTGCTTCCATGAGCTTCTCTGATTGGAACCTTGTCTGTTTCCTCTTCTGTCTAGTGAGCATGTGTCTCTAAAAAATCCTAGCAGGGAGTTTTACACAGGCATAAATGTGAAACTGGAAGAACGGTCTGGATAAAAGCGCACAGATGTGTCCCAAAGGAAATAAGTGAATGGTATATGTCAACTATGATTGGTGGGGAAAAAACTCACTGCTGCCATGGTAAAAACACATCGGTTTGTGGGAGGTATGAACAGGAGCCAGGCGCTGTGTAGTTTTGTGATAAAAGTAATACACCTTGTATGGAGGTGTGCCTTTAATAAGTCATATGGTAAAACAATAATAAATAACCAGCCTGTGGCTTTAGGAAGCCAGGTTCCAAGATGGACGGCCCGTCCGCTCAGAGGGAAGCAGTGGAGTAGAGTGCTTGTCAGTGCAGGGACCACGTTTACCCGACGTCCCAGCGTCCTGGATGACGTCACCACGATGTGGAGAGACGGAGGGGGGGAACTCTTGCTGGAGCCGCAGCTTTAGTAGGAAGAGGCCGGTTGCTGGGACAACATGTTTCGCGCGCATGCGCTTTGTCAAGTCTCAGAGTACGTTTCTTACAGTTCTGATTTGCCTCTCCCAGACTCCGCCTGTATGGCTTGCATGCGGAGCATTCATATGAAAATAACACTGTTTCTCTAACAAGTACTCAGTTACTTTTTCTTTATCAATCTATTTTAGAGCCTTGTTCAATTCCTTCTTTGCTCCAACAAAATTAAATCCTTGGTCAGATCTAAGTTCTCTGACAGTACTTCTAATGGCTATGAAACAACTTAAGGCGTTGATAAAGGCGTCGGTTGACATATCTTCCAACATTTCCAGGTGAATTGCTCTGGAGCTTAGACACGTAAATATCAGTCCATATCTCTTGTACTCCTTGCGGTTTTGTTTGGTGATGAGTGGGCCGAAGCAATCCATTCCGCTATAAAGAAATGGTGGTGATGGGTTTACACGATTAGCTGGTAGATCAGCCATTCTTTGTTCTTCTGTAGGTCTACGTGCCTTTTTTACAGATTACACATTTACTTATGTACTTCGCTATAACTTTGCTTCCTTTCACTATCCAATAACCACCTTCTCTCAAACAGCTTTGAGTAAAGCTTCTTCCTTGATGTAAGGATTTGCTGTGGTAGTGATTGATAATCAATCTTGTGAAGGTAGAATTTTTGGGTAGAATTGCTGGATGCTTAACTCTGTTAGGTAGCGACGCATTTTCCAGCCTCCCTCCCACCTTCAGTATACCATCCTGCAGAATAAGATTAAGCTTGTACAATGGGTGGTTGTTTGGAAGTCTCTTAGGTTCTTGACTAAGTCTCTTCAATTCTTCACTGTAGAATCTTTGATGAATGAGTCTTATGACCGTTTCTTCAGCTTTCACTCTTTCCTCTACATTCAACGATTCTTTCTTTCCGATTCCTTTTGCTAAGCGTTGAATTCGAGCTACAATGTTTATGACTGTATTCCACTTTGAACATCTGGCTAGTCGTTCAAGTATGTCATCTTGACACTTGGTGGCAGTGCTCAATGTTTGAACTACCTTTACTTCTGGATCACCCATAGACAGTTCTTTATAACCTTCACTGGGTATGATTTCCCTTTCCCAAAGGAACTCTGCACCGGTGAACCAGTTTGAATTCTTCAATTCTGTTACATTTAGGCCTCTTGAAGCATGATCTGCCGGGTTTTGCTTTGTGTCAACATAGTGCCAATGTTCTGGATTCATTGTTTTTCGAATTTTTTGAACTCTGTTCGCAACAAAGGTGTGGAATCTTCGAGCTTCATTGTTTATGTAACCTAGGACAACTTGTGAGTCTGTCCAAAAATGCTCTTCATCTATTTTCAATTCCAATTCTTCTTTCAGAATCTGACTTACTGATGCTGAAATGACGGCTGCCGTTAGTTCGAGTCTTGGTATTGTCTGAATATTGTTGGGTGCGACTCTGGCCTTTCCCATAACTAGGGCACAGTATATATTTCCTTCTCCTATTGCTCTGATGTAGGAGCACTGACCATAACCATGACTACTGGCATCTGAAAAGTTATGAAGTTCTATTTTCTTGTACTTTCCGAAATCAGGAGGTACAAAACATCTGGGTATCTGAATTTCTTTCAAATTTTGCAAGTCTCTTATCCAACTCTCCCACCTTGGCCTCAAGCCTGCAGGTATGGGTTCGTCCCATCCCAACTTCTGTCTGCATAATTCTTGCAGTATTTCTTTTGCTCTGAGGATTACTGGTGATAGGAATCCCAACGGATCATATATTGAGGCTACTGTGGAAAGAATGATACGTCTAGTTGGAACTTTCTCTTCCATGGATATTGCAAAGTCGGATTCTAGGATTTTGAGTACTTTCGCTGGACTTACAGTTGGTAACTCCTGGACAGATATTCTATGACACAATCCTGTCACCTGTCCTGAATCTGCAATCTGTCGTTTTCCTCCAACAACACCCCATCCTAGATCAGTCTGGACCGCATAGGGTTCACCCTTTCCTCCTGCGATTATCTTTCGTGGCACCAACGCTTCGGGACAGTCATAGCCTATCAACAGTCCAACACCAAATTCCTTCAGCGGGGACATTTCATGAGATATGACAGATAGGTGTTCCCATTTGTTGGCTGTTTCACAGGTAGGTATGCGATCTCGATCCAGAGGTATGTCATCTTTTGTATAAGCTGGAGGTAGATCTAATATGCAGTTTGAGTGGAGTCCTCTAACTCTCAGTCCTTTGACTCTTTGACTGTTCACCAATGTGTCTCTTCCGGTCATTGTAGTGAGTTTGAGTTTCATTGGTTCTGTAGCCACTTGTAATTTCTTGCAGATTTCTTGATCAATGAAGGTGACGTCACTCTGGGCATCCAGTAGCACATAGGCCTATACCTTCTTGTTCTTCCTTTTAGGATTTGAAATACACACTGGTACAACCATTGACGTGCCATTGATTTCTCTTTCTCTCACTCTGCAAGAGAATACTGTTGCTTTATTTTCTTCCTCAGTGTCCTTGGGCATTAAGGATTTCTCTTTCTTTGGACGTTCTTCATGTAGTGGGGTAGGATGACGTCCTTTACAAACGCTGCAAGTGGCCTTTTTCTTGCATTCTTTAGTAATATGGCCTTTTCTTAAACATCCAAAACACAGCTGATTATCAAACACAAACTTCTTCTTTTCATCTGGAGACCTTTCCTTCATTTGTTGGCACTTGTGTATGGAGTGATTCTTTTCACAGAACATACACTTGAAGGTAGTCTGAAGACTTGTCGGTACAAACTCTTTACTGATCCCAGTAATGACGTTGAACTTGCTCTCATGGGCATCTGGACCTTTAGTAGGTTGCAAAGCTAGTTGCTCTTGCGCGTCTTATTTATCTTGTAGGCCTTTCTTCTAAGGGTTTTAAGACATAAGATGCTGTTACTGGATTACACGCTATACGTGCTTCCTTGTTGACAAATTTAGAGAACTCTTTGAAACTTGGGAAATTTTTGCCGTGATCTAACTGTTCAGTCACATAGCGATTCCATCCAGAAGCCACTTGTTCTGGTAGCTTGGCTAGCATCCTGTGGTTTTCTAGATAGTCGTTCAATACTTCTAGTCCTTGAACATGTGGGATAGCATTGCTGCATGCTTGCAGAAAGTCGCCATACTCTTGGAGCTTGAAGTGTTCTTTAGGACCTATTTTGGGCCAGTTTATCAACTTCTCTCTGAAAGTTCTTTGCACTAAGAAGGGATGACCATATCTTGCATTTAATTTTTCCCAAGCTTGCTTGTAGGCTTCATCTTTCCTATAGAAGTTACCTTCAAGAACCTTTTTTGCTTCTCCGCCAGTATACCGCTGGAGGTAGAATAACTTGTCCACTGGACGGGAGCAATTATGTTCAATGATCATTTCAAAACTTGCCTTCCATTCTATAAACTTCAGTACGTCTCCGGAGAATATAGTAGGTTCCGGAACAGGAAGTCTAGTGAGAAATATTCTCTGAGGTTTCGCCGGGTCAACAGTTGTAACATCCTCGTGACCACTGCCATGACATATGAGAGTTGAATTATCTGGTTCTCTTTTTCCACTTTGTCCTGAATCAGGTGAGTCTCTCTTCTTTTCTCTCTGTGCAGGGATGGAAGGACTATGACTTATTTCTTCACTAGATGCTGGAGATTTCCTTCCATTTTCCTTGGCGTATGAAAGAACGTAGGAGTCAGCTTCTCCACTTAGTACTGATTTGGATCTATGACTACTCTGATTCGTATCCTCTTCGTGCACTCTGAGTCTGGCTTCTATAATCTTAATTTCCTTCTGCCTTTCCAGACTTTTCATTTCAGCTTCCATTTTATGGTGCTGAGCCTCCATTTTATGGTGCTGAGCTTCCATTTCCTGGCGCTGAGCTTCCATTTCCTGGCGCTGGGCCTCAATGGCAGATTCCATCTCTACTTCTGCTCGTTTGGCAGCGAGTTGTTCAGCTAATTCCTTTCTTTTGGCTGACGTACTTGAGAACTCTGTTATGTGGCTGGCGCTTCTGCTAGTGATGGAAGTCACACTTGAGATTGTAGTTCCTCCTAAGGACCTAGCATAGTCTTTCATGAAGAGCTCATTCATTCTCTTTCGTGCCTTGACTTCATCATACTTTGCTGCAGATGTGACTGCGGTATGTGTATCCATGTTTCTTACAATATCAAGGACGACCGCAAATTGACATATGCTGTCATAAGCTCTGACTCAGAATCTTCTACTGTCTCTATCATTTCACTCAAATTCTCCTTTATGCTTTCTTGTTTTAGCTTTCTGCGAATGTCTATGGTATATACTTTCCACCTCTCATACATTCGGGCAAACTTTTTTCCTTTCAGTGCTGCCTCTTGCTCCAAATTTTCTAGCACCTTTTTGGGTCAGTTTTCTGTCCCGTGATGAACATCTTAGTTCACCTGTTTCAGCTATATTTGTTTGGGGCGAGACTACCGTTTCATTGCACCTTTCAGATTCAGACAGGTTCTCTTGCTCTTCATCTTCTACCATATCTATCATTGCATCCACTAACAGTGGGGTGGCAATGCTAGGCTCAGCCATTTCTGAATGCTAGAACAATTTAATATGAAAAATAAGGACCTGTCACTTTAAATGCAATACTAACAAATGCAAGAATAAATGACTTTCACTTTACATGTAATAGCACCAAAACACAGGCAATACAATTACTTTCACTTTAAATACTTCAGAATCATATACTATAACTGTCTCTCTTTTATTAAAAGTCTGTATTCTCTTGAGCACAAAAATGTCTCTTGCAGAAACCTATATGCATAAGTGAGTAATAAAGGAAAGCTCTGACCTTAATTGAAGAACAGGATACCGTGATCTGAAGGTTGCAGAAGCAAATGTCAGTCTTAAAGGAGACTTTTCTTGATGCGGTGACTTGCGATGCTCTGCGGTGACTTGCGATGCTCTGCGGTGACTTTGCGATGCTCTGCGGTGACTTTGCGATGCTCTGCGGTGACTTTGCGATGCTCTGCGTGAACTCTCTGGATGCAACACGTGGTCTCTTGATGGATAGCGGTGCGGGCACTCTAGCCCTGGATTCTGGCCCTCCCCCCATGCATCTTTCTCTCTCTAGGGGTGCAGGAGGTTTGGCGCTCTTTCTCTGACTGTCTTGCCTTTGCCGGTATGCCACTTTAAGAGTCGTCTGCAGTCTTACTAATGCGCACGTGCTATGGCCTGTACTGTTCCGCTGAGGTGTCTCCGCGTGGCGGTATATGCTGGCGCTCTATTTAGAAAAATTATGTCATTGCTGTTTCTTTGTTTGATTAGACTGACTTTACTCTGTAATTCCTCCAATGCCGCTCTATGGATGCAGTAGGTTTAAAGAGCACACCGAATACTTTAGTTAACTTCTTTAATAACTTCAATCTTCTTCATATAACACTGCTTACAATGGCTTATTTCTTTCATATTACAATGGTTTAATTCGTATTACATTGGGTTGATTCGATAGATTGATAAATTCGTTAGATTCGGTAAATTCGTTCGATTATGATTACTCTACAGTGACTTGATTTGTAAGTTCGATAAGTTCGTAAATTCGATAAGTTCGGTGGAACTACAAGTAAACACATACAACAGTTTTTACATACAGATCTACCTGAATTACTAAACAGAGGAACACACAAGTGCATTAAATACCTATTTGGCCTTCTCTGCTTCCATGAGCTTCTCTGATTGGAACCTTGTCTGTTTCCTCTTCTGTCTAGTGAGCATGTGTCTCTAGAAAATCCTAGCAGGGAGTTTTACACAGGCATAAATGTGAAACTGGCTGGGATTGGTTAAGGCTCTGTACAGTGTGAGGCTGTCTGTGATTGGCTCAGCTCTATACTAACTTTTAAAGGCATATTTTCCTTTTCTGCTTCTGCTAACACAATTTAATATAAAAATGTCATATAACAATCAAAGACATAAATTACAGCAATGATTCTGCTTTTGGCTTTAACATATGCACATATATACTATACTGAGGTTATTGGCAGGTTTGGTATACACATATATGTGAACCATATTAACAACCTAGGACTGGTCTTAGCTGGCCAGCTACACATCTTGCAGTGTGTGCCTCTCCATTCTTCCTCCATACTCTGGGTCCTTGGTTTCCAAATGAGATGCAAAAGTTGCTCTCATCAGAAAAGAGGACTTTGGACCACTGAGCAACAGACTAGGTCTGTTTTTCTTTAGCCCAGGTAAGACGCTTCTGATGTTTGTTGTTCAGAAGCGGCTTGACAAGAGGAATATGACATTTGAAGCCTATGTTTGGGATCCGTCTGTGTGTAGTGGCTCTTGATGCACTGACTCCAGCCTCAGTCCTTGTGAAAGTCCCCAACACTTTTGAATGGCCATTTCCTGACAATCCTCTCCAGGCTGCGGTCATCCCTGCTGCTTGTGCACCTTTTTCTTCCACACTTTTCCCTTCCACATAACTTTCTATTAATGTGCTTTGATACAGCACTTTGGGAACATCCAACTTCTTTTGCAATTACCTTTTGAGGCTTTCCCTCCTTATGGAGGGTGTCAGTGATGGTTTTCTGCACAACTGTCAGGTCAGCAGTCTTTCCCATGATTGTGATTCCTACTGAACCAGACTGAGAGACCATTTAAAGGCTTGGGAACCCTTTGCAGGTGTTATGGCTTAATTAGCTGATTAGAGTGGGACACTTTGAGCCTAGAATATTGCACCTTTTCACAATATTCTAATTTTCTGAGATTGTGGATTTGGGGTTTTCATGAGCTGTAAGCCATAATCACCACAATTATGACAAATCACGGCTTGAACTATCTTGCTTTGCATGTAATGAGTCTATCTCATATATATTAGTTTCACCTTTTAAGTTGCATTACTGAAATTAACTTTTGCACGATATTCTAATTTTTCGAGTTTCACCTGTACATCAAAGCACTATTTTTAAATGAAAAGACTTTTAAAAAACTGGGTTTTTATTCTTTTTTTGTGTGTTTTTTCGTGAATGAGTAAGGGTACTAAGTACCCTTTACTCATTCACCTGGGAGGGTGCTCCCTTTTTTATTAAAGATCCATGGGGCCTAACAACCAGGGCCATGGTTGATGGGGAGAGGCCCTCTTCAACATGGGAACAAAGTGTTGTGCCGTGGGGTACCCCCCATGTTGGTGCCATGTGGCCTGGGATAGTTTAGGAGGGGGGGGCTCAAGCTCACCCCCCTTTCCTGGTTTGCCAAGTTGCTGGTACTGCTGGTAGACCACACTCTTAACACTCTTCCCTACACCCCCACTATTCCTCTACCACTCCCATTCTCACCACTCAGCCACTTCCATCCACTCTGGACCTTAAAACTCTGCTGAACACTCACTTCCACTCTTACCACTTAATCCTGCACCCCTCTACCAAAAAAAAGACACTTTGCACAAATTTCCCCCCTTTTTCTCACCATTCTGATGCAACACCCCCCACCCCCTGACCCTCACCAGTTTCCCCCTGTTCACCCAACCCTGCCTCACCACTCTTCCAGATGCCCACCCATAATTTAAATTTAGCATGGCAGTGCAGGGCTCTACTCGCACAGCCATTTCAGTAAGATCGCTCCCCTGCATATTACTACATACCATCTTCCACCGTGGCAGAGGGACTATGCACAGTGCAGTGCAGCAGGGATGCCGCCTCAGTCTTCAAGCCATAGTTCATCTACACTTTTTCCAGCCCCAGTATGTTCATACCTCCATAAGGACTTGAGGCTGGAAGAATACATTGCAAGAGGCTGTGCATTGCACAAGTGATTCACTGATTGAGTATGCAATGCTCTTCAGGCTCCATTGCAAAAATTATTAAATGCACATTGATCAGAAGATGCATTTTCTACATTTTATTAAAAGGTGAACTAAGCCTTTCTCCTTTCTCTCTCTTTTTTTTCCTCTTTTTTTTTTTTACAAATATATTGTACATGTTTTCTCTTCTATAGAAAGTGAAGAAGTATAATTTTTCTGCTTGTCCCTCACCCATATCTTTTTACTTTACCTATTTGTTATGTGCACCAACATTTTCATTGCTAGGTTAATAGAATAAATGTTCACCAAACACATCTTTTATCATAACTCTAGAGCCTTAAAATTGAACATTAAGGGTTCATTCATATGGCATCCAGGGCTGTTCAAATGTCCCTAACAGCAGGTAATCTTTGCATGTGCAATTACACAAAGACAGCTGCAGAGCCTCCCAGCCTTTCATTGCTGAGTTGGCCTTTCAGGCTGACTGACTTACAGCTAATTGGAAACATTTTGCTGCACCTGCCCCAGAAATATGCTGATCTGGGCAGTGTATGGCCAGGAACGGCCATATGAATGATCCCCAACCTTGAAAAATGTCTGTGAAATATTTTCATGTAGTGTATTCCTACTGCTGCAGCAGCCCTCCTCAGAACATAATTCCTCAAACAGACAGCCTAAAGAAATGCTATCAAACCAAACACATCCCCTACCCTCATTAAGCTAATCCTCTGAGTGGTCCAGCTATTCCCATCATTTTTTTAAAACTGACAGACAGCAGATCCAATGATACAAACTGGTGCAGCCATCCATTTCCCTGCACAGCATGTCTGGTCCAGTAGACCTGCACAGCAGAACTACTATGGCTTATTGGAATAATATTATAATGCTCATGGAGAAGGGGAGACATCTGGAAACAGATGAAAGGCCACCATACCATAGAGCTCCCAGGGTTTCTACTTTTTAACTGGGGACAGCCTTCTAAAAGTGGGGACGTCAGTGCCAGGTTAAAACCTTTGGGACCCACCTTGCAGGTTTCTGGAGGGTTCTTGTGCTCACACTCTAGTGGAATAACATTGAACTAAGTATGTAGGCAGGTGCAGTCTGTTTTTTCCACTGTGGATGGCGCTCAAACCTGAATGGTATCAGAGCCTGGAGAGGAAGTCGAGGGAAACACAGTTTCTCTATGATTTCCTGGGTCAATGGAGAAGCATTCCAGTTGGCTACACTGCAGCCATGTAAGCCTTGGTGGCCATCTTGGGTTAGCAGGGTCTGTATAGGTCCTTGACCCCCGGTTTTGGTGTGCTTTTCTGTGAATGGCTAGGATAGGGAGATATACCCCCACTTGCTAGGGAAAGTACTCAGCAGTAGGGAGAGGTTTGGGATGGGGCAGGTTAGGGATTTGCTATGCTGTAAAGAAACCTCCCCGCTTGGGACAGGACCGACTAGGCCCACACTCCTACCTCTGACACAGACGCTGTCGGCATCTCTCCTCAGTGATTTCGTGAACTACACTGAACTGTGAGTTTTTCCAGAAGTGGCACTCTCCTGCTAGGGTGTTTGTAACTTTGGCATTCTGCTTAATACATGTTTCAAGTGTTATTGCAAACAGAATCTGTGTGATTACAACCGCTGCACCACACTGCACATCTTCACACTAAGTGTGAGTGTCGACCACTAGATGGAGATGATCTTTTAGGAGACAAACTGTAATGTGAACCTGATGTCTGTTTATGCTTGAAATCAATATTATTTTGATCCATTGTCACAGGCCTTTAAATGGTGTGGGAACCATAAGCCGGTACCTACTCTGACTATTTGGTAATCCAGCACTGGGGAACATCTGGTCACCTTAATCTATGACCCTTTTTAGGAGATGTCTCAAAGTCCTTTTGTAGCTATAACAGACAAAGCCCAGATTTGTTGCTGAGTTTCTGATGCATTTCCCATTTATTTCTTTAGAGAATTAAAGTGGTTGTAAAGGCTCAAAGTTTTATACCTTCATGAAAAGTAAAAAACCTTTAGTGTGCAGCAGCCCCCTCCCAATAGTTATCTGAACCCCATCTTGATCCAGCACTGTGCATGAGAGCAGCAGCTCTCCTAGGACTCTTCCTCATTGGCTGAAACAGCAGCAGGAGCCATTGGCTCCTGCTACTGTCAATCACAGCCAGTGATTCAATGAGGAGAGAACAGGGGGTGGGGCCGAGCCACGCTCCATGTATGAATGGACATACAGAGCAGCTGCTCAGGAGCGGGCTTGCTTGGGTGTCCCTATTAGCGTAGTTGTAAACAATCCCAAAATGCCCAGAACAGTTCCAAAAATCTGACAGATGTCTCACTGAGATCTTGTCCTGGGTAGAATCTGAAAAATTATGCTCTGTCAGCTGAGAGCTGCTGGTTCACTGTAAAGCAAAATGCTAGGTAATCACAGGCACCCTCACAGAGATTCCCTCCCTCTACCACCTCCACCTCCTGTCTGTGTTTGTGGATTGGTCAGTACAGGGGCATTTGCCTTTGGGTTAATTTTTAAGGGGGCGGTGGCGCCCCCAGGTGGAAGGGACACTACAAGCACTGGCTGCACTGTGTCCCTATATCACAGGACATGGCTACAGCTAGCTGAAGGACACTGACTGCTGTAAAGAAACCTCCCCGCTTGGGACCGGACCAGCCAGGCCATGCTCCTACAGCTATCTGAGGGACACTGACTGCTGTAAGGAAACCTCCCCACTTGGGACTGGACCAGCCAGGCCACACTCCTACCTCCAATAGTTATTTGGTAATAGCTGCTGTTTTTTTACTTGTTGATAATATATGTATAAGTAATAGATATAGTATACAGTATGTGTAGTATGTACTATATGTAGTATGTGTGTACAGTATGTATGTAGTATGTGTATATGTGAATGTAGTATATGTAATATATGCAAATGCATTATGTGTATATGTAGTATGTGTGAATGTGGTATATGTGTATGTACATAGTATGTGTGTACGTAGTATGGGAGGGAGTGCAGTGATGTAACAGGTGCTCAGGAGGGGGTGTTGAGGTGGACCAGGTGCTCAGAAGGGGTTGCATAAGTGGAACAGGAGGGGGGGTGAAGAGGTGGAAAAGGTGCTTAGGAGGGGGTGCAGTGATGGAACATGAAGGGGTGGATCTTAAAAGAGAAGGGGAGGGACAAATTTAGATGGGGGGGGCATTAATTTTAGTCTTGCCTAGGGCAGCAAAAAAACAAAATACACCACTGCCCTACATACTACTGTCCTCTGTACACCGCAATGCATACTACTGACCTCTGTACACCGCAATGCATACTACTGACCTGTGTACACCGCAATACATACTACTGACCTCTGTACACTGCCCTACATACTACTGACCTCTGTACACTGCAATGCATACTACTGACCTCTGCACACTGCTATACATACTACTGACCTCTGTACACTGCTATACATACTACTGACCTCTGTACACTGCAATGCATACTACTGACCTCTGTACACTGCAATGCATACTACTGACCTCTGTACACTGCAATACATACTACTGACCTCTGTACACTGCAATACATACTACTGACCTCTGTACACTGTCCTACATACTACTGACCTCTGTACACTGTCCTACATACTACTGACCTCTGTACACTGCAATGCATACTACTGACCTCTGTACACCGCAATGCATACTACTGACCTCTGTACACTGCCCTACATACTACTGATCTCTGTACACTGCCCTACATACTACTGACCTCTGTACACTGCAATGCACATTACTGACCTCTGTACACTGCAATGCATACTACTGACCTCTGTACACTGCAATGCATATTACTGACCTCTGTACACTGTCCTACATACTACTGACCTCTGTACACTGCAATGCATACTACTGACCTCTGTACACTGCAATACATACTACTGACCTCTGTACACTGCAATACATACTACTGACCTCTGTACACTGTCCTACATACTACTGACCTCTGTACACTGCAATGCATACTACTGACCTCTGTACACTGCAATGCATACTACTGACCTCTGTACACTGCAATACATACTACTGACCTCTGTACACTGTCCTACATACTACTGACCTCTGTACACTGTCCTACATACTACTGACCTCTGTACACTGCAATGCATACTACTGACCTCTGTACACCGCAATGCATACTACTGACCTCTGTACACTGCCCTACATACTACTGATCTCTGTACACTGCCCTACATACTACTGACCTCTGTACACTGCAATGCACATTACTGACCTCTGTACACTGCAATGCATACTACTGACCTCTGTACACTGCAATGCATATTACTGACCTCTGTACACTGTCCTACATACTACTGACCTCTGTACACTGCAATGCATACTACTGACCTCTGTACACTGCAATACATACTACTGACCTCTGTACACTGCAATACATACTACTGACCTCTGTACACTGTCCTACATACTACTGACCTCTGTACACTGCAATGCATACTACTGACCTCTGTACACTGCAATGCATACTACTGACCTCTGTACACTGCCCTACATACTACTGATCTCTGTACACGGCAATACATACTACTGACTTCTGTACACTGCATTGCATATTACTGACCTCTGTACACTGCCCTACATACTACTGACCTCTGTACACTGCAATGCACATTACTGACCTCTGTACACTGCAATGCACACTACTGACCTCTGTACACTGCAATGCATATTACTGACCTCTGTACACTGCAATGCATACTACTGACCTCTGTACACTTCCCAACATCCTACTGACCTCTGCACACTGCAATACATACTAGTGACCTCTGCACACTGCAATACATACTAGTGACCTCTGTACACTGCCCTGCTTACAGTATATTCCCTATTTAACATTATCACATTCTCCACTATCTAAGTCATCTTAGACTCTATTTAATCAAATCCCTTTAAGCCATGGCCAATATTTAGCATAATTGAAACCACGCCCATTTTTCACAGCACATTTTTAACAGATGTTGGGCCACACCCACATCTAAATGCCCCACTCCTAATTAAAATTATATCTGCCCACGCTGCCTTTCTGGACATACAGAAAAAAAATATTGTCCCTACAAATTTTTTGGAAATGTTGGCAACTATACAATGGGTGCAGGAGGAAGGGGCCAGGAGTGCTGGCGGGGGACCCAAGAAGAGGAGGATTGGGGCAGCTCTGTGCAAAACCATTGCACAGAGCAGGTAGTTATAACATGTTTGTTATTTTAAAACAAATCTGCCTTTAATATCACTTTAACTAAAGGGAAAGTGATCTTGCATATGTCGATGCTCTGTGCTCTCTGCTGGTTTCTTCAGAGGTATACATGATCACATCACACTTTCGTGACACCATACTAAACACATCTCACATCTGTAAAGCAGGAGTCTCCATACTTTCTAAACAAAGGGCCAGTTTACAGTCCTTCAGACTGAGGGGGCCTGATTGTGGCCAGTGTGAATAGAAAATGCCCTATCAGTGGGAGTAAACAATGCCCCAACATTGGTTTTAGCGAGAAGAGTAGTGCCCGATTGTTTGTATCAAGGGAAGAAATAATTATCAAAAGATAAAATATGGGCTAGAGACAAAATAATTCATCTATCTTGAGCCTATTGCTGCAGCTATCATTTGCTGTCCAAAGCTCCTTCCATCCTTTTGGCACTGTTATCATCAAGCCATGACAACTCCCTAATATTCCCAACATTAGTAAAGAGAATGTGATTGATAGCTCCCTGAACAAGTAGGCTTACAGATTTTCTGAAAGGCAGCTCCATGCACACAGTCAGCTCCCCATGAGCCATGACATTCACAGTGCATGTTCCCAGATGCAGAATAGCTACCAAACTCATAAAAATGGATCTATCAGACATAATTCAGTATTCTGTAGAGTAATCTCTCTACAGTATGTGGAGCAATGATATGGCTATGGCTCCAAAGGTTATTGCTGTCTGGAGAGTTTAAGTCACTAAAATATATTTTTTCTAAGGCTGCAGTTTGAAAGAAGATAATGTACAAAAAACAACTGATATGACTACAGAGTCCACAGTCTTTAAATTGCAAACACAATGCTTTAGATTTGGGATAGTTTTGGGATATGCAATTAGTAAACCTTGCTTTACTGGCAGATTACCAGCTTGTGCCTGGTAGATCTCATGGCCTTTAGGGTTTTAGCCACTTCAATACTGGGCACTTTTACCCCCTTCCTGCCCAGGCCAATTTTCAGAATAAAGCGCTCTCACAGTTTGAATGACAATTACATGATCATGCAGCACTGTACCCAAACTAAATTTTTATCATTTTGTTCACACAACTAGAGCCTTCTTTTAGTGATATTTAATCACCACTGTGTTTTTTTTATTTTTTGTTAAAAAAAACCCAAAAATGTTAAACAAAAAAAAAGTTTTTCTTTGTTTCTGTTATACAGTTTTGCAAATAAATAATTGTTCTTCATAAATTTAGGCCAAAATGTATACTGCTACATTTCTTTGGTGAAAATAACTCAAATTAGTATATATTATTCAGTCTGTAGGAAAGTTATAGAGTCTACATTCTATGGCATATATCTGAAAATTGATCAATCCTGATGTACTGACAGCCTATCTCATTACTTGAAGCCCACAAATGTCAGGACAGTACAGATATCCCCCAAATTACCCCTTTTTGGAAAGCAGATAGTCTGCGGTATTTATTAGGAGGCATGGCGAGTTTTTTTAATTTGTCATTTTTTTTAACGTACTGTCCCCAGTGCAGTACAGCGTCATCATATAATTAGTGTGATCCGGGACACTGACTGGTGACAGTATGAAAAAAAAATACTACTTCAGTTTTTTTTGTTTTTTTATAAAACACTGTGACCAGATTAATATAAACTACTCTGGGGAAGTGATCAGTGTATATTACACAATATGATTGCCTAGAGCAGTGAATTTCAGTGAATGAAATCAATTCATTCAGTTTTTTTTGTTGTGATTAGCTGTGATTGGCCACAGCTAATGACATGACACAGGCTGTGATTGGCCCAGTCTGTACCATGTGATCACTGTGACCAATCACAGCTAGCAACACAATTTTATACAATGGATGGTATGAAAGGAAGCCATTCATTGCTTACAATTGTCATGTGACCTGCTGCGATTGGTCACCTGTAACGGGCTGGTACACAAATCTGTCATCGGCTGTGTCTGATGGACACAGTCGGTGACAGACCTCGCTGCAGTGTGGCTCAGCAGGCACGCATAAGGTGGCAATCCGAGAGGACATCATATGACTCCCATCGAGATTGACGAAAGTCACGCTCATTTTGCTATTGGCCTGGTGGTAACTGGTTAAATTGCAGTAAAGGGCTTGCAGCCATAAAAGACAAATAAAAGAAAAACTTTCTAACGTATCATGGTACTAAAACCACATACACATGGCTGGGTGCCATAGTCTAACAATCCCCCTGGTGAGTAGTAAGTAAAGAGGGAGAGGCCAGTGGATTTAATAAGAAAAAAAGGGGAAACACAAAAATAATCCAAAGCAATAAGGCAGCACACTGCGCCAAATTCTGGGTGTGGCCAAATTGCGCTTAGGAGTGGGTAAGGCTTGAAGGGGCTTTGTTAAATAAAACCTGAGCCTACTCTCCCTATACACAGCACACACATGCTACAGTCCTTTTACACACAAAATATGCTTTAATGACTGAGCCCCGAGTGAGAGTCTAACAGAAATGTACAAACCTTAGCACATATGCAGTTCCAGGCAAAAACAAAAAAAAACAATTCAGGCAGCCACAGCACCCCAAGAAGGTTTGCTCCCACCCCAACACCCCCAGAAAGTTGGCACTCTGCCTCTGCAGACTGCACCCCCTCCCACTCCTCGTATACCACTGGTGGAGGGGCATGCAAGAGGTAGAAAGAGGTTGTTAAGCAGGTATTTCTACGGTAACATCTGGTGTTACAATGTGAGTAAATATCCTTCAAATCATTACATTTATCAGGGATGAAATGTTTAGCAATTGCATCCTAAATTATTGCAGTTGTTTTTAATTGTATTGTTTTTTTTTTAAGTTACCATTATACCAGTTACTCTCTGTTTAAGTTTCATGAAAATAACATGGGAGTAGGGTCACTAGTGTTGATGATATATGCTGGAAGGTACAGAGGTGTGTTGGAGGGTGCAGTGCAGAGGAATACTGGGGGTATGGTGACTTGCAAGATGTGCAGAGGATATGGAGAAGTAATGAGGAGAATGCAGAGATGTGCAGGGGAGTACATTGGGGTAGGGGGGATGCAGAGACTTGCTGGGGGTAAGTAGGTGTGTTGGGGTGAAGGTACGGGGAGGTGTGCTGAGTGTACAGAAATGTGTTGGGGGCACAGTAATCATTCGCTGTAATCTCTAGCAACCAATCAGTGAACCGTAATATTGTGTGGTAACCTCTAGCAACCAATAAGTGAGCGGTATTGATGTGCGATACTCTCTAGCAACCAATCAGTGAGCAGTGATAATTTGCAGTAAACTCTAGTAACCAGTCAGTGAATAGTAATGATTTGTGGTAACCTCTACAACCAATGGGTGAGCAGTAATGATGTGCAGTAACCTTTAGCAACCAATTGGTGAACAGTAATGATGTGCTGTAACCTCTAGCAACCAATCAGTGAGCAGTAATGATGTGCAGTAACCTCTACCAACCAATGGGTGAGTGGTAGTGATGTGCAGTAACCTCTAGCAACCAGTTAGTGGTAATGATGTGCTGTAATCTCAAAAACAGATCAGTGAGCAGTATTAATGTGCAGTAACCCCTAGCAACCTATCAGTGAGCAAGAATGACGTTCAATTAACCTCTAACAATTTATCAGTGAGAGGTAAGGATGTGCATTAACCTCTAGCAACCAATTCCAGGGACCATGTTATATACATGTAGCACCCTCTAGCATGCTACTAGAATAGTGTAGTGTATTGTAAGTAAAATTATTGTGTATGCCTTATGGTAACTGTGTGAGCCTGCGATTGAGGTCGGGTTATTGCAGGTCAGCTGGATGGCTTAACAGGTTATGGCTCTATCGCCATCCTCATGACTTTGGAGAACCATAGAACCTTCCAGAAGTTGGTAAGCAGGAAGGGGTGGAGACCTAAGCTGCATGTTTATGGGAGTCCAGCCAATCCCAGGTTTGGAGGCCCTGAGTGGAGGACTGGCCCATATTTATTTATTTATTTCAGGTACTTATATAGCGCCGTCAATTTACACAGCGCTTTACATATATATTGTACATTCACATCAGTCCCTAACCCTCAAGGAGTGTGCAATCTAAGGTTTCTAACTCACATTCATACATACACATACTAGGGCCAATTTAGACAGGATCCAAGTAACCTACCAGCATGTCTTTGGAGTATGGGAGGAAACCGGAGTACCCAGAGGAAACCCACGCAGGAAAACTCCATATATGGGCGAGTCAGGCTGACAGGGGAGTCGGGTGGAAAATGGAGTGCCGAGGAGACTGTCGGTGCCTGGGAGGGGTCCCCTAGGTCTGGGGGGCCGGCCTCCAGGCTGGGCTTGGGCTGGCTTCAGAGGATACATTCAGCAGTGTGGCGTGAATGGGATCAAGACCTGGAGCAGTGGGGAGCAAAGAGGACAGAGTACATCAGCACTCCCTGAGATCAACAAGGGGAAAGAATGTGGCATGTAGCAAGCTTTCAAAGGACAGCTCTAGGTTCAGTCCTTTATCCTTACCTTGGCAGATCGTCTGAGCAGCCAGGAGCGCTGGTAGTGTCTGCAGGCTATGGAGCTGGGAGCAGCTTTACACAGGGAGAGAAGATATCTCTTCATGTAGTTACAAGAAGCTAAGTGGATGTACCAAAGAGATTATCCAAGATCCGGGTGTGGTGTATTTATCCTCTGGGAAGAGTGTGACCCGCAATCCGGAAATATACAATGTAACACTATGATGGGGCATATTACATATAGTCATGGTGTTATATGGGGGTTCCAGTGGTTAGTGGTGTTGAGTGTTGGTATGGTGGTCTCCAATAATGATGAGGTGATGTGTAATCTAGTTGTGGTGTAGTATTGGTGTCATGTGGTGTAGTTGGTGGAAGCGATTGATTTCAGTTATTTTTTCCAAGGGGTAAATATTAAATTGAGGGTGCCAATAATTTTGTCCAGTACATTTTTTTGGAGTATTGCATGGAATGTATCAGATTTTGCTTTTTGTTTCTCCGCTTTTTGTTTCATACCAATACAAACAAAAGAAATAAACATGAGAATGCCTAAACATTTGTAATTGCAACAATTTTCTGGGCAAAGTGGTGCAATATTTGACAGAAATGCAGGGGTGCCAATATTTTAGGCCATTATTCTTATAATTATACAGGATTTATATAGCGCCAACAGTTTGCTCAGCGCTTTACAATATAACGGGAGACAATACAGTTCAATACAAGAGGGTTAGGAGGGCCCTGCTCCTTGGAGCTTACAATCTAAGAGACCACGACTGTATATGTGCTTGCCCCCTGCTTATGAAAAGAAGGAAATATAATGGATGATCTTTATTTAAAAATACATTTTGTTTCTAATAGAGTGGCCTGGCAATGTGCTTGAATCCATCTTTCCTCTAATCAAGCTGTTGCAGGACACTGATGGGTGCTGTCTGGAGACAAGGACCTACTCTCCTTTAGCTGAATGAGCAGCCTGACTCCTGGGAGTTGATTTTTTAGAGAATAGAACGTACTCAGAGCCAGGAGGCTGAAGGCAGTATTGCAGGAAACAAAAACCCCCATCATATTGGCATTTGCAGAGGCTGCTGTGATAAGTATAAATGTATAAATTGTATTGAAAGTGCAGTTTAATTTTAACCTGCTCATCTTTAGATAGCAGCTCAGCTTACAATGTATGTACAATGCCGGTTCTGCAAATTGCATTACAATTCAAGCTATGTGCCAGAGAGAACAGATGATGTAAGCTGGCAATGAGAGAGCTTTACAGAGCTCTAGGGATAGAAGTCAATTTTGCTGTATGCTAGACAAACCGTGAAAAGGCCAATATTGAGTAATATATTTTGTTTTTTCTGCAGCTAAAACGCCAGCAGCTTTACAAGTATAATTATGCCTTCTTGTGTCTATTCCTCCATGCCTTCATCTATTCTGTTTTGACATCCTGCTTTTCTAGGATTAGACTATTTCTTTTATTGATGCTACTTTAATGCAAGGGGATCTAATCATTAATTTCTGAAGAAAAGGAAACCTGCTAGGCTGCCATTGCAGACTTCTCATTCAACAAATACCAGTTGCCTGGTTATGCTGTCCTCTGGCTTCATTACTTTGAGTCACTGACCCAGAGCAAACAAGCAAATAAGAGCCTCTGACTTTCTAAGGCTTTGCTGATCTGCATGTTGTACTTGTATGAGTTACTAACTGATCAGGTACTGCAACCAGCAACTGGGATTTTCAGAAGGGGTCCATAATGATAGGACCCATATTACACTTCACTTATTTAACCACTTGCCCTCCAGAGGATTTACCAGATCCTGACCAGGTCATTTTTTGCGATACGGCACTGTATTATTCTAGCAGTTACAATTGCGTGGTCATGTTGTGGCAGCACCAAGATATGGCAGAGTTCCCCTTTAAACTGTAACATTTCTAACAGTATCTGCTTGCAAAGTTTTCAGCTCACTCTCCCCCTCCCTTATTTCCTGTGAGAATTATGTACCAGCTTGTAGTTAGTACCCTATATAACTTTCTGTATTGTTTACATACAGGTCTCTCCCGTCGGAGATACTTGGCGATCACTGGCTGCCGGTGAGTAATCATTGGCTAAGACCCGGTTGTAGCAAGCGTATACATTTAGATGGACACGGTTCAACTATTTTGGCTTCAACCTCCATCTTGGCAAAGGGGTTAACCATCCTGACAAACATATTTCACCCTCCTTCTCCCCCTTCCCTCTCTGAGAGGCACAGTGACATTTGGCCAGTGTGTGTGTGTTAGGAGTGTCACAGGAGGCCAGAGCCCAGCAGGTGGCTAGGAGCTATAAAGTCCCCAAGGGAGCTGGGGCCTCTCTGTCCAAAGAACCTGTGCCATTTAACACCTCGTAAAAAGATAACGCAGCCTTACCAGGAGTTCAAAAGACAATGAACTAGATAACCTTTTTAAAAATCCATTTTCCCCTATGTCTTATATCTTGGAATATGAGAGACTTACATAAAAAACAGGCATATTGTCAGATTGGCCACAATGAGGCGAACATTTTGATAGCTTACTCTTCGTGGTTGGAATACATAGAAAAGCAGAAAAGTAGATCTCGGGAACCATTCAGTGTAGCATTTCATAATTCATATCTAATCAATCCTCAGACATGTCTGCATGATAATCTACCTGCAGGTGAAATGTCACTTGTGCATAGGAAACGTTATGAGCAAAATATGAGTTAGGACAGATTCTGGCTCTAGTTTAGGTATCCGCCCGACGACCCCTCCCTAAACGGGGCATTGGTCCTGGACTCCCCTGCTAGGGAACTACAAAAAGGGCTGTCAGGCCTAAGAGAGCTAAGTTGAAGAATTCTCCCATTTAACATCAATACCACCTGGGGAGACCCGTGCCCTTTTGCTCTGAAACTTGATCTGCTAACCCAGGACTTTGGCAAGTACTTTAACCCTTTAACCTCTCCCTGTTATCTCTTTGCTGTGCTGTTCTCTGTATATTTATATATATATATTGGTTACATCTTTGTTCTGTAAATATTTTATTGCACCCCCTTTTGACTTTTCAGTAATAAATCTTTCCTTCTGAAAGTGTTGAACTGTTTCTATAGCTCTTAATTGCAATTTACGAATTCCTGCCTCTAAAAAGAACGCTACTGTGTTTGTTTAACCCTCTGTATAACCGGCCTGCGGTGACCGTATTATACAGACGATTGTCTCAACCACTATAGTGTTATTGCGGATATCGCCGAGTTTCCTCTTTCTCTGTACAAAAAGGAAGTGGAGGCAGTGTGAAGGGTTAATTGCATAATTAACCTGACCCAGTAACAATCGCTCAGGCTGCCGGTACATCGATTGTGGTCCAATTAGCTGGAAAATCGTTGTGCAGGGTGCAGCTGGGTGTGGCATTGTTGCGCACGTGACATCGCGGTTTTAGATTGCTAGTCCTTTGGTCACGAGTTTGGTGAGAAGGGCTGGGGTCTGACACCACGGTCGTCACATATTGGTGACAGCAATCGTGGGATCGTCGCATATTGGTGGCAGCGATCCCGCGTCCATCACACCGGTGATTGACAAAAAACTCCAAAAACCCTCGCTGGATCCCACCTGTCTGAATAACTTAAGACCCATCTCTCCATTTGCCTCCAAGCTTCTCGAGCGCCTTGTTCACAACCATATGAACTGCTACCTCACCAACAACAACCTTCTTGATCCCCGACAGTCTGGCTTCCGCCCACAACATTCCACAGAAACTGCCCTACTAAAACTCACTAATGACCTTCTAACTGCTAAAACCAATGATCATACTCCTTGACCTTTCCATTGCCTTTGACACAGTCGACCACCTGCTCCTCCTCCTCAGTAAACTCCACTCAATCGTCCTCCGTGACTCTGCTCTCTCCTCTTACCTTTCTCAGCGCACTTTCAGTGTCACATACAACTCCTCCTCCTCTGCTTCTCTTCCCATTTCTGTTGGGGTACCCCAAGGTTCTGTTCTTGGGCCGATCCTTTTCTCTCTCTATACCTCCTCCCTGGGCCAACTGATAACCTCCCATGGCTTCCAATACCAGCTCTATGCTGATGACACCCAGATCTATCTCTCCACTCCCCAGCTCACCCCCTCAATCTCCTCACGTATCACAAATCTACTAAGCGACATAACATGGATGTCACATCACTACCTCAAACTCAATCTTTCAAAAACTGAGCTTGTAATATTTCCTCCTCCCCGATCCCCCACTTACCACTTTACCATTAAGATCAACAGCATAACCATTGGTCCTTCCCCTCATGCCAGGGTGCTAGGTGTAATCCTAGACTCTACTTTTGGGCCCAACATCCAATCACTGGCTAAATCCTGCCGCCTCAACCTCCAGAACATTTCCAAAATCCGCCCCTTCCTGACCAATGACACCACAAAACAACTTATCCACGCCTTGGTTATATCCCGCCTCGTTTACTGCAACTCTCTCCTCACTGGTCAACCGTTACACAGGCTATCCCCCTTCAGTCTATTATGAATGCTGCTGCTAGACTCATACACCTTACCAACCGATCAGTGTCTGCTGCCCCTCTCTGCCAAACCCTTCACTGGCTTCCACTAACCCAATGTATAAAATTCAAAATACTACCCACAGCTTAAAAAGCCATCCACAACACTGTCCCTAGCTACATCGCCAACCTCATCCACAGATACCACCCGAATCCCCCACTCCGCTCCTCCCATGATATCTTCCCCTCTAGCTCCCTCATCACCTCCTCCCACACTCACCTCCAGGACTTCTCCAGAGCCTCTCCCATCCTCTGGAACTCCCTACCACAGCAAGTCCGGTCAGCCCCCACCCTGTCTGCCTTTAGGTGATCTTTGACACTTCTTCAGGGAAACCTACCCCACCTCCACCTAAGATCTGTACTTGAATCACCTCCACCAAATCATCCCCCGCAGCTATCACCTTTTCTATCATCTCCCCCTTCCTTTAGATTGTTAGCTCCACAAGCAGGGCCCTCACATTCCTTCTGTACTGAAAGTATTGTAATTGTATTGTCTCCCTTATACTGTAAAGCGCTGCGCAAACTGTGGGCGCTATATAAATCCTGTATAATAATAATAATTGACAGACGAGGTAGCGAATGGAGGCGCGGGCAGGGCGTGCACGCACCTCCTACCTGGAACTGCATAATGACGTGTATATATATGTGATTTTACGCACCCCTGCTACCCTGTAGAAGTATTTCTGGTATAGGATGGTGCGGAACTGGTTAAAGTGAGCTCATTTGCTAAAATTTCATATAAACCTTACCATGTTTAATTTGATTTCAAAAGTAATTTCAATCCTTTGAAATCTTCAGTTTTTAATAAAATAATACCTTGTGATCCTACAATAAATGCCCGTTTCCCGAGTTACTACACTCTGTTCTCATTTCAGCAACTGTTCTGTGTTGTCACCCAATCGCATGAGCTTCTGAAGGAGACTACAAGTGGCTGTTGCAACACATGTTATGCAATAATTGCTCACTGTTATCACCATTGTGAAATTCCCCCTGAGAAATGCCATGCAGCCATTGCTACTGTACTGCCATGTAGACTGGAAGTGACTGCAAAAAGGCTGCACCAGATCAGAACCACTGATATGCAATAGAGGGTGAAAACAAGTATATTACTGAAGTGAGGAGAAAGTTATAGGATGCATCTGCGTGAGGATAATAGTCATTGTACAAATGGCTGGGAAGCACTGACGCAGCACCTCTGAGAGCAGAAGCGAACTCTAACAACAAAGAGGAAGGCAAAAAGGTGCTTCTGCAGTGCCTTGAAAAAATATTCATACCCCTTGAAATTTTCCACATTTTGTCATGATACAACCAAAAACATAAATGTATTTTATTGGGATTTTATATGATAGAACAACACAAAGTGGCACATAATTGTGAAGTGGAAAGAAAATGATAAATAATTTTCAAAACTTTAATAATAATAATATCTGAAAAGTGTGGTATGCATTTGTATTCAGCCCCCCTGAGTCAATACTTTGTAGAACTACCTTTCGCTGCAATTACAGCTGCAAGTCTTTTTGGGGATGTCTCTACCAGCTTTGCACATCTAGAGAGTGAAATGTTTGCCAATTCTCCTTTCCAAAATGGCTCAAGCTCTGTCAGATTGGATAGATAGCGTCTGTGAACAGCAGTTTTCAAGTCTTGCCACAGATCATCAATTGGATTTAGGTCTAAAATTTGACTGGGCCCTTCTAACACATGAATATGCTTTGATCTAAACCATTCCAATGTAGCTCTGGCTGTATGTTTAGGGTTGTTATCCTGCTGGAAGGTGAACCTCCGCCCCAGTCTCAAGTCTTTTGCAGACAGTTTTTCTTATAACATTGCCCTGTATATGGCTGCATCCATCTTCCCATCAACTCTGACCAGCTTCCCTGCTGAAGAAAAGCATCCCCACAACATGATGCTGCCACCACCATGTTTCACGGTGGAGATGGTGCAGTATGTTCAGGGTGATGTGCAGGGTTAGTTGTCCGTCACACATAGTGTTTTGCTTTTAAGCCAAAAAGTTCAATTTTGGTCTCATCTGACCAGAGTACCTTCTTCCACATATTTGCTGTGTCCCCCACATGGCTTCTGGCAAACTGCAAATGGGACTTCTTATGGCTTTCTTTCAACAATGGCTTTCTTCTTGCCACTCTTCCATAAAGGCCAGATTTGTAGAGTGCACGACTAATAGTTGTCCTGCAGACAGATTCTCCCACCTGAGCTGTGGATCTCTGCAGCTCCTCCAGAGTTACCATGGGCCTCTTGGCTGCTTCACTGATTAATGCTCTCCTTGCCCGGCCTGTCTGTTTAGGTGGACAACCATCTTGGTAGGTTTACAGTTATGCCATACTCTTTCCATTTTCAGACGATGGATTGAACAGTGCTCTGTGAGATATTCAAAGCTTGGTATATTTTTTTTTATAACTTAACCCTGTGTTAAACTTCTCCACAACATTATCCCTGACCTGTCTGGTGTAATCCTTGGCCTCCATGATGCTGTTTGTTCACTAATGTTCTCTAACAAACCTCTGAGGGCTTCACAGAACAGCTGTATTTTATACTGAGAATAAAAAACACACAGGTGGACTCTATTTACTAATTAGGTGACTTCTGAAGGAAATTGGTTCCACTGGATTTTAGTTAGGGGTATCATAATAAAGGGGGCTGAATACAAATGCACGCCACACTTTTCAGCTATTTATTTGTAACAAAATTTGAAAACTATTTATCATTTTCCTTCCACTTCACAATTATGTGCCACTTTGTGTTAATCTATCACATTAAATCCCAATAAAATACATTTACATTTCTGGTTGTAACATGACAAAATGTGGAAGATGTCAAGGGGTATGAATACTTTTTCAAGGCACTGTAAGTGCAGCAATTTCCAGCAATTTATTAAAAGATGTGGATAAAAACACTTAAAAGAATGTGTATATAGAAAGGCTCATCATGAGTCCTTCCTGGCAGGGCTCCTGTCATAGTCTCTCCTCTCGCTGACCAGCAGCTGCAGGGGGAAGATGGAGTGCAGAGTCAAGATTGCTGTCACGCTTACGGGATCACTGTGGAATGCACGCCGTGTGTGTGGAATGCATGTACTGGAAGTGATGTCAGGAAATGGGCGGTGACATATTTCAGAGCATGTGCAAATGGCTCCTTCTTCAAGACTTAGCCCTGGGATATCAGAGCCTTCTTAAATAGAGTGAATGGGCAGAAAAATTAGTTTTTTCCATTTTCTACTAGTCCAGTTGCGGTGACAGCACTTATTTATAATACTTTTGCTATATTGTGCTGTTTAATACGTAATTTAATATGGTGGGACGCACTGTTGCTGTTCCCTTATACTGCTACAGCAGCGGTTCTCAACCTGGGGGTCGGGACCCCTTTGGGGGTCGAACGACCATTTCCCAGGGGTCGCCTAAGACCATCGGAAAACACATATTTCCGATGGTCTTAGGAACCGAGACACCGCTCCTCTGACTCAGTCGATGTGTGGGTGGGATGACACGCTGCCCTGTCACCTGGCCACATCTCCGGGATCCCTCAACAACTCCGCCTCCTCGCCGCTGATTGGCCACCGGAACTGTAGCTCAGGAGAGGCACACAGGCGGCCAATCACCGGCGAGGAGGTGGAGCTTGGAGAGGAGGAGCCGAGCGGCAGCGCGCGTAGATCTAAGAAGATCGAGGGAACTGCCGGAGTAAGTGAAGAGGAGAGCGGCCAGAGAAGGAAGACAGCTGACAGGTAAGTGAGAGAGCGAGCCCAGGCTGGAGCAGGGGTCAGCAAGGTAAGTATCATTGGTGTCAGTGGGAGGAATAGTGCCCCATCATTTGTGTGACTAATACCAACAATGGGGCACCATTTCTCCCACTGACACCAATGATGGGGCACTATTTCCTCCCCCCCCCGCACTGACACCAATGATGGGGCACTATTCCTCCCTCCCACTGACACCAACGATGGGGCACTATTCCTCCCCCCCACTGACACCAACGATGGGGCACTATTCCTCCCCCCCACAGACACCAACGATGGGGCACTATTCCTCCCCCCACTGACACCAAGAATGGGGCACTATTCCTCCCCCCACCGACACCAACGATGGGGCCCTATTCCCCCCCCTGACCCCAAAGATGGGGCACTATTTCCCCCTCCACCACACTGAAATCAATGAT
This sequence comes from Staurois parvus, assembly GCF_062004578.1. Classification (NCBI taxonomy): domain Eukaryota; kingdom Metazoa; phylum Chordata; class Amphibia; order Anura; family Ranidae; genus Staurois; species Staurois parvus. Next base: position 12,091,152 of record NW_028318078.1, on the reverse strand, counting down.
GGGGCACTATTCCTCCCACTGACACCAATGATGGGGCACTATTCCTCCCACTGACACCAATGATGGGGCACTATTCCTCCCACTGACACCAATGATGGGGCACTATTCCCCCCACTGACACCAATGATGGGGCACTATTCCCCCCACTGACACCAATGATGGGGCACTATTCCCCCCACTGACACCAATGATGGGGCACTATTCCCCCCCCTGACCCCAAAGATGGGGCACTATTTCCCCCTCCACCACACTGAAATCAATGATGGGGCACTATTCCTCCCACTGACACCAATGATGGGGCACTATTCCCCCCACTGACACCAATGATGGGGCACTATTCCCCCCACTGACACCAATGATGGGGCACTATTCCCCCCACTGACACCAAGAATGGGGCACTATTCCCCCCCCTGACCCCAAAGATGGGGCACTATTTCCCCCTCCACCACACTGAAATCAATGATGGGGCACTATTCCTCCCACTGACACCAATGATGGGGCACTATTCCTCCCACTGACACCAATGATGGGGCACTATTCCTCCCACTGAAACCAATGATGGGGCACTATTCCCCCCACTGACACCAATGATGGGGCACTATTCCCCCCACTGACACCAATGATGGGGCACTATTCCTCCCACTGACACCAATGATGGGGCACTTTTCCCTCCACTGACACCAATGATGGGGCACTATTCCCCCCACTGACACCAATGATGGGGCACTATTCCCCCCACTGACACCAATGATGGGGCACTATTCCTCCCACTGACACCAATGATGGGGCACTATTCCTCCCACTGACACCAATGATGGGGCACTATTCCTCCCACTGACACCAATGATGGGGCACTATTCCTCCCACTGACACCAATGATGGGGCACTATTCCTCCCACTGACACCAATGATGGGGCACTATTCCTCCCACTGACACCAATGATGGGGCACTATTCCTCCCACTGACACCAATGATGGGGCACTATTCCTCCCACTGACACCAATGATGGGGCACTATTCCTCCCACTGACACCAATGATGGGGCACTATTCCTCCCACTGACACCAATGATGGGGCACTATTCCTCCCACTGACACCAATGATGGGGCACTATTCCCCCCACTGACACCAATGATGGGGCACTATTCCCCCCACTGACACCAATGATGGGGCACTATTCCCCCCACTGACACCAATGTTGGGGCACTATTCCCCCCACTGACACCAACGTTGGGGCACTATTCCCCCCACTGACACCAACGTTGGGGCACTATTCCCCCCACTGACACCAACGATGGGGCACTATTCCCCCCACTGACACCAACGATGTGGCACTATTCCCCCCACTGACACCAACGATGTGGCACTATTCCCCCCACTGACACCAACGATGGGGCACTATTCCCCCCACTGACACCAACGATGGGGCACTATTCCCCCCACTGACACCAACGATGGGGCACTATTCCCCCCACTGACGCCAACGATGGGGCACTATTCCCCCCACTGACGCCAACGATGGGGCACTATTCCCCCCACTGACGCCAACGATGGGGCACTATTCCCCCCACTGACGCCAACGATGGGGCACTATTCCCCCCACTGTCGCCAACGATGGGGCACTATTCCCCCCACTGACATCAACGATGGGGCACTATTCCCCCCACTGACATCAACGATGGGGCACTATTCCCCCCACTGACACCAACGATGGGGCACTATTCCTCCCACTGACACCAACGATGGGGCACTATTCCTCCCACTGACACCAACGATGGGGCACTATTCCTCCCACTGACACCAACGATGGGGCACTATTCCTCCCACTGACACCAACGATGGGGCACTATTCATCCCACTGACATCAGTGATGGGGCACTACTCCTTCCACTGACACCAATGATGTGGCACTAGTCCTCCCACTGCAAAATTACAGTTATGAAGTAGCAACGAAAATAATTTTATGGTTGGGGGTCACCACAACATGAGGAACTGTTTTAAGGGGTCGCGGCATTAGAAAGGTTGAGAACCACTGTGCTACAGGGTGGCAGGGATGCGCAAAATAACATATATATACCTGATTTCTGGGTAGGGGGCGTGAGTGAGCCGCACGCGTGCCCTACCCGTGCCGCCATTCGCGGCCCTGGCTGTCAATCACCGGCTCCCACCCAGTGATTGCCAAGCATCTCCGATAGGGGGGAGAACTGATTGTGAACAAAACAGTTCTCCTCCCTGTCAGCTCGTGCTTTGCATGGCTGTGCTAAGCACAGCCATGCAAAGCAGTGTGCTTACAGTGAAGCACAAACACAGACCCTAGTAAAAGAGCACACAACACACACAGATCTTTCCCCTGTCAGCTCCTGCAACACTGCTTTGTATGGCTCTACATAGCAGAGCCATACAAAGCAGTGTGCTTACAGTAAAGCACACACACAGCCCCTATAGTGAAACAGCAAACACACAGTTAACCCTTTGATCTCCCCACGTTAACCCCTTCCTGCCTAGTGCCATTAGTACAGTGTCGGTGATTTTTATTAGCATTGATTACTGTATTGGTGTCACTGGGGATGTCAGTGACACCAAGTCAGTTCCCCCCCAGTGTCAGAATGCCCACTACAGTCCCACTATAAGTCGCTGATCGCAGCCATTACTAGTAAAAATTAAAAAAAGAAATTTATATATACCGCCATTTGTAAACTCTATTAATTTACACGTATTGGGATTTTTTTTTTAGCAAAGATATGTAGCAGAATACATTTTGCCTTTAAATTTATGACGAAATTTGATTTTTAATCCTGATTTGTTAACATCCTGATCGCAGCCAGTGCAAGTGTAAACAAATACCACTGTCATCCAGTACTAGAAACAACGCCATCCAGTACCAGTGCCCTTTCACCTCTCCACAGTATATGTCAGCTCCATTCTGTCGGTCTTTGACCTAGCTTGTATATTATCTCCTCACCTCCCTTATCCTTACATTAAATGTATAGGTTATAGACTGTGGCAGCATGAAGATGAATGGTTAATGTATCTAGTGCACAAATACCAAACTCTATGTTTCAACCCCTTGCATCGATCAGGGTGTTGCTAACTCGAATGTAGCGCTCACCAGCGCATGCCAGATTTGCCTTTTAATGCTTTTTGGCCCACTTTTATTGAAAAGAGAGAATTAAACAGTTCACAGCAGTCAGTATCCCTTGCAGGGGTTTCCACCATCAACACAAAATACCGTAATGTTCTATCTCCTTGCTCCTTGCTTTAGCAGCACTGCTGCTGAGGCCTCGTGTTTGGTCCTCCTGACCATTTAACACAATATCCCTATGTTCGTCCACAAACACTGTAACTTGTCAGCTTTCTTTTACTTGCAGCTTCCTGCTGCACAGACCTCCAGCCTGGGGTTCTGTCTGTCCTGTCCCAGACTGCACTGCGCAGACATGCTCTCAGGACCTGGATCACCTGCTGGTGGAACTGTTGCTCCCAGAGAAGAAGGTTGTAGTTCCGGAGTCCACCAGCGGATGTCTTCCAGCAAATACCAGTGACTAGTTACCACCTGATACTGGCTGATGGGAGGATATTTAGATTCTCCCCTTCTAATGTCTCTCGCTTCAGTGTTTTGCTGCTACTAGATTCTGTTCACCATTGATCTTGAGCCTCTCCTGTACCCTGCTGCCTCATACCTGCACTCCCTTGTTCCTGATCCCAGTTTTGGTCCCCCCTTCCCATCTGATCCCTGCAGCTCCAGTTTTCCCCTGCTTTTCTGTGTTCCCCATTTTGTATATATTCTATATAGTTAGTTGTTAGCTGACTTTCTGTTTGTTAGGTTGATTAGTTAGGTATTGTGTCCCTGGGTGTTTTGGTTCACTTATATTTTTATGTTTGCTGTGTGCTGGTGCTTGGATGGTTTTTGTTTCAATATAAATAGATCTCATTTAAAGGAGATCTACAGCCAAAGCTGTACTTCTCCTGTGACTCACAGACGTGCAGTGCGTTCTCCACTCCTGTGACCCGTTTACAGCTGTCAGTGGGCTAAAATCTGATCTTGGCTGACGTCATTCAGCCGGTCCAGGCTGGGGAAAAATCCCGACTTTACAGTTGGTATCCACCTAGATCCCTGGACCGACAGTTGGGTCAGCCTCTCAGCGATCCACTGAGAGCCTGAGCCAACCCCACTCACCCCCTGTACAGCCCAGCACTCCAGTGAGTGCTGGGGGGGGGCAGAACAGAGAGACTGACAGTCCCGGCTCTCTTCTCAGAGCGGAGGGAGAGAACTAAGCTATCAGTGATGTCTGATCACTTAGTTCTCACATTTAGAACTGGCAGGGGAAAGATGCAGCAACAGATCAATGCTTCATCCACCTAGGGAAGTATAATTTAAAAGAAAAATATTCCTAAACTTCTCTTTTAAAGTATAACTAAAGGCAAAACTTCTTTTTTTTTGTGTTGGATAGAGTGGAGACGGATTAGAAAACTTGCCAGTTTTCATTTCTGGGCATCTCCGTTAGAGAGATTCACCCTTCTTATTTATCATGTTTACCATTATCACTGAAAGTGAAAGTAAAAAAAATCCCAAATTTTGGGGTGACCCCAGAAAAGTAATAGAGGTGAAATGTTTCAATGGGGACACTAGTTCTGGTGATCTGGGAGTCCCCAAGGAATTCCCTTAATTTGCAGGGATTTCCTTTCTTTTCGCATTTGGCTATGGGACAGGAAGTAAAGAGAAATCTCCGCAATGAGACACAGATAGCGAAAAAAATCTGACAAGGGTATTAACCCTCCCTTACTCTACCCAAAATGGAAAAAAAGGGTTTTACCTATAATTCTATTTTGTTGTCTGCAAACCCTGTTCCAGACTGCCTTTAACACTGTGAAAGGCCACTGCACTGTCACACCAATCAATATGTTATTTTGTGGGTTTTATACTGTTGGCATTTTATTTGCTATGTTTTATATACAAAAGAAAAAGGGAACAGTTTTTTTTCAAATGTTTTAGTTTGTTTTCCTTTATACAGTATAAAAGAAAAGAAAAAAATCCCAGTGGTAATAAATACCACCAAAACAAAGTTTTTTATTTGTACACTACTGCATGATCAAATAATTGTCAGTCAAACTGTCAGGAAGGGGTTCACCTACCGGTGGCATTGTGGCTCCCGGACCTATAGGCTGCACTTCTGGTGTCCACCAGTGGGTGTCTCTCAGCAGCCAGAAGCGCATGGTAATAAGGCATCACCTGATGCTCATTGCAGGAAGTGTATTTAAACCTTGCCTGTGCTCCTCTTTGCCTTGGGGTTTATCCATGTGCCCCTGACCTGTGTTCCTGTATCCTGATCCCGGTCCTGACCCTGGAGCCTAATCCCTTACCAAATAATAACAAAGGTCAGAGGCTCCAAAAGTAGTTTGTATCACAAAAGGTACAAAATATTTTGCCGAATAACCAAAAAAGCCTACAAAAAATATTGTGAATGGAGAATTCACAAGAGAAAGTGGTTACAAAAAGGACAAGCATAGCATTATCTCAGGCCTGCCATGATGTCTCTCTGTTTTATTTTATGTTTTAAGGTTGTTCTGTGTATTGTCTTCAATTGAGGTGATCGCTAATTTCAGCCCTTACTTAAGTGTCTTTCATGTGCAATTTTGCTAGTAAAGCATATTTTCTAGACTATTTCAGTATCGCATTGTCCTTTTTGTAGCCGCTTTCTCTTGTGAGTCCTAATCCCTTACCAGCCTGCTTTTTCCTTCTCCTGTCTACCCTCTCTCTGTCCTGGTTTGCTCCCTGCTCCTTCTGCCTGATCTCCTATGTATGACCCTGGCTCTGACACCGACTACGCTTCTTGTATCCTGCTATTTGTAGAATTTTTGGTTTGGGAATTTATTCATTATTTGTTCATTTAGTTTGACTTATACAGCTCTGGTATATTTGTATTCACTTATTCTCAATAAATTACATTGTTTTACTTTATATTTGTGTCTGGTGTTCTCTGTGCAAGTCCACACATTTCTGATCACGCCTGCTCCACAAGATACCAACATTTGGTATCCCTGACACAAACTATCGCAGTGCTGAAAACTGCAAAACATGAAACATACCAGTCCTCAAGTATTTAATCTGACAGTGAAGACACATGTTTATCTACATGGTTATTTTGTTGTGAATAAAGAGGGGCCCTGTAAGGTAGGCAGTACAGGGCCACATGATTTCTATTGGCAGACCTGAGTAAATCTGTTGCATAATCTATATCATAGTCCCTAATTAGCAGTGCCTTGCTGTGTGAAGGAATTGATCAATGTGTTCCCCCCCCCCCCCCCCCCCCCGGGTCTGTTGTATCATGCGGGATTAAACCTGGCTACCATTGGTGCAGAGATGTCTGCATGTCCTCAGAAATCAACCAGCACGCTGGTAGACTGTACAAGAGTCCCAAGTTTCCAGTATGGACACAAGTAACAGTCCTACAACGGCACACACGGACCTTGTTTGTGGTAGAAGGGAATGAGGCCAGAACCTAAAGTGTTACTAAACCCACAACAGTAAAATCAGTCTGTATATGCAGTAAAGCATGCTTGTTATACTCCCTGTGGAACCTAAGGGGCTAATCCTCTGCATTGTGTAAAAAGGCTGTTTGATCCTGACTTCTCTGCTCCACCTCTTGTTCAAATGTCCAGGTATCTAGCAGTTTATATATACTAATAATTGCACTTCCATATTCTGTGTACTGTGGGAGACTAGACATAGTGAATGCGGAGTTTTGGGTTTAGTAACGCTTTAAATTGGGTAAAGTAAAACTAGCTGTGACAGTTGTCACAGCCCGCAACATTTCTGACCACCAGTAGAGAGAAAGGCAAATCTAGATGCCACATATTTTGCATGCTAATGTGTGTTGCATTAGGCAGTTCATTAAAACAATGCAGCACAATACACCAAAAACCAGACAACACATTTTATGGAAGGGGAGTGTCTGCGCGGAACATTGTGGCGACTATAAAAATGAATGGCAGCGCAAAGCTGATCCTGCATTACAATGCATTGCAGTAGCACACACAATGCACAGACCTGAAGTTAACTTTAAGATGTGTTCTTGTGTACTTAAAACTGCAAACTGAAATAGACATCAATATACAAATTATTTTCCAGTTCTAGGCATGATACTATATTATTTTATTCATGCAAAACTGATTTTGTGAAAGGCCTTTTGATTAGGTTTAATACTTTATCCTGCTTTTTTGATAGACAGGAAGGGCTTATTCATTTTCATATTTTTGTATCATTTCAAATGGTGTAAAGTAACATTACCGTAGTAGTCATGTCTACCTTCTTTCCACAGCATATATTCATAATGTTGCAATATCGCTACTGGTCTCAACAATAGCAGTCATCCTGAATATACAGACTATATCTGAGACTATCACTGCTTGGATGCTGGAGAGGACTAAGAGATGAGCAGAATGGTAGATGAAAATGAGAATATGTTGTTAAACTTTAAGCCTGGGTTCACATATATGCAGTGGAGTATATTGCATGTGATTTGCACAGGAACTGCACCGCATTCTTGTGCAAATCACATGCGATTTGTGTGCGGTGTGATTGAAGCCATACATTGTGTATGGGTTTAATCGCACCACACCCGAACCAAAAATGTGCAGGACCCTTTTTTGGGTCCGCACTAGAATTGGATCTCATGGGTATTCACATCTATGCGATCCGATTCTCCACATTGCACCACGTTTTGCGGACCGCTTTTGGGGTGTTGTTAACATACACACCCACAGCAGTTCACATGAACAGGGTGCAATTCTGATGCGGTGTGGAATTCGCACAGAAAACGCTGCAAATTCCACACCGCATCAGTGTGAACCTGGGCTAAACGTTTAATACCAGATCCAGTCCTAACACACACCTTGCTGACATTACTACAATCATCACTGAAGAATACCTTGTTGGCCACAGCAGAATTAGCCCCAATACATATTCTGCTGGCGCCGCTCTACCTATTTTGGCTTTTGAGGAATTCAGATTAAAAAATGGATGATGATTCTTTACCTTCTGGGCAACCACCTGAAGTGAAGAATGGGCCATGGAAGCTGCCTCTTACCTTATTGTTCCTGCAGCCGGTTCACATCTTTCTGTAACAATGAATTTATGCTGGACCCGGTGGGCGTAGAAGGCAAAAGGCCTTAGGAAAGCAAGGTAGGTAGCTATTTCAGGCCTACAAAATATTTCTTTTGGTTTGGAGAATTTTGGAATCTTGTAAAGTGTGAGGGATTTTATATCGGTTTACCCATATACGAAAATATATAAAGTTATGTACAATCTCTGATATTCATGTTCTGTATTTTATAACAGAGGGTACATTGCTCAAAATGTAGAAGTAGTAAATCCAATAAGAAGTCGATATCTTTATACATATGTCCAGTTTCATTTCTGAACTTTTGTTCTCTTGTCCTATTCCCACAGGGAAGAAAAACTGTCCGACAACAGGGCAAGTACTGTCAGGAACCATAAACCAGGTGGAGACAGAAAGTGCAGGTAAAATCACACCTTTAATGAAATAGCAAATATAACATAAACCAGGAACTTAGTCAAAACAGAAGCCAGGGTTTGGATGCCAGTGGGGGTAGTCAGACGAGTCCGGGTCAGGAAACCAGAAGTCAGCGTAGTCAGGAGCCAAAAATCAGGAAGAGAAACTGGAAGAGAAGTCAGCCAGACCGAGCTGAACACAGTCAGAAACACAATGGATATCATATTCCACGCAACGGCAAGGAGGAAATTATTATTATTATTACTACGAGTTTATATAGCGCCAAAGGGTTTGCTCAGCGCTGTACAATAGGGGGGACAATACATGGCACAGTACAACAACAACAAACAACGTACGAGGGGTAAGAGGGCCCTACTCTTACGAGCTTACAATCTAGGAAATGGGCTAAGCTGCTAAAATAGCAAAAAAGGCAGGCTGTAGGCTGGACTAATGAGGCAGGTAACGGTAACCAAGTGAGTCACTGTGGAGACAACAAGTGGCTGGTAATTAACCAACAGCTGAGCAGCTTCTGGGCACTGAAAGAAAAGAGCTGTCAAGTAGCAGGAGCCCAGCCCTGACAAGTACATTGTCTGCATTGGGCCACAAAAGCATGTGCATCAGCAAACTGCTGCAAAAAAATAGTTCCATCATATTAGTATCACCAAAGAGCTGTGCCATCACCTCCTCTCCACAGCAAAAGAATACCGACAGCTCTATGATGGCCCAGGACAAGTTCATCATTGCAGTTCTCCTATAGAGCTGCAACAACAACTCCCATGTAGAACTGCTAATTCTAGATCTACTCTGACAATGTGGTACCCTGTCACAGTATAAAAGGGTTTAGGTTACCCAGGATTCTCAACTAGGCAGGTTGATGGGCTCCAGGATGCCTATTTTATTCAGAGGAAACTGGGTTTACAGTTTACCGGGTGATTGTTAAAACCTGGTTTGGGACATGAAGCCAGGAGATATCATAGAGATTTGGGAGGTAGAAAATCTCCAATCCTGGAACCAGGTTTTGCAGGCATCTGGCACACTGATGGCGCAGGTGTTCACAACTGTCTTAGCCTGAGACTTAAAAGTAGATTGGGACTCCACCCTCCCAAGGAGCCCGTGTGGTTGCAAGGGAGCAGCCGGAAATGTGCACGTCTGCATGGTGGAGTCTGTGAAGTTCCAAGCCTGAGGGTCGGAGCAGCAGGGAGCTGCTAAAATGAGAGCTGACAGAGGTACAGCATTGGTGTGTGAACACAGGGATGCTGTGTTAGATGGTCAGGAAGATCAGGGCATAAGGCCTGAGCTGTGGTGCTGCTAAAGATGGCCAGGAGGTCATCAGATCTGGGTGAAAATTTTCATAAATCCCTGTTATGCCACATAGAAGAAAAATATTTTTAAAAAATATTCTTCCCAAATATACAGGTGAAACTAAAAAAATTTGAATATCATGCAAAAGTTCATTTATTTCAGTAATGCAACTTAAAAGGTGAAACTAATATATGAGATAGACTCATTACATGCAGAGCAAGATAGTTCAAGCCGTGATTTGTCATAATTGTGGTGATTATGTCTTACAGCTCATGAAAACCCCAAATCCACAATCTCAGAAAATTAGAAATTACATACAGTCAATAAAACAAGGATTGCACATAGAACAATATCGGACCTCTGAAAAGTATAAGCATGCATATGTACTTAGTACTTGGTTTGGGCCCCTCTTGCAGCAATTACTGCCTCACTGTGGCGTGGCATGGAAGCTATCAGCCTGTAGCACTGCTGAGGTGTTATGGAAGACCAGGATGCTTTAATAGCGGCCTTCTGCTCTTCTGCATTGTTCGGTCTCATGTCTCTCATCTTTCTCTTGGCAATTCCTCATAGATTCTCTATGGGGTTCAGGTCAGGCGAGTTTGCTGGCCAATCAAGCACAGTAATCCCACGGTCATTGAATCAGGTTTTGGTGCTTTTGGCAGTGTGGGCAGGTGCCAAGTCCTGCTGGAAAATGAAGTCGGCATCCCTATAAAGCTCGTCTGCGGAAGGAAGCATGAAGTGCTCCAAAATCTCCTGGTAGACGGCTGCGTTGACCCTGGATTTAATGAAGCACAGTGGACCAACACCAGCAGAGGACATGGCTCCCCAAATCAACACAGACTGTGGAAACTTCACATTGGACTTCAAGCATCTTGCAGTGTGTGCCTCTCTATTCTTCTTCCATACTCTGGGTCCTTGGTTTCCAAATGAGATGCAAAAGTTGCTCTCATCAGAAAAGAGGACTTTGGACCACTGAGCAACAGACCAGGCCTGTTTTTCTTTAGCCCAGGTAAGACGCTTCTGAGGTTGTTTGTTGTTCAGGAGCGGCTTGACAAGAGGAATACAACATTTGAAGGCCATGTCCAGGATCCATCTGTGTGTGGTGGCTCTTGATGCACTGACTCCAGCCTCAGTCCACTCCTTGTGAAAGTCCCCAACACTTTTGAATGGCCTTTTCCTGACAATCCTCTCCAGGCTGCGGTCATCCCTGCTGCTTGTGCACCTTTTTCTTCCACACTTTTCCCTTCCACATAACTTTCTATCAATGTGCTTTGATACAGCACTTTGGGAACATCCAACTTCTTTTGCAATTACCTTTTGAGGCTTTCCCTCCTTATGGAGGGTGTCAGTGATGGTTTTCTGCACAACTGTCAGGTCAGCAGTCTTTCCCATGATTGTGATTCCTACTGAACCAGACTGGGAGACCATTTAAAGGCTCAGGAACCCTTTGCAGGTGTTATGGCTTAATTAGCTGATTAGAGTGGGACACTTTGAGCCTAGAATATTCTAATTTTCTGAGATTGTGGATTTGGGGTTTTCATGAGCTGTAATACATAATCATCAAAATTATGACAAATCACGGCTTGAACTATCTTGCTTTGCATGTAATGAGTCTATCTCATATATTAGTTTCGCCTTTTCAGTTGCATTACTGAAATAAATGAACTTTTGCACGATATTCAAATTTTTTTAGTTTCACCTGTATTGACATATATTTGAAATACTACAATTTTGTCCATATTCAATATATTTAAAATATATATATATATATATATATATATATATATATACTGTATGTTAAAATGCATTTTTATTACAAAATATATGAAAAATATCATTAAAGAATACATTTTCAAATATACTGTATATCTTTAAAATATCTTTAAAAAAGTCATTTTAACATATATTTTTACATACCGTATTTGCCGGCGTATAAGACGACTCCCCTACTTTTCCTGTTAAAATATAGGGTTTGAGCTATACTCGCCGTATAAGACTACCCCTCTTCCAACGCGCCCCATCATTGGTGTCAGTGGGGAGGAGGAATAGTCCCCCATCATTGGTGTCAGTGGGGAGGAGGAATAGTGCCCCATCATTGGTGTCAGTGGGGAGGAGGAATAGTGCCCCATCATTGGTGTCAGTGGGGAGGAGGAATAGTGCCCCATCATTGGTGTCAGTGGGGGAGGAATAGTGCCCCATCATTGGTATCAGTGGGGAGAAAAGTGCCCCATCATTGGTGTCAGTGGGGAGGAGGAATAGTGCCCCATCATTGGTGTCAGTGGGAGGAATAGTGCCCCATCATTGGTGTCAGTGGGAGGAATAGTGCCCCATCGTTGGTGTCAGTGGGGGAGGAATAGTGCCCCATCATTGGTATCAGTGGGGAGAAAAGTGCCCCATCATTGGTGTCAGTGGGGAGGAGAAATAGTGCCCCATCGTTGGTGTCAGTGGGGAGGAGAAATAGTGCCCCATCGTTGGTGTCAGTGGGGAGGAGGAATAGTGCCCCATCGTTGGTGTCAGTGGGGAGGAGGAATAGTGCCCCATCGTTGGTGTCAGTGTGGAGGAGGAATAGTGCCCCATCGTTGGTGTCAGTGGGGAGGAGGAATAGTGCCCCATCGTTGGTGTCAGTGGGGGAGGAACAGTACCTCATCGTTGGTGTCAGTGTGGAGGAGGAATAGTGCCCCATCGTTAGTGTCAGTGGGGGAGAGGAGCGGCTGCTCCTTCTTTCAGTTCGGCCGCTTGATTTTCGCGGGGCCGTTCGGCTCCGCCTCCTCACCAGTGATTGGTCGCCTGTGTGCCTTTCCAGTGCTGGCGCCCAATCACCGGTGAGGAGGCGGAGCCGAGCGGGCGGCGGGACCATCGAGCGGCCGAACTGAAAGAAGGAGCAGCCGCGCTTCCTGGACCGGATCGTCGTGGGACCGGGACCGGAGCCAGGTAAGGTACAGCAGCCCCTCTGCCCACCCCTGTACTTGGTGTCCGTTGGAGGAGGAGGAGGGGGGGGCGGCGCCGCCCCTCAAAAGTGCCGCCCTGACACCGGCTCGCCGTATACCGGCGTATAAGACGACCCCCCGACTTTTCAAAAGATTTTCACGGGTTGAAAAGTCGTCCTATACGCCGGCAAATACGGTATATTTGTAAATGCATTCCAAAAATGTAGACTGTATTTTTAAAGACATACAGTATATTTGAAATGTATTTTTAAAAATATTCATATAATTTGTAATAACGCATTTCAACATACAGTGTGTGTGTGTGTGTGTCAACGCGTTTCGCCCCTCCCTTAAGAACGCCCGATGGGAGGGGCGAAACGTGTTGACGCATTTCCGGTCCATTTTCCGTACGTCTGACGTCACTTCCGGCAAGTGGAGCGCACGCCGAGTGGTGCGTTCCAGCGGCCATTTTGAGGGATTTAGGCTGGTTATTTGCTAAGTCTCTGCCTCATTTGACTGCAGTGATGTGGGAACCCTGGAGGATTTGCTGGCTGTGATCATTTGGCTGTCTTGGGCCTAATAAATGTGCCTTCATTACCTATTGAAATGTGAGTGGCCTGGAGTCTGTTCAATATGGTATTAGATTGATCTTGGCAATATTACACTATGTAAGTTTTCTTCTTTGATGACACGGTGGAGCAAGCGAGGAGGCCACGGTGAGGACCTGAAAGAGGATCTTATCTTGGGGAGGCTAACATTGAGCGGATGAAAAGAGGGCTTGGGATTCCCTATAAATTTCCCAAAGGCTTTACATTCACCAAAATCTGGTGAGTGCATTTGATGTTGGTGTGCACGGGTGAAAGGTGGAAGGTTAGAAATTTCATTTGGAGGTCTTTATTTTTCACCACAAGGGACTTTACAGAGTTTTTTGATTTGAAGATTTCTTTGATACAAATATGCACTACGTGATATGGGATTTTGATATTTTGTCATTTATTAATATCTATTTTGCGCTGTTTATTTATACAGTTTACTTTTTACATAATACACAGGATTAACCTCTTCCACAGTGAGTATAACAAGCATGCTTTACTGCATATACAGACTGATTTTACTGTTGTGGGTTTAGTAACACTTTAAACTGCAGCACAACCTCCTGCTTTTACTGCCCCCTGCCTGGCCATGTGCACAAGCCCTTCCATAGGGTCTTATAGACCCCTGATACTGTCTCTACATAAAGAGGACATGTCATTTCTATTATGCTTTTAAATAAGAGGCTATGGGTATTCCAGTAACATCAATGACCACGTATATATCTTGACCATACCAGCCCCTTTCTTATATTGCAGTGGTGGAGACTGGGAGATGACCTTTGTCCAGAAGCAAGAGACAGGTTTGGACATGTCAACAAGTGGTGTCTTTTCTTGTTAGGCAGGTTGTCAGGCGTGCTGATTGATGGTAGATTTACATTGTGGTACTTTTTTTTTTAATTAAAGGACTTGTCAACAAGTGTGTGTTTATTTACCACTGACTTATTTATGGAAATGAGTAGGGGTATTATGTACACCTTATTCATTCATGGAGGGGGAATGTGGTTTGGTATGGCTCGAGGGGAACTATGCACAAATTTAAGACTTGACATGTTTATTATCTGCTTATCCAACATAAAATAATAACCAATTTTTGGTAAATTATGTTGGTGTGCACTAAAATGTATTTATATTTTTATCCTAAAGGAAGGAATTTCATCTCACTTTCTATTTTGGATAGGAAGTGAAGGGGAATCTACCTAATGGGATATAGATGGCAAAAAAAAAAATTGGTAAAAAAAGTTTGGGGTGATCAGATGGCAAGAGCCAGTCCCCAAGTTTAGGGGGCTGTCTCCACACAAACAGTGTCCCTAATTTTGCCTCCGGTTAAAAGATTGTGTGCCTGTTTTCTGTCCAGCTGTATTAATGGTGTGCCTGGCCTGTGCGAGTGAAAGGTAATCGGTTTTAGCAACATTTCTGTGATTGGCCTGGAGCCTGGTGTTTAACCACTTGCCCTCCAGTGGATTTACCCCCCTTCCTGACCAGGCCATTTTTTGCGATATGGCACTGCATTACTTTAACTGACAATTGCACAGTCATGCAACGCTGCACCCAAATTAAATTTATGTCCATTTTTCCCAAAAATGGAGCTTTCTTTCGGTGGTATTCGATCAGCTCTGCATTTTTATTTTTGCGCTATAAACAAAAAAAGACCAACAATTTTGAAAAAGAACCGATATTTTTTACTTTTTGCTATAAAACATATCCAGTAAAAAAATGTAATCAAATTTTGTCATAAATTTCAGCCAAAATGTATTCTGCTGCATGTCTTTACTAAAAAAAATCCCAATACGTGTAAATGAATTGGTTTACGTGAAAGTTATAGCGTCTACAAATAGCAGTATATATACTGGAATTTTTTTTTATATTACTAATGGCAGTGATCAGCGACATATAGTGGGACTGCAGTGGGCATTCTGACACTGGGGGGGGGGGGGGGACTGAGTAACTGCCATTGACATCCCCAGTGACACTAATACTGTGATCAGTGCTACTTAAAAGCACTGATACTGTACTAATGACACTAGGCAGGAAGGGTTTAACATCGGGGGCAATCAAAGGGTTAACTGTGTGCTGTTTTACTATGTAAGCATGCTGCTTTGTATTGGTCTGCTATGCAAGAGCCAAGTTCTAGTCCTGACAAGGAAGAGATCGGTGTTGTTTACATACAGACCTCTCCCCCGTCAGTGATACTCACTGACCAATCTCCGGCCGGGACCTGGTGATCGACAGCTGTAGCCGCCAATGGCGGCGCGGGCAGGGTGGCGTGTGCTCCCGCCCTCCCACCAGGAAATGCAATATCATGTACATATAAAAATGTAATGCGACTGTAGTAATTTATATGTGTGCATGTACAGTTAATATAGAAAGACATATGAACACAATACCAGGAAAACAATGGCAAGAAGAAAAAATGTATATGTGTATTAGGCCTTCCTTTTAGGGCTGTGTAACATTTAAAATGGTTATAAAGCTCAGACATGAAATATGAACAAAGCATATCCCTCTATACTGTGTAATTGTCTCTATCTACAGCATTAAGTGTAATTTCTGTCTACTGCTTCTCCTCTGCTATCATCAAGAATCATTTCTGACAAGTTTTCCTGACACCAAGAGAAAAATAGTGACGGGGAGGGATCTCCACCAGATTGATAGGCTCAGATCTGGTCCTGTGAGCTGTGTGGAGGGGGTTGTCCTTTACCTCCAATCAGCAATCATAGCTCTCCTCACTGAGCTCTGCAGTGTGTAGTTTCAGCTCTCCACCCCCTTTTTTCTGAATTCTCATACAAGCTTTATAAATTCAGCAATTTCAACAGATGTAGAAAAGATAAGGCTGCAGGCAAACAGGTACAACGTATGTAGAAGGATTTGTTTCATCACCTGAGGCCAGTGACTTCACTAGGTATATGTAAGGGTTTACTACCATTTTTTTGCCTCTAAAAGCCCCTCCATGTTAGTTTATGTGTCCATGCACACGTAGGCCTTTACAGGCAGAAAAAAACTTCACTTGCACATTCAGGAGAGGAGCGTTTCGGCAGAAAAAAAACACCCAATGCACCTAAACACTAGACACATTTAGTCCTTGAGTCTTCATTAATTTCAATAAATACAGTGGGAAAAATAATTATTGGATCCCTGCATATTTTGTAAGTTTGTCCACTTACAAAGAAATGGAGGGTCTATAATTTTTATCATAGGTGTATTTTAAATGATAGAGACAGAATATAAACCAAAAATAAAAAAAACACATGACACAACTGTTATAAATTGAGTTGCAGTTAAGTGAGTAAAATAAATATTTGATCCCATACCAACCAACAATAATTCTGGCTCCCACAGACTGGCTATGTGCTCATGTGGCACACAGATTAGTCCTGTCAATTTAAGAAGGTGCTCCTAACATCAACTCATTCTGTGTATAAAAGACACCTGTCCACAGAAACTCTTTCTTCCATTCAAACCTCACCACCATGGATAAGACCAAAGAGCTGTCAAAGGACGTCAGGGACAAGATTGTAGACCTGCACAAGGCTGGAATGGGCTACAAGACCATCAGCAAGAAGCTTGGGGAGAGGGAGACAACTGTTGAAGCGATTATGAACAAATGGAAGAAGTACAAAATAACCATTATTCGCCCTTGGTCTGGAGCTCCATGCAAGATTTCACCTCATGGGGTAAGGATGATCATGAGAAAAGTGAGGGATCACCCCAGAACTACACATGAGGAGCTTGTAAATGATCTCAACGCAGTTGAGACCAGTCACCAAACAAACCATTGGTAACACAATACGCCGCCATGGATTGCAATCCTGCAGTGCCTGCAAGGTTCTCCTCCTCAAGAAGGCACATGTACAGGTCCATCTGAAGTTTGCCAATGAACATCTAAATGATTCAGAGAAGGAGTGGGAGAAAGTGCTGTGGTCAGATTAGACCAAAATTGAGCTCTTTGGCATTAACTCAACTCGCCGTGTTTGGAGGAAGACAAATGTTGACTATGACCCTAAGAACACCATCCCTACAGTAAAGCATGGAGGTGGAAACATTATGCTTTGGGGCAGTTTCTCTGCTAAAGGTACAGGCTGACTTTGCCGCATTGAGGGGCCAACAAACGGGGCCATGTATTGTAAAATCTTGGATGAGAACCTTCTTCCCTTAGCCAGAACACTGAAGACAGGTCGTAGATGGGTCTTCCAGCATGATAATCATACATACCAGGGGGAGTACAATTGGGGGAATCAATTGTGGAGAAGGATGTGGGGGTTCTAGTAGATCACAAGCTTAATAATGGCATGCAATACCAAGCTGTGGTTTCTAAAGCAAGCAAAATCCTCTCTTGTATTAAAAGAGGTATAGACTCCAGAAAGATATTTTACCCCGGTACAAATCATTAGTAAGACCTCATATGGAATATGCAGTTCAATTTTGGGTCAATTCACAAAAAGAACATTGGGGAACTGGAGAAAGTACAGAGAAGGGCAACCAAACTGATATGAGGCATGAAGGAGCTCAGCTATGAGGAAAGATTAGAGGAAGTGAATTTATTCTCTCTTGATAAGAGATTAAGGGGAGATATGATCAACATGTATAAATACATCAGTGGTTCATTTAGTGAACTCGGTGTAGAGTTATTCACCCTGAGGTCATCACAGAGGACAAGGGGGCACTCTTTACATCTGGAGGAAAAGAAATTTAATCTCCAAACACGGAAAGGTTTCTTCACAGTAAGAGCTATGAAAATGTGGAATAGACTCCCTCAAGAGTTGGTTCTGGCCAGCTCTGTGGATTGCTCTAAAAAAGGCCTGGATTATTTCTTAGATACACAGAATAAAACTGGATACTAACATTTATAGGTAATGTTGATCCAGAGAATATCCGATTGCCTCTCGTGGGATCAGGAAGAAATTTTTTCCCCTGCCAGAGCAAATTGCTTCCTACTTTGCTGGGGTTTTTTTTGCCTTCCTCTGGATCAACTGTAGGTGTAGAAGTATAACTTTTTTTTTTTATGGTTGAACTGGATGGACTTTTGTCTTTTTTCAGCCAGACTAACTATGTAACTATAATGACTCAAAACATACTGCCAGAGCAACAAAGGAGTGTACCAAGAAGAAGCACATTAAGGTCATGGAGTGGCCAGACCTTAATCTTATAGAAAATTTTATGGAGGGAGCTGAAACTTCGAGTTGCCAAGCGACAGCCAAGGAACCTTAAGGATTTAAGAAGATCTGTAAAGAAGAATGGACCAAAATCCCTCCTGAGATGTGTGCAAACCTGGTAACCAACTACAAGAATTGTCTTCCCTCTGTGCTTGCCAACAAGGGATTTGCCACCAAGTACTGAGTCATGTTTTGCTTGTGGATCAAATACTTCTTTTACTCACTGAACTGCAACTCCATTTCTAACATTTGTATCATGTGTTTTTTCTGGATTTTTGGTTGATATTCTGTCTCTATAATTTAAGATACACCTATGATACAAATGATAGACCCTTCATTTCTTTGTAAGAGCTGATTGTAGCCGTATTAGTGCATTTGCGGTAGAAACAATTGAGTACTTTCCGTGATACTTTTTTTATTTGCACTAACATACAATTTTGAGGACAAGCTTTCGGGGAGTGTCCCCTTCTTCAGGTCCAAGCAGGACCTACTTTACTGCTTAGTACTGCTTTGACCTGAAGAAGGGGACACTCCCTGAAAGCTTGTCCTCAAAATTGTACGTTAGTGTAAATAAAAAAAGTATCACGAACAGTACTCAATTGTTTCTTTGTAAGAGGTCAAATTTACGAAATCTGCAGGGGATCATATAATTCATATAATTATATTCCCTACTGTAAATTTTTATTCTGGCCAGTGCAATAAGAGAACGCCGAAACGCTTGGTGCGTCTAATCATTTTTGCAAACATGGCTGTAGGCGCATTTTTTACGCTGCTTTTCTCCTGCCGTTCGGAAGTGCTGAGTAAACAGCCAATGTGGATGAAGCCTTAGCATGTGCGTTGATTTACACCCCTGTACATGTGTACAATGTCTTAATCTCCTAGATTGTAAGCTCGAAAGAGCAGGGCCCTCGAACCCCTCGTGTATCACATTGTATTGGTATTGTTCTGTCACATGTTCTGTCCCCCTTTGTAATGTACAGCGCTGAGCGAACTATTGGCGCTTTATAAGTACTGTATAATAATAATAATGGAACATAACCTTTTTTTAGACTTCTTCCAGCCTCTGCCAGTGAGACTCTGCATCTACCCAGAAAATGCTTACATCTGTGTATAAGAGGACATACATGTGAGGTCACATGCTTCAATTCCACATGAGTGCACTGAGGTGGGCGTGGTATTCCCTCCCAGGCCTGCTATTACCCAGAAGCCCCTTCTCCATCCACCCCCCTCAGGGCAGGGTTCTCCCTATCGGAGTGCTTTCCTTTAGCCCGGTCTATTTCCTCTCTCTTCATCCGGATCGTACCACTGCACAGTGTAGGGGGGTGATCGCCATGTTCTTCGCTATCAGTTTTTGTAGGGAAGGCCGGACCTCCCCCACTGTGCGCAGTCAGCCGCCCCTCCATGCCTCCTATTGGCCATTTCGGGTCACACCCCTCACCTTGTAGTCCTCACAGCTGCGGACGTGCCGAGGATCAGATCCGGGCCGGTGTGATTACTACAACCCGAGGAGACTGGGAGCATCCGGGCATGTGAAGGACATCGGCGGGGACAGGTGACAACACACTGAGCGGTGAGTGTACATACAGGGACATACATCGTGCACATCACTGACCTGTGTATATGCTGATCGCCTGGAGGACTACAGAGACCAGCGTGTCCTGACAGCATGCCTGGGGTATTCCTAGAGAAGCCTGGCAGAGGTGACAAACCAGAGCTGTATAGATCGGGGGAGGATTGATGATCGGATACATTTGTATGGTCATATCTGCAGAATATAGACCCCAAAGTAAGCCTCTGTTATATTAGATCTTCCTAGAGGTGATGGCTGCTTTAGTTTTCATCTGGTGATCCTGCCAGTAACGCACCTCCAGTCTTAGTGGCCACACACGCTTCGATTTCATTTCCAATCAGTTTAGACTGGATTATGATGGATTTGAGGAATGGTATTGATTCATTTTGTGTCAGTCATTGCTGAGATCCTTTATACCATTGGATTGTATCTGATTATGAGGTTGCATGGTGGAAACAGATGTGATTAATAATTTATGATCATAAGTTCCAATATGTCTCAATTATCAATTGACATCCACCTTCCCACATGTGGCAGATCATTGGAATGGGTTGTTAACTATAGATCGATTATTCTCATCAGGAGAGATTAACTGGAAGAGCAAGCGGTCATTGATTAAAGGGTGTATGGTCACTATTAGGGCGTGTCTATTCTGGATGGAGGAGCAATGGAGCCACCTCCGTCTTGGAGTTGGTAAAGTGACATTAAACCCTTATTTTAATTAAAAAAAAGTCATACTTACCTTCTTTATGCAATACCGGATCCTCTTCATCTGAGGTCCCCCACCAGTGTTCCAGGCTCCTACTCTTCAGTAGGTGCCCCCAATGGAAAGCCGATTTCAATAGGGGCACTCATGTGGGCTCGCTCCCGAGCCACCCTGTTTGTGTCCATTGACACAGAGCGGATGGCTTGGCTCTGCCCCCTGCTAGCTTGGCACAGCTTTTGATTGACAGCAGAGGGAGGAGAGAGAGACTCATGCATATTTTATTTACTTCAGGTACTTTATATAGTGCCATCAATTTACGCAGCACTTTACATATATTGTACATTCACATCAGTCCCTAACCCTCAAGGGGCGTACAATCTAAGGTCCCTAACTTGCATTCATACATACACATACTAGGGACAATTTAGACAGGATCCAATTAACCTACCAGCATGTCTTTGGAGTGTGGGAGGCAGGGACAGACTGACCATTTGGAAACTCGGGCACTGCCCGAGGGCCCGGGGTCAGTAGGGGGCCCCATGAGATGCCCCTGGTACCTTTTTCATAGGCTTTTTTGAGTTTGGGCAAGGACACAGGGGCCCCATGAGTTGTCAGTCCGCCCCTGGTGGGAGGAAACCCACGCAGGCACAGGGAGAACATGCAAACTCCAGGCAGGTGGTGCCGTGGTTGGGATTTGAACCAACAACCCTAGTACTGCCAGGCGGAAGTGCTAACCATTTAGCCACTCTGCTGCCCATTGCTGGATCGGATCAGACTTGGGTAAGTATAAGAAGGAGCTGGGGGGGGGGGATTCTGCAGTGCAGAACGTTTTTCAGATTTCTGCATAGAATGCATTATATGAAAAACCCTAAGACTTTGGAACCACTTTAAGCTGGCCATACATGGATCGAAGTTCAGCCGCTTCAGCGGGAACTGTGTGTTCTGTTCAACAGAAGCCGGTCTGTACTGGAAAACCTGCATTTGATTAGTGCATGCAGCTCTGATCAGTGTAATCTGATGGCAGGGGAGCCCCCACTGTCAGGATATAAAGCACGGCGGGGAAGATGGGTGGAAAAACTGGTTCCGTTTATTTTTCATTTGGCTGGTTGGCTGAACAAGAAAAAAGCTGAGCTATGTATGGCCAGCTTTAGTCTAAAAGTTTTACATGGACTTAAAGCACATGGGCAGCAGAGTGGCTAAATGGTTAGCACTTCCACCTGGCAGTACTAGGGTCATTGGTTCGCATCCCAACCACGGCACCTCCTGCCTGGAGTTTGCATGTTCTCCCTGTGCCTGGGATTCCTCCGGGTACTCTGGTTTCCTCCCACACTCCAAAAGGACATGCTGGTAGGTTAATTGGATCCTGTCTAAATTGGCCCTAGTATATGAATGTGAGTTAGGGACCTTAGATTGTACACCCCTTGAGGGTTGGGGACTGATGTGAATGTACAATATATATGTAAAGCGCTGTGTAAATTGATGGCGCTATATAAGTACCTGCAATAAATAAAAAATAAAGCGATGCTAAAGGTTCATGAAGTTTTTTTTTTTTTTTTTTTTTTTTTTTTAAATAACAAACATATCCATACTTACCTACTGTGTGCAGTGGTTTTGCACAGAGCAGCCCGGATCCTCCTCTTCTCTGGCCCCTTGCAGGCTCTCCTTTCTATCAGGTGCCTGCTATGGGGGCACCCGAGCAGGCATGTTCCCAAGCTGTTATTCCATGTGTTCATTCACAAATGGAGCTGTGGTTTGGCACCCCCCCCAAGAGGTGGCACATTATCTGTATCTTGTGACTGCTGTGATTGGTTCTCACAGCAATCACATGATTGGGAGTCCCTCCCATTGGCATCTTATTGGAAGCCTTTTTGGTGACGGCGTGATTAAGTGTTTGGAGCTGTCGGCACACAACCTCACCTCACTATGGGTGCGTATGTGCAGCAGCTGGGCATTAAAGCCCAGTATTTTTGCTGCTGAATATATGTTGTGATCAACAAGCGGTTAAAATGGCAGATACACTTGCAGGCCAAGACTGCACGAGTTGCACTAATGGCGTGTGGTAAAATCTCGTCACAATAGAGTAATCCCGGGGTCCGCTCTTGTAGGGTCAGTAGCACACCAGAGATGTAGCATGATGATGTATTCCTGCATGCCAATGGTGGTCATACAGGCTTCTGTTTTATAATCTGATTGAAATGTGATCCAATCAAATATAAACAAATCTGCAAACAATCAAATAGGGATCCTTCAAACTCCTCCAATCAATTTTGTCTCCGTTTAGATTGGATTGGATCACACAGACGGTCAACCAATGCAGAACATTCTTGACCATGTTGCATAGATCTGCTGTTTTTAAGAAACTTTGTTCGGCAATTTGATCATATTTTGATCGATCAAATTCCACTTCCCATATATGTGTGAGAGATCAATCAAAGGGCTGTTGACAGGAGAGATTGATAGGGAAGAAATTGATCATTTATTGAAGTGTGTATGGCCACGATAAGATCTACCTAGAACTTGCTAGTCTTGGGGCTTTTTGACATAAGCGACCAGGAGTGGGGTGGTAAAACCACCCGGTTGAGCCATGGTTTTTCCACCCCCAGCAACCCTCCCAAATGTTAACATTACAGCCTCACATGCTGTGGCCACTATGCTTGCTTTGCAGCTGTGGGATTTGTATTTTGGACTGCAGAGTTTGACAGCACCACCAGTCAAACTCACCCATTGACATAAATGGCGCTGCAGCACAACTGCAAGTTAAATGCTTGACTCACTGCTGGGGCATGGTCCTGCAATGTAAAATTGCCTTTCAGCAATAAAAAAGAGTAAACTAAAAAAGCATCAGGAGGCAGCGCTAGTGCCTCCTGAGTGCCGGTTCACATATAGGTGGATTGGATGCAGTTTGAGCCGCATCCAATCCGCATAACATGTGAAATAACGTTGCTTCCTATGATGCCTGTTCACATTTGTTCGGTGCACTGGTAGTGTAGATTCAGTGTGCTGTCCGATTTCTGAGCAGTGTGATCCAGTTCTGGTGCGGATTGCAGGCTATTGACTATCCGCTATGGGATCCGTTTCTAAACCTGACGTGTGTGACCAGGATAAAATCCTGAGCTGATCTTGTCCTGAACCTGATGTAAACCTGACCTGAACTGCTGAACAAGTCTTGTTTCAATTAGCTGTGAAACTTGAGCACGGGTGCGTCAACTCTGAATGCCTACCAGCTGCTGCTCTGCTACCCTCTGAAAAGCGATCCACCACAGATCACTTTTCAGAGGGTGTTAAGCACTACCACCTGTCTGAAGGAGACTTGTGTTTCTGGTGAGTCTCATTCCATGGGTGGTGGGGTGTTTTTAGAAAAATAAGAGTTCCTTTTCAACACTATATTACAGTTCTTTGAATGCTTTTAAAGAATGGAGACATACAATCTTTCACATTTTATACTTTTACCTTCATGCATTCTCTGCATAGGGTACAAATACACCCCACTAACTATTCCCCAATCTCACCCCTCCAAAAAAAAACAAAAAACGTACCCGAGTCCTCTATCACTGCAGCGCTGTGCCCAGACACACACAGCTCGGCTCGGGAGTGCACCAACATGGATGCCCCCATAGCACAGGGCTTTCTGTTGTGATCCTCATACGAAGAATTGGGGGACAGCATTGGGAGAAACCACCAAGGAGGTAAATGACTGGCTTTGTGCAATATCTTTGCACAGAGCAAGATAAGCATATCCTTTCTTTTTTTTTTTTTTTTTTTTTTTTTTTTTTTAATTAAAAAAAAAAAATATGCCTTTAGAATCACTTTATTGCACATTCCGAAATGCTCATCGCTAGAGCCAATTTTGTATATCTACAGTTTTCCACAGTATTCACCATTGTGTGCCATTACATGACAATCAGTTGTTAGTTTGTGTACAAAGTGCAAAACCTTGCACATTCAGGCAGTGTGTAAACTCGGACCTTCCAAGCAATAAAGTCTTTTCTTTGCCAACTGAGCTCAGGATTCACCCTAGGCCAGCCAAGAATACAGGTCTGTGGACTTTACCAGAGTCTGTGTACTGCGACATCTCAGCTACAGCAAATAAACAGCTTTCCCAGTGGAATGGGCAAATTTACCAAATACTCAACAGGCATTGATAAGGGGGTCAGGAGAAGGTATCTGGAGCATAGCCAGAGATAAAACAATGCATCCAAGGTGGTGGATCAGCTACAACAGATAAAGCTTTCTGGAATTCCAGAGAAAGTCAACAATTTGTTGACAACAAATGATAACGTTTCCCAGATGTCTCCACTGAAATCTATGGAGCCAAACACACAACAGCTCCAAAATCAGCTTCTCTACCTTGTCAAGCATCACGTCACTAAGGCTGGCCATACACTATACAATTTGCTTGAGAATTTTCCTTTAGATTTACCAAAAAAACATATATGAGGTCAAACCTAAACCACACTTTCAATTGTATTCAATTAGGCAAGCTCTTGTGCTACATAGTGGAAGGTAATTCTAAAGGAAATTGGACAGAAAATTGTATAGTGTAAGGCCCCAAGGCTGGCCATACATTATACAATTTTCTAATTCAATTTTCCTTTAGATTTACCAAAACCATATAATATGAAGTCAGACGTAAACACTTTCAATTTGTATGCAATCAGGAAGGTCCTTGCACTCCATAGTTGAAAGGAAATCTAAAGGAAATGAAATAAGAACATTGTAAAATGTATGGCTGGGCTGAGCGTAGAGATTTGAACAGTGGGTGTTAAAAAGGATAGGATTCCTGTCACTGAGCATGATCACACATGGGATTTATATTTGTAATTGTCCAAAAAAAAAAACGACAAGATTTTATTAATATTATACAGGATTTATATAGCACCAACAGTTTGCTCAGCGCTGTTGGAACCACTCTAATAAAAACATGGTGGCTAAATGGTTAGCACTTCTGCCTGGCAGTACTAGGGTCATTGGTTCAAATCCCAACCGTGGCACCACCTGCCTGGTGTTTGCATGTTCTCCCTGTGCCTGTGTGGGTACTCCGGTTTCCTCCCACACTCCAAAGACATGCTGGTAGGTTAATTGGTTCTTGTCTAAAATTGGCCCTAGTATTTATGAATGTGAGTTGAGGACCTTAGATTGTACGCTCCTTGAGGGTTAGGGACTGATGTGAATATACATGTAAAGTGCTGGGTAAATTGACAGCACTATAGAAGTACCTGTAATAAATAATAAAATAGAGTGCACTAATGACCCCTTTCCATAGAGGTTCTTCCGACACATGTGTTGTCTTCTATTGGACAGGGTACTTAGAACATTCTCCCGCAATCATCAGAAATCTGTTGTCTTATATTACAGCATATACAGGGGCGGACTGACAACTCATGGGGCCCCCGGGCAATAGGGGATCATGGGGCCCCTGTGTCCTTGTTCAAACTCAAAAAAACCTATGAAAAAGGTACCAGGGGCAACTCATGGGGGCCCCCTACCAGGGTGGATAAAAATCAATGATTTTTAAAAAAAAAAATCAAACAAATCGGATTTTTTTAAATAAAATTCTTTTTGAGGGAAATATATTACCATCCAAAGGTTATTCCATCATGAAATAAAGATTAGTTTTTTAATTATGTAGAATAAGGCTGTATATGTTTAATTTTTTGGTAAATAAATTCCATTAATCCATTCACAATGTCATGCTCTTCCAGAGGTTTTTGTAAGATTATTCTCTGCCTACAAGATATTATCACAGATGCTTGGTTTACTTTTGCAGTTCTCAAAACTGAATTTGACTCAGCAGAGATCACATGCCTCCTCTTCACAGCAAAAATGTTATCACATGAACAGAGTTAAGAAAAAGACCTTAATCCTAACTTCTACAAACCTATGAATACAGAATCAACCCCTTCAGTGCTAAGTTTCAACAAGTTTGGTGAATAGGATAGAAACAATATTTTTCTGATTGTTTGCAGTGGAATAGATCTGCACAAGAAGAAAGTGAAACTAAGTGTGAGGAGGAAGGGGCTGACAGTCTAAGTTTCTTAAAATATATATATTTTGTTTAGCCAAATTAGTTAACAAACATGGATGTTTGTTTAAGCAAATAACATATGCTGTAATGTTATTGTTTCAGTTGAATAAATCTATTTAAATTGTTATTATTAAGGTAATGATTATTTTTCTCCTTCCTAAGTACAACAGAAAAGTTGTCCAAATATGAATGATTAACCTATTAAACTGGGGATAAAAAAACTAATATGAAAAGTTGTTATTCTAAAAATCTTCATCTACTTGCATATTAAAGTTATACCAGCAAGAATGTCTTTATGCAGAAAACTAGGATTTAAATCAAGCCTTACTGACTAGTGATTTAAATCGTGATTTAAATCCGTTTGATTTAAATCAAATCCACCCTGCCACCTACTGACCTCGGGCAGTGCCCGAGTTTCCAAATGGTCAGTTCGCCCCTGAGCATATATAACAATTCTTTTCCAGAGATTTAATGGGCTCAGAGACCATTGATAAAACAATCTGTTGTCTTGTATTAATTGGAGGAAGAAGGATGACGATGTGTATATTTATAAATTTATTTTCCCACAGCAACTAGTCCAACAATTCTTTTCCAGAGAGATGCATTTATTTGAATAAAGATATTTGCAACAGATGACAGAAATGCAGCTGAATACTTGTAAATATTACGACGAACAAAAGCCCTCAGAGTCCCATTTAAGATGCTTCATATCAAACATGGAGATATTACACTTCCCAGCATATGTCCGATCTATGATATGCACCTAGGTAGCTTCCATGCGAGCAGTAATGCGAGTTATGATCTATATCTGTGCTCCCATATTAATGACAGGAACATGCTCCTCTCCCAGCCAAAATAATGTCCCTTGGAATACAGTTTACTGGAGGGGTTTCTGATTTGCTGACAAAACACTTTTGATCTTACATGAAAAGACTTCACTTGTCATTACTGTAAATAACAATTAAGGGCACTATAGTGTTTACCAGGTACACAAGTCACCATTTGCCCTGAATACCCCCCTGGAGTCTAATTACCATACCCTTTGAAATGTCTAATTAGATAAACAGGCTATTCCCCAAACCCCAAGGTGACCTTTCATAAAATTAACATAGCAAAGAGTTCTTTTGATGTGTAAAGTGGTCTTATCACTGGCCTGTCCAAGAATGAACAGTATTTGTTATATACTTCTTTTTCGCTCCATAAGACGCACCTAGGTTTTAGAGGAGAAAAACAAGAAAAAAAATATTCTGAACCAATGGACTGCGGACACAGTACAGGAGGTGACCAGAGACTGCGGACACAGTACAGGGGATGACCAGAGACTGTGGACACAGTACAGGGGATGACCAGAGACTGCGGACACAGTACAGGGGATGACCAGAGACTGCGGACACAGTACAGGGGATGACCAGAGACTGCGGACACAGTACAGGGGATGACCAGAGACTGCGGACACAGTACAGGGGATGACCAGAGACTGCGGACACAGTACAGGGGATGACCAGAGACTGCGGACACAGTACAGGGGATGACCAGAGACTGCGGACGCAGTACAGGGGATGACCAGAGACTGCGGACACAGTACAGGGGATGACCAGAGACTGCAGACCTTTAGGGAGGGAGGGGGAGCGGGTACCTGAATTTTACACTTCCGCGGAGCTCTCCTTCCTATACTGTGGGCAGCCGGGTGCCCACTGCGCATGCGCGAGAAGCGCTGCGCTTTGTGAATGGCCTGTCGTCTCCTGGGACCTGTCATGCACAGAGGGCACCCGGCTGTCACAGATGCCAGTGCGGGAAGACTACAGCGCTGGACCAAGGAACAGGTGAGTTCCTGCCGCAGAGAACAGCTGAGCAGACGGGCTGGTATTCTGACATGGCGGCGGCTTAAATACCGGACCGGCCGCTTTATGTTGGCTCCATAAGATGCACTGACATTTCGCCCCCTTCTTTTGGGGGGGGGGGGGGGGAGAGAAAAGCGTCTTATGGAGCAAAAATACGGTAGTGCTAAAAACACACACACACACACACACACACACACACACACACACACACACACACACACACACACACACACACACACACACACACACACACACACACACACACACACACACACACACACACACACACACACACACACACACACACACACACACACACACACACACACACACACACACACCTCTTAGTCTAGGGATGCAGGGAAAAGATGTATTACTCACCTTATTTCCTTGTTCCAGCATCGTGGGAGGTGTTGTATATAATGGAAATTAATAATCTAGTGTAATTATTAGTATTGTGTTGGAAACCGGAGTGCACTGGTGTGTGTATAACGCAATGGAGGTCAATTCGCTAAGATAAATACAGCAGTTTTTGAGTTAAAATAATTTATGCTCTATTTAGCTCAAAAGTATTCAATTCACTAAAGAAACACAAATGCAATAAATATTTGTTTTTTGATATTTAGTGCTTACATTTTGCGTTTATTTTTGGCGTGTTTTTTTTTTTTTTTTTTTGCAGGCTAACACTGCACAAAAATGCACACAGCAATATTGTGGAACTATGAAAACATTCTAGTGTGATTTTCATTCACAAACACTCATCTTCCTCTGAAATGTTACAATTTACATTCCTGAGCTCAGAGGAGAACATGTTCACACTGATACTTTGTATACTTTTCACTATCTGGACAGTGAAAAGGAAATTGTTATTTTGTACATTTTTAAAATACCACCAGCAAACAACTGGTGATAAATAAGTGTGTGTGTGTTTGTTTTTGAATTTACTTTTTTTTGTTTGTTTTAAATTTCTCACTATTTTAACCAGTTCCACACTGCCTAAAGCAGAAATACTGCTATAGGGCACCACGGGTGTGCAAAATCACGTGTGTGTGTATACATGAATTTGCTGTTCCGGATAGGGGCTCACGCAAGCCCTATCCACGTCGCCATTGTGACCTCAGCTGTCAATCACCGGGTCCCGGCCGGTGATTATTCGGCGGCACCCGGTGATTGCAGAAAATATCTGACGTGGGAGAGATCTGTATGTAGACAATACAGATCTCTCCTCTCTCAGCTCCTGCACACTGCTTTGTATGGCTGTGCATAGCAGAGCCATACAAACTAGTGTGCTTACAGTGAAGGGCACACACAACCCCCATAGTGAAACAGCACGCACTTAACCCTTTGATCGCTCCAGATGTTCAGCCCTTCATGCCCAGTGTCCCTTCCCCCCCTTGTGTCAGAATGCCCACCACAATCCCCGCTAGAAGTAGCTGATTGCTGCTATTGCTAGAAAGAAAGAAAAAATTCCAGTATATATACCATGATTTGTACACGCTATAACTTTCACATAAACCAATTCATTTACTTTTTTTTTTTTTTTTTTTTCTTTTTAGCAAAGACATGTTGCAGAATACATTCTTGGCCTAAATTTATGATGAAATTTGATTTTTTAAAATATTTTACCAGACATGTTTTATAGCAAAAAGCAAAGGGAGGTTCAGGGCCGCTCTATTCAATTCTATTCCATTGCACACAACAGGCAAGTCCACAGATGTTTGTAAAAGAACATTTAAAAAAAAAAAAAAACATTCACTTTAAGGCTCCATGCACATTAGTGTTTTTTTTTAAGCTCCTAAAAGTTATTTTCAGCATATTATTATTATTATTATTATTATTATTATTTTTTTTTTTTTTCTGCTCCTAGAAGCTAAGTAGTGTCCTATGTGTCCATGCACACTACTTTTTAGGCTAGTAGCATTTTTTGAGCTTCAGCGTCTAGGAGCAGAAAAAAAGTTTTTGCAGAGGTGTTTTTTTTTTTTTTTTTTTTTAGTGAGCGCTGCTAAACATTACTAAAATGCTCCTAACAATTTTTTTTTTTTTTTTTTTTTACCTTCATGCATTCTATGTAAAAATACCTTTTGTGTGCAGCATCACCTCCAGACTCCCCTGGTACTTGCCTGAGCCCCCTCTCAATCAAACGATGTGCACTGGAATCTCGTCTATCCCGAGACTCCCTCTTCTTGTGGGCCAAGACGGAAGTAGGAGTCGTTGGCTGTCAGTCACAGCCAGTGAGGCAATGAGAGAGAGAGGGGGCAGAGCTGAGTCTTGGCTCAATGTGTGAATGGACACATGGAGCATCAGTTGCCCCCTTGGCAAACTGCATGCTGTGGGGGCACCTGACAGGAGGGAGGGGCCAGGAGAGCCTGTGGGGAACCCGAGAAGAGGAGGATCCAGGATGCTCTGTGCAGGACCACTGCACACAGCAGGTAAGTATAGACGTGTGTTTATTTTTTTTCTTTAAAGAAAACAAAAAAAAAAACCCTTTAGAATCATTTTCCACTTCTATGAAAAAAAATTTTTTTTTTTTTTTTTTAAGCATATTCCAGCATATGCAAAGCAAAAATTTGCTAAATGATCCTAAACACTCCTAAACTGTTACTAACCACTTTTTCCCTTAGCGGCTGTGGGCTTGTAGTTTTAAATGAACTACCACAGCGCCAATTCTGGTATTCATTGGCAAATGCCAATTGAGCTCGATGGTGCTGGGCAGTGAGCACAGGGCCCACTAGAGGATGTCCGGCCCTCAGGCCACCCTCATGAAGTCTTTCTGAATGTTTGGTCAGAGACATTCACACCAGTGGCCTGCTGGACGTCATTTTGTAGGGCTCTGGCAGTGCTCATCCTGTTCTTCCTTACACAATGGAGCAGATACCGGTCCTGCTGATGGGTTAAGGACTTTCTATGGCCCTGTCCAACTCTCCTGGAGTAACTGCCTGTCTCCTGGAATCTCCTCCATGCTTTCGAGACTGTGCTGGGAGACACAGCAAACCTTCTGGCATTGGCACATATTGATGTGCCATCTTGGAGTTGGACTGCCTGTGCAACCTCTGTAGGGTCCAGGTATCGCCTCATGCTACCAGTAGTGACACTGACCCTAGCCAAATGCAAAACTAGTGAAAAACAGGCAGAAAAAACGAGTAGGGGAAAAAAATGTCCGTGACCACCTGTAAAACAATTCCTGTTTTGGGGGTCATCTCATTGTTGCCCATCTAGTGCACCTGTTAATTTAATTCACGCCAAAGCAGCTGAAACAACCCCCTCTGCTACTTAACTGACCCGATCAATATCCCAGGAGTTTAATTGACTTGATGCTATACTCTGATTTAAAAAGTGTAATTTTTTTTTTTTCAGTAGTCTACATTCAGCAATGCGCACATATACTGTGTGTGTGTTTAATATATATATATATATTATATATTATATATTCTCTCTCTCTCTCTATATCTATCTATCTATCTAACTATTACACACAGTGAGGAACAGAAGTATTTGAACACCCTGCGATTTTGCAAGTTCTCCCACTTAGTTGATCTATTTTCACCAAGCTGCTTGGCAATTGCCCCGTAGCCCTTTCCAGCCTTGTGGAGGTCCACAATTTTGTCTCTGGTGTCTTTTGACAGCTCTTTGGTCTTGCCCATGGTAGTAGTTGGCGTCTGACTGACTGTGGGGTGGATCGGTGTCTTTAAAGAGCTCAAAAAGGTGCTACTAAGTTAGATTAATGAGTGGAGTAGAGTTGAACTTTTTATAGGCACAGTAACAGGTCTTTGAGAGCCAGAATTCTTGCTGTTTCTTAGGTGTTCAAATGCAAGACAAATTCTTTAAAAATCATACAATGTGATTTCCTGAATTTGTTTTTTAATTCTGTCTCTCAGAGTGGGAATGCACCTACAATGTAAATTTCAGACCCCTCCATGATTTCTAATTGGGAGAACTTGCAAAATTGCAGGGTGTTCAAATACTTCTGTTCCTGACTGTATATATGGATATATGTGTTTTTTTTTTTTGTTTTTTTGTTTTCTTCAAGCCAAAAAAAAATGTTGATTACAGTCTGTTTGCATGGACACATAGGAGAACATGCTGGGGAGTTCAATGGCTGTAGAAAAAACCTCAAAAGCCAAAAACAGCCACTGTAAAACCGTCCAGTGTGCATGAGGACTAAAGCTGCATGAATAAGTAATACGTACCTTATTCTGGGCTCCACGAGTCCCTACATCCAGGTAACTGGTCCAACGCATGCTCACCTCCTGTAGGAATTAAATATATATACAGTTGTGGCCAAAATTATTCAACCCCCACTGAAATTGAGTGTTTTGGCCAGTTTGACATTGCTTTTGATCATTCAGTCATCTTGCTTACATTTACATTAAAGAGGCACTTGTAGGTCAGACAAATATAACATAACAGTTATAATGAAATAACCACAAATGTCTTTTCTGTGCTCACAGCATTATCAGTTTTATTCAACCCCCAAGTGACATTCAATCTTAGTACTTAGTACAGCATCCTTTTACAGTTATAACAGCTTTTAAACGTGAAGCATAGCTTGACACAAGTGTCTTGCAGCGATCTACGGGTATCTTCGCCCATTCTTCATGGGCAAAGGCCTCCAGTTCAGTCACATTCTTAGGCTTGCGCACTGCAACTGCTTTCTTTAAGTCCCACCAGAGGTTCTCAATCGGATTTAAGTCTGGTGACTGCGATGGCCACTCCAAAATGTTCCAGCCTTTCCTCTGCAACCATGCTCTAGTGGACTTGGAGGTATGCTTGGGATCATTGTCCTGTTGAAAGGTCCAACGTCTCCCAAGCCTCAGGTGTGTGACGGACTGCATCACGTTTCCATCCAATATCTCCTGGTACTGAAGAGAATTCATGGTACCTTGCACACGCTGAAGCTTCCCTGTACCTGCAGAAGCAAAACAGCCCCAAAGCATGATTGACCCTCCACCATGCTTCACAGTAGGCAAGGTGTTCTTTTCATCATAGGCCTTGTTCTTCCTCCTCCAAACATAGCGTTGATCCATGGGCCCAAACAGTTCTAATTTTGTTTCATCAGTCCACAGAACACTATCCCACAACTTTTGTGGTTTGTCCACATGGCTTTTGGCATACTGCAGTCGACTCTTCTTATTCTTTGGAGACAGCAAGGGGGTACGCCTGGGAGTTCTGGCACGGAGGCCTTCATTACGCAGTGTGCGTCTTATTGTCTGGGCTGAAACTTCTGTACCCACATCTGACAAATCTTTTCTCAGTTCCTCAGCAGTCACACGGGGACTTCTCTCCACTCTACGCTTCAGGTAGCGCACAGCAGTCGAAGTCAGCATCTTCTTTCTGCCACGACCAGGTAGCGTTTCAACAGTGCCCTTTGCCTTGAATTTGCGAATGATGCTTCCTAAGGTGTCTCTTGGTATGTTTAACATCTTTGCAATCTTCTTATAGCCATTGCCCTTCCTGTGAAGAGAAATCACCTCTTCTCTTGTCTTCCTGGACCATTCTCTTGCCTTCACCATGTTTGTAACCACACCAGTAAATGTCTAGAAGGAGCTGAGTATCACAGTCATTTTAAAGCTGCCTAATTGGTGCTTATTATGCTTGATTGCTGCTCGGTGACATCCACAGGTGTTTTCAATACCTGATGGAAAGCACCTGTATGAACCTCTGTTCTTCAGAGTGGTAGTCTTTAAGGGGTTGAATAATTGTGGCAATGAAGAAACCACATAAGAACCATTTACTACTGTATTACATAAACAATTGATGTCATTTTAGTTGCATTTGGGTAGTTACAACGTCCTTGTAGGATTTGATTCTGAATACAATTCCAAATGTACACTATAGTCCCTAAACCCCTTTACAGCATTGGGGGTTGAATAATTTTGGCCACAACTGTATATATATATATATATAACTACAGGAAGTCCCTTAATGTCCTTGCGTACAGTACTGGTTATTATTGCTGCATTGCACATTAGGAGGTGAGCATGCGTTGGACCAGTTACCTGGATGTAGGGACTCGTGGAGCCCAGAATAAATTACGTATTACTTATTCATGCAGCTTTAGTCCTCATGCACACTGGACAGTTTACAGCGGCTGTTTTTGGCTTTTGATGTTTTTTTTTTCCTATAGCCATTGAACTCCCCAGCATGTTCTCCTATGTGTCCATGCAAACATAGACAGTAATGGACGTGTTTTTTTTTTTTTTTTGGCTGGGAAAGAAATCCAGAACTAGTGGGTTTCTAGAGGTGCTTTTTAGCTGTAAAAACGCTCTAACGCTGAAAACACGGTAAGACATGGCAAACCGGCATTTTTGGACTTGTGTTGTGTTTTTTTTTTTTTTAAAGCAAAAAAAAGCGCAAATGCGATAGAACGTGGCTAAATGCAATTTATTGCGTTTTGCCGTGTTTTTCAGTGTTAGAGTGTTATTACAGCTAAAAAAAAAACCTCCTCTAGAAACCCACTAGTTCTGGATTTTTTTTTCCAGTCAAAAAACATTGATTACAGTCTGTGTGCATGGACACATAGGATAACATGCTGGGGAGTTTACTGGCTGTAGAAAAAAATGTCAAAAGCCAAAAACCAGCTGCTGTAAAAATGCCAGTGTGCATGAGGACTTAAAGTAAGTGTAACAATAAACATGGTCTCCTAGAATGTAAGCTCGAAAGAGCAGG
The DNA here is from genome assembly GCF_062004578.1 of Staurois parvus. NCBI lineage: Eukaryota > Metazoa > Chordata > Amphibia > Anura > Ranidae > Staurois > Staurois parvus. The sequence goes on along the minus strand of NW_028318078.1, from coordinate 12,055,862 downwards.
GCCCTCGAACCCCTCGTGGATTGTTTTGTTACTGTATTGTCTCATGTTCTGTCCCCCACTATAATGTACAGCGCTGAGCAAACCTTTTGGCGCTATATAAATACTGTATAATAATGGTCACAAAGGTGTCCTAAACCTTTTACCCAGGATTCGAATTGAAGCAAAATCCTAACAGGTTTTCCTTCCCATATGCTGCTAGAAAATGTGGGGAGCTTTTCCTTCAGTTTTTTTGCCTGACAAAAATGAAATGGGAAGTAAAAAGAAATCACATAAACAAAAAACTAACAGAAATGCAAAGTGGAAAGGGGTCCTAACAGTTCCTTACTCTTCAAAACTTAAAAAAATAAAACGTACAAAAAAAAAACCTTTTTACTGGACTTGAGCTCATATTGCATTTTGACAAGATTTCTCTGACTGTCTTTTTATTACATGACTTATCATTCTTTTATTTCTTTATAGGATCTTCATCATGACCCACCAACTTCTGCCCCGAGCTGTGGTTTCCTCTCGCTGGCTTTTGGACACTTTACGGGCTGGTTCAGCTCTCAGATCAAATGTTCGGGTACTTGATGCATCATGGCATCTCCCCAAAACTGGACGTGACCCTTGGCGTGAGTACAAGGAGCGTCACATTCCTGGAGCCTACTTCTTCGACATAGATGTTTGCAGTGACCGCACTTCCCCATATGACCACATGCTTCCCAGTGCAGACCAGTTTGCTGAATATGCTGGGAAACTTGGAATCTCTAACAGCAATCATGTTGTGGTCTACGACGCTAGTGATTTCGGCTCCTTCAGCGCTCCCCGGCTCTGGTGGATGTTTAGGGTTTTTGGGCATCCAAACGTGTCTGTGTTGGATGGTGGTTTTAAAGGTTGGTTAAGGGAAGGACATCCAGTAAAGTCGGGGAAGGAACCTCGCCCAGAGCCAGTAGAGTTCCAAGCAAAGCTGAATACTTCTCAAGTTATAGACCATGAGGAAATGGAGGACAACGTTGAGAAGAGGAAATTTCAGGCTGTGGATGCCAGAGTGGAGGGACGGTTCAGAGGACTTGACCCTGAGCCCCGGGAAGGTAAGAGTGGTGTAGTGCCTATTGCTTCAAGCTCATGTTGAATACTTCATCTTTTGGAATATTTGCAGAGGCTAATGGCAGTTGTATATTTGTTCGGATGTTGCATCTGTTCCATGGAGCCCATTTACATAATAAGTTTGGGCTAGTGCTAGGATCCACTGCTACTGTCACTTTGACCAGGACAAAGCTTACTTTTCGGTCAAGACCAAAGCAGAAGCCATCCTTCATGATACCCATGATTCTCAGTTTGTAATAGCCAGCTGTTGTCATACAGTGAGCACCTAATTTACTTCCTGATGGATCATCAATGAGACATTCATAATGCTACACAGTTTTTGTTTTGATACAATTTTGGGCAGGAACTCCGTTCCTCATCTATGTATTATGACCCAAGAAAGATTTCAGGGTATCCCAAAGCCTGCTCTTCACATGCTTCTATCTGTCTGAAGTGAATAAAGGATTGTACTTGGGCAGTAAATGTATAGTGCTGTTTGCTGACCAAGCCTGCCATTGCATAGAGGTTGTATAAATTATTATGTTAAAGTAGAACGTCAGGTATATAGCTAAATATACAGGAGAAATTCATGCAAAGCGGTTTTACCTGCCAAAAGATTTGTATTTATGTATACAATCCAGCCCTGTCTGGCAGGAAAGAAGAGCTGGTTTTTCTATTTTGTTATTCAGTGGCATTGACACTCTGCTCTCCCCTCCTATCAGTATGCTCTTTGCACTCCAGCACATGTGCTGCCTCTTCCTCCTCCTCTCTGAGCTTTGCTGTACAGGGATTACAGGAGGCTGATGCCAAGTGAAATTTAGGCTCTTACACTTCTTGCATTTAAAAAATACATTGATGTAAGTCAGACAGTTTGCATGAAGGAGTGCAGATCCATCCCTGTAGAAACAGGGATGTTCAATGGATATTGCCCGATGCCTGGGACATGTAGTTCTGGGTGCTGGGCAGGTAGTTTATTTGAACCTTTAGCCCTGCTGCAGGCAAAAGCAGCAGGGCTTACCTGTCAGGTGGAAGCATTCGCTTCCTGTCCGAATTGCTTCCTCACTGCCCGCTACAGTGCCAGCCTTTATTCTCCTACCCATTATGTCTCCTGGACTCTGCTGGCCCATCTGCGGGCCCGGGACTGGTTCAGCAGATGCCAGCGGGTATAGGGGAGGGAGGAGAGTGGACACATCCGCTCCCCTCCCTCCTGTCCTAACCCAGAAGTGACATTGTGACGTCACTTCCGGGTCCCCATGGACAGATTTCCTGGCCATCAAGGCCAGGAAAGAATGTAATGCAGTGCAATGTGCATTGCATTACATCCAGTGGAGTACAGGGGAGACATGCAGTGTCTTTTAGACCCCCGGATGTCTCAATAAAGAGAACCTGTCACCAAAAATCATCATATAGTGCACTTTGTCCTCTGTCACAGGTATCAAACTGCAGCCCTCCAGCTGTCAAGGAGTCCCATCGTGCCTACATATCGCCGCACACGCCAGAATGAGAGCAATAACTTTAGCACCAGACCTGCTCTGTAATGCTAAACTGATGACCTATAAGAGGCTTTAAAAGCATCTACTAAAGTCTCACTGTTTCAGGAGCGCACGCAAATTTAAGGTTTGACATGTTGGATAGCTATTTACTCGGTGCAACCTCCTCTTTTTATATTTTACCAAAAAATTGGGTAATTTTATTGCTCTTTTTGTGCCCTAGAATTAAAGTGTATTTTTTACTGAAATTGTGTTTCCTAGACCTTTTGTAATATCATGTGGCATAAGAAATTTAAACTACCACTACTTTTATTCTCTAGGGTCTCTGCTTTCAGAAAATATATAATGTTTTGGGGGTTTTGTGTAATCTTCAGGCCTAAAATTATTTTTTTAACCGTGTGCAAAACGCAAAAATGGCTCTGGCAGGAAAAGGGATAAAGGATAAACATGAGACTCCCCTATCCTGACAAGCAGTGCTCATTACACTGCAAGGTCTCTCCTCCCTGCTAGCCCCCGGGTGTGGTGCTGGAGACAGGCAGGGAGGTTAGGAGCAGCTAAACAATGCAATGTTAACAATATTAAATGTTTAAGTCGCCATAAAGCCCCTTTTTGTTTTTAAAAGCCCCTCAGATTTAAAGCAATTCTAAAGGTGTGTTTTTTTTGTTTTGTTTTTTTTGTGTGGTTTTGCACAGAGCAGCCTGGATTCTCTTCTCTGGTCCCCCGCAGGCTCTCCTGGCTCCTATCTGTTGGGTACCTCCATAGCAAACAGCTTGCTATGGGGGCACCCACTGCTCCATGTGGCCATTCACACAGAGCTGTGGCTTGGTCCCGCCCTCTGTCTCCTCATTGGCTTGCTGTCTCAGGTAATGAAAAGGCAGAGACCTGGAACAGCCGAGGCTGTCATTCACATCGCTGGATCGTGATGAGGCTCAGGTAAGTATTGGGGGAGCTGCTGCACACAGATGGTTTTTGTTTTTTTTGTTTTTACCTTCATGCATAGAATTATTTTTTATCTGGACAATTAGATTGTTATGAGGGACAAATAGATTGGGACACCGATTTATTCCCTGGACAAGTAGTTTTTTTTTGTTTTGTTTTTTTTTAAATTTCCTCACCCCTGGCACATGTAAGGGCTTGGATGTGCAGACCAGCATACATCCGCAGCCTGCCATTGATTTTGTATAGGCGGATGAGCACAAACACCTGTACTCCTGGAAGCAGAAATATATAATCTTCGTCATGGTGTACCCTTCTACGGCTGTGTAAATGAGCACTTGTGGTATATTTCTGTTTTGTAGTATAACTGCAAATGATAGAAACCAGAGATGAGGAGATCGTGCTGAAAACCATAAGTAAAAGTGCGCTATAAAAGTACAGTCCTTTTTATCACTGTACAGCAGGGGTGCTCAACCTTTTCAGAGGAAAAAGGGCAACTTATGTGATTTGGTAACCGGTCATGAGCCACAATTGAATTATGGGGTTTTATGCCCCCCTTTCCCAAACCACAAATGTAAACGAGCCCCCACTGTCCTATAAGGCTCTTTCACACTGATGCGCTGCGGTTTGCCTGCACCGCTGGGTGCAGCCCAGTGCACCTACAGCTTTCCTGACGGTTAGCTGCACTGGGCCATAGATTTTTATCACATCTTGCAGGTGTTGTGCGCTTTCCGAAAGTGCACCAAACATACAGGATCTAATAGAAGTCTGTGGCTCAGCGCAGCTAACCTGCAGATCAGTGTGAATGCAGCCTAATAACCCTTTTTTTTAGAAGTGCTAATCTGCCCAGTGCAAAGTGAAGTATATGTGTTGTTTTGATCTTTTCCCCTTCTAGCTTCTTTTGGCATCGCTCTCCAGTCTGCTAGAAAGGCTCCTAGTTGAAGTGCACTTGATATCACTCTGCCTAGTACAGAGGAAGCATTGGCTTATGCGGTTGCTGCTTCCTCCTCTGCCAGTGTTGGGTCAATGCACTCTGACGCTCTGGGATGACGGCTCAGCAACCCATTGATTGTGATCTGAACTTGCTAGTCCACCATCCCAGAGCATGCGCTTCCCTAGGTTGAGGCCGTGGGCCACATCAGAGGGCTCCGTGATCCACTGGTTGATCACCCTGCTGTACAGGGTTTCCTTAAAGTCTGGACACAGGCAAAATGCATATTTTTCAATACATTTTTCAATAACATTTTATTAATCAAGCTCTGGGATGGGGGCTCAGCAACCCATTGATTGTGATCTGAGCTTGCTAGTCCACCATCCCAGAGCATGCGCTTTCCTAGGTTGAGGCCGTGGGCCACATCAGAGGGCTCCGTGAGCCACTGGTTGATCACCCCTGCTGTACAGGGTTTCCTTAAAGTCTGGACACAGGCAAAATGCATATTTTTCAATAACATTTTATTAAACAAGAACATCTTCAATGTGATTTCCACCATTTGTGATGCAAAGTTCCATGGGCTTTGCAAGATTCATATGACTCTGATGCAGTAATTCCACCTTTGTCAAATTTGAGCATACCCCAAGAAAAGAAGTCAAGGGGGTTAAGGTCTGGTGAGCCTATATAGACAGATATTTTCTTTCTATTTATCCTTTAGGGATACCGTGTAATGTAAAACAGTCTGGCACTGCAGATAAACCCAACAAAACAAGGTGATAGGTGATAGAATAAGGGCAGATCCTACGTGCAATATGTTGCCTATGGCTGTAAGCAGTTCATTTTTGTAACCAGTTTAACAAGTCCTATGTTGTTGACCAGTCACCTTTGTGGTCCCAACCTCTGGCTCTGTTCTGATCACGTACACTTGAAGATTTTGCATGCCTGATCTGTTACCTAGTAGGGATTTGGGACAAAGTGTTGGAGATGTAGATGATTACATTGGCAGGGAGCACAGTATTTTCCTTGTTTCATTTTAATCATCAATCATTGTGTTTTGCAAAGATGAAATCTCATTTATCCCCAGCATCACATTCACTAGGTTTAGCTGCAGGGAGCGATTCTGCTGCCCTGTGTACGTTATTAGAAGTCACACAAGTCATAGCATTCACAGGGTTGGAGACTCTTCCCCTATGTGTCAGGACTGGTGCTTGGTGATTGACCCAGCAGTGTCACATGGAATTTAGGTTTCGTTCACAGTAGCGCTGTCAAACCTGCAGTTATCATTTCAAGGAAATTTCTAAATGTGCATATAAATGGGGTAATGATTTCTCAATGGTGCCATTCACACTGTGCATTTTTATGTGCAGTCAGCCATAAAGAGCTAGTGAGGCATTTTGCTCATGCGGCTAGAGCTGCTTGTAGGTCGCTTAAGCATGTAAATGCAGATGAAGTGGCCATAGGGGCACAGTGGTTGTATCTGACAGGCGTGCTGGGGCACGTGCACAGCCCTGAATGCACACCCTCCCCTGCTCACCTGTCATATTGAGACGTGCGGCTAAGTCTGTACAGCTGCTACCTCTGCATTTGCTTGCTGCCTGCAAGGAGTCCTAGTCACATAAACAAATGAATTATTCACCCAGAATGGGTTTCTGCTCCTGTGTGAATGAGGATTTAACCACCTGCTGACTGCTCACTGTTAATATACTGCAAGAGGGCAGCAGGTACAGGCACAATTCTGCACATGTACGTGATCGGCCTGTTCCTGGATTTGGTGCACACGCCCTCTACTGACCTATGCAATGGTTGGACACAGCAAGAGTTTGGCAGCAGGTTTCAACCAATGATATCGACTGAAACCTGGTGATCAGCTGTGTCCAATCACAAACAGAGTTCTATGGTTGCAAACACTCAGAACTGTGTGCATAGGAACAGCAACCTGGCTGTTCTCCCTGGGACAAAAAAAACTGCCAAATTAGTTAGTGAAAGCAGCACATTTTTTTCACACCTTACACTTGTTAGGCACACAGTTAACCCCTTGATTGCCCCTAGATGCCAAGTCCTTCCCAGCCAGTGTCATTAGTACAGTGTCACACGGCACAGTGGCTTAGTGGTTGGCATGTAAATGGGTCATGGGTTCAATTCCCAACCATGGCACCTCCTGCATAGAGTTTGCATGTTCTCCCTGTGCTTGCGTGGGTTTCCTCACACATTCCAAAGACATGCTGGTAGGTTAATTGGCTCCCATCTAAATTGTCCTAGTTTCATCCCTGGCCATGCAGGATCCCCTGAGAATTCATGGAAAAAGTCGTGTACGAGTGATGGTCCATGCAATCGCCAAGGGTCGGATACGATTGAATGGAGATTTTTTTTATATTCATTTATATATATATATATATATATATATATATATATTTCTGCATTCTGGAAGAAAAATGACAATTTTTTTTTTTTTTTTTACCAAATACCTTTTAACAGAATACATTTTGGCCTTTTTTTTTTTTCCCGGAAGGCAGAAATATATATTCTCTGGCCATGAAAGGGGGGGGGGGGGTTCCAGAGGTCAAATAGTTGAACTGCTAACATTTTATTTATTTTTAACTGCTGTGTGCCTTCTTTTCCCTGTGACAACCAATCACTCTATGTGTTGTATGAGTAGCACGGGGACAGGAAGTGAGCAAAAAAATCACAGACAGAAATAAACCCAATTAAAAATTTCAACCCTTCCCCACACAATCCAGAGTAAAAAAAAAAAAAAAAAAAAAAAAATTGGATCTGGACTTCAAAGCCATACATAGGTTTATTTAAAAATTTTCTAGCGGGTAGCTTTTTTATGACAGACTCTGCATGTCTCTTCTAACATACAGTAAATGCTCCCCCTTGCCTGCTAGCATGTTTTTCTAATTGTACACTGAACCACAAATGTGCAGCTCATTGTATAATCTCCGCTGGGATATGATTCCCATGTGCGTTTACAGAAATTATATCATCCCTGTTCATCTGTTTGACCACATTTTGTGAGGATCTGCCCAGTTGGATCTTCTTAAATTGAATGAACTGCTTAGGATAGCCCAACCAATGGCATATAATGTGTGTGTATTTACCAATGACTTCCTGATCATTTTATAATTTTTGCTTTGTTTCAGGAATTGAGCCTGGTCACATACCTGGCACCATGAACCTCCCTTTCCCAAGCTTCCTTACAGAAGAAGGCAATGAAAAGTCTCCCGAAGAACTTAAACGTATTTTCCAGGAGAAAGGCATTGACCTGTCAAAACCACTGGTGGCATCGTGTGGCTCCGGAGTCACTGCCTGCCACGTGGCTCTTGCTGCTTTCCTTTGTGGTAAAGAAGATGTTGCCATATATGACGGTTCGTGGGTTGAGTGGTACATGCGTGCCAAGCCAGAGGATATTGTATCAGAAGGCAGGGGGAAGACCTTGTAAGTGTCTTGTCAAACATCCTGCTTCTAAAGACTTGTGAACTTGCTTCACAAACTTCTGACTATAGCCCTTGTGCTATCATTGTCTGGTGTACTCATTCACATTGAAAACCTTCCGCTTTGTTACAACAACATTGCTATTATGTGCCTTAGTCCTCATGCACACTGGATGTTTTTACAGCTGCTGTTTTTGGCTTTTGCCGTTTTTTTGATGTTGTGCTTTTTTTTTTTTTTTTTCCCCTCTACAGCCAGTAAACCCTCCAGCATGCTATCCTATGTGTCCATGCACACATAGACTGTAATCAACATTTTTTTGACTGTAAAAAAACCCCAGGACTAGTGGGTTTCTAGAGGCGGTTTTTAGCTGTAAAAACAATCTAAAGCTGTAAAACGCCACAAACCGGCGTTTTTGGACGTATGTTTTTTTTTTTTTTCTTTGGTAAAAAAACCCCCCACAAACGCGGGTAAAAGCTAAAAAAAAGCTGAAAAACTCACGTTTTTAACGTGACTTTAAACAGCTAACGTTACCAACGTTATCAAAACACCCAGTGTGCATAGAGCCTTCAATTTAATACAAGATATATGCTATATTCATTGATTATGGCTTGAAGGGCTAGTAAAGTTAAAGCTGTATTATATAAAAGGAACAGAGCCAAGAAAGTATTCAGGGGCTTTAGGTCCTTATCAGAAGTGATATTTGAAATTATTAGGACCTTGTAAGGGAGATGAACCCTTGCATTCTTTTGCTTGAATGGGGGGTGTGATTTGCACCATAATGCATCTAATACATTACATACTTAATGGCAGAGTGCCTGTTCCAATCACATTCAAACTTCCAAGGCAGGTTTTATTTCAGTTGGTTGCCTGAATGGTGACAGTTTTATTTTTTATATTTTTTTTTTTTTTACATCAGACTTTCTGTATGTGACTGGCTGCAAAGAGCCTCCAAGTAGCTTGTGGATTATAGTCCCTACGTAGATCTCAAGGCTTAAAGCGGAGTTCCACTCACCTGTCAAAAAATAAGTCAGCAACTACAAAACCTGTAGCTGCTGACTTTTTAAAAAAACAGCCACTTACCTGTCCCTCGGTCCTGCAGTGTGTCTCCCACAGCCCATTTAACCAGCTGTCCTGTATTCCAGGAGGCCGGCATCTTCAGTGTGGGCACCCTGCTGTGATAGCTTGCGGCTTCACAGCCGGTTACCCACTGCGCATGCGCGAGTAGCACTGCGCTTCATGAATGGTCCTGTAGTCTTCTGGGACCTGTCATGTGTCTCAAAAGACTACAGGGAGGGAGGGGTACCAGTCAAATTCGGGTACCTGCTCCCCCGAAGCGCCCCCCCCCCCCAATGGCCCCCAAAGGTGCCAATTGTTAATGGAGAGCGGGGGAGCAGTCTTTAAAGCGGAACTTCCCCTTTTGGGTGGAGCTCCGCTTTAAAGATGAATTCCAGTCTGCACCTAGCTATTATTGAAATTGCTACCCCTAACCACCTAGGCTGAATAACCTGCGTAAGAAAAATGTATTTATAAGCCTACTCCAATCTGGGCATGTGATCCAACTTCCCTATGTCAGTCAGTGGTGACTGCAGGGGAGAGGCGGGAGTGCCAACAACAGCTGGGCCATAGGTTGAGGTTGCACTTGTCAAGAGTTCTCTCCTCTCCCCTGCGGCCACATCTGGCTGACACAGGAAATTGCATGACTGGAGCAGGCTGAAAATGGGTAATTACATACATATTTCTTACCCAGGTTAGTCAGTATAGGTCAGTGGTTCTCAGCCTTCCTAATGCTGCCACCCTTTAATACAGTTCTTCATGTTGTGGTGACCCCCAACCATAAAATTATTTTCGTTGCTACTTCATAAATGTAATTTTGCAGTGGGAGGAGTAGTGCTACATCACTGATGTCAGTGGGAGGAATAGTGTCCCATCGTTAGTATCAGTGGGAGGAATAGTGCCACATTGTTGGTGTCAGTGGGAGGAATAGTGCTCCATCATTGGTGTCAGTGTGGGAGGAATAGTGCCCCATCGTTGGTGTTGGGGGGGGGGGGGGGGGAATAGTGCCCCATCATTGATACTAGTGTGGGGGGGAATTGTGCCCCATCCTTGGTGTCAGTGGGGGGGATAGTGCCCCATCCTTGGTGTCAGTGGGGGGGAATAGTGCCCCATCGTTGGTGTCAGTGGGAGGGGGGGAGGAAATGGTGCCCCATTGTTGGTGTCAGTGGGAGGAATAGTGCCCCATCGTTGGTGTTAGTGACACCAATGATGGGGCACTATTCCTCCCACTGACACCAATGATACTTGCTGACTCCTGCTCCAGCCTGGGCTAGCTCTCTCCCTCTACCATCTACAGCCAGCATACCTGGCTGCAGCAGCAACATCTGCACGCTACAGTAACTTACCTGTCAGCTGTCTTCCTTCTCCGGCTGCTCCCTCGCTCGATCTTATTTGATCTTCGCGCTGCTGCTTGGCTCCTCCTCCTCGCTGGTGATTGGCCGCCTGTGTGCCTCTCCTGAGCTACAGTTCTGGCGGCCAATCACTGGTGAGGAGGCGGAGCTGTTGAGTGATCCTGGGGGTGTGGCCAGATGACAGGGGCGGCATGTCATCCCGCACACACATCGCGGTCCAGGGAAATGTGGGCGGATCCGCCTGGAGACTGATAGAGGAGCGGTGTCTCGGTTCCTAAGACCATCGGAAATATGTGTTTTTTGCAAGTTTGGTAAGTTGCAATATACACTCACCAGCCACTTTATTAGGCACACCTTGCTAGTGCCAAGAAAATATCCCCCACACCATTGCACTAGCACCACCAGCCTGAACTGTTCATACAAGGTTCCCCTTTTCGGATCATTCTCTGTAAACCCCAGAGATGGTTGTGCATGAAAATCCCAGTAGATCAGCAGTTTTTTTTAAATCCCCAGACCAGCCCATCTGGCACCAACAACCATGCCATGTCCAAAGTCACTTAAATCCCCTTTTTTACCCATTCTAATGCTCTGTTTGAACCTCAGCAAGTCGTCTTCACCACATCTAATTGCCTAAAGGCAGTTGCTCTCATGTGATTGGCTGACTTAGCAATTGAACAGGTGTGCCTTTATAAAGTGGCTGGTGAGTGTATTACATTTTTTTTGTTTTTGGGTTTAGATACGCTTTAAATTAAATGGCTAATAACGCAGCCTCACAACTATGATAAATGCAGCTTTAGGAGGCTCTGTACAGGTATCTTTACAAGCATATTTGTTAATGTGTTATCTGCATTTTTGCAAAAAGTACGGTAAAAAAAATCTATATAAACTGCTCTGGTCCCTTCCTTTCTGAGAGGGCTGTTGATATCTGTCTGTGAAACACAAATCTCTGTTGTGTTGCATGTGAACGTTAGATGAATTGTGTTATAAGATTGTCATCCATGGATGGTTCTCATTGGGCTATTGTGTTATGGGGATGGGGGGGGGATTATGTTTTACTGGGAAAATCGGGTATTTTTAAAACTGGAAATTAATACAAGTAGAGATAATCTCCTGTTTGCTGAAAGATTATATGTAAAAATCAGTTGAGATAGTATTTCAATTTTTTAATTTGTATGGATCTGTATCAAAAATATGAACTAAACGGCCAAATGTTTTAACAAGATAACATTTTGTAAATTCTTCACAGTGGGGGAAGTTCAACCTAGCTGGGAATATGGTTTTTGTTTCAAGTACATAATGCCTTTAAAGTGAATTTGTGCCCAAAATATGGACCGTGAAGAATCCTACATGTTATAAACAAGCCGTAAAAGCAATTTAAAAACGGTTTCATTCACCTCTATCTATAAGCATTGTGGAGAAATTAATTTTCAAAATTCTTAATGCAGGCACTGTGCTTTTCTACAAAGAACAGAATCTTACAGACTGAACAAGCTCTCTGATGTAAACAAGCGGTAGGCGTTACTAAGATGTTAGAAACGGACTAAATGCAACTGAACTTTTTAGCCTGGATTCGCACTGATGCGGTCCGGAATTTGCAGCGTTTTCTGTGCGAATTCCACACCGCATCAGAATCGCACCCCATTCATGTGATCTGTTGCGGGTGTGTATGTTAACACCTTGAAATTGGTCCTCAAAACGTGGTGCAATGTGCAGAATCGGATTGCATAGGTGTGAATACCCATGCAATCCAATTCTAGTGTGGACCCAAAAAAGGGTCTTGCACATTTTTGGTACGGATGCAGTGCGATTTGAGCCATACATAATGTATGGCTCAAATCACACTGCACACAATTCACATGTGATTTCCACAGGAATGCGGTGCAAATCACATGCGATGTACCGCACCGGGTGTGAACCTAGCTTTAATCAGTTATGAACACTGGGCATGTTACACATCCCTGAAAAACTTTAGTGTATACGTAGTACATTCTGCCCTGCTGCTGTTCCTTCTTTCTTGCTAGCAATTCCCAACTGCCAAAATGACAGCCGGAATTGCTGTGTAAGGTTCCATGCACACAGGTGGTTTGGCCCATCAATGTTAAATTCTTGTGTTTCTGGGCACCTGGAAGGCACAGTGTCCAACAACTGTGTATTTCAGCCTGCTATGGGTCTTGACAGGCTGCTAGTAAGGAGACTTGATGCTGCACTTGTCTTCTGGTCATCCAAAACCACTGGGATTTGATGCTGATGAGCCTAGCTATCCATGTACATTGTTTCTATTACGGAAAAAAAAAAACCTTGACACAATCTGGGGAATTGGCCAAGCTTCTTGGACTAGTTATAATGATGCAGGAATCTAGCAGGTCTATCTGCACCACCTCATCCTCATCTAAGAAGAGCAGGAATAGAACCTGTTTCCTCCAATGTTTATAAACCCTGTTCAAGATAGAGATAAAAAGTAAAATTTCTCTCAATTGGTAGATTGGATGGAAGGGTTTTGATCTGCATATGATATCAGGTATCACCTTCTTCCCCTGCTCCTCTCAACTATTACTCATAATTTCTCTTTTTGAAAATTAAATAAAATGTATTCCTTTTTGTTTACAGTAACGCTAAGTTTTTAAAAAGAATCAATAAACACAATGGAAAAGATGTGTGTGATGTGTGGGTTTTTTTTTTTTTTTGTCTATGAATTGTATTAAAAAAAAAGTATCAATTTGCAAGACCATATACCAAAAGTGAGCCTTGTTTATCCTAAAAAACAAACAAACAGACCCATCAGAGAAATGGCCAAATTTGCTGTGGTCGTAAGGGTCAATGTGAGCTGATGTAGCTAAGAATCTTTGCCACTGATTAACGTAACATAAAATACAGTAGTCAGGAGTGGCTTGTTTTAAATATGTGAATAGTTTGTCCATTGTCTGGGCACAGGTGCACTTTAAGGGGTAACTCCCCTTTCATGGGGATAAAAAATGGCAAATAAAATATAGCGCATAAAATTTCTTCACAATTTTTATATTGTAATTGAATGTTATTAAAAATTTCCTTTCCTGTCTGCAGTGCTATAATTTTCTGTAAAATGCAATATGGCAAGCTGGAGGCTTTCTGTACAAAGCGCCCCCCAAAATGTAATTTTCTGATTGTGTAATTGGCTCACTGATTTTCCCGGAAGTCTGCACTGAGATCTCAGGCATCCCCTGCAACAAAAATTGTATATTTGGTAAGATACTTCCAAATAGAAATCACATCCACAGGGATGCAGACCCTGCCACTTTTTTCACTGGAACTCTGCAAGTTCAGCAGCTGATTGATAATTATAAAATCACATTCTCATCACGCTAAGGCACAGAGGAACAAACAGCTACTCTTTTTAGAATAACAAAAGACAGGAGTCTGCAACAAAGTTTGTTAAAACCTTGAAATGTACATAATACCAAAAGGGGCGTGGGGTGTGTGGTTTTTTGGGGGGGGGTTTTCTCAATAAAAGAGGAATTACTCTTTTTGAATCCAGTTCAGTTTGACCCTTGACTACCATTACCAGTGATTAGCATGTGTTTCCTTCCTTCTCTTATTGTGCTGTGATTGGCGATCATTTTTGGGGGTGGGACAACCTGAAATTTGAGACACTGCTTATTTAGTGGCAAGAAAACAAACTCTTGGAAATCTAAATTGCTTCTTTATATTCCCATTTATTGGTTTTCACATAATAGTTTATTTATACATTTTGTTATTGATACAACCATACAAGAATTTCGAAGGTGTAAATTGCCAGTCTACAATTTTATGAATTTTAGATAAACCTAGTGATTGGGGCCAATGTAAAAATGTAGTAGGTGCAACAAATTGATTTAATATAATAAAGTTATTAAACTTTTAACCTTTCTCTGGAATTTTTTTTATTTTAATGTTTGTTCCTGATTCTTGCTCAGTATAAATGTGTTGGCTGTTGATTGATATAGATAGAAAAAAACTTCCTTTTTAAAATATAAAATAAATCTAAGAGAAATAAAAGATGCTTTTTCTGACCACCTTCTGAAAATGCCATTTGCCTGGCTATTATGCTGACCCTTGACTTTAGTGCTTTGAGTCCCTGCCTGAGTAAGTAGATAGACCAGAAATCCAGTTAAAAAGGATAATTTTTTTTTTTTTTTAATGCCTTCTTGCCTGTTACTAGGTTGCCCTCAACTCACATACTTGCCAGTCCAACATTTTGCCCTGCTGTGATTCGCGTTCCACTGCCACGTGGTGGGTCCCTTGTCTCCATCTTCCCTGATGGCATCAACCGTCTCTGGCTCACACTCTCCTGTAGTGAAGGAAATAAGTATTTGATCCCCTGCTGATTTTGAATGTTTGCCCACTCACAAAGAAATGATCAGTCTAAAAATTGAATGGTAGATGTATTATAACACAGACAGAATAGCAACAACATTTTCAAAAGAAATGCATGTCTAACAAATGATGCACTGATTTGCATTTTCATGAGGGAAATAAGTATTTGATACCCTTCACAAAACATGACTTAGTACTTAGTGGCAAATCCCTTGTTGGCAATCACAGAGGTCAGACGTTTCCTGTAGTTTGCCACCAGGTTTATACACATCTCAGGAGGGATTTTGGCAGATCCTCTCCAAGTCATTAAGGTTTGGTGGCTGACGTTTGGCAACTCGAACTTTCAGCTCCCTCCACAGATTTGCAATCGGTTTAAGGTCTGGAGACTGGCTAGGCCACTCCAGGCCCTTAATGTGCTTCTTCTTGAGCCACTCCTTTGTTGCCTTGGCCATGTGTTTTGGGTCATTGTCCTGCTGGAACACCCATCCACGACCCATTTTCAATGTTTTGGCTGAGGGAAGAAGGTTCTCACCCAATATTTGATGGTACGTTGCCCTGTCCATCGGCCCTTTTAATGCGGTGCAGTTGTCCTGTCCCCTTAGCAGAAAAATACCCCCAAAGCAGAATGTTTCCACCACCATGTTTGACAGTTGGGATGGTGTTCTTTGGGTTATATGCAGCATTCCTCCTCCAAACATGGCGAGTTGATGCCAAAGAGCTCGATTTTGGTCTCATCTGACTATAACACTTTCAACCAGTCCTCCTCTGCATCATTCAGATGTTCTGTGGCAAACTTCAGATGGGCCTGGACATGTGCTTCCTTGAGCAGAGGGACCTTGCGGGCACTGCAGGATTTCAATCCTTGTTGCCGTAGGGTGTTATCAATTGTTTTCTTGGTGACTATGGTCACCAGCTGTCTGGAGATCATTGACAAGATCCTCACGTGTAGTTCTGGGACGATTCCCCACTGTTCTCATGATTATTGACACTCCATGAGGTGAGATCTTGCACGGTGCACCAGACCTAGGGAGACTGACAGTTGTTTTGTGTTTCTTCCATTTGCGAAAGATTGCACCAACTGTTGTCACCTTCTCACCAAGCTGCTTGGCGATAGTTTGGCAGCCCAGTCCAGCCTTGTGTAGGTCTACAATCTTGTCCCTGACATCCTTGGGCAGCTCTTTGGGCTTTGCCATGTTCGAATATGATTGATTGCTCCTGTGGACAAGTGTATTTTGTACAGGTAACAAAATGAGATTATCAGCACTCCCTTTAAGAGACTGCTTCTAATCTCAGCTTGTTACCTGTATGAAATACACCTGGTAGCCAAAAATCCTGCTGAATGATAAGGGATCAAATACTTATTTACCTCATGGACATGTAAATCAGTGCATAATTTGTTGGACATGCATTTCTTTTAATTTTTTTGTTGCTATTCTGTCTCTGTGTTACAATACACCTACCATTTAGTTTTTAGACTGATCATGGGCAAACATTCAAAATCAGCAGGGGATCAAATACTTATTTTCTTCACTGTATCTGCAGTATGGAAGCTGATGTCTCCTGGCATTTACTCCCTATTTATGCACCCCTAGACATAAGCATTCAACCCTTGTAGTGTGGGAGAACCCCACTCCCAAGGTATACCCTCTTTTTTTTTTTTTTCTCATTCCTGTAGTTGAACTTTAAGAGAGTAAAGTTTTATCTTTCTGTGTAAACAAGGGAGAGAGGAAAGGAGGCACCACTGCAGTATTAGGTTAAAACCTTAATGACACACAACCCAGTAAAAAAAACACAGAAGTAGATAAGACAGGAATATCAGCATATCCAAAGGGGGGGTCTCTCTTCTACATCCTGCAGGAGCTGCCAGTAAAAAACTGTCCAATGATCGTGCTGGAAGTGAGGTCCAGGGAGGCAGTCTGAAGTGGAGCGTACGGGTGGATGCGACGTCTCCAGAGGAAGTAGGAACTGGAAGGGGATAGCAGTGATCACAGGCTATGCTCTCGGAGCCCCTAGCTCCTTCTACAGGCCTAACTAGGCATACCTGGAGCTGTTGTTTATATAGATTGTAAACTCGAAAGAGCAGGGCCCTTGAACCCCTCATGTATTGTTTTATTACTGTATTGTCTCATGTACTGTCCCTCACTATAATGTACAGCGCTGAGCAAACCTTTTGGTGCTACTTAAATACTGTATAATAATATTGAGGGCAGTAAAAAGGAAACAGTAGCTGTGAGACAAGGTCCAGCCATCCCAGAATCGGTATTATATAAAAGGACGTGATAAATGTGTATATTAATAGTGCAATAAAAGATAAAAACAAGGGGAAGCATTATGGAAAACATAGCAACTGGACCTATATGTGATGATGGTGACTGTAATTAAGATAAGAATAAAAGTGGATAGGTGACTAAAGATGAATAAGCATGGATAAAACATCACTCAAAAGATGTGAAAACATACTGGGGGCTAATTTTTATTGTGTGTGTGTGTATACACATATACACGTGAGATATATATATATGTGTGTGTGTATATATATATATATATATATATATACATACATACAGTGGGGATCGAAGGTTTGGGCACCCCAGCTAAAAATTTGTATTAATGTGCATAAAGAAGCCAAGGAAAGATGGAAAAATCTCCAAAAGGCATCAAATTACAGATTAGACATTCTTATAATATGTCAACAAAAGTTAGATTTTATTTCCATCATTTACACTTTCAAAATAACAGAAAACAAAAAAATGGCATCTGCAAAAGTTTGGGCACCCTGCAGAGTTAATATCTTGTACTGCCCCCTTTGGCAAGTATCACAGCTTGTAAACGCTTTTTGTAGCCAGCCAAGAGTCTTTCAATTCTTGTTTGAGGTATCTTTGCCCATTCTTCCTTACAAAAGTCTTCCAGTTCTTTGAGATTTCTGGGCTGTCTGTCACGCACTGCTCTTTTAAGGTCTGTCCACAGATTTTCAATTATGTTGAGGTCAGGAGATTGTGAAGGCCATGGCAATACCTTTCAGTTTATGCCTCTTGATGTAATCCCCTGTGGATTTCGAGGTGTGTTTAGGATCATTATCCATTTGTAGAAGCCATCCTCTCTTTAACTTCAGCTTTTTCACAGATGGCATCAAGTTACCATCCAAAATTTGCTGAAATTTTATTGAATCCATTTTTCCTTCTACTCGTGAGATGTTCCCTGTGCCACTGGCTGCAACACAACCCCAAAGCATGATTGATCCAACCCCATGCTTAACAGTTGGACAGAGGTTCTTTTCATTCAATTCTGTGCCCCTTCTTCTCCAAACGTACCGTTGCTCATTCCGGCCAAAAAGTTCAATTTTAACCTCATCGGTCCACAGAACTTGTTTCCAAAATGCATCAGGCTTGTCTATATGTTTATTTGCAAAGTTCAAACAATGATTTTTGTGGTGAGGACGTAGAAGAGGTTTTCTTCTGATGACTCTTCCATGAAGACCATATTTGTACAAGTATCTCTTTATAGTGGAATAGTGTACCACAACTCCAGTGTCTGCCAGATCTTTCTGGAGGGATCGTGCAGTCAAACGTGGGTTTTGAATTGTTTTTCTCACAATCCTTCGAGCTGCTCTGTCTGATATTTTTCTTGGTCTTCCAGATCTTGCTTTAACTTCCACTGTTCCTGATGACTGCCATTTCTTAATTACATTCCGAACAGAGGATATTGACATTTGAAAACGCTTTGCTATCTTCTTATAGCCTTCTCCAGCTTTGTGAGCGTCAACTATTTTCAGTTTCAGTTTTCTAGACAACTGCTTAGAAGAACCCATGGTGCTGATTGTTGGGGCAAGGTCAGATGAGTCTGGGCATTTAAAACCTTTGAGATTGACATCACCTGGTCTTCCCAGACGATGACTGAGAACAATCCATGACACTGGCAGGTCTCAGCTTTGCAAAGGGGGCAGTGCATGCTATAAATTCTGCAGCGTGCCCAAACTTTTGCAGACGCCATTTTTTTGTTTTCTGTTATTTTAAAAAGTGTAAATGATGGAAATAAAATCTAACTTTTGTTGACATTATAAGAATGTCTAATCTGTAATTTGATGCCTGTTGGAGATTTTTCCATCTTTCCTTGGCTTCTTTATGCACATTAATACAAATTTTTAGCTGGGGTGCCCAAACTTTCGATCCCCACTGTATATACACTGCCCCAAAAAATTAAAGGAACACTTTGAAAACACTTCAGATCTCAATGGGGAAAAAAATATCATGCTGGATATTTATACTGATATGGACTTGGTAATGTGTTAGGAATGTAAAGATGCCCCATCATTTGATGGAAATGAAAATTATCAACCTACGGAGGACTGAATTCAGAGACACCTCGAAAATCAGAGTGAAAAAATGATGCAGCAGGCTAGTCCATTTTGCTGAAATTTCACTGCAGCAAATCAAAATGGTGCTCAATAGTTTGTATGGCCCCCACATGCTTGTATGCATGCCTGACAATGTCAGGCCATGCTCCTAACGAGATGACGGATGGTGTCCTGCGGTATTTCCTCCAAGATCTGGACCAGGGCATCACTGAGCTCCTGGACAGTCTGAGCTGCAACAGGGAAGCGGCAGATGGACCGAAACATGATATCCCAGAGGTGTTCTGTTGGATTTAGGTCAGGCAAGCGTGGGGGCCATTCAATGGTATCAATTCCTTCATCCTTCAGGAACTGCCTGCATACTCTCACCACATGAGTCTGGGCATTGTTGTGCACCAGGAGGAACCCAGGACCCACTGCACCAGTGTAGGGTCTGACAATGGGTCCAAGGATTTCATCCCAATACCTAATGGCAGTCAGGGTGCAGGTTACAGGCGGCATAACATTCTCCACAGCGCTCCAGACCCTGTCACGTGCTCAGGGTGAACCTGCTCTCATCTGTGAAAAACACATGGTGCCAGTGGCAGACCTGCCAATTCTGGTGTTCAATGGCAAATGCCAATCGAGCTCTATGGTGCTGTGCAGTGAGCACAGGGCTCACTAGAGGATGTCCGGCCCCCAGGCCACCCTCATGAAGTCTGTTTCTGATTGTTTGGTCAGAGACATTCACACCATTCACACCAGGGCTCTGGAAGTGCTCATCCTGTTCCTCCTTGTGCAAAGGAGCAGATACTGGTCCTGCTGATGGGTAAAGGACCTTCTACGGCCCTGTCCAGACTCTTGGAATCTCCTCCATGGTCTTGAGACTGTGCTGGGAGAAACAGCAAACCATCTGGTAATGGCACATATTGATGCACCATCCTGGAGGAGTTGGACTGTCTGTGCAACCTCTGTAGGGTCCAAGTATCGCCTCATGCTACCAGTAGAGACACTGACCCTAGCCAAATGCAAAACTAGGGAAAAACAGTCAGAAAAAATGAGTAGGGGAAAAAATGTAAGTGGCCGCCACCTGTAAAACCATTCCTGTTTTGGGGATCGTCTCATTGTTGCCCATGTAGTGCACCTGTTAATTTCATTAACACCAAAGCAGCTGAAACTGATTAACAACCCCCTCTGCTACTTAACTGACCAGATCAATATCCCAGGAGTTTAACTGACTTGATGCTACACTCTGATTAAAAAGTGTTCCTTTAATTTTTTTGAGCAGTGTGTATAATGTACTGTATATACACACACCCACATGTCTATGTAAACATAACCCAGTGTCATGCACAGTATTGGAAAATGGAAAGTATCTTGCAAAAACGTTGGTCCATACTATTAGAGGATCATTTTCTGCAAACTTCCCTTACCTAATACCCCTTCCTGCTCCTCTTAGGACCTCCCTGGACCTCACTTCCAGCATTATCATCGAACCTTTTTTCACTGGAGGTTCCTGCAGGATGGAGAAGAGACCCCCCCTTTGATATGCAGATATGCCTGTCTTTTTATTACTTCTGTGAGTGCTTTTGTACTGCGTGTCATTAAAGTGTTCCCGTAATACTGCACTTAGTGGTGCCTCCTTTCCTCTCTCCCTTGTTTCTACTGTACAGAGCTGGCTCACTCTGCAGGATGGCAGCCGCTTGCTAAAGCTCTAGCACACTAAAGGGAGAGATATGAACCTGCAGCCATGATGTGTGCAAAGAGCAAGAAAGCTGTGCATGGTGTGCTGCTCTGCCAACTACTGATCGAGAAATACATTTAGGGCCAGCTCACGCTACCTGCGTTTCAGTTGCTTTTTTTCTGCATCCAAAATGCACAGAAAGTAGGTTATATGGTTGTCAATGTCATAGTTCACATCAGTGCTTGCAGTTTCAGTGCGTTCCAGTTGCAGAGAAAAAAAAAGAACATGCTGCATTTTTTTCTGCACAGAATTGTAGTAGAGCGCACCAAAAACGCACTGGAATGCACATGTCCCTATTTAAATTGAAGAAAAAGAGAGCTGGAAAATGAACTATAATGCATAAAAAATGCACCGGAATGCGTCACAAACACATACAAAAACGTGCCAAAAATGTATCAAAAACATGCGTGCGAAAACACATCTGGAACTGTACTGGAACACGGTAAAACACATAAAAATGTACACTGTAAAACACCAAAACGTACTAAAAACACACTGTAATGCACATGTCCCTAGTTAAATTGAAGAAAAAGAGAGGGGAGAAAAATGAACTGGAATGCATGAAAAACGCACTGGAACGCATCAAAAACACACCAGAACGCACCAAAAAGACGCATGCAAAAACGCCCCAAGAGCCGGTTCACACTATAGAAATGCAGTCCAGATACATTCCAGATGCATTTTCGCATGCACGTTTTTGATGCATTTTTGGCTTGTTTTTTATGCATTATAGTTCATTTTTCCACCTCTCTTTTTCTTCAATTTAAATAGGGACATGTGCATTCCAGTGCGATTTTGGTGCATTCCAGTACAATTCCGTGCAGAAAAAATGCAGCATGTTCTACTTTTTTTTCTGCAACCGGAATGCACTGGAACGGCAAGCAGTGATGTGAACTATGACATTGACAACCATATAACCTACTTTCTGTACGTTTTGGATGCAGAAAAAAAGTTACTGAAACGCATATAGTGTGAACTGACCCTTAAGAACGTAGTTAGAAAAGCAATGGGAATCAACCATAATTTACATAGCATTTTTTTACCAAGAAAGTTTTCCAGCTTCCCCCCGCGGTGACCTCACGGTTCTTGGAGGTCAGCTTAGCCCTTATGCACACTGGATGTTTTTGCTGTCTCTCCTACATGCCTTTCCTTCTAGCAGTAGCGTTTTGGCAGATGCATGTAAACGTGTGTAATGTTTAGACGCGTCATGCACTTGGATGTTAATTCATTTCATTGGTCAGAATAATCATTTATTTCTGGCCATTAAGATGAATTAACACTCAAGTGCTATAATGCTGCCACCTCTTCTTCACTCCCTCTTTCTGTAGGGGTCCCTCAAGGTTCTGTCCTTGGACCACTTCTCTTCTCCATCTACACCTCCTTTGGTCACTTGATAAACTCCCATGGCTTTAAGTACCATCTCTATGCTGATGACACACAAATCTATCTCTCTACCCCTCACCTCACCCCTTCAGTCTCCTCTCGCATTACTAACCTACTAAGTGACATATCGGCATGGATGTCACTCCACTTCCTCAAACTCAATCTTTCCAAAACTGAGCTCTTAGTATTCCCTCCAGCCCGTGCCCCCTCCCCTGACTTCTCCATCAAGATCAATAACACAACCATCAGTCCCTCCCCTCATGCCAGGGTACTAGGTGTAATCCTAGACTCTCGTCTGTCCTTTCACCCCCAAATCCAATCGCTGTCCAAATCTTGTAGACTTCACCTCCGCAACAAGATACGCCTGTTCCTAACCTCGGAAACCACTAAGCAACTTATCCACTCCCTTGTTATATCTCGCCTTGACTATTGTAACTCCCTCCTCATTGGCCTACCTCATCGCAGGCTATCCCCTCTTCAGTCTATCATGAATGCTGCTGCCAGACTCGTCCACCTTATTAACCGTTCTGTATCTGCCACCCCTCTCTGCCAATCCCTCCACTGGCTTCCCGTTGCCCAACGGATAAAATTCAAAACATTAACAATAACGTATAAAGCCATTTATAACTCTGCCCCAAATTACATCACCGATCTTATCTCTAAATATCACCCAAACCGTACTCTTCACTCCTCGCAAGACCTCCTGCTCTCTAGCTCTCTTGTCTCCTCCTCTCATGCTCGTCTCCAGGACTTCTCCCATCCTCTGGAACTCTCTACCCCAATTTATCAGAGTATCGCCTACTCTGCTCCCTTTTAGGCGATCTCTGAAAACCTCTCTCTCTTCAGGGAAGCCTATCCTGCCCTCAGCTAATACTGGAATCTTCTACTCTTCCAACCAGTCCATCCCCCACAGTTACTACCTTTTGTACCATTAGCCCCTCCCTCCTAGATTGTAAGCTCCGAGGAGCAGGGCCCTCCTATCCCTCTTGTATTGAACTGTATTGTCTCCCGTTATATTGTAAAGCGCTGAGCAAACTGTTGGCGCTATGTAAATCCTGTATAATAATAATAAACATTTTTAGATGCATTTGCAGGCATCAAATATATTTTTCTGACAAAATGCTGGATGTACTGGCAGTGTTGTTTTTTTTTTTCTGCCTCTAAACCCCCCTGCATCTTAACTCCTCTAAATGCCTATGTGTGCATGGACACATACAGTTGCAAGAAAAAGTATGTGAACCCCTTGGGATTACGTGGAGTTTTGCATGAATTGGGCATAAAATGTGCTCTGAACGTCATCTAAGTCACAAAAATAGAAGAACACAGTCTGCTGAACATAATACTACACAAACATTAGATGCTGCCATGGTTTAATTGCACTTAACATGTAAACATTCACAGTGCAGGGAGAAAAAAGTATGTGAACCTTTGGACTTAATAACTGGTTGACCCTCCTTTGGCAGCAATAACCTCAACCAAACATTTCCTGTAGTTGCAGATCAGACCTGCACAACGATCTGGAGTAATTTTGAACCGCTCCCCTTCACAAAACTGTTTCAGTGTAGCAATATTCTTGGGATGTCTGGTGTGAATCGCTCTCTTAAGGTCATGCCACAGCATTTCAATCGGGTTGAGGTCAGGACTCTGACTGGGCCACTCCAGAAGGCGTATTCTGTGCTGTTGCAGCCATTGTTTTGTTGAATTACTTGTATGCTTTGGGTCATTGTCCTGTTGCATCACCCATCCTCTGCGGAGCTTCAGTTGGCGGACAGATGGTCGTACGTTTTCCTGCAAAATGTCTTGATAAACTCTGGAATTCATTTTCCCATCAATGACAACAATCCGTCCAGGCCCTGAGGCAGCAAAGCAGCCCCAAACCATGATGCTCCCTCCGCCATGTTTTACAGTGGGGATGAGGTTTTGATGTTGGTGTGCTGTGCCTTTTTTTCTCCACACATAGTGTTGTGTGTTCTTCCCAAACAACTCACTCTTGGTTTCATCTGTCCACAGTATATTTTGCCAGTAGTGCTGTGGAACATCCAGGTGCTCTTTTGCAAACTTCAAACGTGCTGCAATATTCTTTTTGGACAGCAATGGCTTCCTCCGTGGTGTCCTCCCATGTACTCCATTCTTGTTTAATGTTTTCCTTATTGTAGATGTGTCAACAAAAATGTTAGCATGTGCCAGAGATTTCTGTAGGTCTTTAGCTGACACTCTGGGATTCTTCTTTACCTCATGCAGCATTCTGTGCTGTGCTCTTGCAGTCATTTTTACAGGATGACCACGCCTAGGGAGAGTAGCAACAGTGCTAAACTTTCTCCATTTGTAGACAGTGTGTCTTACCATGGACACATGAACATCAAGGCTTTTGGAGATACTTTTGTAACCCTTTCCAGCTTCATGCAAGTCAACAATTCTTGATCGTAGGTCTTCTGAGAGCTCTTTTTTGCGAGGCATGGTTCACATCAGACAGTGCTTCTTGAAACCAGTAAACCCAAAACAGGTGTGTGTTTTTTAAGGGCAGGACAGCTGTCAGCAACACATCCAATATCATCACACTGATTGGAGTCAAGGTTGGCTCACTCCTGGCTCCAATTAGCTCTGGGAGAAGTCATTAAGCTAGGGCCTCACATACTTTTTCCTCCCTGCACTGTGAATGTTTACATGTTATGTGCAATTAAACCATGGCAACGTCTAATGTTTGTGTAGTATTATGTTCAGCAGACTGTGTTCTTCTATTGTTGTGACTTAGATGACGTTCAGAGCACATTTTAAACCCAATTCATGCAAAACTCCACGTAATCCCAAGGGGTTCACATACTTTTTCTTGCAACTGTAGGCTAACATGAAGGGGCATTTAGAGGCAAAAAAACCCCAAAAAACACCGGACACCCCTAGGAGCAGTGTCAAAAATGTCTAGTGTGCATGAGGCCTTAAAAAGTATACCACATAAGAGAGACAAAGGATGGTTAAAGCAGGAGTGCCGTTGGCTTGGCAGGGATGTTGTTCCTCCCACGCATGTGGAGGAGTTCCTTTGGCGCGGCTCATTGTACAGGGCCAGACAGGCAAGTGGGTAATTTTAATACAGAAGTGACAAAGCATGTCTCTTCGGTATTAAAAATCCTGCCTGTTTGCCCATTTTTATTTTTTACCTAATTTTTTTTACCTATTTTTTACCTAAAGTTCCACTTTAACTTCAGGTGGGTTCTCCCACATCATGCCTCAACAATTAGGCTCCATTCACACCTATGCAGTTCACTTTTTGTCCGTTTTGCAGTGCTTGTCGCAGTTTATTTTGTGTTTTTCTACATGCGTTTTTGATGCGTTTTGGTGCATTTTTGATGCGTTTTGGCGCGGTTTACCGTGTTTCGTTCAGTTTTTTTTTTGTGTAATTTTTTTTTGCTAGGCACAATAACAATGAAAAATGCAGCAAAAACGCACTACCATGCATTTCAGCAGATTTTCCATTGAACTCTATTGTAGCAAAAACGCTGCGTTTTGCTTTTAAAAAAGTCCCTGACCCTTTCCAAAAATGCAGCAGCTCAAAAAAAGCATAGATGTGAACATGTTCCATAGGAAACCATATTAAATGGACTGTAGTCCATTTCTGCAAAAAGCAAAAAAGCACTTAAAAACGCATTGCAGTGAACGGAGCCTAAGGCCCACCAGGGGGTGATGCATGTCCGGGGACCTCTTCGGCAGATGGAGAGCAGAGTTGAAGACTCGCCGTCCTGTGTGCGATTGATTGCCATTTTTCTGTAGCATATTATAGCCTGGCAAGCTTTTGTACGATCTGTACCAGGTCACTACATGTTATGTTGGCTAATATCAGTAATGGGCGCATTAGAGCAGTACTTTTTTTTTTCTTGGTACACGCACAAGACGCTAATGCTGGACTAACACACTATTGAACTATAGGAATCAGTGGAGCCATACACACAGTTGTGACTGCAAATGACAACATGTGGCATACAAAAAAAAATTGGAACAGTCCAAGGCGAACATATCGGATTTTATGTGTAAAGACATACATGCGTAAAGTGCGCATCTAAACGGGATTACTGTAGGCATTTATTTTATACAGAATATTCTGCTAGATCTGCCATGTGTTCTAAGCAGAAAATACAAATGTCCATGTGAATGAGCCCCTAGGGCTTTAACCAGTTGGTGACCGCCTACCTCAGATATACTGCGTCAGAGCAGCAGCCTTGCCTGGATCACGTACATGTACCTGATTTGACTCTTCTAGGTTTAGGGCAAGTGCCTGGCTGTGCTGTTATTTGCTATAGCACATGCCAATCAGCAGGTCCCAGTCAATGACTTATCGCCGAAACCTGCTGATCAGTTGAGCGAATGACAGAAGAGAGCCCTGTGTTGGTAAATAACACGGGGCTCTTTAACGACAGCAGCAAAGCACTGTTTTTTTTCTCCCTGCGAAGCAGGGAAAGAAAACCGGCACGCAGCTTAGTAAAACTGCACACAGGTAACCCCTTGATTGCTGGTAAATGTAACCCCTTCCCAGCCAGTGTCATTAGTACAGTGACCGTGCATATTATTAGCATTGATCACTGTATTAGTGTCACTGAAGACATTAGTGTCATTTAGTCAGTTCCCACCTAGTGTCAGTTAATGTCAGATTGCCTTTCCCACTAGAACAGTCCTACTACAAGTCGCTGATTGCCACCATTACTAATATAAAAAAAAAAACAATTCAGTATATACCATCGTTTGTAAACACTATAACTTTCACGGAAACCAATGAATATACACTTATTGGGATTTTTTTTTACCAAAGAAATGTAGCAGAATACATTTTGGCCTAAATTTATGAAGAAATATGATTTTTTTTAATTTTTATTGGATACGTTTCATAACAGAAAGTAAAAAATACTTTTTTTTTTCAAAATTATCAGGCTTTTTTTGTTTATATGAGAAACATAAAAAAACCCAGTGGTGATCAAATACCAAATGAAAGCTGTATTTGTGTGAAAAAAATGATAAAAAATGCATTTGTGTACAGTGTTGCATGACTGTGCAATTGCCAGTTAAAATAGCTCAGTGTTGAATAGCAAAAAAAACCGGACTGGTCATGAAGGGGCTAAAACACTCCGAAGCTCAAGTGGTTAAAATCATTTGAGTTGGCAGCTTGATTTCTGCTGGGAAGGTGACACAGCTAAAGGATTTGTTTTTAATTTAGTGTTTCTCTGAATGTACAGCGTATCCAGGATGTTACACATCTCTAATCTGGGATTCAGAGAAGGAGTAGAAGAGCGGTTGCTACTGACAAGGTAAGAAACACGATCCAATGACAGATGGGACTGTAAGAGGTATCTGCCTAGAGCACACCTGCGGTGACAACCCATCCCATGGGAGAGGGTGTGGTGTGCAGACAGAAGGAGAACGAGAGCTCTGGCACTGCTGAAGAAGAAGGGAATTAAATGATTAAAAAGTAATTAGCCACAGAAAAGATAACGCCTCTGCTGCTACAACAGGGCTTGGAGTTGTGTAGCATCCGGAGGTGCCGTATTTACCCTGATAGAGTAATTTCAGAGATCTCCAGGTATCAGAGACGGGTCCACCAGATCAGGAGAGAGAAGACCATGCAGGTGCCACACTGTACATCTGCCGGAGAGATTGGCACGCAGCGGACAGCTTGCGAGGGAGGGAAGTGGGTGCGTCTGAACGTTGGAGGCACAGTATTCCTCACTACCAAACAGACTCTGTGCCAGGAGCCCAACTCCTTTCTCTGCCGCCTCTGCCAGGAGTCCCAGTTGTTGTCTGAGACGGTGAGACGCACAGCCTGCATCTTTCTATTATCACTTCTGCAATCTGTCCATCCCTGTCTGCTGATAACACTGTTCTGTCTTCTGCTTCTTCCCACATTCATCTTCTTCATTTACAATTCACATTACTTATCCTTCAGTAAATCTCTGGGTCACGTCATCCATTTCTCTCTTTAGGACGAGACGGGAGCCTTTCTTATTGACAGAGACCCCGCTTACTTCGGTGCCATCTTGCGGTATTTGCGCTACGGCAAACTGGTGATAGACAAGAATGTTTGCATTGAAGGTAATTTTTCTATTTCAGTGCATGTGTTTGTTAAGGGGAATATTGCAAAACAAAGTGCCTGTGTGAAAAGGCTCAGATGAAAGCTGACTGCTGGGCTGCTTTAATGTTCTATAATAGTGATGGTGTACCTGCTTGCTTGGCACTAGTATGCAGCCTGGGAGTCAGAGAGTGACAGTTAGGATTCTCAAACAGGTATATTTATTCATCAGAAGTTGAACACCATACATTTTATGTTTTTCATACTTACATTGGCCCAGCATGGCTTGATGTAAGCATCCTTTTCTGGTATCTGGAGGGCCACTGGGGATGCTGTAAATCAGTGGTCTCCTTGGGGCACTATCCTCCCACTGACACCAATAACGGCAATAAATCCTGCACTGACACCAGTGATGGGACACTATTCATCCCACTGACACCAATAACAGGGCAATAAATCCTGCACTGACACCAATGCTGGGACACTATTCCTTCCACTGACACCAATGATGGGACAATATTCCTCTCACTGACACCAATAATGTGACACTATTCCTCCCACTGACACCAATGCTGGGACACTATTCCTTCCACTGATACCAATAATGGGACACTATTCCTTCCACTGACACCAATGCTGGAACACTATTCCTCCCACTAATAATGATGGGACACTATTCCTCCCACTAATACCAATGCTGTAAATCAGTGGTCTCCTTGGGGCACTATTCCTCCCACTGACACCAATAACAGGACAATAAATCCTGCACTGACACCAATGGTGGGACACTATTCCTCCCACTGACACCAATAACAGGGAAATAAATCCTGCACTGACACCAATGCTGGCACACTATTTCTCCCACTGACACCAATGCTGGGACACTATTCCTTCCACTGACACCAATGATGGGACAATATTCCTCCCACTGACACCAATGCTGAGACACTATTCCTTTCACTGACACCAATGCTGGGACACTATTCCTCCCACTGACACCAATGATGGGACACTATTCCTCTCACTGATAACAATGATGGGACACTATTCCTCCCACTGATAACAATGATGGGGCACTATTCCTCCCACTAACACCAATGCTGGGGCACTATTCCTTCCACTGACACCAATGATGGGACAATATTCCTCCCACTGACACCAATGCTGGGACACTATTCCTTCCACTGACACCAATGATGGGACAATTTTCCTCCCACTGACACCAATGATGGGACACTATTTCTCCCACTGACACCAATGATGGGACACTATTCCTCTCACTGATACCAATGATGGGACAATTTTCCTCCCACTGATACCAATAATGGGACACTATTCCTCCCACTGACACCTATGATTGGACACTATTTCCCCTACTGACACCAATGATGGGACACTATTCCTTTCACTGACACCAATGCTGGAACACTATTCCTCCCACTGACACCAATGATGGGACACTATTCCTCTCACTGATAACAATGATGGGACACTATTCCTTCCACTGACACCAATAATGTGACACTATTCCTCCCACTGACACCAATGCTGGGACATTATTCCTCCCACTGACACCAATGCTGGCATACTATTCCTTCCACTGACACCAATGCTAGGACACTATTCCTTCCACTAATAACAGTGATGGGACACTATTCCTCCCACTGATACCAATGATGGGACACTATTCCACCCACTGATACCAATGATGGGACACTATTCCTCCCACTGACACCAATGATAGGACACTATTCCACCCACTGACACCAATGATTGGACACTATTTCCCCCACTGATGGGACACTATTCCTCCCACTGACACCAATGCTGGGACACTATTCCTTCCACTGACACCAATGATGGGACACTATTCCTCCCACTAATAACAATGATGGGACACTATTCCTCCCACTGATACCAATGATGGGACATTATTCCTCCCACTGACACCAATGATGGGGCACTATTCCTTCCATGGGGCACTATTCCTCCCCCAATACTAAAGATAGAACACTGTTTACTCCCACCGACTAGATATGTGCAATTCATTTTGTTTTTATTTGTTTTTTGGAAAAAAAAACTTTATTTTCCGAGATTCGGATGTATCTGAATTTCTGAATGAACCTAGAAACAAATGGCAACAAATCCAAATAAACTTATAGCAAAAAAAAAAAATGAATTTGTTATATTTGGATTTTCGAATTCATTTATATCGAATTCATTTTGAATAGCTGGTTGTTATGAAGTGGGCGGCCACCACATCCTTAACAGCCATGACTCATCTGCTGAATATAAACAAACGTGCTGGCATTAGGAAAAAAAAAACAGCGTGGGGGTCCCCCTAAAATCCATACCAGACCCTTATCCAAGCATGTAGCCCGGCAGGCCAGGAAGGGGGGAGGGGGGTTGAGGGAGAGCCCCCCCCACTTCTGCCGAACCATACTAGACTACATACCCACATTATGGGGTTGAGGGAACCCCCCAAAACAGCTTGTCCCCATGTTGATGAGGACAAGCGATTGTTCCCCACAATCCTGGGCAGTGGTTGTGGGGGTATTTAACAAGGGGGCCCTGGATCCCGTGCCCCCCCCAATGTGAATGAGTTTCATTCAGAAAAAAATATATCAAAAGTAAAAAAGCACAAGCACAGTTTTTGATAAGTCCTTTATTAAAAAAAAAAAAAAAAAACTAAATGTCTCCCAAAGTAGATCCAACGTTAATCATGATGAACATAGACCCGCAAAACAAAAAGACACTTGATGAATGACAGGTAAACATGGGGGCGGAGTCACTGAATGAATAACAATGAATTTGAATTGGATTCCAAAAGTATCCTTTCAATGCAAATGAATGCCAAAGATATAAAACAAAATGAATTCCAAAAACGGATCTGTAGCAACATAATGAATATGACAAAATGAAATTCTTTAATTAACCAAATTGTCCGCCATGCAAATGTCTACCAATGACAGTCGGACATTTTCTACTATAACTGGCCACTATCTGGCTCCTTTAAAGTCTGAAAGGCAGTATCAGGAAGGAATTGGGGGATCAGGAAGGAACGGGGGATCAGGAAGGAATTTTTTCCCCTGCAGGAGCAAATTGGATTGTTGGGTTCTTTTCTCTGTAGCAAAGGATATAGGATTATAATGGATCTGGGTATAGGATTATACCTTTTTTTTTTCTTCTATGGTTGAAGTGGATGGACTTTTGTTTTTTTTCATCCAGACTAACTATGTAACAGTACACTGGCCCTTTTGTTTAGAAAGTTTGCAGACCCCTGTTGAAAACCACTGTAGTAGTCTGTGCTACATACAATGAAAGCCGTGATCTTTCGGGTTCTATGCAAGTGGCTTCCCCTCTACACACTGAACACAGGGAGTTTCTCACTGGATACCCCTAACATTTATAGAACACTGTGTACTTTTTTTCAATAAATACAGGGCATTCTCTGATTGGAAGAGGTGAAGAATGGATATCACTGCCCTTCCTCTCCACCTCATCTAGTCAGAAAACACCTTGTATTAATTTAACCGCCTCCCACCCAGTAATATGACGAACGCAAGGCGGTTCTCTCGTTCTAGGAGGACGTCATATGATGTCCTCCCATTCTAACCACGCATGCGCGGCTTCCGGAGCGTGCAGCGCGGCGATTGGCAGTGCGCTGTGTCCCTCGGACACAGTGGATCACTGATCCACAGAATGAGCCAAAAATATCGGCTCGGTCGTGTGATCAGCTGTGTCCAATCACAGCTGATCACATGTAAACAGGAAAATGCCGGTTATCGGCATTTCTCTGCCCACGAGCTGTCACGCTGACAGCTCGTGAGGAGAGGAGAACCGGTAATCGGCATTTCTCCTAGGGGACATCTACACTGATCATCAGGGCACTGTGTACCCTGATGATCTGTGTAGCCCCAGCAGCCCCACCTGTCAGTGTACATCAGTGCCAGCTCTCAGTGCTCATCCATGCCACCTGCCAGTGTCCCATCAGTGCCACATTTCAGTGCCCATCAGTGCCACATCAATGCTACATATCAGTACCCATCTGAGCTGCCTTTCAGTGCCAGTCAGTGCCGCCTGTCAGTGTGCATCAGTGCCACCTAACAGTGCCAGTCAGTGCCGCCTATCCTTGCCAGTCAGTGCCGCCTATCAGTGCCAGTTAGTGCCGCCTATCAGTGCCACCTATCAGTGCCATATATGAGTGCTGCCTTTCAGTGCCCATCAGTGATACCTGTCAATGCCAATCAGTGCCACCTATCAGTATCCATTAGTGCAGCCTATCAGTGCCCATCAGTGCAGCCTCATTAGCGCACATCAGTGAAGGAGAAAAATCACTTATTTACAAAATTTTATAACAAAAACAAAGAAAAAGCTTTTTTTTTCAAAATTTTCAGTGGTTTTTGGTTTGTTTAAGAAAAATAAAAAATACCACCAAAATAAAGCTCTATCTGTCACAAAAAAATTCTAAAAATTTCATATGGGTACAGTGTTGCATGACCGCGCAATTGTCATTCAAAGTGCAACAGCGCTGAAAGCTAGAAATTGGCCTGGGTAGGAAGGGGGTATAAGTGCCCTGTAGGCTAGTGGTTAAAAACACTACAAGGCCTTTTATGAATGGTGGAGGTGCCATGTGAGCGATCTCCTGTAGTCAGTGTGCAGAGGGAAAGCTGCTCACATAGACCCTAGAAGATCACAACTATCACTGTATGCAGGTGAGACTACTGAAGTAATTTACAGCACCCCCAGAGTCCCTCCGGATATGAGATATGCATATTTACATCAAGCCAAGCTGGACTAACAGAGGTATTTCATTCTTCATGCACACTGGGGAATTTTTTTATGTTAAAAAAACGTTCTTAACAAAAAGGTAAAAGATGGTACAGTTGCACAACAGAATGCACAGTAAGGGATACACGTTCTATAATGGAAAAACCCAGTAAACATTTGATAGAACAAAAAACAGACAATGGGCGCAGCCTAGTTCAAGCAAGATTACAATAGAATCAGGTACTCCATGCAAGGATGTGGGCGAGTGAAAAAATTCTGTTAGGAGGGACGGGCGAACCGATCACAAACACCCTTGCTCAGTTAAGTCACACAGGTAGTAGGTTTATCAAGCCATCTATCCCAAATTTTGTTATATTTCATGGGGCAGCCACTATGTATATAAATCAATTTCTTATATGGGAGTGTTGAGTTAACTTCTATCAACCATGCCTGAAGGGTAGGAGGTGTCGTCCGCATCCAATGGCACACAACTAATTTCTGAGCACTAAAGAGAATCTCATGTAAAAAGGTAACAAGGAACTTGTCCTCAGGCAAGTCAGGGAGAAGGCCAAGCAGACACGATTTGGGATGTAATTGTAGAGGAGAGTCCATGCGATCATGCAAGAACTTGATAATTTGCTCCTAGTACGCCTGAATAACTAGACAAGACCATAATAGATGAAAAAAGGTACCTGTATCCCTTAGGCATCAGGGGACAAGAGGCTCTGCTCTGGGTGAAATCTATTTATATGTTTGGACACAGGCACACTTTTAGATTTTTTCAGGTATATACCAAAACATATTCAAGCTATAGTTATATAATGGATATGGGCTGAAAGTAAACACTCTCGAGGTTAATTTCAGGGTATGTACATCCAAAGTGGAGAAAGGGTTTAGGAATTACATCTCTTAAGAGTAGCCATCCCCCTTTTTTCAAGGGACCAAAAGTAATTGGACAATTGAATCAAAAGCTGTTTCATAGCCAGGTGAGGGATACTCCTTCATTAGTTCTTCACCAATTAACCACTTGCCTACCAGGCACTTATACCCCCTTCCTTACCAGGCCAATTTTCAGCTTTCAGCGCTGCCGCACTTTGATTGACAATTGCGCGGTCATGCAACATTGTACCCATATGAAATTTTGATCATTTTTTTCTCACAAATAGAGCTTTCTTTTGGTGGTATTTAATCGCCACTGGGCGCTTTACTTTTTGCGCTATAAATTAAAAAAAGTGCAAAAAATTTGAAAAAAAAAAAAGTTTATTTGTTTCTTTTATAAAATTTTTCAAACAGGTATTTTTTCTCCTTCACTGATTTGCGTTGATGAGGCGGCACTGATGGGCACTGATAGGCGGCACTGATGGGCACTGATAGGCAGCACTAAAGGGCAGTGATAGGCAGTACTAATGAGGTGGCACGGATAGGCGGCACTGATAGACAGCACTAATTAGGGGTCACGGATAGGCGGCACTGATATGCAGCACTGATAGGCGGCACTGATAGGTGACACTGATGATGGGTACTGATAGACGGCACTGACTGGCATCACTTCTGGGCACTGACTGGCGGCACTGACTGGCACAACCCCTGGGCACAGACTGGTGGCACTGACTGGCAGCACTGCTGGGCTGCACTGGTGGGTGGCACTGGTGGGCAGCACTGGTGGATGGGCACAGGTGGGCGGCACTGGTGGGCACAGGTGGGTGGCACTGGTGGGCACAGGTGGGTGGGCACAGGTGGGTGGCACTGCTGGGCACATGTAGGTGGCACTTCTGGGCACAGGTAGGTGGCACTGCAGAGTGGCACAGGTGGGTGCACTGCTGGGCACGGGTGGGGGCACTGCTGGGCACAGGTGGGGGCACTGCTGGGAACGGGTGGGCGGGGCTAGTGGGCGCACTGCTGGGCGAAACTTGCGGGTGTCACTGCTGGGCACCGATCATCAGGGCACTGATCATCAGTGCCCTGATGATCGGTGCCGATCCCCGTTCTGACAACTGCCGGTTCTCGGCAGTACTTTCCTCACGATCTGACAGCGTGAGGAAAGTGCAGCCGAGAACCGGCACTTGTATTTCCCTGTGATCAGCGTGTCATTGGACACCGCTGATCACGTGGTAAAAGGCCGGTGGGATCGGCCTTTCACCACATCACGTGATCGGCTGTGTCCGTAGGACACAGCGATCACGGAGATCGCCGGGTGCGCGCCCCCTGGGGCGCGCAGGAGAGCGCGTTCTGGGAGGACGTCATATGACGTCCACTCAGAACTGGCCGGCCGCGGTGAAGCCGTCATTCGGCTATGCGCGGTCGGCAAGAGGTTAAGCAGGTACAAGGTCTGGAGTTGATTCTAAGTGTGGTATTTGCATTTGGAATCTATTGCTGTGAACCTACATCATGCATTCAAAGGAGCTGTCCATGCAAGTGAAACAGGCCATTGGAAGGCTTCAAAAATGAAACAAATCCATCCGAGAGATAGCAGCAACATTACGAGTGGCCAAATCAACAGTTTGGTACATTTTGAGGAAATAAGAATGCACTGGTGAGCTCAGCAACATAAAAAGGCATGGACGTCCATTATTATTATTATTATACAGTATTTATAAAGCGCCAATAGTTCGCTCAGCGCTGTACATTACAGAGGGGGACAGAACATGTGACAGAACAATACCAATACAATGCAAAACATGAGGGGATCGAGGGCCCTGCTCTTTCGAGCTTACAATCTAGGAGGGAGGGGATGGTGGCACAGGAGGAGATAGCTGTGGGGGATGGAGTGGTAGGAAGAGTGGAGGAGGTTGGCAAGTTAGCAGGGGGCGGGGTAGGCTTCCCTGAAGAGATGGGTTTTCAGGGTGCGCCTAAAGGAGAGGAGAGTAGGTGATAATCTGATGGGTTGGGGCAGGGAGTTCCAGAGGATGGGTGACACCCTGGAGAAGTCCTGGAGGCGGGCATGGGAGGAGGAGACCAGGGAACTAGAGAGAAGGAGGTCTTGTGAGGAGCGGAGTGTGCGTGCTGGGCGGTACTTGGATATTAGGTCAGTGATGTAGTTCGGGGCAGTATGGTGGACAGCTTTGTACGTCAGCGTTAGGATTTTGAATTTGATCCGTTGCGCAATCGGAAGCCAGTGGAGGGATTGGCAGAGGGGGGTGGCGGAAACGGAGCGGTTGGAAAGGTGAATGAGTCTGGCAGCCGTATTCAGGATGGACTGAAGCGGGGATAGCCAGCGGCGAGGCAGGCCAGTGAGGAGGGAGTTGCAGTAGTCGAGTCGTGATATGATGAGGGAGTGGATGAGCTGTTTAGTGGTTTCTGGAGTTAGGAACGTGCGGATTTTGGCGATGTTGCGGAGGTGGAGTCTGCACGAGTTTGTTAAAGATTGGACTTGGGGCTGGAAGGATAGGTTGGAGTCCAAAATGACACCAAGTACTCTGGCCTGCGGGGCGGGTTTGATGGTGGCGTTGTTGGACATGATGGAGAAGTCAATGGGGGGTGGTGTCCGGGCTGGAGGGAAGACAAGAAACTCAGTTTTGGAGAGGTTCAGTTTAAGGAAGTGGAGCAACATCCAGTCTGATATGTCGCTCAACAGGTGTGTGATTCGGGCGGAGACCGAGGGGGTGAGGTGGGGGGTTGAGAGATAGATTTGTGTGTCGTCGGCATAGAGGTGGTAGTTGTCCATGGAAGACAATAGTGGTGGATGATCGCAGGATCCTCTTTTTGGAAAAGAAAAACCCATTCACTACATCCAGACAAGCGAAGGACACTCTCCAGGAGGTGGGCATATCATTGTCAAAGTCTACAATCAAGAGAAGACTCCATGAGAGCAAATACAGAGGGTTCACCACAAGGTGCAAACCATTCATAAGCCTGAAGAATAGAAAAGCCAGATTAGACTTTGCCAAAAAACATCTAAAAAAGCCAGACCAGTTCTGGAAAAGCATTCTTTGGACAGATGAAACTAACATGAATCTGTACCAGAATGACATGGCATGGACGTCCATGGAAGACAACAGTGGTGGATGATCGCAGGATCCTCTCTAAGGTAAAGAAAAACCCATTCACTTGAAAATTTGTTCCCAGTGCGCCTGAATAACTGAACAGGACCATAATAGATGAAAAAAGGTACCTGTATCCCTTAAGCATCGGGACACAAGGGGCTCTGCTCTGGGTGAAATCTGGAGACTCTAAGTGGGGTGAGGTAAGCTCGGCGCATTATATAAAACTAGGTAAGTCTATCAGGTAGTCTCAGTGAGACCAGCTTGGTACCTTCCAATAACTTGTCCCATTCCTCTGCCTCTAAAGGCCCAACATCCAACTACACTGGGGCTTTTTTAAATTTTTTTCTCCTAGCAGGAGAAAAGCAGCTTAAAAACACGCCTAAGTCACGTTTATGCAAACACGTTTAGGAGAATCAAGCACTTGGTCATTTTATTTATTTTATTAGCAAGAATATTGATTTATTCTGGCCTTTGAAATAAAAAACGTTGCCTAGCGCATAAGTACGTCAAGGCGTTTTCCTGCCAAAATGCTGAATACGGAAGTGATGTTTTTTTTTCTGTCTGGAGGGGCGTTTAGAGGCAGAAAAAAAGCCAAACACCTGTTTTACAGACATTTTGGAGCTCAAGTGTGCATGAGGTCCTAATTTGTAATTCCACTTTAGTTACGAACATGATATAATATATAGAATTGCTAAACAATCTATTTTGTAATTTTAGTGTTACAAATAGCTCTTTAGTGACCCCTAGATCACACCCGTGCTTGTATGCAGGTCGCATTTGCATGGGCACAGCAGCTCATTCATTTGAATTGGCTGCCTTGACTGCACTTCCTGCAAAAAAAAAGAAAAAATTTTGTAAAACGCGGACGCAGGGAAATCGCATGGTGCTTTTGGCTGCAGGTGGTTGAGGGTGCGGGAACAGCTGCAATTTCTGCACCAGCAACCAGTGATATTTTAAAACTGCCAAATTAATTAAACATGGCTTTCTTGTATGGAGGTGTTCTCTACACTGTTTGGTATATGGAACAGAAACACTTTCCTGATGAGCCAACAGTTTCTTTTATTATAGCGCTGGGACTGATCATGTGACTAGAGCAAAAGATCCCACCACACAGCGCTAAAAAAGCAGGAGGTGAAGGAATCCACATGCGAGCTCCAATACAACTGGTAGTAGGTGGGACTCTGCAATAAAGTTTGCTACAATCTTTCTTGTGCATATAAAAGGCTGGGGAGGATTGTTTGTTTTCCATAGTGAAAGTGGAGTTCTACTTTAACCACTTGCCCTCCAGAGGATTTACCCCCCTTCCTGACCAGGCCATTTTTTGCGTTCCGGGGCTGCGTTACTTTAACTGACAATTGCGCGGTCATGCAATGCTGCACCCAAATTAAATTTACGTCCTTTTTTCCCATGAATAGAGGTTTTTTTTTTTTGGTGGTGGTATTTGATCGCCTGTGCATTTTCTATTTTTTGCACTATAAATAAAAGGACTGATAATTTTGAGAAAAAAACTATATT